>NW_018742418.1:0-1200000 GCF_001683475.1 Chenopodium quinoa | reverse complement strand
TTTTTCTGCTGATGCCACGATGGAAGTGGCCTCTACTTCTTCCATTTCTGTTCGTCCTTCGTTATGCTATAAATTTTAGCACGCGAAAGAACGAGAGGAGTGTAAGATTCGTATTTCCCTACGAATGGGCTTTTTCTTTTTTCGGCTCAGTAGCCGAGGACGGTTCTAAGGCTTCGACCTTCCCTTTCCTTTGGCTCTAGCCTTCAGACATTTGTCCTTTTGTTTTACCAGTCCCAGTTTGAGCTTGGGACTTGGTCTTGTTCCACTCTTCAGCTCGGATGTACTTATCTGAAGCTTCTAAAGCTTCCTCCAAGGTCTGTGGGGTGTGCATGACCATGAAGTCAAGGAACTTTCCAGCCTGTAGCCCATTACGCAATGCGAAAATGGCTAGCCCTTGGTCCAGACTTGTAATTCTGGACGACTCGTTGCTGAAGCGAGTCAGATAGTCTCGGAGGCTTTTGTCCTCCCCTTGCTGCAGGCTCATCAGCTCAGCAGTCGTCTTCTCTCGGCGGTTTTCCATAGAAAACTTGCTCTTAAACTTATTGGAAAGGTATTTCCAACCGGTTATAGAGCCTTAATTCACTCCCTTGGTGATCTATGCTTGTGCAACACCCTTGAGAGTGGTCGGGAAATATTTACACCAGGTCGCTTCGGACCTGGGGTTCAGATACATATGCCCCTCATAAGAGGCGATGTGGTCCTTCGGATCTGAAGTTCCATCATATGTTATGTGCCAGTATTTTCACCGTCAGCACATGCTCTTCCATAATCCAGCTTTGGAAGCGTGAACTGGTGGGTACCATCACGGCTTTCCCCTTGTACCCAGCCGAACAGACCTCGCTTCGCCCTCTTAGAGAGGTAGAAGTGGTTTATGTCCTCAGTTGGGACGGTGCGGGGTATGGTGCAGTCCCTTCTGGGTAAGTGAGGCGACTGTGCACACTTACCTCCCTTGAGCCGATGCGTTCGTGAACATTTCGGCGAGTAGGTTCCTGCCACATAGAGGCGGTGTTACTGCTTTTGAAACTTCGGGTTTCGGATTCCTCGAAAGACTGGGGGTTCCTCTTTCTTTCCCGTTCAGTTCTCCAAGTATCCTCTTCCCATTTCTCTCCGAGATCCTTGAAAGATGGAGCTCGCCCGCCGTCCTTTTGGCTGGTCCTCCTTCTCAGGTTTCTCGGATGCTGAGGAGTGTTGGCGTGGACTGATTGGCTGGGAGGTGGCAGAAAATTGCCTGCTTGGGCCTTCACAAAGTCTATGAAGATCATGATGGCTTTCGCTACCTCCTCTGTAGTAGAACCCGTCTGAGGTGTCAGGTGAGATAGTGAGTGTAAGCTAGGAGTTGGACTCTTAGCATTAGTTTGACTTGGCCGGCGAGTGCTCGACAGTTGCCCAATATGACGAGAGGGTGACCTCTCGGATGCGGCTTTCTCAGAAAAAGCCACTCCCGAAGATGATGAAGAAGGTGGACCTCTCTTCGAGTGAGGAGGACCATTCTTTTTAGTGCTTTTGGCACTCTTTTCGCTCTTAGTCATGTTGCTAAAATGATCAATTTTTGGCTTATATATATATATATATATATTTTAATGTCTTCCGCACAGACGGCGCCAAATTGTTTCAGATGAAAACAATAGGTCCTTCGTCTGGACCTTTCTTGTGGGCTGAAGACTAGACTCGACCCAAGTGATGACTGGGACGAGGGTTTCCTGCACAACAAACACACGTAAACTGGCCTCGGGGGTTGTGCCGAGGAAGACACTTCCAATGCCGAAGTCAGTACAATGTTTAGAGAGGGAAAGCTATGCAAGAGTATTAATTGCTTGAGGCTCGAAGTGAATGAATGTAGAGAGAAGAGAATGAAGGCTTTTATACCTTTCCAATAGATAAGTGGGCCTTGAAGTCAAATGGGTTTGCCACGTTGACTGACATGACATTTGACTGGAGAGTTGAACCTTGCTTTTGGGCTTTGTAATTGAACCATTTGTGGACCAGTCCAATTGAAGTAAATTGGACCCAAACAATATATAAGTTAATTTGTCGTGCTTGTGCCAAATTTTTAAAAGATTTCCATGCTCATGGTCCTCCGACGTGTCTCTTATGTCGGATTTGGCCATTTTCATGCTAACCCAACAGGGCCAAACATATATATATACACATACCTAGCTCTACATGTAACTAGGTTGGTAATCCGTTTAAGTGTAAAACAAGCAAAGTGTCTATCATTAAAAATAAAAAAATTTAATTACCTTAACGGGTGACTAAATTATACCCTTCGTCCTTGTCCCTTGCCCAATTGCAATATTTTATTTCAAAATTTTAACACTTTCACCATTAATCTATTAGAATTATCATGGTCATATGGGATATTGAGAAATTGAGATCTTGATTAATTCTTTTCACTCGATACTGTTTTTTTAACATCAACTTTTTAATATTTGTTTATGAGATTGTAAAAAGTCAATGTAACGATCTAAGAAAGTGAGAAAGATATTCTTGAACTGTATATAATGTGACAACTTTTATTTGAAGAAGGTAAATCATACAAATTGCCGCCTCCGGGGGCTCCATAATGGTCAAAATTTTTTTTTTTTTTCCTGATATTAGCCCCTTACACTCGAGTCATTAAATGATTACTTGTATAATTAAAGTGAGTTGATTGTTATACAGCAAATAATTCAACACTTAGAGGCCCAGCTAGTGAAAATAGTATTGCACTTTGCACCAATATGGCATAGTTTAAAGGCTAGATGATGTTAAACTAAATGCAATTTCAATGAATTCGAAAAAATAAAATGCTCAAATGAAGTTTTTATATAGACAATAACAATTGAATATTAAACCAAGGCAGAAAAAAAAAAAAAAGCCTCCTTTTATTTCAGCTGTGAGTAATTGCGCAACAAAGTGTTGAAACAAAGTATGTTTTAGTGTGAATTTTGTGAAAAAAAAAAAACAAAGTTTCACCTTCGTGGGAAATGAAAGTTTTTCCTTCTTTATTATGTAGTACTTGGTATACTTGGGTGTGGCCCAAGGGCTACCCACATTTTGTGGAGAGGGAGGACTTACCAACCAACCCAACACATGCACACTGGGTTGGGCTGGGTCGGGTTTATTAATCAAGCTTAATTTTTAATACAGTTTTTGAACAAGGCTTCATTACGTAATTAGTGCCTTGATTTTTGCTAATCGTTTCGACCGATTCTTTATTGTTTTAAATCCCGATATTCATGGTTGATTACTGTTTTGTTCCAGATTTTATGCTAATTAAAATTTGACTGTTTTGAAGCTGTTTTGCTCTTGAATTCTGCGGTTTAATTAGTACCGTTTACTGAGTTAATGGTGCGTTAATTTTGCTTGACTGTTTTCTGATTTAATGATGCGTTATTTTTGCTTGAAACGTTCAAATCAGCTGGCCTATATATATACAGCATTCTTCAGTGTTAAAACACAAAAAACTCATTTTTCCTAATCTTCTCTTCTTCCCCCTTAAATACAGAATTTCAGCAGTTTTCAGTTTTTGGTGTTTAGTTAGCCCGGTGGTTCAGTGCAAATCCATCGGCACTTTATAGTTTTGAGAGACTGTTTTATCCTGGGGGATGTTCGGTTACCTACAAGCTGCTTGCACACATTTTTGGCAGTACCGTGAATGTTCTAAAGAGAGCGACGTAGTCTGCGACTCAATCTTTTTCTCGGTAACATTGTTTCTTATTAATTTTTGTTCCTGCGAGTTTCGTTTTTAACACAAAGGACAAAAGACTTGAATCAAACAACAATGGTAATCTGTGTTTTTTCTACAGCCATGCAGGATCCTTCAAAGGTGTAACCACAGACTTGACTTGCAAGTAGTTCATGAGACAATATATACCCTTCTCCCTTCCTTGTCCACTCATCTTGTACCCCCCAAAGGGAATGGCTGCATCGAATACATCGTAGCAGTTAACCCAAACCGTGCCTACTTTGAGAGCTCGAGCCAAGTAGTTAGCAGTGTCGATGTCCTGTGTGAACACTCCTGCTGCCAATCCATAGTGTGTATTATTGGCTCGTCGAGCCACCTCTTGTATGTCCCTACAAGTAGATGATAAATACATCTCAGGGATGGTCATGAAAAATAAAATTCTTAGATACGCTGCTAGTGTAAATTAAAGATACTCACTTGAAATGTAAGATGGACTGAACAGGACCAAAGATCTCATCCTGTGCAATCAACATGTCTTCATTGACATTGGAGAAAACAGTAGGTTGAATGTAATAACCCTTTGAGCCTAATTTTTCTCCTCCTGTTTCGAGCTTAGCTCCACTCTCGATACCTGATCTTATGTATTGCATCACCTTCTCGAATTGCTCTGAATCAATCTGAGGCATTCCAGAGAAAGTGAGAATTTCATAATTAAAAAAAGCATCATGTATTCAACATGTAAGGTTCTGGCCTATACATAGGAAATTATGCAAATGTGTCTTTTTCTATCTGTTTACCTGAGGACCCTGCTCAATGTCCTTCTGAAAAGGATCACCAACAACACGCTTCATAGCACGTGCTTTTGCTTTCTCAACAAACTCATCATATACGCTTTCATGTACATATGTACGAGAACCAGCACAGCAGCATTGTCCCTGAGAAAAAAAATGGAAATGACCCATGAAATTCACTAACATGACTCGATAACCTGGACTATATAACGAAAGCTGACTAACCTGGTTGAAGAAGAGAGCAAAATGGGCTAGTTCCACTGCCTTGTCTATATCAGCATCCTTGCACACAATAAAAGGAGATTTTCCTCCAAGCTCTAAAGTTACCGGCTTTAGATTACTCTTTGATGCCATTTCAAGCACTAGCTTTCCAGTCACAGTTGATCCGGTAAAAGCCAGCTGCAATGCAGAATTTTATGTTATGTCAATGTACATAAGATCAGTTAATTATAGTCTGTTTGGTGACATTATCTTGGACATCCATAACTGACATTTTGAATCATATAAGAGACAAACTTCAACGAGGTGCTGGTTATTACCTTATCAACATCCATGTGAGAAGCAAGAGCTCCACCAGCAGTAGGACCATAGCCGGAGACCACATTTATGACACCGTCAGGAAGTCCAGCCTGCAGCAGAACATATTAAGATCAGCAAACTTCAATCCAGATACATTTCTTTTATATCACTCGAAAAGTATGATGTCCAAAGCTTATCTCTCTTTTTTGACTGATTGGTTTAGATTCGACACTTGTAACAGATAACCAAGCTTGCCAAGGATAGATGTATTAGTATGATGATCAGATCATTTTATCAGGAACCTAATTAAGCCTATTAAAAATGAAATATTTCTGCAGTATAATCATCAATGATTTAAATTCTAATGCTAATAATCTGTGGAATACTTCCTCAATCAATAGTACTTAGCTTGTCCATTCTACCATTTTGAAGTCCATAAAATCTATTACGGAGAATATCTGAAGCAAAACAAGTTGGAATAGATGAAAAGAGGCGCATATTTAGACTTTTCATTGGGTAATTAAGTACCTCTTGGAGTAACTTTGCAGCATAGATTGCAGTTAATGGTGTTTGTTCCGCACTCTTCAAAACAATGGTATTCCCGCATGCTAAGGCTGGCGCAACCTTCCACACAAACATGAGAATAGGGAAATTCCATGGGATAATCTGTCCTGCTACCCCTATGGGTTCATGCAGAGTTTGCATATGATATGGTCCATCAGCAGGAACGGTTAGACCATGTATCTTATCAGCCCATCCTAAGAAATTCCAACATTGAACAATTGTCAAGAGATACCCAAATACATGTTCTTAAACCCTCCCCCCTTATGACAGACGTTGGTTAATTAGTCCTTCGGAAATGGAATAAAAAAAAGGCAATGCTAAAAGCTTAGCTTATTTCAACACCTACCAGCATAATATCTCATTAGACGAACACACATTGGTAATTCGGCTTTAGCAGCTTGCTCATATGGCTTGCCATTATCCCAAGTCTCAAGAGCAGCTATCTCATCAGTATGCTGCTCAAGTAGATCAGCAAATTTGAACAGAATTTTTGACCTTTCCTGAAAAATGAAAACATAGACTTATTTACTGCAGTTTTACTGTGGCTTTTGTAATATCAATTTTAATGCAAGAAGCTAGCTGGTTACATAAGCAGTCATCTTAGGCCAAGGCCCTTCATCAAATGCTTTGCGAGCAGCAGCAACTGCACGATTAATATCCTCAGCATCACCCTCAGCAACTTCTGCAATCACATTTCCTGTCCTAGGATCGTATGTTTTAAATTTTTTACCTGAAACAGATGGAAAGCTATTAATCATCATCACCCTCAGCAACCGTTAGTAATTTTCTCTTCTGATTGTCATCATTAGGAGCTTACTAAAGACACACCTGATGCAGAATCCACGAATTTTCCGTCAATAAGAAGCTGAGTATATTTTACACTCACAGGTGGAGTAATAGGATCCTCAGTAGCAGCAGCTGTGCTGTATCTGCTCACCACTCTTCTGCAGTGACTAGTCCTTCCTGAACAATTACAAAAGCTTCAGTATCAGTCTTAAACAAAAGAATAATTAAAATACCCTACATTTGAAACAAATGGATTTTGGATACAAATTATGGGTGCATATATCTTGGAAGTTTTTTTTTTTACATGTTTTCACCAACACTTCTAACTAAAGGGAATGTTTATTATAAGCTTCACTAGTCAATTTATAATATAAAATGTTGTTGCATATGTAGCTCATTGCAATTTACAAGACTAAAATAAATTTTCTTCATTTCATAAAACAAGACATGTACATATATTTTAGGAGATCAGGCTATTAATAATTGTTTGATAATAGTCTAATGATATCAAATATATAAACTGAGCCTTCAGTGTTAAACTTTTCTTTTGACCTCCATTCAAAAAGTATTTTAAGACTGTGTTGTAAGTAAAAGAAAATAAAGTAAGTAATACGGTTACATAGCTCGGTAGCATGGATCTTTACCCATGGTTACAAATATTAAAAGCCAAAAATATAATATTTAAAGGTACAACATTCAAAATACACTGTAGTCTGTATAACAATTTTATAGATGTGCTATGTGCGGAATGTGCACATCATCGTTTTTATTAAACCAAATTAATTCAGACTTTCAGAGCATAAAAGTTAAGAAACTGTAACAACAATTAAACATGTTCTGGCCTTAATCATCAGCTTAGGTTTTTGGTTGAGCTGGTCATCTAACATGTTAGATCTCATCTCACTTACCACTACTCAATACTAATACATGAGCTAATTAAACATGAGAACTTCACCTTACTAACAAAACACTAAAGTGTATACCGTGAATGTCAACTAACTTAATTACTTACAGGTCTAAGATGGTATTCAAAACCCGGGATCAAATCCTGTCGACAGTACACCTCTACCTTTTGCCATTCAAATAAGCAACAAAAAAATAAATGTATATATTGAGCTAAGAAAGTACCATGTTGTGAAAGGGAACGGATTGAAGATGAAGCCAATGTGCGAGATAGGAAAGATGAGATCTTTTGGCTTGCCATTTTCACTTCCTTTTCCTCTGTTATAGCACACAAAACTAATTAATTTAATTAGCATAAATATTAACAAAAGAAATGAGTGGAAAGAGAGAGAAAGAGAAGACATTAGCAATAGCAACCCACCACTTGAAGTAGTAGTAGACACCAAAGCAAGAACATCTTGAATTCTGATTAGTGATCACTTTATATAGAAAATGCTGCTACAACTTCATCTACTTCCATTAATTAATACTTTAAACCATCGATTAGTGGGAAATGATAAATAACTGCTTATATTTATACTCTATTCATTTCAGTATTTGTTCGTTTAGGATTTAACTAGTATTATCTCTAAAAATTTGTGCATTACCTTATACGATACTTAGAGCCTTTTCTGTTCACCTTTTTTTTCACTTATTCCAAGTATAAATTAAGCGAAAATCAGGTGAATAAAACTGCACACTCTTATTTTTTTCGGTAGGTCTAAACAGCTATTAATATATGTGGAGGGAAAACTGGTTGGTAGATAGTAGACAATAAACTAGCACTATTATATAGTCAAATAATGCTCAATATTCTCTTTACAGCCACTACTTCGTCTGCTTGTTACTTTACATCAAAATCCAGATGATTATACTTTATTTGATTATTTCTAAACATTTGGAAGTTGTTAATAGACACATGTGAGAATATGAAGAGAGTAAATATCAAATATTGCAACTTGCAAATAAGAATGGAAACAATACAGTACTTTGTATATCTTAAAAAAAAAAATCGCATTTTTTTTCAAGTTATATAGCACCGTTTGACACGTGATTTGATTATAGAGATATATGGGAAAAACTAGTGTTTTCCCTTTAGACAAAATTGACAATTCTAAACATCTGAAGTTGCATATTATGATATAAACTATGGAGTAGTGTCACTTTTCTTGACGTTTTGCCAATTGACTTTCAACATTACAAAATTGCTCAGTTCATTCCACACAACACAAACAATGGACCACAAAAATAAAACTAAGGCACAAAAAATTGTGTTATTTATTGCAGACAATGGAGTAATCCTGTAGAAAAAGAGGGAAAATTTTGATAATTTGTGTGTGTTTTCTATTAAGGGATAAACTATATCAATCCCGTTGATCTTGCCACTTGATATCAATCAGCATTTCTGATTTTATTCTCTCCTAATTTCCTGTACATACTTTTGTTAGTTTCCTTTCTAAGCTTCCCTCAATTTATATATTTTAGCTTGTACAACTCTATTCGATGCAAGTAAATTTATGGTATCAGCCATCCGATCAAACACAACCACTCTCCCCGGCAATCCACATCTCCATAACAATGGCTTCACCAGCCACCAACAACCCTACCTTAAACACCCCTTGGTTGCTTGACAGCGGTGCATCACACCATGTCACAAACGACTTAAACAACCTTTCTCTACATTCTCCCTATGATGGTAATGGAAGAACTAATTGTCGGTGACGTTGCGAATCTTAAAATTACTCATCATGGTTCAATCACTCTTCCCAATTCTATTATTTTAAATAATGTTCTTGTCGTGCCTGCAATATCTAAAAATTCATTTCTATTTCTCAACTCTGTAGAGATAACAATATTTCTGTTTTATTCTCATCTTATTCTTTTTCTTTTAAAGATCTCAAAACGGGGGCATGTCTATTTCAGGGCCAATCTAAAGATGGCATCTATGACATCTCAGTTCAAAATCCCAAGGTCTTTACAACCACAAAACTCTCCTCTATTGATTGGCATCATCGTTTTGGGTATCCCTCTCAAAATGTTTTCCGTCATCTCATCTCTCAAAATAAACTACATGTACCTAGTATTTCCACCCAAGAATGTAACTCATGTGCTTGCAATAAAAGTCATCGTCTTCCTTTCTCTACTTCCTCAATTACTTCTATTGCTCCTTTACAATATGTTTATACCGATCTGTGGACATCACCAATACACAGGGGTGGTTCTGAGCATGTGCAGGGTGATTGATCGCACAAGACCCCTAAGTGAAACTACTATAAAAGAGCCCCAATTTTGAATTTAGTAACATATTTTTCCTCCTTAAAATTATTTTAAGGCCTATTTAACAAAATTGCACCGGGTCATTTTCATTATTAGCATTTGTAGCCCCGCCTTTGCCAATACACTCCCATGATGGTTTTAAGTACTATGTCATATTTGTTGATCACTTCTCAAAATATATATGGTTGTATCCACCAAAACAAAAATCGGACACTAAAAACATATTTATTAGGTACAAAGCAGTAGTTGAAAAATTCTTCCAACTCCCTATAAAAACTCTATACTCGGACAATGGTGGAGAATATAAATCTCTTCGCAACCTTTTTAACCATTGACGATATATCTCACCTTACAACACCCCCTTATACCCCTCAACATAACGGGTATTCCGAACGCAGGCATAGACATATCGTTGAAACCTTCTTAACCTTACTTACACACGCTCACATGCCTCTCAAATACTGGACACATGCTTGTTCAACAGCTACATATCTTATAAATCGTCTTCCTACTCCAACACTTAATAATAATTCTCCCTTCTTTAACTATTTGGTATTCACCCAAATTACACTAAACTAAGAAGCTTTGGGTGTCTTTGTTACCCGTGGCTTAAACCTTACACCTCTCATAAACTACAAATGAAGTCCAAACCATGTGTTTTTTATTGGGTAGTCCCATCACAAAGTGCTTATTATTGCCTAGAAGTAGACTCTCATCGTATTTATACATCTAGACATGTTCATTTCATAGAAAATAAATTTCCATTCTCGGAAAACCATACCTATTCTACACCTCTACCTAATCTAATTGAGGAGTGGGCCCCTCTCACCCTTCAAATCCTAAATCCTACGGCATCCTCATATCCCACACAACCTTCCCACTCAACAACACATAATACTACATCATCATCAAATGACGACACATCCCCACCCACCCTCCATCTCATCATCATCACCCAATTATACTTCCTATTCTTCCGCTGCCCACACAAACAACACTGCACAACCACCTTCATCTTCAACCTCTTCTCCTACGACCTCTCCACCAACACCACCTACCACCCATCCATCACTACCCTCCCAAACCGAAAAACCCCCCAACCCACCAAATGACCACACGGCTTCAACAAGGTATTCGGAAACCAATTAACAAACTAAACTTAAATGCTGAAGTTGTTGATGTACAGGTACCGAAGACCATCACTCAAGCCTTAAAAAGTCCGGTTTGGAGGAAAGCAATGGATGAGGAAATGAATGCTCTGTTAAAGAACAATACATGAGAGCTTGTTCCTTCTTCTCCATCACAAAATGTCGTAGGATGTAAATGGATATTCCGAATAAAACGGGACAAAGAAGGTAACATCACTCAATATAAAGCACGATATGTTGCTCGAGGTTTCAACCAACGACCGGGTGTTGATTATGGTGAAACTTTTAGTCCAATGGTCAAACCTGCAACAGTTCGTGTTGTCCTATCTCTTGCAGTTACTCACGCATGGCCTCTTCGACAACTTGACATCAACAACGCATTTTTACAAGGGACCCTTTCCGAAGATGTTTACACCATACAACCTCCAGGGTATTGTGATCCCAACCGGCCTACCCATGTTTGCAAGCTCAATAAGGCACTATATGGCTTGAAGCAAGCACCGAGAGCATGGTATACCGAACTATGACAACATCTCCTTCACCTGGGCTTCAAAAACACTATTTCTGACTCATCTCTCTTCACCCTCCATGCTAACGGTAAAATCATTTATTTACTTGTTTATGTTGATGACATTATTGTAACAAGTAATGCACCATCTTTTTTGGAGTCATTTATTACTTCTCTTGCTGCCCGATTTTCCCTCAAGGATCTTGGTGACCTCTCCTACTTCTTAGGAGTGGAAGTCATGCCACACCCTCAAGGTCTTTTTTCTCAGCCAAAAGAAGTACATAAATGATATCCTATGCAAGGCCAACATGGATGAAGCCAAGCCTACTGCAACCCCTCTTGTTTCCCATCCAACACTAACGATGCATGGAGAGCTTCTACCCGATCCTACGGTATACCGGCAGCTCATTGGCAGCTTGCAGTACCTTGGTCTCACACGCCAGACGTAGCCTTTGCAATAAATAAACTTGCTCAGTACATGCAACGACCAACTACGATACACCAACAAGCTCTTCATAGACTTCTAAGATACTTAGCCGGCACTTCACATATGGGTCTTACATTGTCTAAAAATTCTCCAATCTCTCTCCATGCATTTTCGGATGCTGATTGGGCTCGAGACAAAGATGACTACATCTCCACCATAGCATACATTGTTTATCTTGGCAAGAACCCCATCTCTTGGTCATCACGGAAGCAGCGTACAAGAGCAAGATCATCAACTGAGGCTGAGTATCGGGCGGTTGTGAGTGCTACCTCCGAAGTATTATGGGTTCAAAATCTGTTCAAGGAACTCGGATACTCCCTTCCATCTACACTGGTTATCTATTGTGACAATGCGGGTGCAACCTATGTTAGTGCTAATCCAGTTTTTCACCCTAAAATGAAGCACCTAGCTCTAGACTACCACTTTGTCCGCGAAAATGTTCAAGCAGGCAACCTCCGAGTCTCCTACATCTCCTCCTCTGATCAACTGGCAGATGCTATAACAAAACCTCTGCCACATCAAGAGTTTACCACGTTGATATCCAAAATCGGTCTCTCATCTTGGCCTGACCGTTTTGAGGGGGCATATTAAGGGATAAACTATATCAATCCCGTTAATCGTGCCACCAATCAAGGGATTGATATCAATCAGCATTTCTGATTTTATTCTCTCCTAATTTCCTGTTCATATCCTTTGTTAGTTTCCTTTCTTAGTTTCCCTCAATGTATATATTTTAGCTTGTACAACTCTATTCGTGAAGGAGTGTCCTCGATCAAGTATAGCAATTACTAAATATAATATAAGATTAATTAAGGAGATTATTAATTCGGTTATTTTAGGAATCGTAATGTTTTGCTTAGAAACCAACTACGATTTGCAGACCTGTTATTTAGTGGGCTTGCTGCTAATTTAATCGGATCCTATAAGGTCACCCATAAAAACACGAGATGAAAAGCACACTAAGCCCAATAAAGGTTAAGTGGGTGGTTATATGAGGAGTCATTAATCAGTGAGGTTTTATGCTCTTGTAACCTAATAACGTCTATATATTGGGCTATTACTGTGTATGAGATACACAATTTTACAGAGAGAAAAACGTATAATATTTCTCATATAACTGCGCATCCCTAAAAGTGAGAAGAGTGAAAAGTTTCTTCCTCCTTCCGTACTAGCATACGTGGGATTCATCTCAGGTTTTGTGGACCAAGTAGAGTAATCACAATTGAGGTTCTGGATCTCCGAAGGAGGGTAATCTAAGGCTAACGAGGAGTGCACGCATCAAAGGTATATCTAACTACTTTATGTGATTCGTATTATTTATATGCATGAGATCCTGTTTTAGATGCTAAGAAATTGTTTCTTGAAATTTCGTTAAGTGCATCTATAATCTTACAGTGGTATCAGTTTGCCTCTTGCGTATAATAATAGGATCATAATTAATTTGATGTGTATACTGTTAATTTTATTTAAGGGGAGGAAGTATTGTTTTATTGAAACTAAAATTAAAAACCCCAAATTAATTAGAATGGATATTTTGATTAATTTGTTCAATTAGATTTTTTAATTTGGGTCTAAACCGCATCAAAGATCACCGATTAATTTTACAAAAGTTGTAAAATTAATTAACTCAAAAAAAAAAAAAAAAAAAAAAAAAAAAACCGATTTTGAGTAGAGCAGCCACGGTTGCTGCTCCGGTGGTCAAGGAGAACTCCGGCGATGCATGAAGGCTGTTTTGGGTTGCGGCGACCAGTAACCCGGTGGTAATAAGTCACCTCCGCCGCGACAAAAGGCCACGAATTTCATAAATTCGTTGGCCATGGAGTAAAATCCGGCCACGAATTTCATAAATTCGTTGGCCATGGAGTAAAATCCGGCCACGAATTTCATAAATTTGTTGGCCTTGGAGTAAAATCCGGCCACGAATTTCATAAATTCGTTGGCCATGGAGTAAAATCTGGCCACGAATTTCATAAATTCGTTGGCCTTGGAGTAAAATCCGGTCACGAATTTCATAAATTCGTTGGCCTTGGAGTAAAATCCGGCCACGAAGGAACGATTTGCGGCTGACGGTTTTCTTCACGGCCGTTCATGGCCTCTGTTTTCTTATTTTAATATAAATATAAAATCATGGCGGTTTATGGTTGCGAGTTTCCTGGAAAGGAAATGGTGGTTTAGTTAAAATAATTAAAAAAAAAAAAAAACCTTTATCGATTTTCTAGCAGCCTTTTGATAAGTTTTCAGGAACATGGCACTAAATTCTTTTATTAGTTTTTATAAAGTATCTTTTATAAGTATTTTAATTTATTATAATACTTATAGTACTGGTTTAGATAATTATTGCTTGATTTTTGATCCAATATTGATTATTTGATCAATTTTAAAATATGTGATATTTTATTATATAGCAATTTTAAATATATGATATTATTGTTATTATTACCGGTGACTAGTATGGGCCATATTAGGATCACCATTTGATTCCGTTTTATTATGCTTATTTAAATTTACGCATGTTGCTCTTGTTTATGGCATAAGTTCTCTAATAAATAAACCAACATAGTAAATTAGGTCCCTAAAAGCAATATTGAGATATGTTTTTCCAAACAGACACCCATAAAGCCTTTGATCATAAGTAATAGGTTCCGCCAAAGCGGGGTGTTGCATATAATCTCGGGAATATAGGGTAATATTTATTACATGTCATTGTTTGGTTTTGCTCAACAAGATCATCAAAAGACAAAGTTTTGGGTCTTGAAACATAGAGATAGAAACAAAAGTTGTTATCTATCGACCAAGAATTATATGAGAGATAATTAGTAAAGGTTGTTTACTTACCAATAAAACATTAGATTTTATACATAGGGCCAAAGTCCGCTAAAATGTATTGTTTTAAAGGATCTTGGTATTCACATTAATTATACGGGACAATTTTTTTTGTGATAAGTAGCTTTGAATTGTTCAAATATTGTATGCTACTATGATAAACATATAATTTTGCTATATTTCTATTGTAGATATCATGTCTAGTAACAACAACAACAGTCCTAACTTACGTTCATACCTTGAGAAGGATAAATTGAACAACACAAACTTCCTCGATTGGGAAAGGAACCTAAGAATTGTTCTTAGGGCCGAAGGAAGAGAGGATGTCCTTGACACCCCTATCCTAATTCTGACAGCCACAGCATCAGATGCTGAAAAGGCCACTCAAAAGGTTATTAAAGAAAAATCAGTGTTTGTCACATGTTTCATGCTAGCTTCCATGGAACCAAACCTTCAAAAGAAGTTTGATGGTATGGATGCTCATAGCATTATCCAGCAACTGAAAAAGATGTTTCAGAAGTAAGCAAGGATAGAGAGATATGAGACTCATAGAGAGTTGCTCTGATCTGTGCAAAAGATCGATGAACCAGTGGGAGAACATGTTTTCAAAATGATGGAATTGTTCCAGAAAATTTATAAACTGGGAATGGCTATACCACTGAAATGGCCACTGACATAATCATGATGTCGTTGCATGATGGATTTCAGCAATTCAGGCAAAACTTTAATATGCACAATAAAGTGCAAACCTTAGAAGAACTGCACGGAATGCTCGTCACTGCTGAGATGGACATTCCAAAACCAAAGAAAGAAGTTCTTATGGTACAAAAGGGTAAAGGTTTCAAGAGGAATGGGAATCGAAGGGCAAAAAGAATGTCAAAGGAAAGGGCAAGCAAGTTGCTCAAACTAAGACATCTAAGCCCAAGGTCGATCCAAAAGCGGATGCCAAGTGTTTCTATTGTGATGGAATAGGCCATAGGAAGAGAAACTGCCCAAAGTATCTGGAAGATAAGAAGACAGGCTCTTTAGGTATCTTTGTTATAGAAGTTAATTTAACAACTACTACTTCTTGGGTATTTGATACCGTTTATGGTACTCAAATTGTTTCGAATGTGCAGGGCCTAAAAAGAAGTAGAAAGCTGGCTAAAGGAGAGGTAGAACTGCGCGTTGGAAATGGAGGAAGAGTTGATGCTTTGGCAGTTGGAACATATAGTCTACCTTTACCTTCTGGATTAGTTTTAGAATTAAATAATTGTTATTTTGTTCCTTCTATTACTAAAAACATCGTTTCAGTCTCCGTGTCAGACACCGAAGGTTTTAGCTTTGAAATAAAGAACAATAGTTGTTCAGTTTATTTTAATGAGATTTTTTATGCTAGTGCTAAATTAATAAATGGTTTGTATATATTAGATTTTGACAAACATATCTATAACATAGACTGCAAGAAAAACAAATCAAGTGATTCAAATCCTACTTATTTATGGCATTGTCGTTTAGGACACATCAACCCAACGTATTCAGAAATTGCAAAAGGATGGCATTCTGACATCGTTTGATTATGAATCATACGATATATGTGAAGGGTGTTTGATGGGTAAAATGACTAAGGCACCTTTTACAAAAAAAGGTGAAAGAGCAAGTGATCTTTTGGGACTCATACATACCGATGTATGTGGACCAATGAGCACTATGGCCAGGGGAAGGTTTAGTTACTTCATAACTTTTACTGATGATTTAAGTAGATATGGATATATTTACTTAATGAAGCATAAATCTGAATCATTTGAAAAGTTCAAGCAATTTCAGAATGAAGTACAGAATCAACTTGGCAAAACAATAAAAGCACTATGATCAGATCGTGGTGGAGAATATATGAGCCAAGAATTTGATGATCACCTAAAGGGTTGTGGAATACTTTCCCAACTAACTCCACCAGGAACACCTCACTTAAATGGTGTATCCGAAAGGAGGAATCGTACCTTACTTGATATGGTTCGATCAATGATGAGTCTTGCAGATCTTCCAATATCCTTTTGGGGACATGCCCTCGAAACCGTTGTTTTTACACTAAACAGGACTCCGTCAAAGGCAGTAGAAAAGACACCATATGAGTTATGGACAGGAAAAGTTCCAAAATTATATTTTCTACGAATTTGGGGTTGTGAAGCTTATGTAAAACGTTTACTCTCAGATAAGTTGTCTCCCAAATCTAACAAATGTTTCTTTATAGGTTATCCTAAAGAAACAAAGGGCTACTACTTTTACAACCGAAATGCAAACAAAGTGTATGTTGCTCGAGATGGTGTCTTTCTGGGAGTAGTATCTGTCTCGAAGAAATTCGAGAAGAGCAACAAATGGATGTGGATAAAACCACGTCAGAGACGCAATCACAGGGTTATTTCTTACCGATTAGGCCATTAGTAAATGAGGAAGAGCTAGTATCTGGATCGCACGATCCTCTCCTCACTACTAACAATGTGATGGAGGAATTGCATTCAACGCAAGAACCTCCTATCGTCCCACTCGAATCAGATTCGTGCGAAAATTCTCAAATAGTTGAGAAGAACATTTCTCCTGTCGCTCAGCCCGTACGTAGATCTAGTAGACCAACAAGACCACCTAAGAGGTTTGTTGAGCTTCTGTTAACGAAAAACTCTGAAATTATGATTTTGGACCAGGAAGAACCTTCTAATTATAAACAAGCCTTGACAAGTCCAGACTCCGAAAAATGGCTTGGAGCCATGAAATCCGAAATGGAATCCATGTCAGAGAACCAAGTATGGAATTTGGTTGATTTGCCAAATGGGATAACACCTATTGGATGCAAGTGGGTTTTCAAATTGAAAACTGACAAGGACGGAAATGTAACCATTTTCAAAGCATGACTAGTTGCTAAAGGTTTCAAGCAAATCCATGGTATTGACTATGATGAAACCTTTTCACTGGTAGCGATGCTTAAATCCATTCAGATACTTCTAGCGATTGTTGTATTTTATAACTATGAAATTTGGCAGATGGATGTGAAAACCGCCTTCTTGAATGGTTTCTTGGAGGAGGATGTGTACATGACACAACCAGAAGGTTTTGTAGATCCTGAAAATCCTACGAAGGTATGCAAGCTTAAGAAGTCCATTTGTGGACTTAAGCAAGCATCTAGGAGTTGGAATCTTCGATTTCATGAGGCAATCAAAAAGTTTGATTTTCTCAGAAGCGAAGAAGAATCTTGTGTTTACAAGAAAGAAAGTAGGAATAGCATAGTTTTCTTGGTATTGTATGTGGATGACATACTTCTCATAGGAAATAACATACCAATGCTTGAATCTGTCAAGGAATGGTTGAAAAGTTGTTTCTCTATGAAAGACCTAGGAGAGGCAGAATACATTTTGGGAATCAAAATCCATAGAGATAGGTCTCGAAGGATGATTGGATTAAGTCAAGAAACTTATATAGATGAACAGGACCAAAAAGACCAGGCAGATAATAGTACCTCATGGAGAAGTTTTGCTGCATAAAGGGCAGTCAATGGTGTTTGTTCTGCAGTCTTCATAACAACGGAATTGCCACAAGCTAATGCAGGCCTAATCTTCCACACAAACATGAGAAGAGGGGAATTCCATGGGGTTATTTGTCCTGCTACGCCTATGGGTTCATGGAGGGTTTGTACGTGATGAAGTCCATCAGCAGGCATAGTTAGACCATGTATATTATTCGCCCATCCTGAAGAATTTGAACATAAAAAATCTGTTAGAAAACACAAGTTTTCTTTCTATAAAACAATTAAGATAGCACCTATTTTACACCCACAAGCATAATATCTCATAATGCGAGCACACATAGGTAGTTCGATTTTAGCAGCTTGCTTATACGGCTTTGCATTGTCCCAAGTCTCAAGGGCAGCAATCTCATCAGTGTGCTGGTCAAGCAGATCAGAAAACTTTAACAGGATTTGTGATCTTTGCTGTAGAATGATAAGGCTAAGAATTAGTTACACAAAATAGGAGTTTAGAGAAAGAATAAACCAGTAAAGAAGGAAAAAAAACATAATATCTAAGAAAAAAGACTAGCTAGTTACATAAGCAGTCATCTTAGGCCAAGGCCCTTCATCAAAAGCTTTGCGAGCAACAGTAACTGCGCGATTGATATCCTCAACATCACCCTCAACAATCACATTGCCTGTTCTAGGGTCATTTGTCTTGAATTTTTTACCTAAACCACATAGATAATTGTTGTATTATCTTTAATGCAGATGAAATTTAAGCTATTGATTTATTTCAGTGGAAATCTCACGTGAAGCTGAATCCACAAATTGATTAGAAGCTGAGTATATATCACCTTTACTGGTGGAGTTGATGGGTTCCTCGGCGGCTGCAGTTGTGCTGTATCTGCAGACTACTCTTCCTTGAACAAATACAGATACTGTAGCATTAGCCTTGAAAAAATAATTGGAACTGAAGCATTTAATTTCACAAGTTAATTCATGATAAAACAGATGTAGTACAGCTTAATACAAAGACTAGTAAGGACTCTAAGTTCAATATCACTTTTGTCAATGTCTTTAGATTACTTTCTCCGTTCTTCAATTAGTGCAATAGTACGTGCTCAAACCAGAGTAAACTAATTCTCTAATCCCCCTCAAACCACTAACCGAAACATGTGAATTGGTATGTAATACATTGCAATGGTTAACTTTTAGACTAGTTTAAGTGCTTAACAATAGTAGGTAGTGAATTGAGTTCCCAAACCCAATTTGTGTCCCAAAGTGTAAGTCAAAATTCACAAACTTTGACCCTCTTTGCTACTAATGAATTGAAAAAATAAAAAATAAAAAAAATGCCATAATAGTAAAGTTTTAAAAATCCATTGTTACACTAAGGATCCATTTTCCTTCAACTTAATTTATCTCATTTTGTCTTATTTCAAACAATTCATAATAGTTCAAATAAGTCCAGAAAGTTTAAACAAAATAAGTTTTGATAAAATAATAAGTTTTGAAACACTCGCATATAACTTTTGCTACGGTGAAAATAAGTTCAAATACAAGTCCATAGTAAAAGTTTAAACAAGTTATGATGATATAACGAAATCTAGTTATTAACAACTAGAGGAACAATATTAGCAGGTCATCTTGAGAAAGAGTAGAACGAGTTGAAGAAATCAATGCTCATGAAAAAACAGATGAAACTATTTGACTAGCCATATTATTGCACCCTGATAGAACAATGTCTACTACAAGAGGGGGGGTGAATTGTAGACTATAGAAAATTTTGCGGAATTAAATTATCTACTAAGAGAGAAGACACTCGAGATAGGCAATGAATAATTTCACTATGTAAAGATCAATTACAATCGCCAATATTCTGCCTAGACTCAAGTTCCATAAGGAACTCAAATTACCCAACTACGATCCCTCAATCGCAGTTTCTCACTCTTTGTGATTCTACTCCGAATCACTTGTACAGTATGAAGAACTCTCTCAAGCCTCACACTTTACAACTCTCACAACCCCAATCCTAATTACAAAGTAATTTCAAGGATTTCCCTAATGCACTCAAGAAACTCAAGGATGGAAGGAACTCAGCTTTAAAACACTTAGAAACTTTTTACGCTCAGAAAACTAAAGTTGTTTTTCCACACCTTAAAACAGCAACGTTGATAGCTTTTTATAGGGAGATTGGTTAAGTCTCAACCATGTTCCCACTTCCCCCTCAATCCCACGTTCACCATAACTGGGAAGTTAGGATGTATGTTGAGGAAATTGAGAAACATGGTTTCACTGACTTGTCTCCCAAGTTCAACGTGATACCTTAATTTAAGCAAACTGAATTTTTACCAAGTCAAAATCAGTTTAAAAGAATATTTATTAAAAAGATAAATATTTATTTATTAAAAAGATATTTAAACAATTAATTAATTTAAAATAAACTTATCTTTTAAATTAAAGAATTATTTAGATTTTATTTATTTGTAAAACAAACTTTTCAAACTGATTTTATCTTTTCCTTAAATCAAGGACTTTGAAAACCGTTTTAAATCTCTCATAAAAATCGTTTCTGAGTCATACGTCGAGTTCCTTCAGGAACTCCAGGTTCCTTCAGGAAATCCAGGTTCCTTCAGGAACTTCGAGTTTCTTATTAGTTCCTTCCAACACTTTTGCTTCACAAGTACGTACAATAATATACTAAGTATTTGGAGCTTGTGAGGATATCTTGAAAGCTTGCAAATAACGTCAAGACTTCTAAACTCTTTTGTTCCTACTTCGGAACATTTAGCTTTGTACCTGAATCTTCTATTCAACCAAGACTTACACACATCATTAGTCAGAGTTTGTTTTATGTATACCAATCATCAAAATATTAAGGTAGTCAATTCAACACACCCTCTTTTCCTCTGTACTTGGCCATTTGACTTTCTGCTTAGTGAGCTTATATATAGAAAAAACTTCTGCCTAGCTTCATTATTAATTGATTAGTTAATTAATAAGCTATTCATCAGATTAAGCCTACAATTAGAAAGTGTTAAATATTGCTCTCATCTTAAGATAAGTGTCATTCTTGAATTAATGCATTTGAGTTTTAATATTGTGTGCACATCTACGAGATCTAAATTATTAATCAGTTTAATAATTTAAAAAAAAAATCGAGTCATTCCATCGAGTGAAATGCCTAAAGAAGTTCCTATACATACGGATATATAATTTCCAATCCTTTTATCAAACCATATAGACATTACTTTTTATAATTTTAGAGTATTATTTTAAAGTTGCAACTAATATTTAATAGAGGTAGTACTTTTATAAATATATGCAACTGTACAAGTAACTATTCTAACCAAACAAACACTTAATGTATATAAGTATATAAATCTACCTGAGTCCAAAAAATGTACATAAAAGTAAGCAATTGAAGCAAACCCGGAGTTTAGGAGAAGAGATCACATTGTGATACACTTCACATGGGCCACATGGTAACGCTAATATTTTTCGATATTCAATTAATAGCGTGACTCATGTGATAGATATTATTTTGATTATTGATTAGGCCTAAATATGGAGTATAATTTTTACAATAAATCATAAAAAATTAAAGAAATTGTTGCTTTCAGTTTAAAAAAGGAGTAAGAGAGAACAAAAGTAGAGATTTACAATTAAAATAAGGATTTCTCCGCAACAGATTGTATCCTTCTAACTAATTAGGCAATAATAATGTAGTTTTATCAACATGGATAGATGATATTCATTATTCAACAATGTATACTTCATTGAGCGACGTTTACACAATACTCTACCTGTTTACACAAAAAATTGCTTTGAGTATGGTATCGCCTTGGCAGATCCATTAACCGTTTAATTGTTGTTGGCGACACATTTGAGCCTTGTCAAAACAGTTAGTTGGATCGGGTAAATGTCAAGTAATATGGGGTTATTTTTGGGTTAGATAATTTTTATCAACAATTCGGGAATATTACGGAGTATATCATAGCTTAAAAATACTCAATTGTGACACTGTGAATCGGTCGGTTGGGTCAAGGCGCATTTACTATTTGGCAAATTTTTTGATGTGAACGTAGCATTAAAATTTAGTAAAATTTTCTCAAAACAAGATTGTAATTACCATACTACTGAGATCGTCAAAATACAAGTAAATAATATGTACATCAATTCTTACTAATTACAGGAAATATTAAGGTACATAAAGTAAAATAAAACCTTTTTTTTTACACTAATATAGTTCCTGTTCAAATATAAGATACATTATTGTTTCGAACAAAAATCTGAAGTATATACAGTCATCAGGCGACTTTCTTTGAGACTGACCCAAGAGATTTTCCAGACAAACAAATTTACCACATACTAATACATACTCAAACGTTCATGCATAATATCCCCCACTTTTCAATTACGGACAGTGGCGGACCCAGGATTTTCCGACTGGTGAGTCACAATCGATAATCAAATATGTAAAAAAAAATTTTTTACCAAACAACCAAATAATAGTACTAAAAAATACATCCAAATATTCAAACAGTACAAAATACAACCAAATGTTCATATAATACTACAAAAGACAACTAAATAGTAATGCAAACTTATTAAAATAGTTCTCGACGAGTTTTCATGTTTTGATATCGATTCATGATATCTTCCATGCTAACATTCAAAAACAAATCATTCTCCAAATAAGTAATTAAACAATCATTCAACATTTGATCTCCCATGCTATTTCGTAGTTTGTCTTTCACTTGCTTCATGCCAGAAAATACTCTTTCCACACTTGCCGTTGCGACAGGAAGAAGCAACACCAACTTCAAAAGTAAATAGACCCTATCATGAGTTTCAGACAATCCCGTTTCAACCAATTTGATTGAAAGATCACTAAGACCCTTCAAATTTTAAAACCTTTCATCTCCTCTAACAGAACAAATGTAACTATCAAGTGTATGACCAAAGACTATCAATTCTGAACTTGGAAATTCATTAGGATAGAATTTTGCAAGCTTAATCAATTTTTCCTTATCAAACTTAGAAAAACGATCCACAGGACTCAAACAAGACATACACACAAGTAGTTCTTTAGTTATTTCGGGAAATCGATTTTCAAGTTCTTGCAATTGAAGATCAATGACACCAAAAAAAACTTCAACTCGAAAATGATGTAGATTGGACACTTGTGGGCATTTACCTCTAAACAACCTCCTCCCGGGAACAACATATTTAGCCTCCATATCTGGAACTGCAATGTCATAGTCACCAATAAAAGAAATTACCTTTTCCATATGAGAATCCCATCCTTCATCTCTCATTTTTTGCAAATTAGTCTTGGTTACATTAACCATGGCCATTGCATTCACAATGTCTTGATCGTGCTTTTGTAAGGCCACATTCAAAGCATTTGTTATCGCAAATATACTAACCATCAAGTGTGCCACGAACACAAAATCAAAGGACATCAGAAGATTTGTAAGTGTTTGAGCTCTATTAGAATCTATTGTATCAGATACTTTTGCAATATCCTCAAGAGAACCAAGGATTACAGGGAATAAATCAAGTACATTCAAGATTGTCTTGAAGTGAGATCCCCAACGAGTATCACAAGGTCTACCTAATCCACGTTCTTGATTTAAACCTGAACCCGTTTCAACTTCACCTAGAGACAATGCATCCACCACTCTTTGAGCTTGATTTTCACGAAGAAACTCTTTCCTTTTTGGTGAACCCCCCACAAAATTCAAGAGAGGTGCAAGTACATCAACAAATAACCAAGCACAATCTGAATTCTTTTTAGCAAGTGCAACTTGAGTTAATTGAAGTTGGTGAGCAAAGCAGTGGACAAAATAAGCTTCTTTACACTCATTCTCTATAAGAGTCCTAAGGCCATTAATAGAACCTTGCATATTACTTGCCCCATCATAACCCTGACCCCGTACTTGAGAGAAAGACAAAGAATGCTCCATTAATAAGGATTCAATAGCAGTTTTGAGAGTCAAAGAAGCAGTGTTTACAACATGCACAATACCAAGTAAACGCTCACACACTTCTCCCTTTCTATTAACATATCTCAAACAAAGAGCCAATTGTTCCTTGTCAGAAACATCAGCGGACTCATCAGCAAGGATAGAAAATAAACCACCATCAATATCTTCAAGCATTGCTTTAGTGGTCTCTTTTGCACATGCATTTATGATATCTTTTTGGACTTTAGGAGAAGTAAGTTGACAATTACTAGGAGCATTTTTTAAAACAACTTTAGAATATTCAGGATTACCTTTGGAAATAAGGGATAAAAGTGAAAGAAAGTTACCTCTTCTTAAGGAACTTTCTTTTTCATCATGACCACGGAAAGGCAACCCTTGGAGTAAAAGCCATTGGATAGATTCAATTGAAGCTTCAAGTCGCGTCCTATATGCATTTGTACTCTCAGCGGTTTGTTTTGTTAAGGCTTGTGTGATGCTTGAATTTTGTTTCTTGAACAAATCCATAGCTAAAACAGCATTATTATGTGCACTCAAGTGTTTACCGACATGTTTTCTTATTAAATCCGATCGATTCCATGATTTGAAACCATCACTAACAAAAGCATCACCTCCAAAGGCATTTTCATCCTTGAATAGATAACAAGGGAAACAATAGGCAGCATCCTTTTCCACACTATACTCAAGCCAAGTCCAAGTATCAAACCACTTAGCACAAAAGCGACGATTTTTGCCAAAAATAGAAGTTTGAGGAAATGTAAAGTCTTTGGGCTGACAAGGCTTTCTTTGAATGTAAATTCTTCTCACTAAATCTCTATCATATTTATGAAATTGACTCATTTTTCTCCTCTTTCCTGGATCTTGTGGAAGATTAGCAAATTCATGTTCACTTAATCTTTCTCCAAAGATTGGGGCATTAGGAGAACATTGGCCTTGTTCATTTTGAGGGGAATTTTGAGTTGAATAATGAGATGGAGATGAAAGTTGCTCACTTTGTTGAGGTGGAGTTATAGTTTGTTCATTTTGTGTTGGATGTGGAAGAGAAGTTGGAGTAGGATTTTTTTTAGCAAAGAAGCTAGTAATGTTTTGCATTTCATTTGGAGTATGTTTTCTCTTCATTCTGAAATTTGAATAGATATTGAACTAAATCAAGCAATATTCCCCAGAAAAATTATTTGAATAAATATTCAACTAAATGGTCTAAATCAAGCAATTTCACATAATGACATAATCACATAAACATATTACACAAAACACAATTACACAAAACAGATTTCACATAAGTAATAACTAATAAGTTTAAGAGATTTCAATTACACAAAACACAATTACACAAAACACAATTACACAAAACAGATTTCACATAAGTAATAACTAATAAGTTCAAGAGATTTCAATTACACAAAACACAATTACACAAAACACAATTACACAAAACAGATTTCACAAAAAAAATCAATTGATGATTAGTTGATTACCTACCTTGCTTGGGAGTAAGTACCGGGCAACTTTCTTGGCTTTCTCAATGGCACAAACTTTGCTCCGATAGCCAAGGCAATAGGGGGACCAAAGATAAAACCTCTTGCTTCAATGCCTAGCAAAACAAAACTTCCAGTTGAGCAACACAAGACAAAAAAGTTAACTCTAAGGTTTGTGGATAGTTGTAATAACTGTTCTGAGAAAAGACCAATTTACAGTATATATGATAAAATATGATGTAAAAAGTGCAAACATGAATCAAGACTTTACTTAAAAACCTACATACTTAAGGTCACCATCCACAAACATATTACCAGTGATATTCTAGCTATCCTGAAGCTAAATTGGTTGGGGAATCTAGATAGTAAACATTAAACTCTCTTCCCCTTTATCTCTAAAATGAATAGCATGATTTATGGCAGCTTAAATTGGCTCGAATAAGAGAAATCTCGTACAAAAATGTGGATACCAGATAATAGCAAGATCTAACCAAGAAGGCTGATAAATTGATAATTTATGATTATTTGATAAGATGATACCCACTGAGTTCTGCAGTGACATCCTCAAAGCATAAAATACAAATATGAGCAAGTAGATTGTAGATAGAAACAGGCAACATGGTTTCTCTTGATCACAGGAGCAGGACTGCAGGAGTGTAATTAACAGATAAGCAAAGAAAGAGACAGAAACTGCTGTTTATGCACATGCGACAGCAATAACCACATCAGACAACCACATTTCATCATCCAGCTTAGCAAATCAGTTGTTACAACAATAACAAAGATCAATAGTCTTTAATAGCTCGATTATGAACGGGCCGATGCAATAAAAGACAGCATAATGAATAGGAAAGAATAAAAGCAGCTAAGCCACTGAAAGATATTCAAAATAGGAGTAAGTAGATCACTCGACTTTAAGCAATTCGCCAATTCAGCATTCAGCAATCAGCAGCACAGCCAACAGTAAAATAACAAATCAACCAAATTACCAAAGTTTAAACCAAAGTTTAATAAAATTAACAAATTAGACTGAATTAATTTGAAGATTAGAAATTAAAAATAAAAATTAGAAATCAACTTACTAGCACCGACGTTTCGAGTAGCGATTTCACGAAGAGGACGGAGTCCACGAGTCACGACCACCGAGTCACCGACGTCCGACTACCAGGCGATTAGGCGAAGAGAACGGTGGCTGCCTGGCGAAGCGAAGAGGCGAAGTCACGAAGAGAAGAATGGAGATGAGCGAAGAGGCGAAGTCACGCGAAGTCACGAACAGAAGAATGGAGATGAGGCGATTAACAATGGAGGCGATTAGGCGGAGAAGGCGAAGTCACGACTCACGATTCACGAAGAGAAGAATGGAGGCGATTAGGCGGAGAAGGAGAAGTCACAATTCACGAAGAGAAGAATGAAGAGCACGAAGAGGCTAGGGCTTGAAAGCCTTGAAGTCTCCTGTAACTGATTTTAATTTTTTTTTTTTTTTTTTTTTAAATAACTTAAAATTTTTTTTTGGGCCTGGTGAGTCACTTGACCCACCAGGTCTAAGCCCAAGTCCGCCACTGATTACGGTGTACTACTTATTTTAAATCATAAAAAAGCTGTAATGACTAATGAGAGTGTTATAGTCTGTAGAAAATATTGGTAACATGGTATTTTATTTTCTTATATAATTTCTACAAATTATTTGCAATAATTATGTATAATTGCTTTGATTGAATGATAAATTTGTTTCTAATTATCAAACAAACATTTCATTATTGCCTGTAGTTTTAGGTATCACTGCGCCAGAATGCTGATTGCAGATTTTAGTATTAGGCCGTGTCAAGACACTACCAAAAAATAGATTCATAATGAATATGATCCATAAAACATGCATCAAATGACAGAATAATGATTGCAGATTTTAGTATTAGGCCCTCTAGCAATCCCTTTGATAGCATGACCGTCTGGATACAGTTTCCTGAATTACCTGTGAAATATTATGACAAGGAAGCTTTGTTTGACATTGCTAAAATGGCTGGAAGACCATTACGGGTTGATTATGCTACTGATCGCTTAACTAGGGCACGATATGCTAGGGTTTTCTTAGATATTGATCTAACAATCCCTTTGATCACAAGTGTTTGGGTGGGAAATAGTTGGCAATCCATTGAATATGAAAACATTAAATGTCTCTGTTTTTTGTGTGGAAAAATTGGTCACACGAGAGAAAAATGTAACCAAAAGAAAGTTGTTGTTGATAATGGAAAAAGCATTGTGGAAAATTCTTCACTTTCTAAAGTGGATAAAGGTTTGTTAGATACTCCATCATCCTCCACTAACCACAATTTGGGGGTTTTGGTTCCCCATACAGATTCTCAATTTGGGTCGTGGACTATAGTCACGAACAAGAAAAAGCACAACCAGAATAACTTGCAAAAAAAAATATATAATAGTGGCCTTCTACCAAAGCCCAAACAAGGCCCAGCCCACACCTCTACCACTTCTAAACCCAATCTAATAGCCAAAAAACTAAAAAATCTTCTACTCTTCCAAAAGCAAATAAACTCATCTTCCTCTTCTAATGCTTTTGCTATATTGGACTCCACTGAAAATTTACCAGCCAATGAAACAATATCCCCTAATAAAATAATCAAAAGCAATGATAAGATCCTTCTTGAAAATTACAAACAAAAACCCCCAATTTCATCTTCCCCTATTCTCCCACACGCTTCATCTTCCCCTTCCATTACCTTCTCCTCAGACCTTTCTTGCCACCTGGCAAATAGCAACTCGCCTTAAACAATGGCGGAAGCCAAACCCTCTCATAATTTAAACTCACAGCAAAAACCAAACACATAAAATTTAACCTTGAAACCTCTTACCCATGGAAAATCAACACCCAACTCCACCTCATGACCTGTCAACTCCCCATAACCGACCTCTCCACGGACTTCCCATCACCCAAGCTCAACCACTATCCATGAGAATGTCATTCTCTCCTTACCCCAATCACCACCACCATCCCATAATTTTCCATTCAACAACTCATTGACACCGTCACAAATCAGGGAGATAGTCCGGATTCCGCCACCACGATCTCCTCTTCTATGGTCATCGATCGATTCCCAGCCAACTCCGGCGAAGATCGAGATGATGTACAACACTCTCCTTTAAATAACAGATCTTATGAACAAGCAATTCACTCAATCTCCGCCTCCTCCACCACCAACAACTCCACAACCAACCCTTCGACCATGGTATCAGCAACAAGTTGCATGGCCGAATTACCAGAACCATCCCCTTACCCCTCCACCTTTCAACCCCCAAATAATCACTCTCTCTTCGGAAAACAGCGAGCAAGACCTAGAAAACCCAAAACACCTTATGAAAATCTTCAGAATCGGAAAGGGAGTGGTGGGTTTACAAATAGAAGTCAACTTTTGGGAAACAACGAACACAAATAGGGAACTACACTCCATGGTGATTCCCTTGAAGATGCACGACACTGTTCTGATGGATCGAACAATGTCATGGAAGGAATGGGATAAATTGATCCCCTGTTCTGCAATGGTAAGCCAATTCCCCCTTTTCCTGATCTTGATATGAAGATTGTTTTGTGGAATGTCTGTGGAGCTACTAGGAATGAGTTTATACCTCATGCATGGGAGGTAATCGCAGCTCACAAGCTGAGCATTTTCATCATACTTGAAACTAAAAGTGATGGATGTCGTGCAACTCAAGTTTCTAAGTTACTTGGTTTTGATGCTTTCGAGTTTGTCAAGCCTAATGGCCTTCGTGGTGAAATTTGGCTAATGTATAAGAACAGTGTTGAACTCATCCAATATCAGGAGGGTATTACCAGAAACTTTTTTCATGCTTTATTCAAGTTCACTCCTGACAGTAAGGAAGTGTTGCTTACTGTAGTGCATGCACCTTCTTCCCGTTCTGAAAGGCATAAGTTGTGGAATGATTTAAAATCTTCCCTTCCGCCAAATGACACTCCATGGTTATTCTTGGGTGACTTGAATGAAGTAACAAGTCCATCCGAAAAATTTTGAGGCCTCAAATTCAGACAATCTCAGTGTTCGGATTTGAACAAGCTTGCTGATGCTACTTGTTTGGTTGACTTGGGGTTTTCTGGAAACCCTTTCACATGGCACAATGCTAGAGAGGGCCTTAATTTAATTCAGGAACTCTTGGACAGGGAAATGGGGAATCCGAGCTGGCTAAACACTTATACAAACACTCAGGTAACTCATCTTACTCGAACTCATTCTGATCATTGCCCCCATTTCAATTTCTTTATTTGATAAATGTAAAGGGGGTCCTTACCCTTTAGATGTAAAGCTGCTTGGTTAGAACATCCTGATTTTAAAAGCTTCTTTGTGCATAATTGGGATCTTCATAATTTTGACTTTGTTAAAGGAAGAGATGAATTTTTATTAAATATTAAGCCTTGGAATCATGACATATTTGGTAATATTTACTAATAAAAAAAAAAAGAGATTGGTTGCTAGAATTGATGATATCCAAATAGCCCTAGCTAAAAAGTATTCTGCTTTTCTTTTTAATCTGAAAAAGGAACTGCTTTTTGAACTCAAACATATTTACAAAATTGAAAGAATAATTTGGGCTCAAAAATTTGGTTTAGATTGGAGGAAAAATGCTGATTGCAACACTAGGTATTTTCATTTCATTGCTAATATTAAAAAAAACTACGGGGAAAGTTTTAACTCTTCAAAACAATGAAGGCATTTGGATTACTGATTTAGATGAGTTGAAATCTATGGCTAGGGATTATTATATAAATGTTTTCAAAAGTACTTCTGTTAATTTATCCATGCTTGCTTCTTATTCTTACCCTAAGGTTCTTCCTGCTTGCTCTTACCCTAGTTTTAGTCTGCCTCCTACTATAGATGAGATCAAGTCTCTTCTTTTTCAAATGGATCCCATCAAATCCCCAGGACCTAATGGAATTCAGCCTATCTTTTTTGCAAAAACACTGGTCCTCTCTTAGCACTTCAATAACTAGTTTTATTTCTGATTGCTTTGTTAAAAGGACTATTCCTTCCTCTATTAATGATTCTTACATTTCTCTCATTCTCAAATTTGACAGTCCTTTAACTATGAAGGATTTTAGACCTATTGGTCTATGCAATTCTATTTACAAATTAATTGCTAAGTGTATCTCTAATAGGTTAAAACCTATAATGGATTATCTCATTAGTCCCTTTCAATCTAGTTTTATTCCTAATAGCTCTATAGAGGAAAATGTTATCATTATTAAAGAAGTTGCTCATCATTTTAATAAAGCTTCTAAAAAAGCCAACTTGATGTCTTTGAAGATCGATTTATCAAAAGCTTTTGATAGTTTGGAATGGAGCTTTATTAAAGACACTCTTCTTAGTACTAATATTCCTTCCAATATTATTAACCTCATCCTTAGTTGTATTTGCGCTCCTATATCTCTCCTTTGGAATGGTGAGATAACTAATTCTTTTACCCCTTCTAGAGGTATCCGACAAGGAGATCCCCTCTCTCCTTACATTTTCGTTCTTTGTTTGGAGCGATTATCTAATATGATTCAAGATAAGGTTAATATAGGATCTTGGAAACCTATGAAGATTGCCAAAGATATTAATATTTCTCATCTTCTATATGCCGATGATGTTTTTCTCTTTGGCAAAGCTACTTCTTCTAATATCCAAGTTATGATGGATGTTTTAGATCACTTTAAGGAAATTTCAGGTCCTTCTATTAACATCCTTAAATCTTCTGTCTTCTTTCCTAGGAAAATGGATTATAATGTTCGGAAATCTATTTATGAAATTTGCAATATTACCATTACCACTAACTTTGGGAAGTATCTTGGTATTATTATCTCTCATAAACGTTTGAGCAATCTTGATTATTTTCCTTTGTTAGATAAAACTTGTTCTAAGATTAGAGGTTGGTAGGCTAAGCTTTGAAATATGGCCGGAAGATGTACTCTTATTAAATCTGTCTTAAATTCTTACCCGGTCTATGCCATGCAAATTAACATTTTACCTAATAATGTCATAAATGATCTTCAGAAAAGTGTAAGCAATTTCTTTGGAATAGAGTCAATCATTCCAAATATATTCCCAGGACTAATTGGAATGTTGTTTGTTACCCTATGGCTAAAGGTGGTCTAGGAATTAGGGATTTGAAAAGATGGAACTTGTCTTTTATGGCCAAGCTAGGTTGGAAAATTTTAACTTATCCTAACAAGCTTTGGGTAAAAATCATGAAGAACAAGTACTTAAAATACTCAAACTTCTTAGACTAAAATGTTAAACAGACTGATTCTATCATTTGGAAGGATACCTTAAGTGGTAGAGATACTCTAAGGAAAGGTATTACAATAATATAAGGGATGGAAAGAATACTTCCCTTTGGTACCATCATTAGATTAGTGAATCCCCCTTATATCTTATTCCAAATATAAAAGTTTCAGACTGGCATTGGAGGGTTTTGGATATAATTCGAAATAATGATTGGTATTTAGATAGTGTTATACATATCATCCCTCCTTCTATATGTTCTTTAGTCTTAGCTTTACCCCTCCCCAAGCTTGTTCAGATTTCTGATCGTTTAAAATGGACCCTAGACAAAAGTGGCAAGTTCACTATAGAATTAGCTTACAATTCCACCATTCCTCACTTCATTATGTACACTTCCTTCCTCTCTAGTTTCTGTTGGGAAAATGTGGAAAATAAAAGTTCCATACAAGTATAAAATACTTCTATGGAATTTGATCAGAGATATCTTGCCTTGTGGTGTTGTGCTTAAAAGAAAAATGAATTTTTTTTGACCCTATACGCATGAGATGTGAGGCCCCTGTAGAAGACAATTCATATTTTTAGAGATTGCCCTAACTCTTGTGCCTTTTGGTCTTTGATTTTCAGCCATCTTAACATTGATCTTCAAAAGTTTTATAACACTGATCTCTCTGATTGGTTGCATTTTAACCTGACTAATACTTCCACTGGAAAACTTTATTTGCTGTGGCTATATGGCATATTTGAAATACCAGAAATGTTGCAATTTTTGAACAAAAAATGGTCTTTCTTCAATCTACCTATAATAAGTTCTTTGTGGATTACAATTATACCTTGGCTTTAACTCAGGGAAGGATGGATAGACCTTCATCATCTTCAGTCAACTCAGTCCCAAGGACCTGGGCTCCACCTCAGAAAGGCTTTTACAAGCTTAACACCGATGGTTCCTGGATGGACATTGATAATGCAGGTGGAGGAGGTGTCATCAGGTGTGACAAGGGATGTGGGTTGTTGGCTTTGCAATAAGGTTCAATGCCATGTCTGCAGCAACTGCTGAGCTTCTTGCCATTAGGGAGGGCCTGATAACTGCTTGGAGCAAAGAAATCAAACAGCTGGAGTTAGAAACAAATGCTGAGGCTCTTTCTAAGATGCTCAAAGACCCTAAATCATGTGAAGATCATGACCTTGGAAATGTTATCAGGGATGTTGCCTCCTTGCTGGAAAGGAACTGGACAGTTTCGATCTTCCATGCTAACAGGTCTTGTAATTTTGTTGCTGACATATTAGCAACCATTGGCAGGACCAAGATCAAGGTTGGTGAGAGGGTTCCTTATAACTACCCTCCAGCTGCAACCTTCGAAGCTTATGCATCCGAGATCCCTAATATGCTAGCAGCCTAGCTTGGTGTTTAGTTCTCTTCCAGCAGCACCTTTTGATCAGCTTGTGTTGTTTGCTATTAGTTATGCTTGCTTAGTATATATTACTAGTGCTTTTACTTTTTATTTTCAAACTCTAAACTATGCCTATAAGGTAATTTTAGGTAATTCTGGGTTGCTACACATGTGCTCGAATTATCTTTCTTTTGCTAGATGGCTTCATGCCATCCTTATCTAATATAGTTTCCCTTTTGTGTTAAAAAAAAATTGATTCATAGTTAAATTTATATTAAACAAAATAAGAATTACAAACCTACGTAATATGAAGCCAGCCATCCCCAACCCTCTTTCTACTGCCCTGCAAGCCTGCCTGCCTGCATCACAACCACCTGATCCACCGGCCACCACATTCTCTCACCGCATTCATTTTCTCTCTTCCCCATCCCAAACCTAACAATGTACCTCAAATGTCTCTTCATTCTCAGTATGATATGGGGTTTCAGACAACCAGCTTCACTTAAAAAAAATTAAAAAAAAAAAAAAAAAAAAAAAAAAAAGAGAGAGAGAGAGAGAGAATTGAATGATGATTCCTTTGTATTAAAGAACTATTCTCTCAATCACAAATCTCAAGATTCAGCATGGGACTTGAATTGCTTCATAAACATAGATTCCTAAACTAACATGAATCAACTAACAAAACTTGTAGCCGAAACAAATGCCAAAAACCTAAAAGATGTTATTCACTAGAAATCATTTTAATGAACATAATTTTTATACTTCTTTCTTGGCATTTCAGGTTCAGAATATTTTCCAAATAAAGTGAGATTCATAGTCATGTACAAGTGCTGAAGATGTGCCTGGTAGCTTAAAGATAATAATTGCTACAAAAAATTTCAATCTTAACCTGGTAGCTTAATTAAAGATACACTGATAGTTGAGAACATTTGTTTGAGCATGTTCGATTTACATAGTAAACTTGCACTCTCCACAAAGCACTAAACTGACACAGGCAAACATTTGAATACCTGTAGAAGCTCATATTCTACTCAAGTTGCTCTTGATTTTTGAAAATGTGCCTGTTTCAGAAAAATATGTACTCTGAGTTCCACTACCAAGTTGATGTGCATGAGCCTGTGGATTTGAAAGTTCAATGCCCTGCAAGAAAAACGTACAACAGAAATTCAACATCAGCGGCAAAATTTTAATCAAATCGCACAAGGGGCGTTTTCCATGAGAATTTCCCAATGGTAGATAAAACGTCACAACAAAAATAATTTTTACACTGTAGGTAAAACTGAAGCTGTAAAACAATCTCTGCATAGACTACAGTAAGGGAAAGACAAAGTTCAGTATTATGGGTCTACAATACATGAACGTTCTATGTTGCCCAGAGAAGCAGACACTGAAGTGGAAGAAAATACCAGCTGCACACAATTTATTGCCTGAATAAGTGCCAAAACCTACAAAACAAATAGACTAACCTCTTCCTTTCCACATACAAAGTATAACTCAAGGGTGCTATGGATTTTTGTGGAGTGTCATAGTATGGGAGCATTGCATTAGCAATTTCCAGTTACAGTGCTACTAAAATCTATAAATAGCACCCAAAGAAAAGCAGATGGGAGGTGATCTGGAATTATCCCTATCACATCATCCAACAATTCGTTTTAACCATGTAAGCACATAGGAACACCCCTCTTGCATTAGAAAACATAGGAATACCCCTCTTAAAAAGTAAAAGATTTTAGTATGTGTTGACACGAGACAAGACCAGTGTCTATAATCAATTTCATCCTAGGGTGTGCCCAATGCCAGTCATGTTAATTTACAATAATCACAAGGGAGATTCCAAAAACAATTCACCCCCCCTCCTCTCTTGCGAGACAGATATATTATAACAAATCTAGAATGGCAGTTGGACAACAAGAGCTATTGTTCATATAAAAGGGGCTATTAGGCCTATTACAGGCAACGCGTACATATCCCCAATATAAGTACCAATAAAGTCTTAAGTTGAGCCCCATTCGCTTGACTAAAGAGAAACACCTATCACTTCAAGCAAAACCAAATAAAGATAGCACAGCAACCAATACGAGATGTGAAGCACAAAAACTATTAGATAAGTCTTTATGCTAAACTAACTCCAACCAGGAAAAGCATAGTGATTCCCCTATAATGGAAAAATTCTAAAGTCATATAATTGTCACTGTTCCTAACGTTCCCAGCATCATCTTGCAAACTTGAAATTATGGAGACCTAGATTAGGATAAAACAACACAAAACCATAATCCGCATTTTGATTAGCCTCCAAATTGGAGGACATCCAACAGTAAAGATGTACGTGTAGTTGAGGAGTAGAAAAATAATTATAATAATAAAAAGGCCGCTCATGCCATATATAAAATAGTACTATAGTGCCAGAGGACTCATGCAAAGGCTATCTACAAAGAATCAGAAGCCTAAAAGAAAGACTAAGCAAATTATCAAATATTCAGAGTATCTAGAAACAACCTACAAAATGGTCCATTATCAAAGAAAATATTGAATGTCAGATGAAAGATGCTATTAGCAAACTTCGACTATTGAAACAGTAGAGTGACTGGGCAAGACTAGGAAATTAAGGAATCTAAGATGTTGCAGTGCAGAATAACCCAAACTCTAGTGTTCCTCGCTTATTTAAGATGTTACAGTGCAGAAAATAACCCAAACATTACAGATGTACTAGATATAAGGGCAAGTGCACAATATTTTATGGCTAAAGGAATAGAAACAATGTGCAATCACCAGAATACTTGCAACTATTGAGCAACCAAGTTCACAAAAACCGAATCATTGGCATTACTTTCTATTCCCTTCATCCCATAGTGTCCCGTGCTATTTGACTTTTGAACAAATATTAAGGAGTCTATATAACTTCTAGGGAATAGAGTGCAGGGAATTTTACTTCGACCAAGATTTTAGTAAACAGGGGAAGATGGAATCAGGCTAAGGTCGACTAGAAAAACTCTAGCACACTAGAATAAGATTAAGTAGAATAAGAGAAAGGGAGTTGCATGAATAAACAATATACGTAATGTTGGGCTTCTAAGAAGTAGTACATTAAAAAGATAGAGGTTACGGAAATGCGCATGTTAAGATGGATGTGCGGGAATACTCTCAGAGATAGAATCAAAAATGAAGTTATTCGCAAAATAGAATCAAAAATGAAGTTATTCGCAAAAAAGTGGATGTTGCAGGCATTGCAGACAAAGTAAGGGAAAATTGTCTGCGTTGGTTTGGGCATGTAAGACGGAGACCCCAGGTGCACCGGTACAAAGAGTGAAATAGTGGGATCATGGAGAACTTAAACGAGGTAGAGGGAGACTGAAAATGACTTTGTTGGAAGGAGTTAGGAAGGATATGAAACATATGGATTTGCATGAAAATAAGGTATTTGATCGTAAAGGATGGAGGAGGAAGATTTTTGTGGATAACTATACGGAAAAAAATTACTTTTGGTTTATGTAGCCGACCCCACTTATGGGATTAAAGCTTTGACTGATTCATTAAATAATATCCAGTGAGACAAACTAAAACAAGGACAATAATTGTGAGACAAAGGGAATTCTTGTAGTTATAAATCAGATGAAAGAGAAACTCAAGCACGCGTTAAACGCGGGAAAAACATACACACACACACCAAGGACAATAATTGTGGAGAAAGAGATTATTTTAAGTTATAAATCAAACAAAAGGTCAAATAAGTTACAGACCTGCACAGGGGTAAATGCCAAACTTGAAGTTAACCCTGAGGTAGCACCACTGCTTCCGTAGCGCTTTTCCTTGAATCTGGTTTCAAAAAAGCAACAATGAGATGTCAGAACAGGATATGTCAACCACCCCAACACAATCTCAAAAACCAACCTCCAAGCAAAAATTAACTAGAAGAAAACTTACTTCTTAGCAACTTTTGCTGCAAGCTTGCTTGGACCAGCAGACATACGTAGCTTCCCACTTCCAGCTTGACCAAGCATACCATATCCTTCTCCCAGACCATCACCTTAGCAAAAACAAATTGAATTGTAAGATATGCTATGATTCTAAGAAAGGAAACTACTTGACTGACTAAAAAGATAAATTAATAATAATAACAAACTCACATCAGAATATTAAATTTCAAACTTGATTTGCAACAGAATAAAGTGACAAAGGTAACTTTAGAGATTCTTATCTAATATGAATATGTACCCTCATTAGCTTGCCTAGATTATCAGCATTCTATTCAAATTATATACCTGGATTTCCTGAATTCTACACAAGAATGCAAATCAAAAAGATTTAGGCTTTGTTACACTAAAGTGAAGAATTTTACCTAGAGAACTCTCTTCAGGCACACCGAACTGCATCCTGTTAGCCAATTTCCTCATATCTGTGACAGCATATCTGCAAAACAGGACAAAAACACACTAAGAAAATAAAGTATGGAAAGAAAACACCCTGATACTTTAAGCCAATGACAGGTCTACCTTTCCTTCATCTTCCTTAGCCTTCGCCCACCTCTTTTCTTTTTAGGTTCTGAATCAGGCACAGGAAGAGGTTTTGGGATCTTAGGCGGTGGAGGCTCTTGCCACTTCTCAATCTTTTTACGGATATCTTCTCGTAATGTCCTACCAGTCTTTCCAGTTGAATCTCCTCTCGTTGAATCTACTCGAGCTGCAAGGGTTGACTTTGCAGCCAAAAGACGACATGCACGCATTCTCAAAGGAGGGGGCGTACTCTGAAATACCTCTGTCTGCTCAATATAGCCAACACGAAACTGAGATGTCGCAGTCGAAAATCCCGCCAAATTCTTCCTTTTGGCCCCAAGAAGCTGAACATTACAAGCTGGCATCTTAGCTAATGCAGCCAAACCTCCAGCAGTCCCCATAAGTTTTGCTGCAACAGCACTTCCAACAATAGCTGAAAGATTAGGTGCAATATATAACATCCTACTTTCAACAAAATCAAGGACTTTTTTCCTTGCTGAATCAAGCTCAATTGCACGATCACATGCCTCAACAGTCTTCTGTAAAACATCCTCTGGAAGTGGCTTACCACTGGTGGTTGAAGCAGTGACTGAAACAACCATAATGATGGCAGAAGGAAGCAGCCCTTCCAGATCAACTAGGGTCAAATCCACTTCATTGCCAATCTTCTTCACAACACGAGCATAGTCAACAGGGTGATGTACGAGAGATTCAAGCTCAGGAAACTTTAGACGGTACTTGTCACGGATAAAATTATGGATAATAATAATCTCATTCTCAATATCCACTGACAAAGCATTGCAGTCAACAATCAGCTGATATTCGGGATCATCTTCCAAAACTATTCCATGTTCAGGAATCTCTGAACCTTTTAGCAATGCATCTTCAACTTTCTGCAATTTCAAGAACAAGTAATTGATGACCATACAGCCAAATAAAGCTCAGAAATCAGTACATTTGAACATCCAATTGGCAACACCTCCCCCCCCCCCCCACCTCCCTCTTTCTCACCCTGGAAAAATTATTAAGCATCGAAACAAGATAAGCAGACAAGGGGCCCAGCGCAATAAGGGAGAATGAAGGAGAGCCCTCAGCAGTAAGGGTCAGCACTTTCAACAAACCAAACAAGAGGCACAAGATGAAAATCATGCAAATGAAGAGAAAGCCGTCTTTCACAACAGAGAAAAAAAACTATGATTGCATCTGGAGATATAATAAGACCTATATACATAACTGCTGAAAAATTCTTAATAATTTGGAAACTGATTAGCATAATGACGTCAAAAGAACTCCTACAGCGAGTCAAAAACCAATTGTAACATGTAATGTTCATCATCTTACCTGCATTATGTCAGTGTAACGTTGAGATTTCAGTAGTTTGGAAACGCTATCAAGATCATCATAATTCAGAGATTCTATGTCAGCTAACTCTCCGTCTATATCCTCCTCCATGTTATCAGCATCAGCATCTTCTTCCACCTGCAAAAGAAACAAACAAAAGCTATTTAAGACGTACAAACTATCAACATAATTTCTCCCTGTAATTACTCTCATTACAACCTTGACATCAAAATTCAATTATTTAACATACACGACCAATTATTTGACATACTCTTCACACACTGAACTTAAACATCAAAAACAGAAAGATAAGATTAAGACTAAAAGTAATGAACTCACCACGACATCAGCTTCATTGTCTGATAAATCATCCAGATCGGCCAAGAAAGAATCGGCAAGTGTTGCCTGGAACAAAAGTTTAAAATTCAGCCAATACACAAAAGAGGCAATATGAATATGCAGTTGAGAAGGTTCATAAGAGCAAACTAAAATGTTCAATAAATTGATTTAATATATCATCATATAACTAAAATATACTATATTGAGGCAATCAACATCCTAAACAATCATCAATAATCCTAAAACCTCCAGCATATCCAAATTCCAGAAATAAACCTCCTGATACAAACTCTTGAAATCAAATTGTTTTAAGTGCACGAGAGAGTTGAACACAAACCAATTCAGCTAGTCAAATCATCATCTTGGGTTATATCGAATATAAAATTTCCAAGAAGTAAAATATGGATATTCATTACTTCAAAATAGCCCCTAATTGCAGAGAATAAAGGCAACGACTAACCGTGTCGCCGTGCCTAAGATCTATTTGCTTCCATGTACAGGGTAGGCCACATTCCCATATTTGCACACTAAAAGATAGCTAAATTTTCAAATTCTTTGGACTTTTTCCTTCCTTAGTACTATTCCTCGATTGTTTAAACTATACCTTTTGCCTCAATCATGCTAAAAAACTCCTCTTTAATCCAGAAGAACGCAAAAAATACAACTATGAACAAGAAAGACGCAGTAAACATATGAACAACATACAATAGTACTCAACAACAAACTACATTCAGAATAGTGATTAGGGAAATTAGGTTTCCCAACAACGAATTGAAAATATTATGAATTCACAATAAAAATTGAATGTTGTATGCGAATACAAAAATCAACACAGAAATTCGAAAGAGAGAAATTGCAGAAGACTTACCATTATGATATATTTGGGGCAAATTAGCGAATAATTCGACGTCAGAAACTGGATGTGTAGTTGAAACCCTAAATTGCGAAAAGTGATTCAATTAATCAGAACTTGAATCCCCAAATTGAAAGAAAAATAAAAGTTGGGAATAATAATCCAATTGATATAAGAATTAGAAGTGTTGCCGACTGGAAAAATTGGCTCGGACACGGTGCACATGGTGACAGGGGCAATTTAGTCAATGCGTTCAAAAAATTGGCTCGGATTGGAAAATAAATCAAACATACCAAACGGGATTAAAGGGGACTAGTTAGGTCTCCATATTAAAATACTACTTTTGTTTTATATTATTTGTAATGATTTGACATAAAGTGTAGGTAAAATATGTCTAATCATTGTGAATAATTTGAAACGGAAGTGTTATATTAATTCTCACCCTGTTTCAAATTTCATTGAACTTAATTTTAATACACTTTAATAATCCCAATTAAAGGCAATTTACTTTTAATAATTCCAATTAAGGTTTAGATCACCGGTGCACATGGTGACAGGGGCAATTTAGTCAATGCGGTCAAAAAATTGGCTCGGCCTAGAAAAACAATTCAGACAGACCAAGCGGGATCAAAGGGGACTAGTTAGGTCTCCAGGTTAAAATACTACTTTTGTTTTATATTATTTGTAACGATTTGACATAAAGTGTAGGTAGAATATGTCTAATCATTGCAAATAATTTGAAACGGCAATGTTATATTAATTCTCACCCTGGTTCAAATTTCTTTGAACTTAATTTTAAGTTGCATTGCATTAACTATTGGAAAAATACACTTTAATAATCCCAACTAAGGTTTATTATCTAATAATCCCAACTATGTTATGTGTTTGCCTCCAATGGTCCCAATGACCAGTAACCAGCTGAAAGAGTTTTTTTTCCCCCCTTTTTTATTTCGCTGCGTGTTAACACATAAATGGTCCAAAATTAATTTTTTTTTTAAAAAAAAACATGTAACATAAATTAAAAAAAAATAAAAAAATAAAAAAAAACCCAAAATTTCAGCCACCCTTTCCCACCCCCTAACCCTAACTCGCCAGAGCCCTAACCCCATGCCCTAACCTCGCTGGCAACCAGCCGGCCAACCCACTATAACCACCGAAAATGGTCAGTCGACCCCTGCCACCTATCCCCGACCCCCGAAACTAACCACCCAGCCCACCCCGACCCTTAAAACCACCAAATTCCAGTGAAGCTCCCACCGACAATAACGATTTCAATTTCGATTTTGGCTGCCATCGAGTTCGTTTTCTGTGCAATCGAATCCACAAAATGCGCCCTAAAATCCGCTACAACGACGATGAAGAACATAGATCGGAAATCGCAGCAATGGCGGAAGAGGAAGAGAGAGAAAATAGAGGCTTTGGGGGTCGGGCTAGGCTGGGTGGATGGTTTGGAGGTCGGAAATGGGTGGTAGAGGACAGCCAGCCATTTTCGGTAGATTACAAGGGGTTGGCCGGCCGTTTCTCGGCGAGGTTAAGGGGTGGGGTTTTGGATCCGGCGAGATTAAAGCAGGTGTGGTGGAGGAAGTAAGTGTGGTGATGTTGGTGGGAGATTAGCAAAATTACAGGCGATGTTGATGTTGATGTTGATGTTGGATAGTTGGTGCGGTGTAGGTTAAGAGTTGGAGTGGTGGAGATTAAGGTGGGCAGCAGTCATGGTTTTTTTTAAAAATTTTGGAGCAATTACGTGTTGACACGTGTCATGGTAACCTGTTATAACAAGTCGTTGACTTGGTGTTGACCAGTTGAGACTATTGAAGGCAAACACATTGCATAGTTGGGATTATTAGATAATAAACCTTAGTTGGAATTATTAAAAGTAAATCGTCCATAGTTAGGATTATTAAAGTGTATTTTTCCTTAACTACTTTCAACCATATAGACTTTTTTGATTTTGTATGATCTTACCTATAATTTTCTAAACTCTTGTAAATTAAACTTGGTACGGAGTAACTCTTTTCAAAAGTTATTTGAGCTTAATTTCTTGGATTTATTTTATCTAAACTTCAGGCCCGGCCCGGCCCTTAATATGTGTAGGATGAGCTACTACACAGGGCTCATATGCTAATGAGGCCTCAAATCAGTTTTATAATATAAACCAGTTATATGTATTTTAAAAATATTGTGATTTGTTAAAAGATTTTATCGATAGAATGTTTTGATCATTAAAAAGGAGAAGTGAAAAAAGATGGGTGAATTGTAGTAGTATGCTACTATGTAAACTCTCATTATATAGCCGAAGTTTTACAATAAAAATATATACATGATTGTCCTCTTATTGTACATGTGCATATAATTGATGTCCTAGGAAAATATACACGTGAACTTCATTTGGTATTTTCTTCAACATGATTTTTATTTTGGAGGAAAAAAACCTTATCCTTCTCTCTCCTATACTCTAGCCTCCATTGTTAATTTTGAAGGGCCAACCTTAGTTTTTTTTTTTTTTTTTTTTTTTTTTTTTTTTTTTTTTTTTTTTATTTAATAATAATGTCTCTTTCGAAAGAAAGGGTTTATTTCCTTCGAAAGACAAGGTTTTTCGAACTCCTTCGAAAGACAAGGTTTTATTTGCGCTTAATATGGTCTCTTGTTGTGCGGGGTTAAGATTGATTATCGTTCGAATTCGGGTTTCAAAATCAATACAAGAATTTTCATTCTCACAAAATTATGAAGCGACGACGTATCCACTCAAAAAATTGTACGAGACAACGAATCGAGAATGTGCTGAAGTGTTATATCTATGTATTTGGATTCTTAGCCCTTCTCCAATCAATTCTTGTTTGATTTTGTTAAATTTGTTTTCATTATCATTAATTGTCAATTGTAGATGTCGTATGACTTTCATTAATGAAATATAATATCTTTTAGGACTTATTTCAAAAAATAAATAAATAAAAATTGGAGGGTAGCTCAATGGTCAAATGCTTTAGCATGTTTATAAGCAGCGTGGGTTTGATCTTATTTTTTGGTTATCAACCTTTAAAAACTTTTAATAGACTTGATAAATCATCCACAATTTGCTAGCAATTGTGATTTTTTTATTTATTTTTTTTTACGGGAGCAATTGTGATTGTTGAAAAGTTGCATGTAATTAATTAATTTTATAATATAAATTGAAAGAGGGCGCAATTTATACTTAATCACACAGGGCCTCCATATACATTGGGACGGCCCTGCTAAACTTATCAACCTCAATAAAAAGTACATGAATAAATTTATCTAATTTTATTTTTCCTAAAATAATTGGAAATAAACTAAATATAACTAGACCTTAAATTAGATTGAATAATATTCTGTTTGAAATATATACAACCCTTTAAGATGATTAATTTTAACATTTAATATGTTATGAAGATTTTTTTGTAACAAGTATTACTTATTTTATACAATGGATAAAGCATTAAATAATTAAAAAAAAAATCCAATTTATAATAAAATATCAAAAAATATAGGAAATTTTTTAAATTGGTTCATTTTGAGTTTTGAACCTGTTATATTAGCAGTATTCGAGTCTTATATTGTTAGAAACGATATGATCTTCAATTATAGATTTCTAGTCTTCAATTTGATTTTTGAACGATGAACAACCCTACATGCACAAGCTAGACCCCATATGATGCTAGGATTGTATATCCAAAATTCCACACATAAGGGCATGCTGATTATTCCCCGTATGAGCATAGCTCAGACTCTACCGAACATTGTGGTAGAGATTGTTTATCCACTCATAAGGGGGGGCATGTTCGTTGTTTCAAAATTTCAGTTGTCAAATAAGATGTCGTTGTATTTGTATCAATGTAAACTTTTCATATGTGTAATTTTTATAACTTTTTTTTTATGTGAAAATGAAATATATTTTGTAACACTCTAGAAACTCCTTTCCTTTAAAATACTTGTTTTACCCTTTTAAAATACGAAATAGGAAAATGTAAGACATTACTGCCAACGTGATAACAACTAAGGCATTTATTAAAGACACACAGCGGAATACATTTTCAAAACCTTTCAAAATAAAGACAAAGTCTAGCAGTCCAACCAAATGAAAGTAAATTCAAATCAAAGTCAAACGAAGACAAACCTACAACTTGGAACCATTGTACCTTTCAAAACCAAACAAATATTAAAACTAATGTGTAGTCTCATTAAACAATAATAATAAACCAATATTCAATGATAAACACATATTCAAGATAAAACTAGAACAAGATTCGCTCTTCACTCAAACCCCAACATGAATATGTCGCATCACCTGAAAAACTTCTCTTTAACTGTCCTTACTACTCAGCATAAGAAATGGGTCGTCGTAGGGCCAAGATAAAGACAAGACCAACATAAACACAAAACACAACAATCAACAATGCTGAGTACATAAGCCTAACATGATAGCATCCTAGCAATAACAACAAATCTTACCTTTCCTCAGAGTTCAACCAACAGACAATAGACACAACATGGACTCATTACTTTATTTACTTTGATTACGCATCGAACGGGTTGCCAACCAAATCCCTGCCCCAAAGAATTGGGGTAAACTCCTCCGAGAGCTAACCGGGTAGGCATAGATGTCACATGAAAGTGACGGACGTCTTGCGCATAATAATAATAAAAAGGAAAGTCAACATCTTGTACCCCCAGTAGAAGTCATGGTTAAATATAAAACCCCATAACTCCCCCCATATGTTCATACTCAAGGTATATACGTTCCAAGAGTTTTGGTGTGTAACCTCTTTCACTTTACGTTGTTTACACATTTTAAACTTGGTGATGACTCTCAATCAATCAACACAATTAACCAACATGAATCATTCAAGTAATCAAACATTCCAATTTAATTCTTGAATAATTAGTTACCACATTTGATTTAAAGTTGAATTCTTTTAAAACTACCTCGGTGTAGAAACACCTTAAGCGCATAAAGCACAGCAAATCCTATCCCTTAGAAACACCTTAAGCGCATAAAGCATTGCAAATCCTATCCCTCGGTGTATAAACACCTTAAGTGCACGTAGGCACCACAATATAATTTATCCCTATGTACTAAGACACTTAATAGCTCAATTCTTATGCTTAAAATCACCAATAAAAATTATATGAACCATGATAAAATTCCATTTTAATATTCCCAACTTAATTAAATATGCTCTCAATCATTCCAATAATAACAGTGTGGCCCATATACAATATTTCAACATCACAAATTCCAATCATAATTCATTTCAAATAATCATGTATCATAAACCAACCATCAATTCCAATTCAATTCCATAACACCAATTTCAATCCAAATTTCCAACCAATTCCTAGCATGATACTAGCTAACTTAAAATTAATTAATTCAAAATAAATCCTAGCATGCTTCTACACGCTTAATAAATTCCGAGTACGCGTATATAAATTACCCTTGTATACACAATTTCCAGCAACTTTTATACTACTTAAAATAATCTGAATTTTATTTCAAAACCCTTAATTTATCTCTCTTTTAATGGGTAGTCAAAGCCTTTTATAAAAATCACAATACCACTACTTTAAATATAATTCCAGCAATATTACTTTATTAAAAACCCCTTAAAACATAATTGAAAATATACTTTTATGCTTAAATAATCCATAGAATCACGATATATATAAAAGCCTCAAATCAATTTACATAAGAACCTTAAAAATCATGTCTTTTATAAAATTGAAACCCCAACTTACAATTTGTGAAAATATGAAAATAAACCAAACTAATAAATTTGAAATTAATAACTTTAACCATAAAACATTAATATAAACTTGCTTAATCATACTTTAGGATAATTAAAATAAATATGGACTAATATAAGTATATTTAGATAAATAATGGATTAAAGAGGAGAGAGGTAAAACAAAGCCTTGTGGGAAGCATGGTTGGCCACGGACGGCGGTGGTTCGACTGGTGCAGTTGGCCGGAAGGTGGGGCGCCGGAGTTTGATAGTTGGGGATGTGTGAAGACATGGCAGCAATCCATGGAAACCCACGCACATTCATCTCACGAAAGAGGAAAGGAGGAATAAAAAAAGGGGGGGGGGGAAACAAAAAAAAGAAAAGAAAGGAGTAGTACTCCTACGTGAATCCCTACTTTTTCAAAAGTATCACTCAACTCTTATGATTAGTGTTGAGACTAATATATCCCTTAAAAAGTGAATTTACGTACATATTTATCCTTATATTTTTGCTTTTACATTTTTAATAAGCATGATGTAATAGTTAAGGAAGTCCAAAAGACTTGGTTTAATTGCTTGATAAAATTAGCATTTAAATTACCTTTGTTAATTTGTTTGATTTTTTTTTTCTTAAATATAATTATAATGCTTGATTATGTAGGCTAGGGTGGCCAACCCTTTTGTATACCAAGAGGTAATTTAGACGTTTGAATATGCTACATATGCACCTTTAAATTGTTAGAATTTCTTGCAGAAAGTTTTTGTACATCCTTCTATTTGATTCACATGATTGTATTCTATAATTAAATTTTTAACCATAACTATTTTTTGTTATAGACTAAAGCCAATTAATTTGTATAGTTAGATCTCTCAGCCAACCTTGACCGCATGATAAATTGAATAATATTACTAAAAGTAATTATACAAATTTTGTTTTGTATATTAGTAAAAGTAAGAGAGAATGATCTAGTATAGAGAGAATGGTGTCACAGTGAATTTTTTTTTTTTTTTTTTTTTTTTTTTTATCATTGGTGGGATAAAAGTATGATTATCAAAATGCTAATGAGCAAGAGAAGTGAGTAGAGAGAGAATAAAAAGGGTTTTTTTTTTTTCTTTTTTTTTTTTTTAATCATTGTTGACAATGTTCTTTAGTATGTGTTTAAAAGCATACCTAATAAGCTTCCAGTATTAGGGCAAGCTTTTACAATACAACCATAACAACTAAACATTTGCGCGCAATGCACGCGTAGGCTCCCCTAGTTCAAAGAAAAGGAGGAAAGAAACAAAAGAAAGGAAAAAGAATAGAGAAAAGAAATAAATTTACCTCTTTGATTTTTGTGTGACAAATTTTTGGGATAAATGGAGTATTTATAGTGTACAGTAGATTAGGGTAGGGTTTGGGCTTTATAAAGTTTATTGACTTGAATAATAAAATAGTTGGCCCAAATAGAAAAACAGGATTATTGGGTTTATTATGAAGATGAGCTACATTTAGATAAAATATTTATTGATCCGAAAGTTAAAACTTGTTTTATTTATATCCAATAATTAAAATAATTTGACCTAAAATATACATGATAAATAATTAAATAATTTATAAAATACATTAAAAAATACGAGGTATTACATATTTAGTGATAAGCAAACACAAATAAAATAATCTAATTCAACCACTTTTAAAATAACCAAATATTCACTTTTAAAAATACGAGGTATTACATATTTAGTGATATGCAGTAAAAGAAGCGATTTTTCCCGCTACCTGTTTTCCCCAATACCGCTATAGTTCACGGGAATCGAAATATCTGCAAGATCTAGTACTTCAATGTAACACCCTAGAAATTCTTTTTCTTTAAATTACATGTTTTGTCCTTTTTAAAATATGAATCAGGAAATTCTAAGATATTACTGCCACCGTGATAACGGCTGAGGCAATTATCAAAGACACACAACGGAAGACTCGTTTAAAAAATCATTCAAAGTAAAACTATTTTCAAAAGTCAAACCAAACGAAAGTAAATTCAATCCAAAGTCAAACAAAGTCAACCTATAATTTGGAACTATTGTAGGCCCTTTCAAAATTATCCAAATTAAATAATTAAAATCATTGCGTTAGTCCCACAAGCAAATAAATAATATTCAAAGCAAATAAACACATCATATCCTCATAAAAACTAAACAAGATTCGCTCTTCACTCATTCCCAACATGAATATGCCGCATCACTTGAAAAGCTTCTCTTTACTTTGTCCCCACTACTCGCCATTAGAAATGGGTCGTCATAGGGCCAAGATAAAGACAAGGCCAAACAAACATATAAACACACAATCAGCAATGCTGAATACATAAGTGTAAACGAAACACACTAACATGCTTACAACCTAGCATCACACAACATACCTTCTTACACCTGTTTTCAATCATACAACATACAACACTTTAATTTCTTATTTATTTGATTACGCATCGAACGAGTTTCCCCCCAACCTGCTCTAATAAAGGGGTACTAACACGGCTAATCGTGCCAGTATAAAAAGAACCACTCGTAAGTGGCGTCCTGCGCATAATAAAAAGGAAAATACAGCGTCCTGTACTCCCAATAGAAGTTATGATTAAATATAAAACCCCATAACTCCTCCCATATGTTCATACTCTAGGTGTATACGTTCCAAGAGTTTTGATGTGTAATCTCTTTCACTTTACGTTATTTACAGATTTTTAAACTAAGTGATGACTCTAAATCCATAGAACAATCCATCAACACAATTCATTCAATCAACCAAACATTCTAATTTAATTCTTGAATAATTAGTGAGCACAAATAATTTATTGTTAAACCCTTTTTAAACTAGCTCGGTGTAGAAACACCTTAAGCGCATAATGCACCGAAATCCTATCCCTCGGTGTTTGAAACACCTTAAGTGCACTTAGGCACCAAAATATAATTTAATCCTCGTGTTCATAGACACTTAAATAGCTCAATCCCCATGCTTATAACATCAATAAAAATTATATGAACCATAATAAAATCCCCTTTTTATATTCTAGCTAAACCAATTTGAACCTTTAGTTTAATCAAATATGTCTTCAATCATGCCAATAATAAAAGTATTGTCCATATACAACATGCCAACATAATTAATTTCAATCAATAATTCATTCCAAACAATCATGCTTCATAAATCAATCATCAAATCCAATTCAATTCCATAAAACCAATTCAATCCAACAATTCCAACCAATTACTAACTTGGAACTAATTAAAATAAACCCTAGCATGCTTCTACACGCTATATAAAATTTCGAGTACGCATACATACCTCGAATATGATCTCAAAATCGCCTCGACTACACGAAATCACTCACTTGTAAGTCTCCTACAATCCAGAAACCTCAAAAGACATTAATACCTATTCTTATTGAATTTCAAGCAATATAAACACACTTTAAAACACTTTTAAACCTTCTAAATCTGCTGAAAATTATTTAGAACAACTTAGTTTTATTCCCAATTAATGGGTAATTAAAATCCTATCAAGAAAACCTTGATTTAGTCTATGTATAAAAATTCCAGCAATATAAAAACCTTAAAATTGCTATAATTTGGTTTTTTTAAAAAAATCAATTTCAATATTACAAACCAACCACAATTAATTCCTTTCAATAAACATTAATTTAGAAACCTAGGGTTTAATCAATTTGGGGCTTTTTCATATAAAATCAAATTTGAAAGCATCATTAAAAACATCATAATTCCTTCATATAATACCCAAAATCATCAAAGCTTAATTAAGAGACCAAAGCAAGAACAAATTTTTTTTAAACACCCAATCGCACGCACAAAAGGGGTGGCTGCAGCCGCCCCCTCCTACTGGTGATTGTTGGTGGTGGTGGCCGGTGGGAAGTGGTGGTGGTGGGCAGCCACCGCGTGGTGTGTGTGTGGGTGGTGCGTGTGAAGTGAGGGAGAGGAGGAAATTAAGGGGAAAAAAATAAGAGGAGAGAGAGAGTTTACCTTTGGTATTCTCCGGCCACCTTGGGCAAAATCTAATTTTGCTCTTAGGTGAGTATTTATACTCCCTCTCAAAAACCCTCCTACCTTAACTTTCCCTATTTACCTTTAATGATTCCTACTCCTACTCAAAGTAGTCATTTGACTTTATTTAAAGTTCCCTTGAATTTAAAATTCTTTTATAATTTAAATATGCTCCAAAGTTTGTAAATATAAAAATAAAATATTTTCAAAACCATATAAATAAATAATAAATGGATTTTTTTTTATTTAAATACACCTTTTAAAATATTAAAATACCATAAATAATTCATTTCAAATTATTTAAATACGTTCATAAAACAATACTTTAATTTATAAACCGTATAAAAATACGGGGTATAACATTCAAGTAGCGATTTCCCCCAAAACCGCTATATTTTGGTCCATGATATACGAAACTTGTTTACCATGGAAATTAAATGGGGTGGCCTCTTAAAAAATCGACTTTTGTGTTTCTTGAAGGTGGAATAATTTAAAAAAAAAAATTCCTATGAAAATTGAATTGATGAAACTCCGCAATAACTCGATCTCTACAAGTTCATACTCAAATAAAGATTTATGGTTTGATTTAAATATAAATTTAATTTTTTACAATCATCCTAACAATGATCATATTTGAATTTGACCACGAAGGACTCTATTTGAAATTTACAACTCATTAATTATCCGATCAAAATCTTCGCGATAAAAATAGCCCGCTACAAAATTTCAAGCTCGATCAAGCACAATACGGACCCAAATTTGGCTTACATTTTATCTAATCTATACCCGAAAAAATAAATAGTGTATTATAATTCAATATTTATTCAATTCGAGATCTTGACGACTCATATACTCAATCCGAGTAACCGAATTAGGGCAATTATTTAAGAACGGAGGGAGGATGAGTGATGATCAATCCGATTAGCTAAAAATGATCACTTTCTCCGGTCCTCTCTCACAGTCTCACTCTCTGTATCTTCCGTAGCTTCTCTATATTAATCAATCACGGGAAGCCGGGAACGAATTAGCAATCCACAATCTCTTCTTCCTAATCAATTTATATATAGGTAATCTCTTCTCCTTTACTTTAAACTTTTTTTGACTGGTTGTTCATCAATTTTACACAATGATTGAAATCGTTTGTATAATCTATGGGCAATTTTGAACCTTTAATGTCAATTTTCTGTTTCAATTTTGCGTTTCTTTATTTCTTCCAATTTAGAAGCTTTAATCAGAATAAATAATCCCAATTCAATTTGCAATCTAGGTTATTATGTCACTCCTTCCAGTAGATGTTATCATTGATATTCTGCTTAAATTGCCGGCAAAATCTTTGCTACGCTTTAAGAGTGTGTTTCATTGGATCTCATTTCAAGCAATCCAATATTCTGCATATAGTTTATTGGAACACTGTTTGTAAGTTGAGTGATTTCGACACATTTGATAATACCATTGAACTTGATTACCCTTTTAAGAATCTGGGTGATGTTCATGTCAAGGGATCATGCCGCGGCTTGCTTTGCTTCACCATGTACTCTTACCCCTTCACGGTTTTCTTGTTCAACCCCACTACACATACCCTTTAATTGTAAGATTTTGTGGGGAATAATGGGTAAAATTACTAACATACTCTTTAATAGCGGTTATATGGTAAAATGGTTTTACCTAAAACAGAAAAAAATCACTGTTTTTTCTTCTATTCATCAGTCATCATACAATGATACAAGTATGATATTGCTTCAGCCTCTCTCTGTTTTTTTGACAACCAGAAAAGTTGCCGGAATCTCTACATCCTAATCATTTTGCATTTTTGGTAATCTCTTTCTTATTTTAATTCATGATTTCCCACTTAATTTGGTTATTCTTTACTCCACTCAATTGATTGTATGATTTTTGGGCAATTTCAATTTACCCTAATTTTTAGCTTATTGGGTTATCTATCTTATTCAAATCATCAATAGATAAAAATACTTAATTCAATTTGCAACCTAGGTTATCATGTCATCCATTCCCGTGGATGTTATTACTGATATTCTGCTTAGATTGCTGGCAAAATCTTTGTTGCGCTTCAAATGTGTGTGCAAATTATGGTTTAATATAATTAATTCTTCTGATTTTATCAACCCTCATGTTGAACAATCCAATCTGCATATAATCGTCACGAACCCTGCTGTTTATATATGTGATTTCGACAAATTTGATAATCCCACTAAGTTGAATTACCCTTTGAAGAATCTAGAATATGGGGGTCTTTATATTGTGGGATCGAGCCGCGGTTTGCTTTGTTTCTCTATGCATTCGTATCCCTACACCACCTTCATGTATAACCCAACCACACAAACCCACAAATCCCTTCCATATTTGCCAGTATTATCCACCTTTCAGACCCCCAATGGAGATCCATTTCACGGCCTTCTTGGGTTTGGTTATGATCATGTGTCTGAGGATTACAAGTGTGTGAAGATTCATCAATGTGATGCGGATGATGGATCGGGTTCTTTCAAGAGTCAGGTGATGGTTTATAGCTTGAGGGAGGATTCTTGGAAGCGGGGGGTTCACGATGTTCCATATTATTTTGACAGCCATTTGGGTTATTCTATCTTGCTCAATGGGATTCTGCATTGGTCAACTGAAGATGATCATAGGGAGCCCCTCCCTTTAGTTGGCTTCAATCTCAATGATGAAACTTTTAGCTCCGTGCCATTGCCTGACTATCATACAGAAGAGGAATCGCGTATGCGTGCTCACATAGGAGTGGTTGATGCATGCTTGTGTCTTATGTACAATTATTGGTGTTATTGTGAAGTATGGATTATGAAGGAGTACGGTGTTCCTGCATCTTGGACTAAATTGTGTATGGTTGCGAAACAAGGGAATTATAATGATTTGAGGCCTCTTTCTTTCTCAAAGAGTAAAAAGGAATTGTTTGTGATTCTAACCAAAGCTAATGTTGCTTCTTTGGACTTGGAAACTTTGGAGATAAAAAATATTCAACCTCCTGGTCTTCATAGACTTTGGAAAGCATATGTATGCTCGGAGAATCTTCTTATGCTCAAAGATGCAGAATATATACGCAAGGGTACACAACAACTGCAAAACAGAAGCACTAAAATGCGGAAGTTATTAATGAGAAAAACTGAGAGGTATAGCTTCATTTTTTGGTCAACCCTTCACATTGTTAATTATGTTTGTTTTCCTCAGGAAATATTTGCTAAGTAATTATCTTTTACTGAATTGAAGATATTTTTGATGAGTTGAACTATTTTTGTCCAACCTTATGCACTTTTGCTCAACATTTCTATTGTTGAATTTAACACTAAATATTTTTATAAACTTAGACTTTGCTAAATTTGACTAAGTTTTTGCTTAGTAAGGAGGTGATAAAAAAAACTGAATCCGTGTTGCTTATGAAATTTTGGCTTTGACATATACTCATATAGTTTATCCGTTTTGGAATAATGGTAACACAGTACACTTGCATTTTCACAATCACTTTTGACCATTAATATCCTTAATTATGTACTCCGAATTAATAGAAATTTGATATTTTCAAAACATTCAGCAAGATGAAATAAACAAGAACCCACATTATACTCCGTATTATTTTGAAGTTTGTATGAGCGACAGTATTCAGCCAAAGATTCCAAACTTGTCTCTTAAAAAGTAAAGTGTAACCAATTTTCCAAAACAGAGGGAGTAGTTGTTAAAATTCTGATCTAAATTCCCAGATTTAACTATCCTTCAATCTAAGCTAATATCAATCTCAACTTGTAAGTAAAATTTTTATGTTCAATTTGTATAATTTTTTGTCCCACTTTGATAAAAACTTTGAAAGTCAGGATCTTGAGACAATTTTACAGCTTTAACTCACATTATTTAATCCTACAACACACAAGTAAATTTATAAATAAATCCTACGGTATTAAAGTTAATTAATGTTCAAATTATTATTATTATTATTATTATTATTATTATTATTATTTTTTTTTTTAACTAGTAGTCTAGTACCATGTACATGTAATGATGAACCATATTTTAACAAAAAAGGGAATTTTTTTTATAGTGACATTACTATTTTGTCAATGTTGTCCTCTCTCTCTCTCTCTCTCTCTCTCTCTCTCTCTCTCTCTCTCTTATTTAATCACAAATTCTATAATTTAATCAATCAACATTTATTTGGATTCACCATCTAAAATTGATCCTACATAGAATCTGTAATAGATTGGGATTATTGCTAACTTACTCTTGCAAAGACCTAGAAAATAGAGAGAAAAAGATTGATTCTTTGATTAAACTAGATAATTTGATTTTTTGCAAATTAAGTAAATAAGAAGAACTAACAAATAATGACAATAGCACAAAAGTTTACAAATGATAGGTTCAATAGCTTTAGGCTATTAGCTTGAGGCTATTACTCTCAAGCAATGGCTTTAGGCCATAACTCTCTAAGGTTTCCCCAATACAAATGTTTGCCTACTCTTTCCTATCCCCCTCTCTCTCTATTTATACTAAAACTAAAGACTATGCCCCTCTGTAGGTTAGTCTATTACAAAATCCCAATTAAACAACCTTGCATAGAAATTTGGATATCTAGAATTACAAAGCTAAAGTTTTAATTCTTAGTATTCATGAATATCAATTATGATTCTTATTTTATTGGAGTGTCACTAATCACTATCTTTTGTTCCTTGTATCTAGAATCATGCGATTCCTTGACGAAGGTCTACGAAATGATTTCGGGATTCCACGCCCATCCAATGAACAATCTTGATCATGTCACCATTGCATTCCTGTGGAGGTACAACCATATAACTTTGAAATAATGACTTGTCTCTTACCAAGTTTACAGCTTTAGAGGATGGATGTATATTTTATCCAACTTGTTTAATTTGGTTTTCATATCATGTATGACTGTGTTTGACTGTTTATTCAGAAATGAGAATCTCATGGTTGCTTTGTTTGTTTCATACCTATATTCATGGCTTGGTCTATTGTTGAGAATCAGGAAGATGCAACAATTAACTTATATTGCTTTTCTGCATCCTTACATTTCTTTTTTAACCCTTGCAACTACTATCACTGTTTTTGTGTAGTGTGATGGTGTGTTAAGTTTGTTAGCTTTATATTTTACATAAGGAAATAAAATTTGGGTTAGGCAAGGAGATAAATACTACTACGTACCTCATAATTTATACTTAATCTGCTCTTTTGATGGAGAATTAATTCAATGGGTGTGGAAAAGTATGTGCAAGGTGGGGGATAGAATTAAAGACGGGTTGTTGAAATCAGCGGGGCACGTGTGGGAAACCATATACTATTTTACCTGGGTTTGAAATAGATTTAATGTTCCAAAGAACACTTCTATTGCTTGATATGTGGCTCTTGACAAACTCAGAACTAAGGTGAAACTCCAGCAGGTGGGAGTTTATGAGGATAATCTATAAATGTTTTGTGGGCAACTGGAAGAAAGGACTTATCATTTATCTTTCAGATGTGACTATAGCTGTATTATTCACAAGCATGATGCTAAGTGGGTTGGAAACATGGAATTCAGGTTAATGGCCTTGATTGTGTGCCTATTATTTTGAATAAATGGAGTAGAAGATATAAAGCTGTAAAAGTCAATAAACATATTTTTCTAGCTGTCTTCACTGCTGCTGTGTATCATATATGGAGAGCAAGAAACCGGGATTTTTGGAGGCTGTTGAGTGAAGATGGAATTCAGGTTTATGGTCTTAGTCAGAAAAATGGTTGAGTGAAGATGTTGTATGGTTTATGACCTTTATGCTCTAAAGGTGAATGTTTGATTCTTTGTTGTTCAACTGAGGGCATAAGTTGAAGGAGCCTTCCTAGAAGGTTTTGTTTACATTCAGTTGAATTCGGCTTGAGTTGTATGATTTGGCTGTATATCTTGATTAATTAATGGAAAGCTCTTACTTGCTTACCAATAAAAATGTAGTTTTACAAAGATAAAAATAAATAGAAATTGACTTGATTACATTCTTACCATTACGTATCTGAAATTGGCAACATTATAGTGCATTTCTATTTGTAGAAACCAATCAACCATGGAATAATGACATAGAATGTGATGGATATTTATAGTGCTTAAGCTGACATTATTACTTGCTAGGATCTAACCCTCTTTAATGGTGACACCATCTCATGTAATCTCCTTTCTTTTCACTTGTCCTCGTTATGTAGCAATACTTGCATCACGGAACACTGTTGGTGTTTTTGTATTTCGATTGGATCATGTCAAGGCTTGTGGCTGTTGTTGGTGTTTCCACTTATAGTCTAGCATAGCTTCTACTCAAAAATAAATTTACAATCTAGCATAGGCGCGTAACTTCACTTTTTTCAAAAAAACTCTTGTGTGGATCCATGAGATGAACGCTTAAAGTACTTCTCATTCTTCTTTATTTTGCCTTTAGTTATCTCAGATGATCCACCTCCATTATTCGTTACCTATTTCTACTGAACCTAAGCTTGATTATGGACTAAGATTGAAATTTGATGATTAAAATTGATGATACTAATGAAAATCTATTTTGATTCTGCAATTTTTTTTCTCGTCTGCATTAGCTGAATTACTGATTAAAAGTGACTCTTCCTGATTAGAACCAATTTACTGATTTTATTAAAGATGAAGTATCATAGTCTTAGTTGTAGTGATACTTAAGAAACTAGATTCATTGGGATTGCAAGAAATTTTAATTTTTCTAATAAGAAAAGTTAAGCTTTACATTTTGCAAACAGACTAACCTGTTAAGGTATTTGATGATTATCTCACTCTTTTTTTTTTTTTTTTTTTCTAACTTCTTGTTGTGGAGATAATACCTCTATACAGGGGTTTACATTAGGTTTTTTATATGGAGCTCTTCAAGATCTCTGTTTGATTAATGTATTACTGTAAATTACAGAAGTTAGCTTGAATTTTCGCCACATTTTATAAGTGAGTGAATCATATGTACGTAGTATTTATGTCTTGCTGTACTCTAAGCATCTAAAAGCTCTCAAAGAGATCTTGTGGATGAATAATGTGAAGTTTATGCTGCTAAATTTCCTGGTCAGTGTTGGGAAGAGAGCAGGACTTGTTTGTTGCTTTATGAGTAGGCAGGAATTCCTGGCGCAACTATAGCTAATACGATTATTTTTTACTCACCATGGTTATGACTAGATTATGATACCTTGGGAAAAAGAGTAGGTTACGAGGGAATTTTGTTTTACTTGTGGATCATATACATATGGTAGTAGCTAGCCCTGCATTTGGAGGTCTTCGTTGAGTATTAAATTTTGCTGAATTTCTGTTTTACTTGTGTATTAAATTTTGCTGAATTTCTTTGACCTCTGAGCTCTGTATTCTGAAATATAATATTGGTGTTTTGGATCCAAGGAAAACGGTATGTTCACTTTTCTATGTTTTGGAATTGGTGGTGCAACTTTGCATGATAGAGAAATATTTCTGTAATCGTGTTGGCTTAGAAGTCGGAAATTATGATGATTGAGGTTGTTATTGAGACTTGAGAAGAAGCCAAATTATTGTATACAGAACTGAAAAAAAAATAAATTATTAATTAAACTGCTTAATTAAGATGCCCCACGTCATGTTGATTATTACCTTTAGCAAATAGCAAGACCTTTATTATATTACTATATGTTGGCTCCTAAAAACCCTTGGTTCAATGAGCATTTTCTCAACTTATCCATCACCCATCCTTAACCATTGCAGAATGTGTACGATAGGGTTTTTCTTTCATTATCTACCGATGCTTCCATTGCAAAGACGATATAGACTTGTGCTTGAAGAAGTCTGTAACATTGACTTGTTGACACTTAACATGAGCTGCAGAAGTGTAACTATGTAATAGACAACACTCTATATGTTAGACCTTTTTGGCCACTTCTTAGGATGTGAGCAACCAGAAGGAAAAAGATGGAATGTAGGATAAAGTGAGGAAGAATTACTTCATATTTCTAATTTTATGGATTTTGAAATTATGTGATTAACAACCTGTGCTTTTTTTGGGTTTCATGCTGTATTGTACTTAAAAAACTTTATTGTACAAAGTTGTTTAGAACAAAGAGATTTGACATTGAAAGCATTTTTCTTTGTTTTCCAGAAATCAAATGATGTTTCTGGATGGTGAAATTCTATGGGAATACTTTTTAGCGGGACAGTCTGGATAAGTTACAACTTCTCCACTGCTTGGAATCTCGGCCACCACTTGTCAGTTGTTACAGACATTAGCCACTGCATTTGGGGGCATCCGGAATATTTTAGCTGCGTAGTTTAGAAGATGCTCTTAGCTACTAATTAAGTGGCTTGAGTGGTAAGAAGGTGGTGCACTGCTGAACTGCTGATTTTATAGAATGAGCTTCTGAAATTTCAACTTCTGTTAATTTTTCAAATCTGAAATGCCCTCGTAGGTTCTATGGTTTTGATAGAGATTGTCATCAACTAATGTCATACTCTGGTAGTTTCAGCTATATACGGAGTATGTTTCTAAATCAATTGGCTTCTTGGTTGGCTCGTGTTTTTGAACACTTTTGAAGTTTTGAGGTGGGTGTAGGGGAGGATAGTATGTAATTTTTATGTTTTAGTATGTTCGGAAATTTGGTCATGTAGAATGAGTTCTATTCAACAAAAAACCATCTCAATACATAAGTTATATTTGGTTGTGGTATTGTCGATGAGAATCAAGCCTAGCCCCACTGTTTGAAGTTGCGGAATCACTAACTCGGTACATCGCTTGGTCTCCCCAACCTCCGAGACCCTTAAAATATGTTTTATTTGCAATGGTTTGGATTGATTGTGTTGTTGTTAAGGATTATCTTGGAAACTACATATCAAGTCGCTATTTCAACATAATTCCACCTCTTCGTTAATTGCAAACGCCATGGTTATTCACTTATTCATAACGGTTTTCTTTTAGGCGATGTAAATAACAATTCTCTCGTCTTCATTGAAGGTGAATACTTATCACTAATATACAAAGTACTACCAAGTATGTATTTTGTATTGTCAAGTTTAATGTTCGTCAGTTGAAGATTCATTTACAGTACTTATGAATGATGTCAAAACAACTTTAGGTCACTATACGCAAATTCAATCCTCTATGGTACTATTAGAGTTCTCTCTCTCTCTCTCTCTCTTTTTTTTATTTTTTATTTTTTTTTATTTTTTATTTTTTTTTATATTTTATATCTAATAAATGTTTTTAATAGCATTTTTTTGATAATTTAAGTTACACAATTCTTATGTGGCTTGCCGGAGCAAAATCATAGGATACTCAAGTACCTACTAGCCTACAATATATCAAAAGCAGACTTTAACTTAAAAAAAAAACAGCTAGCAGCATAAAGATAAAAAGTACTCATATTCCCAAATCTCAGCCTAATTCAGAAATCCTATCATTTTAAAATCATATGCTCTGCCTTTAACTTTATAAAATCAATCTTTCATAAAAAATAAATCTTTAAAAAATCAATTTGTTGTCCAAAAAAAAAAAAAAAATCACTCCGTATTATTTTTATTTATCTTAATTCCAGCTGCTACCCTTCTCCTTAGTTTCGGCAAATTGCACAATTTGTCAAGCATCACACATTCACATTATTCACACACATATAATCATATATATATTCACACCAAAATTGTGTGCCCTATTTCATTTTGGCCCCTCTGCCCCTTATTGTCTTCATTTTTGGCCCCTTTTTTCTGCTTTTTCTTCAAGATTTCAAGGGTTTTACAAGAAAAGAGTGTGAAAGGGGGATAAGAAAAAATCCCAAAAAAAAGATTTTTATTTTTTAATATTTATAACTAATTAATTTTTCTATAAATTGACTGATGGCTGGAGAGGGTATAGTTATTTCTTCTGGTACAGATTTACCAGTGAAGAGACCTAGAGAAGAAGAAGAAAACATGAGTGAGAAAATTGTTAATGGAGCTTCTTCTGTTTCAATGGAGGCTGAAGATGATAAAAAACCCAATTCTATTTCTTCAATTATTCCTGGGTGGTTTTCTGAGATTAGCCCAATGTGGCCTGGTTTGTTTCTTTTATCTAAATCTTCATTTTTTTAATTTTGATTTTTTGATTTTTTTTTTTTTTTTTTTTTTTTTTTTTGGCATTTGATTATCTGATTAGATGCTAATTTTTGTTGGGTTTTAGATTTAATATTTGATTCGTTGTTGTAATAGTGAAAAAAATTCTGGGTTTTGTATATTTTGTTTTAATAATTTAATTACAAAAGTTTCTGGGTTTTGCATGTGTTCTTGTAATTGTAAGCTTTTCTGGGTTTTTGATGGGTTTTAAGTAGTTTTTAATTTGTAAATCTTTCTGGGTTTTTGATGTTATAGTTTCTAAGTGTTTGTTTAACAAAAAACTTTTTTTGGGTGTTTTTTGCGCTATACATGTGATATGTTTTTGCTAATATTAGTTAATTGTTCTAGGGTTTTGGGCAATTTTTTAAATTAAATTGGATATCCACTGTTAGCAATCATTGTACCATGTGTGATGGTGCTCTGGATGAAGTTGCCATGATAGTAAGCTACATTGATTGTGCTAATTATATTGTCAATCATATCATATGTTTAAAGCACATATACTAATAATTGCACCTTTTTTTTTGAAAGGTGCTTTATTTTTTACTATAAGTATTGATAACTAGTAATTCCTGCAACCTGGCAAGTTGCTGTTGTTGGATTGACTGTGCTTACTTTCATGGTCTGGTATTGTTTGGCTGGTATTTGATTCAAGAAATGCCGTTTCGTTGTGTTTGAGTTCGAATACGGTATTGCTGTCAGTTACTTCGCCATTATTTAAGTTCTGTTAGTCAATTGCTTCAATTGCATAGTGTTCTGGTTGTGTTTGATGTGCGTAATTTCTTTGATGCTTAATATATGAGTATGTGCTTTGATTATATTGGTGGCTGTGTTTTAGTCATTTGTTAAAATGTCATTTTTTATTAAATGGTACTTTGACCTTAGGAATATGATATGAGCTTCTAGTTGTCGACTTGTCGTAAACTTGATCCAAAATAACATTAGTAGCAAGTAGCAACAATATGATACGTATAGATGTACTGGTCTAGATAGCTAAAATGTTGCTTTGTTAATTGTGTTTGAAGTAATTGTTGAGTGTTGGAAGGAAAATGTGGTTTGAAAGCTTGTTGACGCTTACTGTTATAAGGAATTGAACAAATGGAACAAAATTATATCAGCCGAGTCCTTTAAAATATATTTGTTTTCAAATAATTCTCAAGCCAAATCAAATAGTTGGTTTCAGTAGAGTCATTGTTTGTGAAAAATTGACTCCAATTAGTAATGCTGTTTTGTGCTCATCCTTTCCTGATTTCCTACACATTGCTGATGATGAACCCTTAAATCTGAAATAGGTGAAGCACATTCTTTGAAAGTGGAGAAAATTCTGTTTCAGGAAAAGTCAAAGTATCAGGATGTCATAGTCTTTCAGGTATTCTAACTTTCTAAGTATATGACCTAATATAAATACTTAGTTTATTGAATTTTCAAGTTATTTTTTGATTAACTTAATTGTGTCTTTGTTATAGTCATCAACCTATGGGAAAGTTCTTGTATTAGATGGAGTAATTCAGCTCACTGAGAGGGATGAGTGTGCTTACCAAGAGATGATCAGTCATCTCCCACTCTGCTCTATTTCCAATCCCAAAAAGGTTTATTTCTTTCTCTACCTCTGTCCTGATTCCTGAAGAAGAAACAATAATTGTGTTCATCTTCATTGTTTTCCAATTCATTTTCCTATTATCTAATTGGTGGATCTTATCTCCCATCAAGATATCGATGGTTATGAACCCAATAGAAAAAAAAACATTTTTTTTTTGTTATATGTAAGTTTTATTGGCATATAATAAGGCAAATCGAAAGCATATTCTTCGGAGCTTTAAGCTCATTTGGATTTGTTTGGTGTCTGAAAAAGCCTTTCAGTTCTTCTTTTCCCTGTATTCCACATGCCTTTTTCTATGGGGGAACAATTTGACGAGTTGTTTTAAATCTCTAGGTAATTATGGGGGCTTATTAATGCCTAAGTTTCCTCTGTTTTCATCTTTCTTTGTATGCATGGGTGTCAATGTTCTTGAGTAGAATTGTTGGAACCTGGATATGCTGAAAACAAGGATTTCCTTGTCTTGTGACGATCAATGTCTTCTTCCTTTATATTTAATTATTAAGACTAAAACCTATTGACACAAAGTCAGTGGCCATGGCATGATTTCATGTTGTTGCTTGTAACAGATTTAATTTGTTAGTTTGTTTAATTTTCAATGTTTTAATCTAGAGGCTACCTTATGGCTTGCCAGTTTTCCTGTGTGGAGGGATCTTGTTGAGGCTAACATGTTTTCCCTTCTTGGTGAAAGCCTAATATACTGATTCTGTGTTTATCTCGTAGGTTCTGGTCATTGGAGGAGGAGATGGAGGCGTCTTGCGAGAAGTAGCTCGCCATTCATCAGTTGAGCTTATAGATATTTGTGAAATTGATGAGATGGTAGTAACGGTGAGCAGTTGAGGGTGATTTGTTGTTTCCTTGTTTTTTCTTAACAATGAAGATAAAATTCAATCCCTTGGAATTTAAAAAGTTATTCAACTTGATCTCTATATCCTCATCCATGTTTGTTATTATGGTATTACTCCTTGGAAATGGAGGCATCATAATAAAGTGTATACTCAATTATGGCTTCTGTTGGTCCTATTATAGCTTGACTCAGTTTCCGCTTAGATTGACTTTTTTGAAATTCCAGGTTTCTAAGCAGTTTTTCCCTGAGGTAGCTGTTGGATATGATGATCCTCGAGTAAAATTGCATATTGGTGATGGTATGGCTCTTCAATCCTTTCCTTCTCATCCAAATTGTTTTACTGTTAACTCCTTTTTGCATATTCTTTATGTGGTTCTGTGGGTGTGTGTGGTGTGTGTTAGGGGGTATCTCTGTCAAGATTTATCTTTTCTTTCTCATTGTATCTTTTATCCTTGCGCTCCAATGGTATTGACTAATGAGAAATGACTTTTAGGAGTTGCATTTTTGAAGGCGGCTGCGGAGGGGACTTATGATGCAGTCATCGTGGATTCATCTGATCCGATAGGTTTCCTCTTTAAGCTCTTTCTCTGTTCCAGATTTCCACTATATTAGATGTGGTTTAGTGTCTTTCATTTTAATACTTAATTCTTGCTTCGGACGTTGACCAGGTCCAGCACAAGAGCTCTTTGAGAAGCCCTTTTTTGAGTCAGTCGCAAAGGCACTGCGACCCGGAGGGGTTGTGTGCACCCAGGCCGAAAGTATATGGCTTCACATGCATATTATTGAAGATATTGTCTCAAACTGCCGTCAGATTTTCAAGGGCTCCGTGAACTATGCATGGACTACTGTTCCTACATATCCTAGGCATGTTCTCTCACCCTTGTTTCTCTTTTTCCCCTTGCACCCCTAAACATACACAAAGTAATTAAGGGAATGTTTGGTAGGCTAGTTTACTCGAATGAAACATGTGACACCATACTTCTGTTTTCCTCCAGTTATGTACTCATACATTGTTTACCAGCATTTGTTATTGAATCTTAACATATATATTAAATTTCAGTGGGGTGATTGGCTTCATGCTTTGTTCTACTGAGGGGCCAGAAGTTGATTTTAAGCATCCAGTGAACCCTATTGATAAAGTTGAAGATCATGGAAAGACAGAGAGACCTTTGAAATTTTACAACTCAGAGGTAGATTTACTCTTTTTGTTCTTTTGTCCTACCATTGGTCTTTTATCCACCATCAAGATCTTACTTTTCTTGTTTGTTTGCAGCTTCATTCGGCCGCTTTCTGCTTGCCCTCTTTTGCAAAGAGAGTTATTGAGGCAAAATCCAAGTAATCTTGGTCTGCTATGGATACCGTGTTTCCATTAAAAGGAAAATTTCATATGGGCTCAAGCAGAGAATAAAGATTTATTTTTCTCTTTCTGTTTTTTTTTTCCCGACATTTCAAGCAGACAAGCTTTCTAGTCATTAGGGATGTCATAACAGTATTTGTTGAAATTTCTTTCCCCTTTAACAAAACTGAGAGAAATCATGATAACAAATTTGTTAGCTTGTTTCACCTGTAGTTTTATAATGATAAAGGAAGGGTGTCATGACTCATGAGGATTTAATCAGCAATATTGTCTCGAGTTTGGAGAAGAGTATCTGAATTCTATGCCTGTTTTATTGCTGCTTGCACAAGTATTCAGTTGTGCTGTAGTTGGATACATGCTGCGTCAATATAGCAACTATATGGAGGGTAATTCCTCAATTTCATCATCAGCAGTATTGGCATCTGCTCATGATGTCTCTAGCTCGTCACCCGAAGCCATAATTGTAGCTAGCATAGCTGCTTCAGAGGATGATGTTAGTCAAAGTGTAGATTTAACCGATAAGTGATTTTTTTTTTATTTCTTTTTAAAGAAATTATCCATTTCAGGAATTAAGTTTATGAGTTTGGGGATTTAAAGATCACAATTTTATCAATTTGAGACTGAATTAGGGTTTATACGATTGGGTGATTTGGGTCTTTAAATTTTAAATTTGGTTTACTGAATTTGTAAATTAATGGGGTTTATATATTTGGTGAATTAGAGTGTCCAAACTTTTTTTTATTTTTTAGGTTAGTATAAAAAATTAGTTTTGAAGTTAGTAATTTCGAAAGTAATGCCTTGATTTCCTCGAAAAAAATAGTAACTCTTTAATCGATAATATTAGTTTTGATAAAATAATTCGTTGAACTATGTTCTTCAATATATTGCACTAAAAAGGATGCAAAGATACTATCAATTGTAAAAAAATACGAATACGAAGTATGTATATTCAAAATTCACGAGGTTAAAGCAGGAAATTTACTCATTTTTATCTCAGCCTTGTGCTGCTGATAAAATATATACACTAAGAATATCAAACCACTATTGTCAAGCTGAAACTAATTTGACATTGTCTATACACATTTTTAAGTAAGAAGAACTACTTTGAGGTCATGGTTCCATGTTGTTTCTGGTTTTAACGGCATAGCAACAAACAACGCAACCATCTGAAACAACGGAAAAACATTCCATCATCAAAACAAATATAACAAAATGAAAAAAGCAATACGAGAACAAGAGGGTGATTGGAGAGGGATTTACCATTACGAAGGCTGCACAAATCAGGCTGAAACCTTTACAATCAAACGGTGCTTTGTTTGATAGGAACCACTCTGCATGTCCAAAATATTAATCAGTATTTAACAATGATTTAGTTGTTGAATTAATTTGACTTGATATGATATTGTGTAAAACTTACGAGTTAATGGTGTCATAATAAGTGGTGATACGAAACCTGCTATTGAATCTACTGCAGCAAGAAAACCTTGTGCTCTTCCCTGCAGATTCAGAGATATCCTTAAAGCAGTTGGTCAAGAAAAACCGAGGTTAGTAGTGAATTGTTAAAATCCATAGTACTGACCTGATCATTTGAACTTGATGCTCTTGAAATAATAGCACATATCTGAAGATCAAGGAACCAACATACATAAGACAGAATTCACAAATATCGATGTTAGTGAAGCACAAGTAATACTTCTATATACAGACAGCACACATGAAAAAGCAGTAGCTTACTGAAGGTTTGACAAATCCATATGCCAATCCAAGTGAAACACTAATGTATGGAAGCTGCAGAACAACCAAAATATTACAAAATTTTATTGAGTCTGATATGAATTATAAAGTCACACAACTATAAGAAAAATTAGTTAATTGTTTCCAATGTTACACACCCAAGTTGCCCATGCCATGCTGTAGAAAAATGCCTGTAAATCAAATTCACAAACATACTAAGATCATAACATTGTTTGAAAGATGTGATAGTAACAAACAAATTAAAGCAAATATATGATGGGAACCAGAGTATTGGAAACTTACATATGTCACGGATGCCAGTAATCCCATGGAAAGTATCGCCTTTTCCCCAGTCAGTGTATTAATTACGGGCACTATCAACATCTGAAGCCAAAAGCAAAAAAAACACAGGATATCAGCAAAGTATTTTAGATGCTAATCAGTGGACATGGAAATACTCTGTAATAGGTTACACTAGGGGATAAATTAGTGTAGTGCTTCACTCATTTTCTACATATTCTATGTATCAGATACTTTATACTAGTACTTAGCTTCTAGTTCTATTAAGTATTTTCAATCACAAATTTCACGTCTTTTCCCCATTCTAAAATCCATGCATTGTATTATGTATTGCAGAATGATCTTTATTCATCAGGGAATCTACAAACATTCCAAAAACAACTGCACAATTCTGGTCAAAGCAATTTGTACAAATTTCTTCACTTAACAAGGATGAATCCCAATTAATGAATATAAATAACGAAAAGGCAACTGAAGTTATAATACAAGGAAAAGCTTTAGTACCTGTGAGCAAACTGATCCGACTTGGACAATCATCAACGTTTCTGAAACTTTACTTCCATTTAATTTCAATGCATCCTTCATATAAAACTGCAAAGGAGGTTATCTACATGTCAAATTATTTCCCCATAATAACTCTTAAACAATAAGATAGAACATGATAAACTGCTTGGATAAAGAAAAAAAAGGCAATGTTTAATGCTCCGGCAAAGCAAAACCAGTCCATGCGCAATTTAAACAAAACTTGTAATTTCTGATTGGAAGTTTGTATAGGCTGTAGCGTTTCTTAAAGTAAGTAGTTATATTTCATATTAACGAATTACATTCATTCCAAATCAAGCAGCTAAACAAGAAGCCTGCAGCATTTACCGAGACTGCTTATAGCCTAATAGTAGGGAAAAACTCAATTTTGTGCAATATCTAATATACTATCTGTACATTCAAGGTCAATTAGTGGCTCTTCAAGTGGAAGGGAACAGATCATTGATTTTGTGCAAATTATTTTGAGCTGTATAAACAATGATAGCCAGGATTACGAAACATCACTTTTATAACTTATAAATGCTAAAACACCATAGTTTTACCAATATGAAAAGGACCTTTTCTACCGAAGAAACATAGTAACATACCAATAAGACACTACTGATGCCAGACATGCCGAACTCATAAAAGAAGGAAACCAGATAAATGCCCCTGAGATTAGGTCTGAAACAAAAGAATTTCATCAGGATGAAATATTAATAAGATCCTCGTTGTAAAATATTAAGGGGTAGTGAAATGCTGAATAACCTTCTTTACCCAACAAACAATAAGAACATACTTGGTAAAAATTACAGCAGCAGCACATTTAATAGAACTGTAACGCTCTCTGATGGACTTAAAAAAGATGGACCAGAGTGATTGCTTTGTCATAGGTGCCCGCCTAGCAGTCTCAGCCACGAATAGTTGAATAAAGAGTGGAGACATGATCAAGAGAGGAATTGACAGCTGAAATTAATGTAACCCTATCAGTAAGAGAAACGCTAACAACCAAGATAACTCACAGTAAACAGCAACATCTTAAGAGGTAAAAACATGCCTCAAATATGTACTTTCCCGGAATAAACTTTGCTAGCAAACTCCCCAAGACATATGAAGCAGACATTACACCTGTGATCCAACTGAATGCTGCAACTTTTTTGTCATCCTCAACTACATCTGCCTATCAGAGAGTAACTTTTATTCTTAGTCATTTCCATTTACAAATTCCAAATGACAACTTGAGTAATATCTTACCGCATAGGCAATAGCAATGCAGAATACACTCCGGAGACTTAGAATGTAGGAAAGACAACGAAGAGCGAAGTATGCATATATGAATGCCCTGGACTTGTTAATGGCAAGAAGAACTGAATGGAAAAAAAAACCAGGAAAGATGTTGAGCAACACAAATCATCAAGGAAAACAGGTCATAAAGTTGTACATAAGAGACACTGATTTGCAATTTAAGGAAGCTGGTAAAGGGTGCAACTACTACAAGTCTTTTACCACTGAAAAAGAGAACACACTACAGGAATGGAGGCACCCTATATATGTACCGATGATGTATATCTATTTCAGAGTGCAATTGACCAAAAACAGAGTTATACAAAACAATTCATTATCTTTCAAGCTTATAGAAGTTCCAACAAAGGGAAATAAGAGATAGGTAGAGTGGGATGCTGATCAAATTACATACCTATAGGGAATATGGAAGTAGACATAGTCAAAAGGAGAAGTGGTTTCCTTCCATACTCATCCGAAAGTTCACACAATATTGGAAGTACAGGAATCATTAGAAGCCCAGCTAACTGCAAAATGAAATGCTATGTCAAAACATAGAAATTATTCCATTCCGAAACTGCTTAAAGAACAACTGAAACGTTGCAAAACCATCCACTTGATATACACCACATGTAGAATCTTATAAGATGACAAACACACCAATACTTATAACCGATACAAAATATGGATCATCCTAAGAAAACTTCCATGCTAGCCTAGGCAGAAATATTCACAGAATCAGAATATAAAACCTATCTTAAACATGATTTTTGTGCTCATAAACCTGAATTGCCTGATTTCCAAAAGAATCTGTTACCTTCTAGTCCTCTACCAATTTAGCTAAGCTAAACTGTTCTTTAAGTGATGCTACATGTCATATGCGAATATATAGCAAAAATAAGATGCATTAATCTCCTCATTGCGATCATCAGGCATCTAAAAGATAGATATTAACCATTATGAAGAAAAGTCGTAACATATGTAGGTCAGATCAACAACCCCGACATCCCTTAAAATGAACAAGAGAAGAATAGTCAACAAACAAAGATCAGCATGATAAAAGAGGAAAACAATGAGATAGGATTACAGTTTTTTGAAGACTATTCAGGTAAAGCGCGTAAGAACAGATAGACTCTCCAGGACACAAAACGTGACTGATCACTTCCATCAGAAATGGACTAGACATTTCATGAGCAATGCCATGAACAAACAGCGGCACCAACAAATGTAATAAAAGCTTTATATTTCGGAACATTATTAAATCTCTCATGCCTTGCAAACTCTCCATCAATTTACTTTCCATTATATCTCCTTGCTTGCAGAAAACTCAGATTGTACAATATCTATTATTCCTTATGCAATGCGGAGAAGAGGATTCGAGTTGGCAACAAACATACAGATATAGAAGCATCATCCAGGTTTCTTATTCTGATGAATTCAAACATAGATAAAATAGTATACCACCTACAGAAATGTTCATGTCTTGAAATAATCAAGTGAGTTGACATAGGAATTGTTTCCTAAATATTTTACTATAAATTGAATATTAAATATCTTAAAAAGCCTAAACAGTCTTAAAGACAAACAAATTTGGAAATGACTTCTAAATTTATTTATTTTCATATGATGTTACTTTATAATTTAAATTGTTTTCCTTCAGCCAGAATTTTTATAGATAATGTTGCATATATCTTGACCTCCCCGAACACCCTGTAAGTAAACAACAAGATCAGCAACAAAAGACGGTATAGTTGTCTGCGTCGTCTTGATGTTTAATGCTCACACACATATGAATGGTAAAACAATTACCAAGTCACATAACATAATTATTTGCATTTTTCACAAAATCAATATGAAAATAATAATATCATTTTCATTTGCTCATTTTTATATATTTCTCAGTCCCCGTCAAAATGCAGGATACCAGACTTGTTTAAATTTCATTCACTCCATTAATATAATTTACAATTAAGTGCACAATAAATTATGAAATGTATTACTACAATAAAGAACATTCTAATGCCAAAGACAACAAAAATAACTAGTGCCTCTATCGGCTAGCCAAGTAGCTCTTGTACACAACGGGTGTATCGTACGAGTAGGCTTAGTCAACCATTACACACAGAAAAAAAACAGACTTTTTATGTGATTAGAGTTGTTTAAACTTGTTTTGTTTTATACAAGAGTGTTGGCATACAAGATCCTTATGTCTTGTGTACCACTCAACTAAGTTAATTGACATCTATATCGTCGGCATTAACAATATTATACACCATGCAACAAATTTAAAAAGAGACAAAGAAAGCGTAAACAAGCCTGTTTAGTGTTTACTTGCCAGAGACAAATGAATCCTACTAATTAGACATAACATGTCCTGATGAGGCGAATTAAGTAACTAATTCTCTTCAAAACCAATAAATTCATAAACAAATAAATAAATCAGGAAAATTCGCATCAATTTTTAGGAATATGCTATTATGCATTAAAATTAACCAAACCCAGAACACAAACGGAAGAATTGAGCCTCGAAGACGTGGCTTCTACTACATATTCAACCACCATATAATACCCAAAAATTATAAATGGAACTAAAAATGGAAATATTAAACATACATAGGCATTAATAGCTCCCATACACGTAATTTCTTACATGCATTCTTACATTCTTTCATTAATATTACTACCCGAGTATCATTTTATTATTCCCTTCGTCCCATAATATAGTGCTTATTTCATGGTTAGCTTTTAAAAACTTTAAAATTCTACATACCATTTCTTTTTTTTTTTTTTTTGAAACCATTCTACGTAGCATTTCTTGTTTGAAATAAGGATTCAATTGGGGCAGAGAGTGTAACTAAATTACATTTTGCGGTGGACAAAAACAAAACTTTGGACATCGCATATAATGCAAACGAAAAGTATTTAAAAAACAAAAAACGTGGGATTAAACCATTAATATACTATTGAGTAAACAATTTTTTTCAAATAATCACTTTGTAGTGTCTAAATTATACTCTGTAATGTCTGAATTGAATATTGTTTACAATCATAAAATAACAAAATCAACATGGGATGGGATAAATAAAGCTAGTTTCTTAGCACCATTTCTACGAGCTTCTTCAATTTCAGCAACATCTTCAGCTAGCTTAGCAGGCACATATAACTTAAATGATAAACCAAGAGTACAAATTAATGAATTTCTAAAGGGATATGACTTTCTTAACACAATATATACAATGCCAACAGAAATTCTAACTTATCATGCTTAGTAAATGCTCCAAACCATTCAAATAATCAAATTTGCGTAAGTTAGGACGGAAGGGCTGCATTACTACCCTTCTCTCATATCTGATATCTCCAACCAATGTTTCACATCTTCTATACCGAAATCCTTAGACTCGTCCTCTGAACCAGACTCATTCTTGGATCAATCTCGTCATCTGAATCAGAATCAGACTCGTCCTCTGAATCAGAAACTTTACAGTTACGACACTTCCATGTTACCTGCAAAACCCCATCAAACAAATATCCCTAAAAATTATTTTAAACTTCAAAAATAAATTGTTAGCTAGTCTATTTACAATTTACATACATACATGACAGAAACACAAGGAAAAAAGATAATAATATAAAAAAAAGAAAAAAAAAAAAGAAAAAAAAAAGCAAAAACCCATATTAATAGGTAGAAAATAAAAGTTGATTGATAAGAGTATAAGACAAGGGTTGTGGTTGCAAATGTCAATATTATTTAGAAAAAAAACGGTTAAGAGAAGGAGAAAGCAAGACACTGGACAAATCAATTTAATAAGAGAAACTACAGAAGGTCAAAACTAGAAGTGCAACTACTAGAAAAAGCTCATCACCTGTAGCTTAAATTCTTCCAATGAAGGACAGCCTCTGCGTGCAATGCACATCATCTGGAGAGGATTTCCATGCTTCTCAAACAAGATTCGCAAGTCCAAGTATCTGACATTAGGAATGGAAGGAAGGATAGATAATTCAAATTAGTATTAACCAAACAGTATGATAATGTTGGATGTTGCAGACTATGTACAAACTATGTTCATCTCAAGGGAAAGCTTAGACAGTTGTGCAGGGAAGCATTTGATTTGCATCGTTTTTGTATTCAAGCTATATATCCCCATGAAAGCGCATCAAGAAAAATGCTTTCAACAAGTGATGGAACGCTAGCATATACCACATTTTCCATTCCGTTCATACTTGTTAATTCAAAAGACTGAAGATTCAAGGCATGTATCTCAGCTTCCTTCAACCAAAAGCAATAGTGCAAACTGCAAAGCCAAACACTTCCAACTTTCCAGACAATTAAGTTTATGATCTTCGCATTTGATAAGTTGACCACTAGGCGAAAGTAGTTCTAGTACCACTGTTGATATTCCAACTTCCTTTATACATATGGATGGCAGGTAGCTAAACCCATTCTCACATGGAGAAGTTGTAAACCCTTGAAAAAAAAATAGATGACAAACAAAAATGAAGTTATATGTGTTTTAAAACATGTGCTAGAGACCGTAAAAAGTTAAATGGGACAAAAAAAAAAAAAAAGGACAGAGAGAGTTGCTTGTTTTGTTAATATAACTATAATCATTATATTGGTTCTAAAATTCAGAACAAATTATAGACCTCCAATTGTCCAATTGCTACGCAAATTACATGTTAATTATCCTTATATCTTAACTTAAAGCAATGAAGTGCCAAAGATACACTTTAGGGTAATTAATCTAGAACATCAAACTGTTTCTTTGAAAATTACTTGTTTCAAACAGTACAAACATCACCATCTTTCACAGCTTGGCCTACATCCTCATCATCAAACTTCTTCAACATCGCTTGCGCCTTACAATCATAGAAATACAATACCATAGTAACCCACTTCACCAAACTACCCAAGCAAACCAATACAACAACAATTGCAGTCACTGCAACTCTAACAGTCACAAAGCTACACATTCTGGCAAGCAGAATGGGCAGCCTCAGAGCAACAATATATACAAAGAATATAAGCATTAACTGGAACCCGGTTCGCTTGCAGTGCTTTCGATAGTAAGCTGATATCTCTAGTGCATCGAGCCCGGTTTCTCCCTCTAACACAGATATCACTATGGCCATGTTCCACAAAGCACTCCAATCAAGATACTTGTACAGCAGAGCCAAAGAAATAAGTGTATGAAACAATATTGACAGTATGTTTACATAAACATTATTCGGTAAGACAGATTCATATCTGTAATTCCAAAAGGAATAGTCGAATCTAGCTGTAATCATAGAGTGATTTGCTACTGCCCAAATTAGACCAAAAAGATTAGAAGCTGAAAATAACTGAACCCAAAGAGAGGTAATAAAAGGACCTTTGAAGTTGTTTTTCTGGTATAAAGTTTCCTTCAAATTAGTTGATTTCATATTTCCTGCATCTACAACTTTTGCAGAAATATTTATGACTATGGTCAAGCTAAAGAGCTCAAGCAGAGGAAGAAGAATCAAATATAAGGGTACGAGCTCGAAAACAATACGAAATGTTTCCCTTTTTGAATCATTTTTATCAGTGGTGCTGAAAAGGCTAATGTTTTCATCACTATCAAAGCCGATATCATAGGACATGGAAGTTGGTACTAGGAATCTTAATATAGCATCAGTTGCTTCAGAAATCTGAATCTCATAGAAAACTATGAAAGCAAAGAAAGGTAAAATAGATAGAATCACGAAGGACAAAAATTTAGTGTTACTTGTAAAGTTTTTGACAGCAGAGTTCAGAATCTCAAAGGACTTCAGCTGCTTGACATTCGGAAACTTCAATCTGTGCCTTTCATTACGAAGCTCGAGTTGTTGTTTTTCTTCTCCTTCCTCCTGGGGTTGTAGTAAAGCTTGATCGAATCGGGGATCCATGGATGCTTCTTTAGAACTTAAAAATTTTTAGTCTTCAACACACACTAGTTCCTCAGGAAATTAAGGAACTACATCTTAATAAAGTATTATTGTGTCAGCAAGTTGATCTAAAACTAATTTGTGGGCTGTTGACTTCGAAAAAACAGAAGTCAGAAGTCGTCCACTATACTATGGAAAAATCAAATTAAAGTTATAATAAGAAATAGTTCTAGAAAAAAGATATGTATCACTTTACAAGAAATGTCTTTTTTATAGCAGTCAAAATTGCATTTAATCGCGGTTTCACAATAATAATCTGTAACAATATAAGTTATGTAACAAATATTTATTTCGATTTGAAAATTAAAGCATATCAGCAGCATTTACAGATTTATCTAGCTTATTATGATCATCAACCTTCTTTCCCATAATTTGCTGCTTGCAATAATAAAAATACAGCAAAAATGCAACCCACTTCACTAAATTCCCCACTTAAACCAACATTATAACTATACAAGTGATCCAAACATCAGCAAGTTTTTCATCATATGATCTGGCATACAAACAGAGAAGCCTCAGGACATGACTAAACACAAAAAATTCGAGCATCAATTGGAACCCGATTTTCTTGCAATGCTTGCCATAGTAATCTGACATTCCAAATGCCACGATCCCAGTTTGTTCTTCCATGACCGAAATCACTATACTCATGTTCCAAAATGCGCTCCAGTCTAAGTACTTGTAGAGCAAACCAAAGAATATCACTGAATGAATTATTATAGACAGTATATGTAAGTTCAACCTTGAGTTTATAAAATCGAAATAATTGGAACTGCTTAACACGAGAAACTGATTCGAAAAAAAGTTTTCACAACATACTACTCAAAACATTTAAAAAAGTTTTCACAACATACTAAAACACTTTATTTTTACTACTTAAAGTGAGCGTTAAGACTTAAGAGTTAGAGAGGAGATTAGAACAGCACCACAATTATAACATATCTTTTGTAAATCATATCGAATCTCTATAAGAATATGATCTCTATGTAAGTTCAATTATTGAATAATAAAATGCATTTGCTAGTATGACCAACTGATTTGTGTTGCTTATTTTAACACTCTTACTTCAATTCTTTAATGATGGATCATGAACCTTAAAGAGATGTAGTGAAAAAATGTACCATTCCTTTATGAGAAAAATACAGTCACGTTGTATCTTGTTTGAATCATCTCGATACATATTTAAATTAAAAATATTAGTGTTTCTTTATTTTTAATAACAAAATTAAAGACATTGTTAGTAAGAAAAAATAAAATAAAAATTGTGCATTGAAATCAGGCAGAATATAAATGGGACATTTACATTGGGGGGGGGGGGGGTGTGGAGGGGGGTAGAGTAACTATTTGATGTTTACAATCATCGAAATATTACAAACTTGAGCAAGGGGATGAGCAAGGACATCATATATGCTGTTTCGAAATTAAACATTAGACTTGATTTTGCCATCAACTACGATTTCCATGTCTTTTCCATCCTCTTAATTTACATTCTTTTCTATTAAAGTTGTTAACAATCATAACACTTTCCAATCATGAGGTTGAAGGTTCAATTCCCACCGGTGACAATTTGGTTGGGGGGGTGAAATTCCCTTACCTTCCCCCACTCTTCCAAATTATCTAACCTGCTAACCCGGGCTGGATTGACCCATGAGGGGTTCTGGCCCGGTAGGGCCTTTCATCTTACCTACCCAAAAAAAAAAAAAAAAATTAACACTATAAAAAATTGGCTATTATCATTAGAATTTACAGTGTTCCCAACCTCTTGATCATCAACCTTCTTTTCTATAATTTGCTGTTTGCAATGATTGAAATACAGGGAAAAAAGCAACCCACTTCACCAAATTTCCCAATGAAATCATCATAATAACAATAGAAGTGATCAAAATACCAAAAACGCTTCCATCACATAATCTGGCATACAAACAAGGAAGCCACATGACATTACTAAGCACGAAAAAAAATGAGCATCAGTTGCAACCCTGTTTTTCTGCAGTGCTTGCCATAGTAATCTGACATTCCAAATGCCGCGATCCCAGTTTGTTCTTCCATAACAGAAATCACCATACCCATGTTCCCAGATGCATTCCACTCTAGGTATTTGTAAAGCAAACCAAGAAATATTACTGAATGAACTGTAGTTGACAACAAATTCAACATAATATTTAATGATTCAAAAATCCGAATTTACAACCAAATTTTCGGATTTTTCATGATTTGAGAATTTTGGGTATTTTTTATTTTGGCTAAAAAACTTGCAATTGAGTGTTCAACTTACTTGATTTCCACTATTAATTCACTTTACAAGGGTTTTCTACTCATTTGAGGTATGACTTCTCTTTCTTTGTTCTACTTCATAAATATGAAACCCTAGGTTGTGCTTCAATAGTGAACTCTCTCTTTGCTTGTTATTTTTACCTATATTTTATGTTTTGTGATAATGTTTGTTGTTCATATAAAGCTTTATTATCATGAAATTACTTGATTGTTTGAATTTTTGGTACTTCCATTGTTATTCATCATCTTCTTCCATGGGTTTGGGTAGTAGCATTTTTCCATTATTTATATGTTCTGTATTTTATATGTAACGTTCTTTTATGTACTCTATGTTCGTTTGTAATGTATAATAAATTATTATAACTACGATTTTTTATTTATTTATAAGTAATTTTCGTTTATTTATAGGTAATGTTCTTTTATTCATAGGGTGATGTTCTTCCGGGTGTACCATGCGCATGGTACACACGGGTGTACGATAAAGTCACCTTGCTAACCTTATAGCAACTGATCTTTTTTTAAAAGTACAGTAAATTTCTTCTCTAATTATTGTCAATGAGCATACATGCTTTCTTTATCCAAATTAGCGATCCACCACTAATCTATGTAGGTTGAGATACTTTAAAATCAGAAAATAAAGATTGGAATGTGGATCGAATTTCTTAATGTATGTATAACGTTGTGACGTGTTAGAAACACTGTCTTATAAGCAAAATTCGCCCCGATTATAGTGCAATTGGAGATGGCGTTGCCTCCCAAGATTTAACACAGCGATCTCCCTTAATGTGCACTCAAAAAGAGAGATTAGGAACTCACAATATGCTCAGAACAACTTTAGAGGAAAACTGAAAATAATGGAGGAAGAAGAAGAAAAGAGTTTTTTGTGTATTTCAAAAGCCACGAAAAGATCAATTTATAAGGATGAAGAAAACCGTAAGTGTTGGAGAGAATCAAGCCACAAAATAATAGTGGAGAAAAACCGAGTCAAACGCTGTTGTGGGCTTCGTAACTGAATAATCTCATAAAAGCTGGAACGTCAATTACGACTTAGCCCAAAAAGGTAGACAAACCACACCACGTGCCACGAATCGAAAGCACTGCTAGAAATAGGCCTAATTTCGACGGAATTGCTCCGTCGGACTGTAATTCCCTCGGAAAATTTGAAATTTCCGGTGAAAATTGGAGTTGTTGGAAAAATCCGTCGGAATTGTCCCCTTCCGACGGAAAAATCTGTTGGAATTGTTCTGACGGATATAAATTCTCTCGGAATTGTCCCCTTCCGAGGGAATTAATTCCGTCGGAACGTTAAAGGAAATTAAAAAAAAAAACTGGAGTTTAATTCTTGTTTTGCGACAGAAAAGAAAGAATAGAGACAGGAAGAGAGGGAAAGGGAGAAAGAGGAAGAGAGAGAAAGGGAGAAAGAGAAAGAGAGAAGGAGAAAGGGAGAAGGAGAACGCGCCTCCACCACCAGCCGCCGCTTGGACGTCGCCGTGTAGGTAAGTCTCGTATTTTTTTTTTTTTTTTTTTTTTTTTTTTTTTTTTTTTTTTGCGGAAAACCCTAACCACCACCACCACCTAGGCTTCACCGGAATTCACCATTAGCAGCGCCGATTTTCACCACAACCACTTAGGCTTCACCGGAATTCACCATAGTGGTAAGTGTTGACCTTTTTTTTTTAGCAAACTGTTTTCGGGTTTTTTATGTGTTTTTTTTTATTTTTTTTTTGGAATTGCTACTAACAGCCACGACACCAGCCGGCCGCCGGTCTGCAACCAGAACGACGCCCAGCCACCGCCGACAGCAGGTTGTCTTTCCTTTTTCTTTTTCTTTTTTTCATTATAACTTGATAGCATTTATTTATTTTTTTATATAAATAGGCAGCACAAACTTAGTTACTAAGTTTTGAATTTGAATTATTTGTAGGATTTGTAGATTTATTTGGTTCTTTGGCGATAACAACTTCAGATTTACAGGTTAGAGAGTATATAAAAGCTATAATTATAAGTTTAGTTTATACTTGGCATGTTAGTGACTAATGATATGTAGATATATGTTAGTTTATTATTGTTTTAAGTGTAGTGTATACAATTTGTTGTATTTATATTTTAATATGTTGAAATATATGAAATGAATGTGTTTGTGTACTGTTATGATATGTTAGTTTAGTTTATTTAAGTTTAGTTTTTAGTTGTTGTATTATAACATGTTAGTTTAGTTTGGTTTAGTCTAATATAATAATGTATGTTTTTTATTTTAGTTTAGTGACAGGCGGTCGCACACCTAACAAAAATAACCTAACTAATCCTCCTAACTATGTAGTAGGGTAAGTCAGGGTTGATCCCACAGAGACTATGGTTCACCTAAAATTATCTAGACTCAAGTTATTACTAAGCAAAGATCAACAATGGTGGAATAATCTGAAACTAAAGTATGGAAAACTAGAACAAATTGAACGAGTATGATAAATCAAATAACTAAAACATCCAAGATCAAGTATCACCACAATTACGATCGATGCAATTATATTTCTACCCCTAAGATACGATTCCAATCAAATGGGGACAAGTAAACCCTAATCAATACCAAGGACCTCTCTCGAGTATCAATGGCTTCCCTAACATAAAATCAAGTCTATTCTCATGGTATCATGCAAATTAGAGACATTAAACACAATACTCTAACTTCCCAATTATCAACCCAAATATTCTCATGTTGAATCTCAAACCCTAAATTGATCTACCCAATTCCGTTTAAACCCAACTCTCGTTGTGATAGAAACAATGGAATAATAACAATACTAATTATCTCTAATCTAGTATTGGCATAATCACAATCAATCTAGCATAAGCAATTGCAAAAGTCATTAGAGAATTTAAAGAATCATGCTTCAATCATAATTGGGCTACCCTAGATCTTGGAATAAAGAAAATACTCACTCATAATGAAATAAACAATAACAAAAATAATTAAGGAAAACATAATTAAGAAAATTAAAGATGAGAAGAAAATACCGAATCTTAAATTGAATGGAAAACGGAAAGTAGAAATCTTGAATCTTGAATTACAAAAGCTAAAGCAAAATAATGGAGAGTACTAGGTCTTAACAATGTAAAACTAGACTAATAAAAACTTAATGATGAAATAAAACAATACTTAGTGTATTTATAACCCTAGAAAGATAAGAAAACATATAAATTTCTTAGCGCATAATCCTTCCAGGAGACACGGACGTGCCTACAAGAGGCACGGACGTGCCTCTGATCGAGTGCAAACTTCCTTGGCTTCTGACTTTTAGGCACGGACGTGCCTGTGCTGGGCACGGACGTGCCTCCCTTGCTCCTTGATAGCGGCAGCAGGCACGGACGTGCCTAGGTGAGGCACGGACGTGCCTCTTGACGAGTGTAATTCTGCAGTCTTGGGCACGGACGTGCCCCTGCTAGGCACGGACGTGCCTAATGTCGAAGCTCATAGCTGTGTAAACTGACTTGGAGGCACGGACGTGCCTCACTCCAAAAGTCCCTAAATAGCTCGTTCTTCAATCAACAAGCCTCATGAAGGTTCGTGGGCCTCGGTTTAGCTTCGTGACTTCGTAAAATATCCAAATTAGCTCCGTTAATCCTGAAATACATCAAAAACAACGAAACTACCCATAAAAGCATCGAATCATCGAAACTAAACCAAATTACACCAAAATAGACTAAATCACTCTGCTAATAAAACCAACTAAAAATAAGCTAACAAATATGCACAAAACACGACTTATCATTTAGTTTTGTGTAATATAGTGTATCTTAGTTTATTTAGTTTAATATTTTTGTTTGATATAATGTTTAATATAATGTTTAATAATTGTGCTTATTTATTTGCTTATTTTAGTTTAATTATGATATATCTCTGTTTAGTGTAATGCATGTGTCCTTCACTTTATATATATATAATAAATGAATCATTTGCATAATCATATGCCCAGATACCCGTTCAAGGCATACACATTAGGAGTATGACTTGAATAGTCCCCGGATGGGACTGTCCTTGTACGCTTATTCTCACTTAAGTGGTGAATGTAAGCCTTGTTTTTTTATTCTAGGGAAAATCCTGCCTTTTCATCTCTCTATAGTGTTCTCTGGGTACATATGTAGGTGTGTTTAATCGCCTACATCGTGTACTTGGAGAACTGTAGGGAAATGCTGGCGGATTTTCCATAGAATTGAAAACCTGGCTTACATTCACTAGTGAGATTAAAAGTACAAGGATGGGTTAGGTTGGAGTGATAAGGACCCTTTGGAAGCATTTCGAATCTCATTTGCATTTCCATAACGCTTTGGTGGATAATGACTACGAAATACGGTTTATGACTAATGTGATTGTACATATGCGTGAGTTGTGTAGAAGTTGTAATCATGAAACGAAGAGAACGTAGTTGGATGTATGAAAGGAAGGTTGGGAAAAGTATTAATCCGGAGTTCGTGAAAGGGGTTGATGAATTCATTGAGTACGTCACAGATCATCCCGAGAGTAGTAACCCAAATGAAGTTAGGTTTCCATGTGTTAAATGTAAGAACAAACGACTTTGGAATGCGGATACGGTTAAAATTCATATGTACTGCAAGGGTTTCATACCTAACTACTATAAGTGGATGTGTCACGAGGAAGGGTTTCCGCGAGCTCCTGAACGACGGTCCAACGAATATCGTGAATTGGTTTTCGATGCTTTTGGTCATAACCAAGATCAGTGGCACTCCGAGCAGGCTAGTGTTTCATCGGATGAGGAGCCTAATGCAACAGCTAAGCATTTTCTGGATTTGTTACAGGCTTCTAAAAGGCCATTATATAAAGGGAGTTCTTTGTCTATGTTAGAGATGGCTGCTAGAATCACTAGCCTAAAGTGTGAGTATAATTTGCCTTACAAATGTGCTGATGGGTTTGCTTCTTTGCTAAGTGAAGCGATTCCGAACAACGGCCATATGGCCGACATATTCTATGAGGTGAAGAAGATTGTGAAGGGGTTGGAACTGTTTCATCAAAAGATTCATGCATGCTCGAAAGGGTGTATGTTGTTTTGGAAGGATGATGCTCATCTGTCTGCATGTAGGGTGTGTGGCAACGACCGATACAAGCAGACTTCCAAAGGTAGCCTAATGCCTTTGAATGTTCTGTTTTATTTCCCGATCACACCCAGGTTGCAAAGACTGTTTGCAACTAAGAACATCTCGAAGGAAATGACATGGCATTCGAAAAATCCCCGAGTTTAAGGCACAATGGCACACCCTAGTGATAGTGAAGCTTGGAAACACCTCGACAGTCGCATTCTAGAGTTTGCCTCTGAGCCTCGTAATGTGAGACTTGGCTTTTGCACAGATGGTTTTGCTCCTCATGGTAAGTTTGGGGGACAATATTCTTGTTGGCCTGTCATTTTGACCCCTTATAACCTGCCTCCCTCAATGTGTATGAAAAGAAAATTCATGTTCCTTTTGTTGCTCGTGCCTGGTTTTAAAAACCCTAAGGGACACTTGGATGTGTACATGTAACCGTTGATATAGGAGTTGAAACTGTTGTGGGAAGTTGGCGCGGCTACGTACGATATTTCGATGAAACATAATTTTAATTTTCGAGCAGTCATCCTATGGACCGTTAGTAACTTCCCGGCTTATGGTATGTTGTCCGGGTGGGCCACAGCTGGTAAGAAAGCTTGTCCACATTGCATGGAGAAGAGCAAAACATTTTGGCTCGAACATGGTGGTAAAGTTTCTTGGTTTGATTGCCACCGCCAATTCCTTCCGACAGATCACCCTTTTCGGACTAGTAAAACTGCATTCTGCAAAAACAAAGTCAAAAAAGGTGCCCCTCCACACATCATGTCAGGAGAGGAGCTGTGGGAATGTGTGAAGGACCTTCCAAAGGCGGCAGATGGGCCCAATTCACTTAAACGGCTAAAAAAGGAAAAGAAGGGGTGGTTCAAGCAAAGCACACTGTGGGAGCTCCCATATTGGAAGCATTTGCTGATTAGTCACAACTTAGATGTCATGCACATTGAAAAGAACTTCTTTGATCAATTAATTCACACTATAATGGATGTGAAAAAGCATACGTGTGACACGCCATCAGCTTGGAATGACATTGCCAGATATTGTAAACGTCCGCAGCTTCATCTTCAGGAGGATGATAGAGGAAAAGAGGTCATGCCAAAGGCTCCATTCGCTCTTGACAAGACTCAGAGAAAAGTTTTGTGTGAGTGGGTTAAATAGCTGCGATTTCCTGATGGTTACGCCTCCAATTTGAGCAGATGCTTAGATTTGCAAGCATGTAAGCTCCACAGAATGAAAAGCCATGACTGTCACGTGTTCATGGAGAGGTTGTTGCCCACTGCTTTGAGGGAATTGCTCCCTTGCTATATTTGGAATGCAATTACAAAGATCAGCCAATTCTTCTGCGACTTGTGTTGCTATACAACATAAGTTAGTGACATGGAGCGATTGGAGAAAAACATACCTGGGATCCTTTGCAAGCTTGAGAAGGTCTTCCCTCCTGCATTCTTTAATTCCATTGAGCATTTACCTATACATTTGCCATACGAGGGGAAGTTATGTGGTCCTGTTCAATACAGATGGATGTATCCCTTCGAAAGGTAAATCAAAGATCCTTTCACATCCTATGTTTTACATCCTATTCACTGGCATGACTTGTTCAAAAATTTTACATGACTATAATTGCAGGTTCCTCAATCATTTGAAACGGAAAATTAGAAACAAGGCTCGAGTTGAAGGGTCCATATGCAATGCTTATCTCACTGAAGAGATAGCAAACTTCTGCTCCAATTACTTTCAGTCGACAGTTGACACTAAGACACGAGATCTCGATCGAAATGTGAATCCCGACGTCGACTCTACATTGGACGACGCTGATATTCCAGAGTTGTTCAAGGAGGATAGCAGTTGTGTGTCAAATGAGGGTAAAACTCGGTTCTTAGATGACAAAGAACTCGAGTGTGCACATTTGTTCGTGTTACGAAACACCGGCATTCTTGGCGAATACGAAAGGTATATTTGGTTTAGGTATGCAGTGTATTCATATTTACGAACAACTACAATGATTACAATGTTGATCTACATTGTGTCTTTGGCCTCGTAGGAAGTTTGAGGATTACATTCTTAGAGCTCGTCCTTATCTGCTTAGAGAAGAAGTCATGGAGAAATGCAAAGCTGAATTCTCTGATTGGTTTCATCACAAGGTGATATCCATGGCCTAACATTGACATAATTATGAATTTTACTTAATGCACTTCAATTTATTCAATTCATGAACTGTGAGGTTGATAATCAAAACGTTCATAGGTGGTTGAAGAGAATCCAAATTCAGATGTCCTGCGTGAGTTGTGCATGCGTCCTTTCAAGTGAGTTCGAACTTGGAGGCAGATTTTTGTTGGTGGATTTAATTTCCATACACATGCCCATGGCAAGCACAAATCTACAATGAATTATGGTGTGTGTATCCAGTGAGGATGGTGGAGAGTACTTCGACATTTTAGACGACATAATCGAACTTGTCTACACTGGTCCCTAAAAACAATACAAGACAATTTTGTTTAAGTGTAATTGGATGGATTGTGGTAGGGGAATGAACATACATGAACAATACAAGCTTGTCGAAGTAAATCATACCCCAAGTATGATCCATTTGTCTTATCTTACCAAGTGACTTAAGTGTATTACGCATCATACCTTAGCCTGAAATGGGACCAAGTTCAATGGTGGTCTGTGTTTAAAACACATGCAAGGTCAGTGGTTGATGCTCCGGTGGACTTAGAGTTTTTGCAAGCACCATCCCCACAAGTACATGCAACGCTATGCCCACCGAATGACATTCCAGACTACGCCAGAGATGATGATAAAGAAGATGATGACGATGGCTTTATTATCTCAAGCGATGAAGATGATGAATCTAGTATCGACTCCAGTGATAGTGACGAGGATGATGACATGGATGTATAATTAGATTATAGTAGTGATGACTGTAGTAGTGATAGCAGTGATGAGATTACTGAGTAGGAGAATATGTTAATTTCTGTTAAGGGACACTTATTATTGTAAAATATAAATGAATTGGTCTTATGTTAAGTTTTTACTGTTTGTATAAAAGACATATTACATTGCACTACACTTGTCATTTATAGTATCATGTCATGTTACTAACGTGTATTTCAAGTGGTCATGGCCAGAAAAGAAACTGGAGAATCGTCGAGGAAAAGAAAGGCGAAAAAGAAAGCTCCCGCTAGTGTCATCGACAACTATGATGAGGAAATGGTTGATGCAGAGACGCATGATTTGGGAGCCGACGAGTCGCCCCCCTCCACCCCTAGCGATGATCAGTCACAAGATGAGTCAGAGCTACCGGTTTTGGACCCTACTACGCTCTGGTACGTACATATCATGACATGGAGGATCAGACACAAGACTTATGTTATTATTTTCAAAATTGTAACCTATTTATTACTTCTAACTAGTATATATCATGTTGTTTCTTGTTTCATGTAGGTTTGATGATCACAAGGTGAGGAGTGGAGTATTCGGTACGATTACTGGATACTACCGAGCCCCTTGGAGGAACTTTGGAGAAGTAGATGAAGCTACGAAAAAACACTGGTGGACCTTGTTCAGCGTATGCTTTTTGTAACTTAGTTAATACATGTTTTATTAATTGTATTGATTTAGTTGAGTTTATAACTTTTATATGTTATCATTTGCAGGCACAATTCAGATGGGCACCTCAGTTGAACGAGCAAGTGAAGCTCACATATCGGAGGAGGGCAGCAACACGCCTGCGTGACATGTTCCACAAAGTCACGCACAAGATGAATGGCGCCAAGCCAAGTTGGCTGAGTGAGGAGGTCCACAAGAAGATGATGGACATTGTTGCCACTGATTCAACTTACAAGGCGAGGTCGGCGCAAAACAAAAAGAACAAAAGGGACGGTTCTATGGAAAATCCCGTCCAAGGAACCCACTTTCAGGGTTCGTTGTCGGCTGTACAACATGCAAAAAGGATGGTAAGTTTGTTTATAAAGCAAGTATATAGAAGGCATTTGTGTGTATTACAATGTAACAGGGGTGTGACATGTTTAACGTGTGTTCCTATTTTTTTCTGTAAAAGGCGGCGAAGAACAAGGGGAAGCTACTAACAGCTCCTGCGTTGTTTCTGAAGACACACTTCAAGGAGCTGCCTGGGAAAGGCACAGTGCCAGTAAACCCCAAAGCTAAGGAAATTGCGATAACAAATTCCCGAAACTTAGTTCCTTGGTTCATTTTTCATGAATATGGTACCCAACACTTAGTTAATTTGGGTTTTTTTTATCATTTCAAGCACTATACACCTAAAACTATCAATAATTGACATGTAATGAAAAAAATGGAGCTCATTTGCTAAGACATGAAGAAAATAGGCAACATAGAAGTCGCCTAGGCCGATTTTGGTTCATTTCTCATGAATATGGACCCAAAACTTAGTTTGTTTGTTTTTTTGGGTCATTTCAAGGCCAACACACCTAAAATATTTATAATTGACATGTTAGGAGGAGAAATGAGAACATTAGCTTAGAAATGGAGAAATGGAAAACATAGAAGTCACCTAGGCCAGTTTTGGTTCATGTCTCATGAATATGGACCCAAAACTTAGGTTCTTTATTTTTTTGGTCATTTCAAGCCCTACACTCCTAAAACTATGTATAATTGACATGTTAGGAGGAGAAATGAGAACATTAGCTTGAAATGGAGAAAATGGGCAACATAAAAGTCACCTAGGCCAGTTTTGGTTCATTTCTCATGAATATGGACCCAAAACTTAGTTTGTTTGTCTTTTTGGGGTCATTTCAAGGCCAACACACCTAAAACTATTTATAATTGACATGTTAGGATGAGAAATGAGAACATTAGCTTAGAAATGGAGAAATTGAGCTAAGTAGAAGTCACCTATGCCACACTTGGTTCATTTTTCATGAATATGGTACCCAAAGCTTATTTATATAACTTACTAACTCGTTTGCTCCTTTTCATATGTATATCTTATAGGAGTTCTACCAAAAGAGGGTTGAGCAGGCTAGCACTCAAAGGACTCAGAAGAGTCCAAATGAGCTGTACTGGGAGACCGTGGGTGGTCAGAACAAAAAGGGGCGTGTGAAGGGACTTGGAGAAAGTGCAGACCTTTACTACAGCAGCCAAATGGGTCGACTTTCCACATTTTCCCAGCAGTACACGCCCTCCCTTGTTTTTCAGATGCAGGATCAGATCGAAAACAGGGTGTAGGCTCTTCGGAGTGATATGCGGAGTGAAATGGAAGCCGAGATGGAAGCCCGGATTCAAGCCCAAATGGAAGCCATGGAGAGGAGAAACCAGAAAAGGTGGGAACAGTGGATGATGAGTCGTTTCCCTAATGACACATGTTCCACCTTGCAACCTCCTCATCGAGACCCTAGGGACGACGACCCGGGTAGTGGCGGAGCAGGGTAGGGTACTTCGGCAGTTGCTTAGCTTTATTTTATGTAGTGTTTATATGACTTCAAATTTGGATTACGTTTTATGGCTGTATACAACGGAATTATTATTATATATATATATAAATGTTTTTGTAAAAAATCAATAATTTAATTTTGTCGTGATATTAAGTGCAGGAGGTTTAGGTATTAAATGGTAGCAATTTCCCGCCAAAATAACACAATTACATTGTCTTATTCCGTCGGAACTTTCTTACGAAAATTGTTTATGTCGCAATGCACATAAGTTTCTGACGGACAATTCCGTCGTAATGTACCTACGGATTTTTTTCCCGTCGCAAAGTTCTGACATAATTAATCCGTCGCAAGGTTCCCAAGTTTTCGAGGGAAAAATCCGTCGCAAGGTGCAAAACATTCCGACGGAATATTCCGTCGGAAGCATGGCTTGTTGCGACGGAATTTTCCGTCGGAAGGTAACTCACACCGACGGAAAATGTCTTCCAACGGAAAATGTTCCATCGGAACATTGTGATGGACTTCCCAATTAAGTCAAACATGACTCCGACAGACCAAAATCCGTCGGAAATTCCGTCGGAATGCACCTTTCCGACGGATTTTCCCTCGGAATATCGCGAAATTCCTACAAAATGAAATGCGACGGTGCCTTCCGACGGAATTCCGTCGGAAATGGGCATTTCCGACGGAATTTCAGGGTTTTCCGTCGTTGATTGGCTATTTTTTAGTAGTGAAGGAAAACTGAAAATAATCGAGGAAGAAGAAGAAAAGAGTTTTTTGTGTATTTTAAAAGCCACGAAAAGATCAGTTTATAAGGATGAAGAAAACCGTAAGTGTTGGAGAGAATCAAGCCACGAAATAATAGTGGAGAAAAACCGAATCAAACGCTGTTGTGGGCTTCGTAACTGAACAAACTCATAAAAGCTGGAACTTAGTTACGACTTAGCCCAAAAAGTTAGACACACCACATGCCACAAATCGAACCGGTCGGACAGCGGTGTGCGCATGGGGATGCCCCCTTCTAGCACACAACAATAGGGAAAGCACTTCAAACATAAAAGTATAAACACACATATTTAAACCAAGTAAAATTTACTTCTCCTTCCAATGTGGGACAAATCCCCTTTTCTTCCAATATATAAATCAAGTAAAGCCTTCCTTATCCCACCAATGTGGGACAAAGAGTTTTCCTCCAAAACAAATAAAAACTTCCTTAGCATTATTTCCAACAATCCCCCACAAATGTGAAGGAAAAAGATTATAAGACAAATAAAAGCACCAGTTTTGAGCATTTTAATAGGTTTGATACTTAAGTACTGGTATCTTTCGATTGAACTAATATATAGTGAAGATTAGGCAACTCCTTTGTTAAGTGAGTGAACGAATCTGGAACTCACTCAACTTAGAAATTAAATCCTAATAACACATATCTTACCTTAAAACATTGTGAGTTCCGCAATAAAAATCAACCACCAAGATTGGCCATCAAACTTGGGATGCTCATGAGTGCCTTAGAAAGACTGCCCATGTCTTTCATAGAAGGTGGCCAAACCTTCACACCCACGTAGGTGATTTCATCAAGTCTATCACATAGACCACCCAGACCCTGGGATATGAAATCATTAAGAGCCTTTGCTCAACCTCACATTATCAAAGCGGTGAATTCATCAAGTCCGTCTCATTAGGACCACCCAAATTATGGGCTATGAATTCATTAAAAGCTAAAAGCTTAACCTCACCAAATGTACAAGTCATAGGAATGGAAAGTGTACAACTATGAGTCTTTCCATGGCTTCGTTAGTCCACATGAATCCTTGTGTGAACAAGGTCAGATATCCACCATGAATTCCTCAATTAACGGGCTTAAGCCCCATTCCCCTCGACGTATCAAGGACAAGTCTCCTATTTAGTCCTTTGGTCAATGGATCTGCTAGATTCTTCTCAAATCTTACATATTCCATAGTGATAACACAGACTCATGTCTCACATGAATGTGCCTCTTTTTGCCATTGTAAGCACTGTTTTTGGCAACACAAATAACAGCATGTGAATCACAATGTAAAGATATAGGTGGAGTAGGTCGCCCCCACAATGGAATATCTGCTAATAAGTTTCTTAACCACTCCGCCTCTTGCCCGGCCAAGTCCAAAGCAATGAATTCAGACTCCATAGTTGACCGGGCAATACAAGTCTGCTTTGAAGACTTCCAAGACATAGCTGCTCCACAAAAAGTGAAAATATATCCACCAGTGGAGCTTACCTCATCATTGTCAAACACCTAGTTTGCATCACAATATCCTTCTAACATAGCAGGAAAACCAACATAATGCACACCCCAATCGATAGTGCCTCGAAGATACCTTAATAGTTTTGGTAACTTTAACACCCAATCCATTGTGACACACTATTGCCATTGTTCTTTTTCAAATGAATGCTAGCATCATAAGGAGTTTTAACAAGCACAACATCATAATTGTTAAATTTCTTTAACACTTTTCCCACAAAATGAGATTGAGACAAAGAGAAACCATTACTAGTTTTGGTACTTTAACACCCAAAATCACATCAGTTTCACCTAAATTTTTCATCTCAAAATAAGAGGAAAGAAATTCTTTTGTTTCATTAATAACATCAATATGTGTACCAAAAAACAACATATCATCTACATATAAGCAGACAATTACACAATCAGATCCAAACATTTTTTAGTACACACAAGTATCAGCACGGTTTGCTACAAACCCAAAACTAAGTATTGTTTTATGAAACTTTTCATACCACTGTTTTGGAGCTTATTTTAACCCATACAAGGATTTCTTTAACTTACACACTTTTTGTTCCTGTCCAGGAACCACAAAACTTAGAGGTTGAACCATATAAATTTCCTCCTCTAAGTCGCCATTTAAAAAAGCAGTTTTTACATCCATTTGATGCACAATCAGATTATAGCTAGAAGCTAATGCAAGTAAAGTACGTAAAGTGGCGATCTTAGTCATTGGTGAGTAAGTGTAAAAGAAATCAACACCAAATTTATGAGTGGAGCCTTTAATTACTAGTCTTGCCTTATACCTTTCAACAGTACCATCAGTTCTAAGTTTTATTTTAAAAATCAATTTTCAACCAATGGCTTTACTACCTTTAGGCCAATCAACTAGTTTCCATGTATGATTAGACATGATGGACTCTATTTCACTATTAACAGCTTCCTTCCAAAAACTTGCATCAATTGAACAAATGGCCTCTTCAAATGTTTTAGGATCATCATCAAACAAATGATAACATACAACAAGTTCATCTATTTCATCAACATCATTGAGTTCAGTTAAGAAAGTAGTAAAAAAAATCAGGACCAAAGCTAGTCTCAGTTCTACATCTCTTACTTTTCCAAGGTTGTACAACATCATCATTACAACAGGAGAAGGAATAGGCATAGAAGAGGATGAAGGAGCAGATAAAGTCACATCATGTGATACATTAATTTTCTTCAAAGGGAAAACACGCTCAAAGAATTCAACATTTCTAGATTCACACATAGATTTACCATTTAAGCACATGAACCCATAGGCTGCACTATTTGCAGCATAACCAACAAATATAACATCAAAGGTTTTACGTCCAATATTTTCCCGTTTAAAGGAAGGTAAAGAAACTTTAGCAAGACACCCCCACACTTTCAAATATTTAAGGATAGACACATGGTCTTTCCATAATTTATAGGGAGTTATATCGAGTTTTTTATGAGGTACTTTGTTCAACACATAAGTAGATGAGTGAATGGCCTCCCCCCCCCCCCAACATAATAGCAGGAAAACCAGAACTAATCAACATGGCATTCATCATTTCCTTAAGGGTTCCATTTTTCCTTTCAGCAATGCCATTTTGTTAGGGAGTATAGGGAGCAGAAAGTTCATGGATGATTCCATTTTTCTCACAAAGTCCTTTTAAAAAAATGGTTCCATACTCTCCCCCCCCTCTGACCTAAGTCTTTTAATCTTACGGTCCAATTGATTCTCAACTTCTGTCTTATAAATTAAAAACATGTTTTCCGCCTCATCTTTGGTTCTTAACAGATACACTTTGGTATATCTAGAATGGTCATCAACAAAGGTAATATAATACCGTTTTCCGCCTTTGCTTACAGTATTCTTAAAGTCAGCTAAGTCCGTATGAACCAATTCAAGCAATTCAGTTTGTCTACTAATAACAGGTTTGAATAATTTCTTGGAATGTTTAGCTTCAACACAGATTCCACATTTATGACCATTACAGACTAGACTAGGACTTAAAGACATGTTTTGCAAGCGTTTCATGGAACCATAATTTACATGTCCTAATCTAGCATGCCAAAGATCAAAAGTCTCAAAAATAGAAGTAGAAGTAAAAACTTTATTAATAGAATCAGCAACAAATACAGTTTCTAAAATAAATAGTCCACCCGACAGATATCCTTTCCCCACAAATTCCCTATTACGAGATAACACTAACTTATCGCCTTCAAAAACAAGTTTCACACCAGCCTTGTTTAGAAGTGCACCAGAAATTAAATTTCTACGAAGGGAAGGGACATACAACACATTTTGCAAAGACAAAGATTTTCCAGAATTTAATTTAAGGAGAATTTTTCCTTTACCGAGAACTTCGGAACTGCTGGAATTGCCCATGTACACCTGATCAGCTTTGGCAAACTCATGGAACTCGATAAAAAGGTCTTTGTCCGAACAAAATTGTTTGGTGGCTCCGGTGCCAACGACCCATTCTGTTTTGTTGTCGACGAGGTTGATTTCAGAAACTACGGCAGCAATGACATCATCAGATTCTGCAACAATATGGGCTTGGTTCTTGTTCTGGTCTAATTTCTACCCATTGTTAGATGCATCTTTGCGGTTGTAGCATTGCCATGCCTTGTGGCCTTGCTTTCCACAGACATAACAGCCACCATTACCCTTCTTAGATTTGTGGTTTTTCTTGAAGTTATTGCTCCTTTTGTTTTGAACTCCAATCGATTTCTGATTTTGGTTCTTCTTGGAATTTGCAGCAGCTTTGTTTTGTTTGTTAAACCTGTCATGTTTTGGAACAGAAGATTCCACAATGTTAGCTTTAACAGAAAGTTCATAAGGAGATGAATATTTATCCTTAAGGCGGTTGGCTTCTTCAATCTTCATATGACCGACTAGCTCCTCAAGTGACATATCCTTCTTCTTGTGTTTGAGATGGTTGCGGTTGTTGGACCACGAATCAGGGAGCTTCTCGATCAGAACGTTGGCTTGAAACACCTCGCACATCTTCATACCCTTGGCCAAAATGTCAGCTACCAGGTTCTCGTACTCATGAACTTGCTCCATGATCGGCTTGTCATCAACAATTTGGAATTTTAGCCACTTTCCCGTTGCATACTTCTTCTTTCTCGCATCATCATTCCCATATTTCTTCTCAAGAGTCTCCCAAATAGATTTGGAAGATTTGTTGTTGATGAAGAAATTGAACAGCGAGTTGGACATGTGACTCAGAAGATGACCTCGAACGAACTTGTTATGCTTCTCATATTTAGCGATCTGTTCGTCTATGGCAAAAGATGAAGCAACAGAGGTATCTCCGGCTTGAGGGCGAACCGGACAGTCACGAACAAGAACATAATCGACCTCCAATTGTTCGAAGAAGAGTAACAGTTTTTGAGACCAACGTTTGTAGTTAGTCCCATCAAGGGGTTCAAGTTTAGAGAGATCAGGTAGGGTTTTTGTGATTGAAAAATCCATGATCTGAAATTACAGTAGAAAATTATGCTTCTAAATTGTAGGTTGAGATACTATAAAATCAGAAAATAAAGATTGGAATGTGGACCGAATTTCGTAATGTATGTATAACGCTGTGACGTGTTAGAAACACTGTCTTAGAAGCAAAATTCTCCCCGACTATGGTGCAATCGGAGATGGCGTTGCCCCTTAAGATTTAACACATCGATCTCCCTTAATGTGCACTAAAAAAGAGAGATTAAGAACTCACAATATGCTTAGAACAACTTTAGAGGAAAACTGAAAATAATAGAGGAAGAAGAAGAAAAGAGTTTTTTTGTGTATTTCAAAAGCCACGAAAAGATCAGGTTATAAGGATGAAGAAAACCGTAACTGTTGGAGAGAATCAAGCCACGAAATAATAGATCTGTTGGAGAAAAGCCGAGTCAAACTCTGTCGTGGGCTTCGTAACTGAACAATCTCATAAAAGCTGTAACGTCAATTACGACTTTGCCCAAAAAAGTAGACATACCACGCATGTGCCATGAACCAAATGCCAACAACGTGTGCATGAGGATGCCCCATTCTAGCCCACAACAATAGAGAAAACACTTCAAATATCAAAGTATAAACACACATATTTAAACCAAATAAAATTTACTTCTTTCACCAATGTGGGACAAAACCCCTTTTCTTCCAATATATAAATCAAGTAAAGCCTTCCTTATCCCACCAATGTGGGACAAAGAGTTTTCCTCCAAAACAAATAAAAACTTCCTTAGCATTATTTGCAACAATCTGAGTCTCTAAGGGGTTCAATAAGCAACTGGAGAGGCTCCGCTGCTAACAAGTCCTGTTTCCTGGTTGATGTGCAACTTTTTTTCCACTCCGCGATCAGTTGCTTGTTTATTTGCTAGCTTCGTAAACTTTTGCAGAAATCAGCATGGTTAGATTCACGCTACAGAACTCTAGATAGAAGAGGGACATTCTGACAAGGGTAACAGTAATAACTGCAGATATTACCATAGTACTGCAGGGTCTGAGAATTTTCTGCTGACTTTGATACAAGTTTTATATCAGGAGAAACAATTGTTAAAGGAAGCATTACAGGTAATTTCTATAGAAACAACACATCAAGGGAAGACAAAGTAGTAATGCTCCAATATTCTAAATTTCATTTCACTTTGGCCAGTAAAAAAAGTCGGCATTATTATGCCATCCTTAGAACAGATTTTCATTTATGTTACTACATCAAAGTACTAATTCCGGATGGAGGGAGTACTGGAGTAGCTAATATTAGATAGACGTGTTATTCAAATTGCATACTTTATGCTATAATTTGCCAACTTTGGTATTCCAGCTATCCCACTAACACCCCCACATATCAAAATCAAGATAGCTCACTAGCCTTCAAGTATTCTGACCTAACAAAACTCTATACAATTAGAGTGTCAAAAGTAAACTTGGACAATTAAGCTTTATACGAAGTACATAGCAGTAGTATATGAAAATGCGATATATATCTCCTAACAAAGATCATCAGCTTCCACAGCTTTGTGCACCTCCTCTTGAGCCTTCTTCGACGATACTTGAGCCTTACAATCATAAAAGTACGCCACAAGAGCAACCCACTTCACCAAGCTCCCAAAGAAAACCAACCCAAAACCAATTACAGTGACAGCAACTGTAACAACAATCACATAGTTACACATTCTTGCAAGTAAAAAGGGCAGCCTCAGAACAAAACTGTATGACAACACCATAAGCATCAATTTGAACCCGGTTCGCTTACAATGTTTTCCATAGTAAGCTGATAACTCTAATGCATAGAGGCTGGCTTCGATTTGCAACATAGAAATCACCATAGCCATGTTCCACAAAACAATCCATTCTAGATACTTGTAAAGGATACCATAAAAAATCAGTGCATGAAACCCTATTGACAGGATTTTCACGAAATCTTCCCTTAAGAAAAGGTATTGCATGATAAAATGGTGGCTTAAAACTGTCCAAAATAAACCAGCAAATGTACAAATTGAGAGTAGTTGAACCCAAAACAAGGTAATAAAAGCACCTTTAAGGATAACATTCTTGTAGATACCTTCTTTTGTAATCTCCTTGACAGTTAATGATGATGACCTTTCCCCTGCATATATTTTCACCCCAAGATTTACAGTTAAGGGCAAACTAAAAATTTTGAGAAGAGGGAGAAGTACCAGATAGAACGGGAAGAGCTATAGAACGACACGAAAGTGTTTCCTTCTGAGATCATTTTCATCATATTCAAACTCTTCACCAGTAAAATGGTAGGTGTACGGAAAGGAAGGTGGTAGTAGAAACTTTGATACATCATCCATTACTTCGGAGATTTTGATCTCATATAAAACCATGAAAACAAACAAAGGTAAAACAGACATAATAGTTAAGACCATGAACATGGTGTTACTCTTCAGGATTTTTGTAGCACATTTCAGAATCTCCAACGACGTCAGATGCTTGAGATCGTCTTCATTGCGTAGGAAAGATTGATCAAAACCTGAACTCATAACTGTCTTATCTACCTGCTTATTATTTTATTTTTTTCCGAGGGTACACTAATGATTTTCTACTAAACTTTTCCGAATTCTGATTTAGCTAACATTATATGTGGAAATAGCTAAAAGGTAAAAAAAAAATGCACGCAAATGCGTGCATGATGATGATACTTGGTGATATAAGACTTAGAATGCCTACACAATATATTCTCAATGTTAATCAAATATGGTATTTGAATAAATAATACAAAACGAATGAATTATTACTCCATAATTTAGGAGTGGTTATAAAATCCTTGATAGGCTTTAGATCGAAGTGGTTTTTTATAGAAAATTTCAGGTGCATCAGTATTCTTGTAATACACTAATACTCCTTAGCTTAGTAAACATTTAGGCTTAACATGCATTTAATTGATTTTAAAATAATTGACCATTGACTTTGAAGTAAGTGACCATTGACCTTTGACTTTGAAATAATCCTACTTGTTTTTCCACATTATCAGCCTAATTGCAAGTTGATGAAATCAAGATGATTATGCCCATATTGGTCACACTAACTTTTTTTTCTTTTGGGAAAGGTCACACTAACTTACTTGAGGGGATAAGGTGTTAAATTTTTCAAGAGATTTGGAGCTTCTATTCAAGTATATATGTATCCCACAATCCCTCATTACCCGGTCACGACGTGTGCACAAAATGCTTGCGTTTGAAGTGATTCATATTCATTGCGCACCCATTCGCTTGCTAAATAGCACCATATCACTATACAGGTCATTGTGTGCACAGAATAGAGAAAATTACTCCACCAAAACCTCAACATATTCCTTCTTCTAACCAAGGGAAACATTGTAAACTTGAACTGATTTTTAATTTCCGAAGGACTTGGAACTGCTCGAAATGGATAGACAGCTTGCTCAAAACAATCCAGCCAATACCGATCCTTTTTCCCTGCAGCCTCTAGACTTGAGATTGGCTCGCTCGTTTTATTGGAAAATTTCATCATGTTCTAAATTCGTGCATGAAAACTATTTCTCATGGATACAAAATACTGCTGATTTCCCACTCATGGTTGCTGCAGATTCTCATTTTACATCCTTGTCTTCTTAATTTCCTTCTCTTTTCCTTGCACAACAAATGAAGAACTTAAATTGCATAAAACTGCTTCTTTGGCATATAAAGTTCATTCCATATATTTTGTTACAAACTTCCTAGACAACACAGACCAAAGACTAAATTAACACTCCCATGTATCACTAGTATTCAAGTTTTTAAATCTGTTGCTCTATTCATGTTTATAGTTCTATGAACATTGAAATATTCCGAAAACAGAACAATAGATGGTTCAATGATACATCAGTTTGCAAAGCTTTGCGCTCTTCCTCAACAACATTGTATAACAACACTTGCGCCATTCAATCATGAATGTCAGCACAAGTTTACAAGAACTTAGTTCACTAAACTCCCTCCACAACCAACCCAACACGAACTGCAGTTACTACAACTCAAACAATCAAATTATAGCTGTTGAATTGACTACCTTATATTTTGATGATTGACTTACGTAAAACAAACTCCGACTAATGATGTTTAAAAGAGTCTTGGTTAAGCAGAAGATTCAGGTTTGAAGTAATATGTTCCGGAGTAGGAACAACAAAGTTTGGAAGACTTGATGATGAATGCAAGCTTTCAAGATGTCCTCATATCTCTATATACTTAGTTACTCAGTGTATGAACTTAAGAAACAAAAGTGTTGGAAGGAACTAAGAAGAAACATGAAGTTCCTGAAGGAACCTGAAGTTCCTGAAGGAACTTGACGATTGACGGATGACTCAGAAAAGTTTTTAACAGTTTTCAAAATCCTTAATTTCAGGAAGAGATAAAATCAGTTTGAAAATATTGGGATAAAATCAGTTGAAAAGATTTATTTTATAAATAAATAAAATCTAAATAATTCTTTAATTTAAAAGATAAATTTATTTTAAATTAATTAATTGTTTAAATATCTTTTTAATAAATAAATATTTATCTTTTTAATAAATGTTCTTTTAAACTGATTTTTGACTTGGTAAAATTCTGTTTGCTTAAAAACAGGATGCACGTTGGATTTGGGAGTCAAGTTAGTGAAATCATGGTTCTCAACTTCCTCCACTTACATCCCAACTTCCCAGTATAGGTGAACGTGGGATTGAGGGGGAAGTAGGAACATGATGGAAGCTTGGATAATCTCCCTATAAAAACAGATCAACGTTAAGTTTTGAAAGTGTGGAAAAACAATCTTAAGTATTCTGAGCATAGAGTTTCAAAGTGTTTAAAAGAGAAGTTCCTTCCATCCTTAGTCTCTTAAGTTCTTTAGAAAATACTTGTAATCATTGTGTAATTGGGTTTGGGTTGTGAGAGTTGTAAAGTGTGAGATTTGAGAGAGTTGTTTACACTGTACAAGTGATTCGGAGTAGAATCACAAAGTGTGAGAAACTGTGATTGAGGGATCACAGTTGGGTAACTTGAGTTCCTCACGGAACTTGAGTCTAGGCAACGTATTAGTGATTGTAAATCATTTTTACATAGTGAATTTATTCATTGCCTATCTCAGTGTCTTTTCTCTTAGTAGTAGATTTAATTCCGCAAAATTTACCATAGTCTACATACACTACAATTCACCCCCCCCCTCTTGTAGTATACATTGTTCTATCAATAGCATACACAACTTTGCAAGTAGAAAGGATAGCCTCAAAGCAAAACTAAATTAAAACATCAAGATAGATCCCCAGCTGCTTTCACAGTTTTCCCCTGCTTATGATCATCAACCTTCTTTTCCATCGTTTGCTGCTTACAATATTGAAAGTACAATAGAAAAGCAATCCACTTCACCAAGTTTCCAATTGAAACTGACATTATAACAATGGAAGTGATCATAACACCAGCAAAACTCCCATTACATAATCCGGCATACAAACAAGGGAGCCTCAGAACATTACCAAATATAAAAAAACCGAGCATCAATTGAAACCCGGTTTTCTTGGAATGCCTTCCATAATAGTCTGACAATCCTAGCGCAGCAACCCCAGTTTGTTCTTCTGTACAAGAAATCACCATTCCCATATTCCAAAATGCACTCCAATCAAGGTACTTGTAAAGCAAAGCTAGAAACATCACTGACTGAAGTACGCAAACCGTTAAATACCAGAAATTAATAGCCTGTTCGGAATAGCTAGGTCCTGAGAAGAAAAGATTATGAAATAATACTATCCAAGAAAGACCTAACAATGTCGCAGATGAGAGCAAGTGAACACAGAGATAGGTAATAAAAGAACTGCCGAAATTAACTTTCTGGTGAAACAGCTCTCTGAGAGTTGGCAGTTTCTCAACTGCATGAACTTTCGATGCAATTTTCGTAGTTAAACTCAAGCTAAAGAACTCTAGAAAGGGATAGAGAAGCAAATAAAAGAGAGAAAGTTGGAATGTGTTTATGAAAAACTCCCTTCTTTGATCAAAATATGTTGTATTAATGAGCTCATTACCATCGTACAACACGACTTGATAATCATCTAGTGAGGCTGAAGCAGTACTGTTTACTGAGGAATTAAATGCGTACATAGTTGTTATAGACATGGGGTAGTTATGCAGTAGTAGTGGGTTTGATGAAAGAAAACTTATTGATTTCTGGAGTTTTATATCATAAAAGACCATAAAAACAAAAAGAGGAAGAATAGATAATATCATGAAGAGCATAAACTTGGTATTACTGGTAAATATTTTCAAAGCCGACTTCAGAATTTCAAATGACTTCAACTTCTTGAGATTAACGATAGCTTTCCTGATATCGATCCCAATTCCTTCTTCCGTCCCTTGCAGCTTCTCGTTTTGTGACTCGATATCATCGTGTTTGGGCAGTAAGGAAGCTTCAACATTCCCTGAATTCATGTCTAAAATTGTATGCCTGCATCTAACTTGGATAAGCCTTATACTATAGCTAACTTTATAGTCAATCAGCCATCCAAATCTATCATCAGTATACTTTGAATTAGGTGCTGACCATTGGCTTTGTATTTCCACCACTTGTATGCCCGTTCCTTCTCTTTGACTAATATAATGTATCCAATTGTTGACCATTGACTTTGAATTTTTCCACCTTATGCTTTTACAAAATAATGATTGTGGAATGTTGTGGCAAGTCCTTTGACATGAAATTTCCTTGCAATAACGAACTTGAAAATTGACAAAAATAAGAAAGAACTTATCATCACTAGTAAAGAATAAAACATATTCCTAAGCCTCAATCATTAGCTTAAGGAATACGATCACAGAAAATATTCCCAAACACTTTAATGGTATCAAAGCTAGCGTGACATAAAGATAACGGGTTCGAATTTCATCCACTCCTTATTTCAAAATGGAATAGGGTATAAGGAGGTGCTGCATCCACACTTCAAACCCAACAGACTCTCGTGTTAGGGGCGTAATAGATTATAAAACATATTCTTGACATCAATCATTAGCTTAAGTTGTTGGTTGAAATGGTTCTCTAACAATCACTATTCCTACAATTTCATTCTCCCTCCATCCCAAAATGTCATGCCAATTTCTCAATTTGTACCGGAACGAAGGGAAGTGGAGGGAGTGGAAAATCGTGTGTGAAATACATTTGGAATAACTACAAAATGCACTACGCACATTTTGTCTTCTAAAAGATGCCTTTAATGTGTTTTGTAGATTTGTGCAGTCATTACATATGGACATCAAATTTGAAAGATATTTTGGGATTAACATTCACATTAGTGACATTACTAACAACTGCATACGGAAAGTATTGAAGCATTATATAGCAATCATATGAGAAGTGCAGATCAAAACATAAGGAATAGGTGCCAGGTTAAATTTTGAACCAAGAATAAATTGAGATTTACTATTCAATTTACGTACTAACAACATAACGGATACAAACCTACTCGGAAAAGTAAAGAAATTATACACCAAGACTATCACCCCTAATTACATAATTTACCAAAAAAAATTATACTAATTCAAATACGAGACATAAATCACACTAAGAACCATGTGTAACTAATATTCGGCTCGGTGACAATAAACAGAATCAATTGGTCTCCATCTCCAAGCTTAGAACAATTGTCTGGGGTTATCAAGCATATCCACAATCATTCACTTGAATTTGAAGAGGTCATACGAAAGATGTCCCCAAACATCACATGGAAAAAGTAGCAAGAAGCACTGGATTCTTCATACTTAAGGTAAAAAACCAACCAACATCTATACAGCAAGCAGCAATTTACACAGGCGTTTAGGTGAAATTATGCACAGATGTCACAAGTGCTATGAAAAAAAATAAAATTGTACCAGCCAGAATAGAACGATAGCTTAACATAGGACCTTCCACGCAAGTTGCACACAAACTCATTGCCATTAGCACAGCCATTACTTCATATATAATACGTGTTCAGTTTCATGTGAAAGCTAATCACAATAACATTCAATATCTATTCAAAAATAATCAAAAGAAAGCAAAGAAGCAACATGCTAATTTTTATCATTTAAAGACTTGCACAGTTTGATACTCTTCCAAGTCAAAATAAAAAAGAAGCCCTCTGTGTAAGTTGTAGGCAAGCCAAGTTGAGAAATCCCAAGAAAAAGTTCCATAGACATTTAAGAAGTAGACCAATAAGCATTAGCCTGATTTATTAAGCATATTAGGCAGGAAACAGTCTCAAAGCAGATAACTATTTTCAAAACAATTCAGTGGTTCTTGATAGTCTACTACCAGTGAAGCACACCAAAAGGAGAATAAATCCTTCCTAGGTCCCCATCTCAAACTATGCAAATATCAAATGATGTTGGGCAAACAAAATATGAAAAGAAATGACAATGCAACGATCATGTTCACATCACATCTATAATTTGAGGATGAGAAAAGCAATGTCATGTTAGTGACTAAGAAACATGTTTTCGACTTACCCAAATAGCAAGCAGGCAAATAAAACAACCTTACCTGCTGAGGGCCTTCGACTGATGTCCTGCAAACTGTGGAAGAGAAAAGGTTATTTTGCCCTGAGGACATAACATTTGGAGCAGTACTTTTACCAAGTCTCATTGACAAGCAGGGACGTCAAGTCCATAATGTCCCCTGAGAAGTATGTTACTATATTGCGAATCTTAAAAGCAAAAGAGGCATGTGCAGTTTATTTCCTTCTCAACACTTTGTGTATTATGCTTATAGATCTTCCAGAAACAAACTTTTGATGGTTCCTATGGCCCTCAAAACCAAGCTAGATGAAAAATGACGAGATCTCATCTCCTTCAACCAGGGCAAGCATAGTGCATGTGTTCTAAGTGGAGCAGCTTGGTCATACATGATGAAAGTTTAAGTTTTGAGGGCAGCCAATGTACTGGGGTTCCAGAGTCATGATGACACGAAGATAAGAAGCGATGACAAGCAGATGATGACGCAGACAATCAGATTTGAAAAAACGGAGCACGATAAGCAGTAAGAGTCGAAACGATGCCGTTGCATCCTAAATCACACTTCACAAAAGAAATATGAACTTTTAGTCTTTCAGAAATACCAACTTCATATAGAATACACACACACTAAGAAGATTATAGAACAAGAAAACAACATTTGATCACAATACTAATAGTAAAATATAAAAAGGCAATAAGATGGCAATCATAACAGAAACCTACAACATTCAGAGAGCTGTAGAGAGCAAACTGATGCAGAACGGATGTCCAGTAAACTTCCTACATTAAAACAGCATAGAAGTCATCCAAGCCCCCGAAGCAAACTTTTAGCACTTAGTAGCCTTCAATATGCACAGTAATATCAAGAGTCTCTATTCCTAGTAGTACTACTGTTGGATCCTGCAATTGTTGCCTCCAAAAAAGCTCCACCACCATTTATCAGCATCAAACTCTGCAACCAAAAAATATATAAATGAATTAAGACTGGAAGCAGTGAAGCACAGAGAAAGTTCAAGGATATAGTCTGCAATACAAGATCGAAGTGTATATTAGTATCTAATATAGGGCGACAAATAACTTAGTGCGGTAAATGCTATTACAAACATAAATATACCACACAAAGCTCGACCAGGGGGCAACAGTAAATTAATGTAATTATATATAATTATATTTCCACAATTTCATAAAAGTCTACACTACAAGTTACTCTACAACACCCTGTATTTTGTCTAACCTCCAAAAATAGGAGAAAACCATAGTACTCCTCAAAACCTAAGTGAATCACATCAGTCACATAACAGCTTTACTAGATAGAGATTAAACCACACTTGTTACCGAATAGGCAATTGCCAATAATAATTCACAGCAATTGTAACCTTTTGGGTATTAGAGACATTAAAACTCACATCTTGATTATCAAACAACTATCAGCTAAGAATATATTTTGCCAGTAATAGAAAATGAACATTTTATCAACAATAAATAGCAATAACATGGTAAGGTGATTAATGTGAAAAACATCACATACCCATTAGCATAGGGTGAGGCACGACGAGCACGACGAACTGGTGGTGATCTACTGTAGCTTCGACCACGACGATATGCAGGTGATATGCTCCGTTTCCTTGGTGGTAGTGGTGACCTCCTTCCTCGTGGGCTGTATCCACGTGGGCTATAACTCCTGCCACATGATAACCTCATCACATCAATCATTGCAAGTCGAGAAAACAGTGACAAAAAATCAGATGGCAGGCGAAATTAACAAAAAGTATCTTATAGATTAGGCAACAGGTTATATTAAACAAATTTATGATATAACTAGAAAAAAATACAGAACCAATTGGCCAAAATTGAGCTGCAACAATAGATTGGAAAAAAATAGATAAATAAATAAAAAAAATAAAAAAAAAAAAAACACTGAAAGAACTTCCAAAATATCAACACAACCATCCTTTATAGAAAAACAAACAAATAGAGAAGCATTCACTAAATCACAAAAGCAGACCTGCGGCCATAACTAGGACTTCCACGATGACGAATAGGGGAAGGACTACGACGCCGTCCACCACCTACCCCTCTTGAACCAACTCGCAAGCGACATTCACGAGCAAAGTGACCAGGTTCACCACATTCATAGCATTTCATATCATCACCCCCATGCCCACGTCCACCACGACCTCCACCTCCCTTGGTATTACGAGACAGTTCCACTCGCCAGCCATTCCTTCCTGTTGTATAAGCTTGTTCATGAGTAATCCAACATGGTAATACATAACAAAGCAAACATAATAATCCAAAACAACATTCTGACTCCGTTACATAATAATTGACACAACCAGGCTTGGCACATGCCGATGTATGAGTTTGAAAATATTAATCTTTCACATTAATATCTAATTTAACATGAATAAAAAGCTGATATTATTAAACTTCACATTAATATCTACTTAAAAACATATTACATGATACTAATTGTTTTTCATACGCGCTATTATTATGAATAGTCAGAAAAAAAAGTCAAAGTGTGTTAATTATTATGAAACGGGGGAAAGTATTTGGCAACACCAAGTTCACATTGCAACTAGGCCAACTCAGACATAATGTAGGCAATTCAAACTTCCATCAAACATCAAAAAGAGATCCAAAACCATAAAAATACCAAATAGTGTATAGTGATAATGACATAGTCGACAATCAAAACTTCATGACAAGTTACAACATTCAATGATTATTAAAATTATGCGCTATAAACAACCAGAGGGACATAAGGTAATCCCCATGTAATACACAATGGCATAAACAGCAAAGTTGTAAGAAAGATTAAGAACAGCCAAGAACGGGAATCCAAACCTATTACCTCTCAGCAAACTTTACAAAAAAAAACATGTTTTTTTTTATGAAAAAAAAAAATAAATAAAAAAAAAAACACTATTCTTTAAGCCGCTCTCTAAATTTCCCATGGTAGGACATATGAACAGCTTATCTTGATATAAGGCTAGCAACAAATTGAAGCCAAGTTACATAATATAGCAGTCTGAGAAAAGGATCATCGATAATACCCGGTTCCGACAACTCCAAAGGAACAAAGCATTAAAGAATCATAATAACAAAGGAAATACAATTGGAAGAGATGTATCAAGCATGTGATAAATAAATTCAAGAACGAAAAATGCTCCACCCAATTAATTTCTTCAATTAAAGACCAAACAAGAAGAAAAGATACCATCAAGAGCTTGAATTGCATCAAGTGCATCCCTTTTGTCATCGAATTCGATAAAAGCATAGCCCGGTGGCCTTCGAGCAACCCACACACTGCAATCATGGTAAATTGGTAATTTGCTAGCATAAGAAATCATCATCAAAGCTAAAATCATCTAATTTGATAAAAATAAAATAATGTAAAATAACCCAATTATAAAGATAGACAAATTTGCCAAACATTTACATTTCAGAATCAGAACAACGAAAAAGGAATCCCAGTTTAAACTACTCGAATCAAAATTAAGGTTGAAAATTTTGTATAAGATACAGAAAAAGGAAAAAAATCTTAACCTGCGAAGAACGCCATAAACTCGAAATTCATCCTCGAGCTCACGTTCGGTGACTTGAGGATCCAGATTACCGACATAAACTCGAGCCATTATTCCTGAAATTTGATAGCTGACAAAAATCGATGAGAATTCAATAAAACACAAATTCGAGGAACTAAGAATGAATTCTAAGGTTTAATTCAAGAAATTGACGAAGAAATCAGTAGAGAAAGTGAGGAGAGGGAAAAACCTAGGGCTTGATCAAAAGAGGGGAATTTCGGTGGTTGCAGTTACAAACTTGCAATACAAAACAAGTTTCTGTTACAAACTTCTGATTAAGGGGTTATTTGTACATAAAAATTTATGGGCTTTAATGGAATATGACTTGATGGACTATTGCCAATTGTATAGGCCATATTTAGAATAGCCCAATAGATAAATATATTAAATAAAAAAATTTGAAACTAATAATTCCACCTGTGGCACATTTTTTTCAAAACAATCCCATTTTTGTGTTGGAAATAATCCCAGCTTTATACCTTATATTCTCAAAATAAGGCTTTTACCTGTTAGTGAAATTGGTCACCGACTTTTACCTTATATTCTCAAGATATTTTGCCACGTGTTGTCTTCTAATTGGTTATTTAAATTTTTTTTATTTTTAAAAAATAAAGGAATAAACAAAAAAAAAAACCCTTCTTTTTCCTTCCTCTGTCGGAGCCCCCCCCCCCTCGCCTGATCAGCCGCCCGCCGGAACAACCTGACCTAGCGGGCAGTCCCCCTCCTTGATTCCCTCCCAACCAATTCACCACCACCACATCCAGCCACCCTCACACCGAAAAAAAAAAAAAAAAAACAAAACAAAATCAACCTTCCCGATCCCCAATCTGCAACACTCCCCTTCCCTATCACTCCCCACCTAAACCATCACTAGAATCCAAGCTCCCACCATTTTTTCATTCTTACCACTCAAAATCCTCTTTCTCTTTCTTTCTCCTCCTTTAAAGCTCTCATCAAACCTCCCACCTCCCCCACTCCTTCAATGGCAGAATTGGGGCTGAATTGGGCTTCAATTAATTTGAAATTGGGCCGAATTGGGGCTGCAATTGCTGATTTGGCGAACGAAAAGTATGATGTGACTGTTGTTGGGATTAGTGACCAGTTGTTAGTGTTGTGCGCGACGGAATCAGTGTTGTAGGTATTGGTTTGCGGCAGTCCATGGTGGATATTTAGAGTGTTGATGGTTGCGCGATCGCGACCATGAAGGAGCGCTCGCGCAAGTTAAGCGCGGCCGCGCAGAGAGCGCGCCTAAACCACGTACCTCTCTGGAATTTGGAACTTTGGAAGGGTAAGGTTGGCGCGCCCGCGCGTCCAGTCGCGCCTAAACCGCGCCCCCTTCTGCCTTCCTGTGGAAATTTTGCATTTCTGATGAGGAGCGCCCGCTCCTAATATAGGAGCCCCCGCTCCACCTGATGGCGCGCCCGTGCCTCCTGGTGGAGCGCCCGCGCCTACCTGTTTTGCGGTTTTTTCTAACGGTTGAGTCTTTTATTAAAAGGCTTATTTCGTGAAGAAAAGGGTACACTGATTTTCTTCTTCTCCCCAAGCAGTATTCTCTACACTTTTCTCTCAAATTTCTTGCAAACTTTTGTGAGAAAACTCTTTCAATTAATCCAATTTTGTGAATTAGTCATCTTTAATTCGATTCTTAGTGCAAAGAACGATTGGTTGTCTTTTATATCTCAAAGAGTATTTTTGGATTAAACCCAAACACCGTTGTGGGGGAAATTAAACTCTTTAGGAAAGTGTTCACACGCTTAAGACAGTGTATCAAGGATTGAGACTCGAGTGGTCATAGCATTTCTCATGTTCATGTTCGTTCTCAAAGGCTTGGAGTTGAGGCAAATGTAATATCTTTCACATTAGTGTTTTTCTTAGTATTTTCTGTAATACTTTGATAATTTGGTGTTTGGTTGTAATATTTTGAATAATATTGATTGTTGTATAATCTAGTTGAATTATACTTCATTTTAGGTTTTTGTTCCCACATTTATTAGTAATTCTTGTCTTGAATTACTGAAAACCTAACAATCTAAAGAGTTTAATACTTTAGCAAGCATGTCTAGTGTGAAAGAATTGATCACAAATTTTGTCAAACTCAAGAAGTTTGACGGTGTGGAGTTTCGAAGATGGAAGAAGAAGATGTATTTTCTTCTTACATCTTTGAATGTAGCCTATGTTATTAGTACTCCAAGGCCGGATGAACATGAGAATGAGACCTTGGAATCCGTTCGGGAAAGATCGAAATGGGACAATGATGATTTCATTTGTCGTGGTCATATCTTGAATGGTATGGAGGATGACTTGTTTGATGTTTACCAAAACATTGTGTTGGCTAAGGAGCTTTGGGAGTTCTTAGAGAGCAAATACATGGCGGAAGACGCTTCAAGTAAGAAATTCTTGGTTAGCAATTTTAATAATTTTAAATTTGTTGATGGTCGGTCCATAATGGACCGATTTCATGAATTGCAACGTATATATGGTAGCTTGGAACAACATGGAATAGCCATGAATGAATTGTTTGTTGTTTCTAGTATCATTGATAAGTTACCCCTTAGTTGGATAAGTGTTAAGCATAACTTGAAACACAAGAAAGAGGACATGACATTGTCCGGTTTGGCCACCCATCTTCAAATTGAAGAAGGGATTCGTGCCATGGAAGGAGCTAAGGATGGAAATCCTAGCACATCTACTGTTAATATGGTAGATGAAGGGAGAGCTAGTGCATCTACTAGTGGAAAGAGGAAGAATAATAATTCTTCCAAAGGAAAGTCCAAAAAGCAAGCAAACAATAACAAGTTTGCTTGTTGGGAATGCGGTAAGGTTGGTCACCGCAAGAAGGACTGCTTTTCTTTTAAGAAAAGGATGGAGAAAGCTAAGGAGGGTCGTGCTAATGAAAGCAAGAACCCACCCACCAAAGGTAATCCAATTCATGAGGTTGAATTTAATTCTGGTTTGGATTTAAATGCAACGGATCTTAACATTTTAATGGTGCAGGATGATGACTCATGGTGGATTGATTCGGGGGCTTCAAGGCATGTATGCAAGAGTAAACACTAGTTCAAAACCTTTCAAAAGGTTGTTGATGGAGAAGACCTCTACATGGGGAACAACTCTACCATCAAGGTTCTTGGAAGAGGACAAGTTGAGCTTGTGTTTAGTTCGGGGACTACAATAATTCTTAGGAATGTTTTGTATGCTCCGGAAATTAGTAGGAACCTTGTATCCGGGCCTACCTTGAATAGTCTTGGAAATAAGCTTGTATTTGAAGCTAATAGATGCATAATTACTAGGGGTGTAACATTTGTTGGTCGTTGTTATGTAGACAATGGTTTGTTTAAACTTTCTTTGAAAGACAAGTATGTATTTGATGATGGTTTATGTTTGAATGTTGATGTCAATGATAATCATGTTGATTTGAGTTTGTTTAACTTATGGCATTCTAGATTAGGACATGTGAATTATAGTAAAATGCTTTTTATGTCCAAACAAGAATTGATTCCTTCTTGTGATATTTCTCCTAATAAATGTTCTACTTGCATGTTGAACAAGATCACTAGAACTCCTTTTAAGAGAGTTGAGAGAAGTTCTAATATTTTAGAACTAATCCATAGTGACTTGTGTGATTTTCATAGTACTCCTTCTTTGGGGAACAAAAGATACATGATAACGTTTATAGATGATTATTCTAGGTTTTGTTATGTGTATCTTTTGCATTCCAAAGATGAAGTTTTAACAAAGTTTGATATTTATAAAAGAGAAGTAGAATTGCTAGTAGAATCATTAATTAAGAGAATTAGAATTGATAAGGAAGGGGAATATTATGATCCAGTTTATTTCCAATCTTTGGGTATAATTCATGAGACTACAACTGGTTATGCACCACAATAAAATGGTGTAGCTGAAAGGAAAAACAGAACTCTTGAAGAAATGGTTAATTCCATGTTATCTTACTCTGGTTTGAGTGAAGGGTTCTGGGGTGAAGCAATGTTGACAGCTTGTCACATTCTTAACCGGGTTCCCACTAAGGGAAAACAATCTACTCCTTATGAACTTTGGTACAAAAGAAAACCAAACTTGAAGTATCTCAAGGTTTGGGGTTGTAGGGCAATCGTAAGAGTGCCCGACAACAAGAAAAGAAAGCTCGGTAAAAGGGGCTTGGATTGCATATTTATAGGTTATGCTGAGCTTAGCAAAACCTATAGGTTCTATGTAATAGAAAAAAATGACTATATATCGATTCATTCGGTTATTGAGTCAAGAGATGCAATATTTGATGAAAATCTATTTTCATCAATGAGTATCAATGAGTTGACCGAAAGATCTACGGATCAGTGCCAATGATAGGGAGATAGTAGAGTTGAATGATTAACTTGAAACTCATGAAAGTACATTCGATAATGAGAATGTTGAAACTCCTCAAGTGAGGAGAAGTACTAGAGAAAGGAAAATTAGGAATCCTCTAGATGACTTCATAATTTATTTGGTTGAAGGATCTAGGGATGTCCTTAGTTCTACTACTCCATATTGTTTCAATATGGATAGTGACCCAAAGACTTATAGCGAGGCTATATCTTCCCAAGATAGTGCATTTTGGAAGGAAGCTATAAATGATGAGATGGATTCCATCATGGGAAATAATACTTGGGTCATAGAGGATTTACCTCCCGGTTGCAAACCTCTTGGTTGCAAGTGGATTTTCACTAGGAAAAGGAGACCGGATGGCTCCATAGTGAAATTTAAAGCCAGATTGGTTATCCAAGGCTTTAGGCAAAAGCATGGTGTTGATTATTTCGATACCTATGCACCGGTTGCAAGAATTACCTCCCTAAGGTTATTGATTGCAATGACTTCGGTATATAATCTAGTGATTCATCAAATGGATGTCAAAACGGCATTCCTTTATGGAGATCTAGAGGAAGAAGTGTATATGAAACAACCCGAAGGATTTGTTTTGGAAGGACAGGAAGATAAGATGTGCAAATTGGTTAAGTCATTGTATGGACTTAAACAAGCACCAAAACAGTGGCATTGGAAATTTGATGACACGATTTTGTCCTTTGGATTCAAAGTGAATCAAGATGATAAGTGTACTTATAGAAAATTTGATGACAAAGGTCATGGTGTCATCATTTGTCTATATGTTGATGATATGCTTATCTTTGGTACAAGTCTACAACAAGTAGAATTGACCAAGGAATTCTTATCCTCATTTTTTTAGATGAAGGATGTGGGGGAGGCGGATGTCATTTTGGGCATCAATATTATTAGGGACAATGGAAGACTTATCCTAAGTCAATCTCATTATATTGAGAAGATGATCAAACGGTTTAATATGTTTGATAAGTGTCCCGTGAACACCCCCATGGAACCTAATGTTAAATTGGTTAAGAATTCGGGGAAAACGGTTTCCCAATTGGAATATTCAAGGATAATTGGATCCTTGACGTATGCCATGACAAGTACAAGACCGGATATTACATTGGCTGTGGGGAAACTAAGTAGATTTACTAGTAACCCGGGTGCACCACATTGGTTTGCAGTTCGGAGGGTCTTGAGGTACCTTAAGGGTACATTAGACTATGGTCTAACTTATAGTGGATTTCCTTCAGTTTTAGAAGGATATTCTGATGCAAGTTGGATTACTTACAAAGAGGGTGACTCTTCTGTAAGTGGTTGGGTGTTTATGTTTGGGGGAGGTGTCATTTCATGGTTTTCTAAGAAACAAACTTGCATTGCCGATTTTTACTATGGTAGCGGAGTATAGCTCTTGCTTCAGCTAGTAAAGAGGCTGAGTGGTTGAGGAATCTCATGATAGAGTTGCCTTTATTGCCAAAGCCAATGCCACCGGTGGCAATCCATTGTAATTCCAATTCGGCGTTGATAAAGGCTTATAGTCAAGTGTACAATGGTAAGTCTCGGCATATTTCACTAAGGCATAGCCTAGTGAAAGAGCTTATCAATGATGGGGTCATAAGTCTCGACTATGTTCCAACGAAATTGAATTTGGCAGATTGCTTTACTAAAGCAATGCCAAGGCATTCCATCATATTTGCCATGAATGGAATGGGTTTATGTCCAAAAACACAAATTTGTGAAACCCAATCTAACGCTTGAAGAAACATCAAGTCTTAGATTCAATGTGGTTGAATTGCATTTTTTATGTTTGTTAGCAATGTTTGTTAACCCATGTTGCTATGTTACTTGTGATGTGTAAGGTAGCGTTTATTTAAAGTTCTCAAAGATTTAGAGTTGAGAAGCTCTAAATGAAGGTGTTTTATCACAAGGGCACTATTACGTATATGAGAACATACCTATATAAGTTCGAAGTTTAGCCGCTTCAAGAAGTCTAGATGGACATATAGACTTTGATGAACTTATGAAAGATACGGACACATGGCTATATAAAAGTGTCAAGTGATGATTAATTCGATTTGTCTTGTGTGTACTTCACCTTCAAATGGTTGGATATATACGCGTGATTCAATTCGTATGGAAATCATGGGATATGATCATCGTTAAGTGTGTTGTACTAGGTGTCAATTCAATCCGAAGGGACATTGGCATTGATGCATGAGATGTGGTTTAATTGTTAGAAGTGGAGAATGTTTTAAGGAACACTCTAAATGGGGGAGGATTGTTGGATAATTAGAGTGTTGATGGTTGTGCGATCGCGACCATGAAGGAGCGCTCGCGCAAGTTAAGCGTGGCCGCGCAGAGAGCGCGCCTAAACCGCGTACCTCTCTGGAATTTGGAACTTTGGAAGGGTAAGGTTGGCGCGCCCGCGCGTTCGGTCGCGCCTAAACCGCGCCCTCTTCTGCCTTCCAGTGGAAATTTCGCATTTCTGATGAGGAGCGCTCGCTCCACCTGATGGCGCTCCCGCGTCTCCCTGTTTTGCGGTTTTTTTTACTGTTGAGTCTTTTATTAAAAGGCTTATTTCATGAAGAAAAGGGTACACTGATTTTCTTCTTCTCCCCAAGCAGTATTCTCTACACTTTTCTCTCAAATTTCTTGCAAACTTTTGTGAGAAAACTCTTTCAATTAATCCAATTTTGTGAATTAGTCATCTTTAATTCGATTCTTAGTGCAAAGAACGATTGGTTGTCTTTTATATCTCAAAGAGTATTTTTGGATTAAACCCAAACACCGTTGTGGGGGAAATTAAACTCTTTAGGAAAGTGTTCACACGCTTAAGACAGTGTATCAAGGATTGAGACTCGAGTGGTCATAGCATTTCTCATGTTCATGTTCGTTCTCAAAGGCTTGGAGTTGAGGCAAATGTAATATCTTTCACATTAGTGTTTTTCTTAGTATTTTCTGTAATACTTTGATAATTTGGTGTTTGGTTGTAATATTTTGAATAATATTGATTGTTGTATAATCTAGTTGAATTATACTTCATTTTAGGTTTTTGTTCCCACATTTATTAGTAATTCTTGTCTTGAATTACTGAAAACCTAACAGTCTAGTGGCTGGCTGGCTGCGCTGTTGTTGTTGTTGGTTTGGGTGAATAGCGAGGCGAATACGGCGGTTGTCTGGGTTATGCGGCAGTTGGGGTCAGCGTTTGGTGGTGGCTAAGCTCGCAGGTGGTGTGCATTGGTAAAAGAAGACTGGGTAGGGGAGTTTGAGTTCAGTGTTGAGTTGAGTGTGGGGGTTGCAGAAGGTGGGGATTGGTCGTGAGTTGTGGTTGTTGTTGTTGTGGACGGTGGAGCAGGGACAAGTGGTTGTGTGGTGGTGTTTACGTGTTGTGGATGTTGGTGTGTGGTGGTGTTTGCGTGGGAGTTGGTGTGTGGTGGTGGTGCTGTCGAATTAAGATTTTAGGTGGTGGTGTGGAGGTGGTTGACAGGGATGTAGGGGGTAAGGTGAGAGAAGAAGCCTAGGGATTAAAGGAAAAAAAATAAATAATCTAACTTGTTTTACAGGTTGAAGGTAAAATGACTCATTTTGAGAATATGGGGGTATAAGGTGGGATTGTTTTCATAATATGTAAAGGTGGGATTGTTTTGAGAAGATGAGCCAAAGGTGAGATTATTAGTTTTAATTTTTCCATAAAAATTTAAAGAAAAGGTTTTTTTTTTTTGTTTTTTTTTTTTTTTAACAAAGAAGAGTATTTATTAATTTTTTATTTAAGGGTGTTTGAGTGAAACTTGATTTAATGATTTTTAATACTACTTCGTATGTAAAAAAATCATAAAATCTCCCTTGAAAGAAAGGGTGTACTCTCTAAGAAGTAGGGTTTGGCTGTCGTTGACTTTAGCTAGGGCTTGTATTTCCTTGTGCTCTACGATTGCTATGGCGGATGAGATTGCGAAACGATATCCGAACCTTTGACTTGAGGATGAAGATGGTGGAGTTGTTGACTTAGAGGTAGTGAATGCGCCGCTTTCGAAGGAGAAATTCCATTTACTTTTGATTGGTATACTGGTGACAGGGAGGCCGTACAATGTTGACGCATTTAAGAATACTATGACAAAAGTGTGGGGCTTAATTAATAAACTAGTAATTAAGGTGTTTGGTCCTGATCTATATGCCTTTCAATTCTTTAATTGGAGATAATAAATTATTGGTGTTGAAGGAAGTAGAAGGAGATGAGCAACCTGAGAAGGTACCTCTTTACCATTCTCCTTTTTGGATGAGAATAAAACATCTTCCGTTTAATTGCAGATCGAATGAGGATGTTAAGGAGCTTGTATCAAACTGGGGTGAGGTGATGGAACTCGAAGAGGATATGCTTGGACTGGACAGGTTTCGTAAGGTTAAGGTTATGATGAATATTACTAACCCTTGCGTTGATTTCAGCGAATCCTAGACAAAAGTGGTAACATAGTATGCGTTGAATTTGAATATGAGTGCTTACCTTTCTTCGGTTTTGCCTGTGGTGTCATTGGACAAGCGGAGAAGGATTGTAGCATGGTCTGGTGTCGGAGGAGAGCAAAAAAGCAAAACTAGGATAGAGACGGTGGCTTCTTGCTTCTCCCAGAAAAGGCAGAGAGAAAGAAGTGGAAGAATTACAAGTAGTGATCTCGACTCGTAAGCAATTATTTGTTACGAAGGAAACGGAAGTAGGGGAGAAGGAGCATGAGGATGATCGTAGTGTGTTGGAGGTGGGATTAGGAGGTGATAGGAAGCAATTGGGTACTGAGCAGCAGCTAGGTATAGAGAAGTTGTCTATTAAGGGGCAAGTGGTGAGGGGATGAGAGAAGGGTTATGATGGGGGTCAAAACTTTGACAAAGGGGCGAGTGATGAGGGGGTTTGTGAGAATGCAGGGGAGAAAGGGGAAGTGGGAGATAAAATTGATAGTGGGGAAAATAAGGGAGGTGCGACAGTGGAATGTAGGAAGTGGAGAAAAGTGACCAGAGAGGTTGATAATTTTGATACTAACATGAGCTTAGGGGATAATGTTGTTTTGGGGAAGCATGGAAGGTAGATGGAATTTTGTGGTGATGTAGGGGCTCTTGGGTAGAAGAAGCAATTAATTTTTTTTATGATAATTCCGGATTGTTGGTGGCGGCGGCTGTGAACAAGCAGCCCCGCCAAGCTTAATGAGTGTATTAAGCATTAACTCGCAGAGGTCTGGGCAATACATCTGCAGTTAATAATCTCTGGAACTTGATCCGGAGAGAGGCCTTGTCTCTCTTATTTTTCTTATGAAGACAAAATTGAGTAGCAGTGAGATGAATAAAATTCGGAGAAAATTTGTGGGTTATGATGGCCTTGCAGTTGATAGTTGTGGGAGGTCGGGTGGGATTGCTCTTTTATGGCTTAAGGATATCGAGGTGCATTTACAATCTATGTCAGTGCATCATGTTAATGTTATGATTAAGAAGAGGATGGGTGATGTAGAGTGGAGGTTGACTGGTTTTATGGGTGGCCAAAGGTGTAAAATAGACACTTGTTGTGGAAGCTCCTTGGTGAGTTAGCGGGGAGAGGGAAAGAGGCTTGGGTGTGTATCGGTGATTTTTATGAAATTTTGTTTGAATCGGAAAAGAAGGGTGGGAATGATAGAGATTTGTGGCAAATGGAAAACTTTAGAGAAGCGCTTGATGTGTGTAACTTGTGTGATGTGCCGTATGTAGGCTATGTGTTTACATTCGACAATGGTCAAGCAGGGGTGGATAATGTGCAGTGCTGTCTTAATAGAGCATTGGCTAATTCGAGGTGGTTGGAGAGTTTTCCGAAGGCTAAACTACACAATTTAGAGCGTGACTGGTCTGATCACGCGCCTATCAAACTCACTTTGGAGGAGAGGGGTGATACGGTAGGAGGGAAGGAAAAGGTGTTCAGGTTCGAGCAAATATGGACAGAACATGAAAAGTGTGAAGAGGTTGTAGAATTTTTGTGGATAGTGGTTGGAGTTTGGTGGAGTCGAAGTTGACATTTTGTGCAGCAGAGCTGAAGTTTTGGAGCAATAATAAGGAATTTTGCTATGTTTTTAAAGAAATCAGAAAGAAAAAAGAAAGAGATTGGAAGTGCTAAATATAGGTGGTAGGAGTCAAAATCAGGTCAAGGAGAGGAAAAGAGTAATTAAGGAGCTTAATGATCTCCTTCACTATGAAGAACTTTATTGGAGGCAGCGATCCCGAGTATTGTGGCTGACTTCAGGTGAAAAATACTCAAAAAAATTTCCCGTAAGGCTTCTTAAAGAAGGCAGAAAAATATGATTGTTCAGTTGGAAGAGGAAGATGGCATTTTACATAATGACTTGGAGGGTGTATATCGAGTGGCTGTGAGCTATTTCCAGAATTTATTCACCTCTTCTAAGCCGACAAAAATGGCAGTAGCTTTGGAGGGTATTGAGCAAAAGGTGAACGGCGACATGAACGCGAGTTTGTATTCTCCTTTTACTTTAAATTGAAAGGAATGATGTCCTTCGAACAAGCGTATCATTCCGATAGAGGGTTCGGAATTTATTAGGAAATCTAATTATTCAGTGAGGTCAAGTGATCGGAATGCATAGCTGGAGGCCGCTTCCGATCAGTAATATTAATGTATAATTAATATTACAACTTACTCTTGACTGAACCCTATGGGTCACACCCAATTGTGTAACCAAACCAAAGCGACGAATTAATCCAAAGGATTAAATGATTCGATAGAGATTTTACGAACTAAGACGTCAGAGTCTGAGCTTAGAGCGTCGAAGCCGAGCGTCGTAAGTCAAGTCGAATTTAAGAATCGACGAGACAGAAAAATCAGTCAAACAACAAGTAAACGTGCACCAAAGCCCTAGCCTCGTATAATGGCTTAGCCATGCAAAGGCAAGGTGGGATAGGATGCCTAGCCGAGCTGCTACCGTATAGCGCATGCTTGGCCGCAAGCCCATCAAGCATCGCATCTCTTGGCTGGGCGTGTGGTGCCGAGTTAGCACATGAGCGCTAGCAACAGGCCTCGCAAGTGAGAGCAGCGCCCAGCGCTAGCAGCCCGTGTATTCTAGCGTGGGTTGTGCTACTGCTTGGGCCGAGGACACACACAAGCAAGCTGGCAAGCCAAGCCGAGCACCAGGCCACCAGCAAGGCTTGCCTTGGTGCCCAAGGCTAGGCGCCAGCTGGTGCACTGTGAGTAGTGCCGGTTTGTGAGTGGCGGTTTTCTTGGGAGCAAGGGGAAGGTAAGGTGGTCTTCCCCTTGTAGTCCTCATCTAACCCTTTGCTCTCCTTGTGACACTTGTTGTTTGATGATTGCCTTGCCATTTTAATTTAATTTAGAATTAAATTAATTCTTTCTTTTGGCATTTTACCAACTATCCCACATTGAAAGATGATGGGAATTCTTGCGAACATTTCCCTATAAATACCAATAATTGGAAATTGGGAACTTCACTTGAGTTGGTGAACTCTAAGGGATCTCCAAAAGCGAGAAAACCTTAGTTCGTAAACTCTAAGTTAATTTTGGTCTAGCCCCGTCTAAGCCACGGGGTAGAGGCCAGTTCTGGTTCGGTGAACGAGGGTGTGAGCCGTTGGAGGTTTTGCACCTCCAGAGCTTGAAGCTTTCAAGTCCGAGCTCATTGAGTGAGCGAAGCACGCGTCTAGGGTGAGTTTCTTTTTATCTCTTCTCTTTATGTGTTCGTGTTTTATTCATTTGCATGCTTTTGTTTATGTTGTAATCATTATGCATGTGATCTGGTTTTAGGATTTTGTTTTCGCGCGGTGTCAGACACTGCAAAACCAACAGCGGTATAAGAGTCTCTTGCATTTAATTTTTACAACTAAAAATTAATTGAGGTGATTTAAATGGATTTAAATTTCTGGTTAAGCATCCTAATTAGATTAGGACCTCATTTTTAATTAGATTAAAATCGTATTTATGTTAATTTTGGCCTACGAACCCCGATTTCGACTCAAAAATAGTGACTTTTGGGTGGAATCGACGTTCTAAATCATTATTTAACCTCAAAGTGTTAAAAACGACCTTTTAGAAGCCAAAATCCACCCAGAAAGTGGTTTTTCGTGGGGTTTTTCGTTTGAAACAAAATTTTTTAAATCTTTAAACCTTGATTAATTATGGCATGCAATTGTTGGATTATGTCTTTGATTATACCATTAATCTTCTGAAATTTTAACCCTTATTAAACATGTTTATGAAGTCATATTGGTGCTTCATTTGGTGGGCTCTTAATTTCACGTAAACTTAAAATTTCACATTTTTGCAAATTAATTAATTGCTTGGAGTGTGAAAGTTTATGGTGAATATGATTCTTGAAGCCCCTAAAATGTTAAAGATTCAATCTTTAATTGTTTATTTGGTTGGATCGTAACTTGTTAAAGTCCATAATGAACTAATTTTTGGTTTTAATCATTTTAAGTTGATTAAAATCTTAAATGTTCATACTTGTGCTTGAAATTCTATTGTTTTTCATATTGGAAGATTACAATATTCAAATGTGCATAAGTGTTAGATAAATTATTTCATTGGATGATTGGTTATTTATTCAACTATTTTGTCAAATCTCATTGTTAATTTATATTGGTTAAATAATTGTGAGAACAACCCTAATTTTATTAGCATCAAGTTGAGCCAAAAATAATTTAAAGAATGGTTCTTGAATTAATTTTGGTTTTTGCACTAAAATTGAATTTGATTAAGTTGGACTTGTTTTATTTTCAATATTGCTCAATATTAATTCTAAAATGAATTTAGAATTAATTTTAAAGTCACACAAAAAAAAAATCAGAATAAAATTCCGAGGCATGAGCATGTGTAAAATAGGAAAGGAAGTTTGGTGTGGCGTGATAAATCACTGCATTTGAAAACGAATTCCGGCGCAACCGGGGTGCTCAGTTGTATTCGCCGGATCCTCCCCTAAGATTACACACCACTCTCACACTAAGACACTTTAGAGTGAGAGGTGGAGTCTATGGAAACTTATGCCCAAAGAAATGGAATTGTGTTTAGCTTAATATGTTTTGCTTCTTGTGTTTGATGTATTTTTCTCAAGTACATATAATCAGAAAATCAACCTTCAATATATAAAGAAGAAAGGAGGAAGACGGAAGATCATGGAGAAGTCAAAGGGATGAAAAATCAGGAAAAGTTTGGTGAGTTAATCACCATAAAACACCTCTTTTGTGGGGGGTTACAAGAACTCAAACCAAAAGAAGAATCCAAGGAAACGGTTGGAATCCAACGTCCCCTCGCGCCCGGTCGGGTGGAGCTCGCCCGGTCGGGCGATGAAACTTCAGATTTCACGATTACTCTCACGCCCGGTCGGGCACTCGGATCAAACTACCTTGAATTTCCTTCCTTTATTCCAACAGTGAGTACTCAGTTTGCTCGGCATATAGAGCTATATTTGGTGACAGTGAGATGGACAATGTTGCGTCGTCGTCATGTGCTTCGTCTTTTTGGAACAAGGTATGGAGTGTTGACACTCTCCCAAGGATTAAAATCTTCTTTTGGAGGGCCTGTAAGGGTGTGCTGCCAACATCCTTGGGTTTGAGCAAGCGAATTCCATGCAAAGATGCATTGTGTGGAGTGTGTGGGGTGATGGATGAATCGGAGCTACACTGTCTGCGTGACTGTGTTATAGCTCGTATGATATGGGATAAATGTGAATTGGGGGAGGAGGTGAGAGGAGGTTGCAACAACTTTGGGGAATAGGCAGTGAATTGTTTCGAATGCCTTCCTCGTGAGGAGCATGGGTTATTTGCATCTATGAAATAACGTGATAATGAATGTTAGTTTTGTTTAAAAATTGAACATTTTATGTTGTTGTGAGTTTTTTTTTTTTTTTTTTTTTTAAAAAAAAAATAAAATATTTTAGTCTAGGATTTTACAAATATTACATTTTAAACATAAAATTCACTATTTCTACAATCGAAAATACTCCTTTTGCCATTAGGTCCAAAGTAAATGATGATCAGCTATTAGGCATTGATATTACATAGTACATCATTACCGGTTTTACAATAGAAATTGCTACAAAATATTTTTAATCCAAAGGAGCCAGAAGTCAAAACAAAGTCACACATTTGAGAGATCTGAGCTGATGTCAAAGCTCAAGTCACCCTCTCTTCAACTAATCAATAGACAACCTTTAATTGCATTATTCTCTCTCTTTTTTTTTTTTTTAAGGGAGTATCAGTTCCTCATTATAAAAATGTTTCTCATAATGACATTTTTGAAAATAATGTAATATTTTTCATTGGTGGAGACCGCGTATGTGTCATGAATGGGAGCCACAAATCTTGACACATACCTCTCACGATGAGAAATAGAGAATTATCCTTTTTTTTTTTATATACCATTTTTCTCTATGAAATAACGTGGCAACCGCTGATTAGTTCTTGTTTGTGCGGCTCGATTTGTCATATGAATGCAAATTTCGGTACTCCCCCATCACTGTGATCCGTGACAGTGCAGTATCTTAATTCGTCAATTATTGAATAAATAATAAAAAATCACATAAGATAACAAAAATACACACAACTACGGACTACCTACTACAATTTGTAAAATTTACATAATTGGGTGTAACTTGTATGCTTATTGCTTACAATTACATTACAAAATCCATATTTGTTACAATAGTTCAAAAGTTTAATTTCGAAAAGGGTGAGGTCGGCTACATGAACCATGATTACCTATCGTGGGTTGTCTAAGTAGTACAAAATTCATACCCCATTTACAAGATTGATGAAAGATTTGATCTTTTTAAGTTGATTCTCAGGTAATTTGAATTTTGATATATTTTTTTGTTGAGAAATTTGATGAAATAAAAATGGGAGGAGATTTGATTGAAGAGAGTAGTAGTTTGACATGGGTTGGAAGTGGTGGGAGTGGAACTTCAAGTTGGGTTGATGACTTGATGGAAGTGAAGTGAGTTCAGAAGAAATGCCAAATTGGTCAAAAATGGATGAAAATGAATTTAGGAATAGATATGGTTCTTCTTCTGGGTCTGTGAAAAGAAGGCTTGTGAAAAGGCCTAAAAGAGTTAATTCTTTAGATGTTGAAGCTATGCAGATTGCTGAAGCTCATGCTCATCACACTAAGGTTTTGTTTCTTTTTCCCTATGGTTTAATTTTGTCGTGTCATATCGATTTTGCTATATGTAGTGCTAAGGGCAAAGTATAAGCATTAAATATATTTCCGACAATAGTACTTCATACAGGATTGATTTAGATGTTTAATGTCTTTATTATTGCAATTGTTGTCAGAGTTAAAAAATTCAAGTAATTCATTAATCAAGGGTGTTGAGATTTCTGGGAATTTCAGACAAGTGAGGGATGAAATGTGCATAAGAATAGGGGTGTGATTGTGGTTGTGCTTTAAGCCACATTTAATTTTATGATTAAACTATGTGACACTTTTGAGATCATATATTTCTTGTGGTAGTATTATATTTGATCACTGTACCATGATATTCTCATAATGATTTATTTTTTTTTTTTTTGGTGAAATTTTGGAAATTATTAAAGGAATGCATTTACCATAAATCTGCATCATATCATCGATTGATTTCAATTAACCTATTTTCAAAGTTAGCGAAGTTTTAATCACCAAATCAAATGTGGCATATTAATGTCTTTGATAAGGCATCTGACAGATGGAATTATGTCTCAAATCGTTTATGTTTGCTGCTCTGAATTTTGTGATGAGATAATCAATTAATCATCATATTGTCTGATTCACAGAAAAACTAGGAATGAATATTGTATGAAGTTTTGTTCTGCATTCCAATGCTAATACAATATCAGATTGAGCTCTTAGTCTTTTCCTCTGGGATTTTTTATTAGCTTCCCATGGACGAAATTTTGGCAAACTACTTTAAAAAAGTTGTTTGTGTTATTGAGTACAAATCAATTATTGTGCAGGAACTATCTACATGGCATACTCTTTCATTGGCATTCCAAACTCTTGGTGTGGTGTATGGCGACGTGGGCACAAGTCCTTTATATGTCTTCACTGACGTGTTTAGCAAGGTGCCTATAACATCAGAAGTTGATATTCTGGGAGCTCTGTCTGTAATAATGTATACGATAGCCCTTGTGCCCTTGGCAAAATATGTATTTGTAGTGCTTAAAGCTAATGATAACGGGGAAGGTACATGAATGATTTTCCAACTTTCTTTTCGCCTTATGTGCTTTATCATGAGTTATTTTGCATCTAAAAATAATAGGCTACTTTTGGCTGCAGGAGGGACATTTGCCCTGTATTCTCTTATAAGCAGGTACGCCAAAGTGAATAAGCTTCCAAATCAACAACAAGCCGACCAACAGATCTCTAGCTATAGGCTCAAACTACCCACTCCGGAACTTGAAAGGGCTTTAAACATTAAAGAGATTTTGGAAAGGAAAGCTTTCATGAAAACCCTTCTACTGTTTTTGGTTCTTACAGGAACTTCGTTGATTATAGGGGACGGTATCCTGACTCCGGCTATGTCAGGTATGTAATTTTTTTCAAATGAGCACATCTATTTAAAAATAGAGTATGCGTGGGCTACTCAATATTCTCTCTTTCTTTAACAGAGATTATAGTAATTGTGGAATTGCTACTCAATAAACATCAAACTTCCATAGATAAAGTTCAACAATATTAACTGAATAAGTTACAAATAATTGCTTTGTGAGCACTTCCTTTCTGTGTTCTTAGCCTTTTTCGAGTTGGCTGTGCTCAAACTTGTCCAATATCTTATAGGATATAGTTTTATCTGACCACTTTAGAGCAATATTAAAAAAAAAATAATAAAAAAAAAAGCATAGGAAAGCTTTATATTCACGTAGCCACTTCTTTACGAGCCCAGGCAATTGCTTGCCTCTGCATCGCCAGCTCTTACATGATGACAATTGTTGTAGTCCTTTAAGGTTCTGCATACAATGAACTTCATGAAAATAAGTGCTAGAATTACATATAGACTATGCATGCTTTCTTGTTAATTAGCTTTCTAATGTTTCCTCACATTCTCATTTAATTTACTGTTTTCCTTGTGCAGTTATGTCAGCTGTTAGTGGTTTGCAGGGCGAGATAAAGGGATTTGGTCCTAGTAAGTATATTCACCCCTTATGCAAACACAGTAGTTTAATTTTAATCAAACATCTTAGAAGCAGGTGGGTTTATGGTTTTTATCTATGAACAAACAAGCAAACACATGATCAAAGGAGTAACTTGATTATTTCAAGTGTTGATTGATCTGTGCATATCTAAACACTTCAACCCTGTTATCATTTTTATTATACAGAATGTAAAATGCAAGTATTTCTTGGTCTTTTAGATGGGCTTCTGTAATTATAAATGTCATTGAATGCTTTAAGCATGGGACTGAAGATTTGTTATGTTGTTTTGACAGATGCTGTAGTCATTGTTTCGATGATCATCCTGGTTGGATTATTCAGCATACAGCAATTTGGGACCAGCAAAGTTGGCTTTTCATTTGCTCCTGCCCTGTCATTGTGGTTCTTATCTTTGGCGACTATTGGAATCTACAACCTCCTCAAACATGATATTACTGTCCTGAGGGCCCTGAATCCAGCTTACATATACCTTTTCTTTAGGAAGAACGGCGTTCAAGCATGGTCTTCACTTGGCGGCTGTGTTTTGTGCATCACAGGTATTTTGTGCCCTACCTCGAGTTGTGGTTCCTTCAGCCTTTTATGCAGTGAAATTTCAGCACATTAGGCCTTAAATTTAGCTTTAAAAACCATTCAATCTTGACTTTTTTATCAAAGCAAACTGTTGTTATTTGCTGTAGCATAATTCCTCATAATCATTGCTCTACATAATCAGCATAAGACATTCCCATTTTCTTGGGCTGTTGCAAGTCTTGCAACTATTTCTCCTGTTCATATCTTACTAGCATACGTTGCTGAAAGCCCAAAATCACATATTATCCTTGTACAGTTGTAGCTATGCTATCAGTGTAATTTGTGAACTATGTGATTACAGGAGCTGAAGCAATGTTTGCTGATCTAGGCCACTTCTCCGTACGATCTGTTCAGGCAGGTCTTTCTAGCGTATAGTACTTCTAAGTTCCATCACTGGCTCACTACTTTTGTTTATTTATAATGAATGATGGAACTTTCAGATTGCATTTACTTCTGTTGTGTTCCCCTGCCTTCTGCTGGCTTACATGGGCCAAGCGGCATTTTTGATGAGATTTCCAGCCTCAGCTGAGCGAGTATTCTATGATAGTGTGCCAGGTGAACCTTTAAGAAAACTTACTTCTCTATCGTCTTATATCATATGAGCTTTTTGCTGACACTTCTACAAAACTTTCTGGTGACTAGATGGATTTTTCAGGCCAGTCTTTGTGATTGCTACACTTGCTGCCGTTATTTCCAGTCAGGCTATGATATCTGCTACCTTTTCGGTCATAAAGCAGGCCATGGCTCTGGGATGTTTCCCTAGGCTGAAGGTAATTCACACCTCGAAGAAGCTGATGGGTCAGATATATATCCCTGCATCAACTGGTTTCTGATGGTAATGTGCCTTATAGTGGTTGCGACTTTCAGAAATACCACGGACATTGCAAATGCATATGGTAAGGAACCTCTTTTTGAACGTTTTCCAATCCCTCTATTACTCCTACAAAGTTTACTTATGAATCACTTAAGCATTTTAAGTATTAGTTTAATTCAATATGCATGACACGACTGTTGAAGAAAGATCTCAAATGGCGTAACCAATGTTATTTCAGGAATTGCTGAAGTTGGAGTCATGCTAGTCAGTACTGCCTTGGTGACACTAGTCATGCTTTTGATCTGGCAAACTAACATATTCCTAGCTCTCGCTTTCCCTATTGTATTTGGGACAATTGAGCTCATTTATTTATCGGCAGTCCTATCAAAACTCTTGGAGGGTGGTTGGCTTCCTTTAGCCTTTGCTGGGTGTTTCTTACTAGTAATGTACACCTGGAACTATGGAAGTGTCCTAAAGTATCAGAGCGAGGTCAGGGATAAAATTTCTATAGATTTCATACATGATCTCGGATCTACTCTTGGAACTGTAAGAGTTCCGGGAATTGGATTACTCTACAATGAGCTAGTTTATGGCATTCCTTCCATTCTAGGGCAGTTTCTTCTAAGCCTTCCTGCCATTCACTCTACCATTATCTTTGTTAGCATCAAATATGTTCCGGTACCTGTAGTACCTCAAGAAGAACGATTTCTCTTTAGAAGGATTTGCCCTAGGGACTACCATATGTTCCGTTGTGTTGCTCGTTATGGTTACAAAGATGTACGAAAGGAAGACCATCATTCATTTGAACATCTTCTAATTGAAAGTCTGAAAAAATTTCTGCACAATGAGGCCCGAGATCTTTCTCTTGAGGCCAACATGAATGAACTGGATATGGACAGTGCTTCAGTGAGATCAGCAGATGCAGTAGACCCTGATGATGAGCTGCGAGTCCCATTGATGCATGATCAACGAACAGGAGAGTCAGGACAGCCATTGAAGTCAGAAGACACCGAGGAGTTGCCATCGAGTGTTATGTCAACAGAGGAGGATCCAAGCTTAGAGTACGAATTATCTGCTCTTCGAGAGGCTGTTGATTCAGGTTTCACATATCTGCTAGGAGATGCAGATGTCAGAGCAAAGAAAGAATCTTGGTTCCTTAAGAAGTTGGCCATCAACTACTTCTATGCTTTCCTGAGAAAAAATTGCCGGAGGGGCGCTGCTGTACTGAGAGTTCCACACATGAATATCATAGAAGTTGGAATTACATACATGGTTTAATTTCATGGCAAATTTACCACATAAAGATGTGGGCTTCTTGAGGTTAATCGTTTATGGATTGGCCTTCAAGCATGTTATAGTAATATAAATGTGTTTTATTATTTAATTCAAAGGATCTTTGTTTTGTAAAATTAATTTATAATATGGTTGATTTATATCAATGAGGTCTCGACCTAGAGGTTAAGACTGAGGACCTATGTTCGATAAGTTACTAGTTCAAATCCCTAAGGATCTTTCTCAAATATATAGCAAAATGGGTATCTATTTATAACAACGGCACAAGGAAATCTCTATGCTCAATCGCAATCTCAACCTACTAGTAGTCTGATGTTTTGCTTATCTCTTTACGGCTTCTCACTCATGCACTACCTTTGAGTCTTTAGGTCAGATTGCCCATATTTTGTTCATCATTTTATCATACTCGATATTAATACGTATATAAAGAGATGATCTTAAGGATGTTCTTTATTCTAAAGGTACAAATTCATTGTCTGTGGCTTTTGTTACGCCACTTAACATCATGTTTTCTTTTAGAAATGATGTTCATGAATATGACATTTGTGATTGCGTTGAGGGTCCAATCTCAATGGTCCCTTAATATATACAATTGCCGACAACAAAATTGTCTAACGAACCTTCATTCTTAACACCAAAACTAAAGGGATTTTGATGTGGGCATTGTCACAAATCGTTTCGATTGTCCATCCTATGTATAAATTACACCTTTCATATATCCTCATTTTACATTTCTTCCGAGTGTAAAATGGAAATTGTAATAATACATGCCACTCCTTAATTTCAAGATTAGTTAATATCATATGTGGGATTACCTTAGTGGTTTTACTAATACTTTAAGGTGAGAATTTACACTCATCAGTTGGGAAATAATGTTTTCTCGCTTATTTTAAAGAAAAATAATAGCAGTCTCACTCTCACCATGTAAAAAAGATATTAGGTATACTACTTGCGTTCCAAAATAATGAACACGATCAAACTTAACACACTCGTCAATATACTAATCACCCTAAATATATATAATTAATATTAATATAAATTTATAAAAAAAAAATTGATAAATTAAACTTTATTTTAATATCTTTTTAACAACATTTTATATGACATTATTTGCGTACGAAGTACATAATAAAAAAAAACAAATAAATAAATAAAAAATTATAGTTAATGTTATTATATGATAAATCATGTCAATTATTCTAAAAAAGTTAAAATATAATAAATTATGTCAATTATTCTAAAATTAAAGGAGCTGTATATTTGCATGACCCTTTTTTTTCTATTGAACGGGAGGTAGTGAGGTATGACATATTGAGATAAGTGAAGAGGTTTTGGTCCTTTATTTAGGAGTTATCCATCAATAAAAAGCCTTTTGCAACCTTTTATGGATCTTAAAACTTTAACTTTTGACCTTTTTAGGCCTAGATCAACTTATTTCTTGTAAGGAACGTTGAAAAAATTATTAATGGAAGCTAAGGTTGAGTCCCAATATTAATGCTCTATAAATTGAATGTATGCAAATTATATTATAAGACAGACGATGTTATATCGTAAGATGAAAAGATATTACAAGTACTTTATTATTATTCAGTAAAAAAATAACTCATAAATTTTGCTAATTTTTAGTGCCATATTTATCTTACCATACATGTAATACAACCACCTCATGTACAAATTACAAACTTAAAATAATAAAGTTATTTTTCTAAAAATAATCATATTGAAGTAAAAAAGTTATAAACTTTCAACAAAGCCGGTTTAGTACACTTTTGCTTTTGCATGTAAATATCTCTTTGTTGAAAGCCCAAAAGAAAGGCCAAAACCCTCAACCTAAGGGAAGAAAGTTGGGCTGGACCATATCTGAAATTTGTACTTTTCAACTTTTTTTTATTTATTTCATATGTTTTGTAAATGAATAAATAAATTCAAAGCAAGAAACAAACATTCTTGTAAATAAACTAGCACTGTAATATGTAGAGTCTTTATCTAAACAGCTGTAAATGGCCAGCCAGCCCCTTCACAATCTCTAGAATAATTACTTGTAGATATTGCAAAAGTGGCCCAACTTTTAAAGTAAAAAAAAAAAAAATTAAAAAAAAAAAAAAAAAAAGGTGCTTGTAAGATATTGATGCTATTACCCCAAAAATATAGGACAACTTAACAATTACACATGTCAAGCATTTTTATTCTAAGTCCACTTCGTCTTTTTAAAATCTAGGCTGATTTGATATGGTCTAATCTAATACTCTGTATAAAATATACCTTAGTCTAAATTACTAATTTTATGTGTTAATTTGTTGTATCGCATTAGTCCCATTGGAGATAGATATAATATGAATTTGGTTGGTGAATAGATAGAGGAGTTGAAATTATTCATGCCTCATATCCAATTGCCCTAAATTCACTTGCCTAATCCGTATTTTCTTGTCTACTCATTCCTTGCTCGATTTGTATCACAAGTTCACAACAATTTAAAATATCATAAAAATAAAGTAAAATAAAGCTCTGATATCATAAGCGAATAATATACATGCAGTGAAAATCATTTGGACAATGAAGCGAACATGAATTTAAGTTTATCCGCCCTTCATATTATTGAAGAATTTGGATATTTATTATTTCATTTTATTATGATGATAGAATATGCTTTGAATAGTATGGATACACATACGAGTGCTGGATAAAAATAGAAATAAGAGTAGTTAGGAAGGTCAGAATTCCAATTATCTAAAATCGACCGCGTAATACACAACATTTCGTCATGGTGTGCAAACATACAAAGTAAAATGAGCAACAGTCACATCATCAAGAATTTTGATAACGACTTTCATGGGGACATTGGACGTTCAAAAATTAGGTAAAGGCCTTTTTACGTGCAATTTTGGGTAGGGCTGAGCAAAATTATCCGAAAAACCGAAAATCCGAAAATTCGAACCGTAACCGAACCGAAAATTAGGGTACTCGTTCCGATAACTATAACGGTTCGGGTACCCGATCCGATAATTTGTTATCGGGTACGGTTATCGGGTATCATTTTAAAATTAACGGTTACCCGATCCGTTCCGATAAGCAATTTTTTCTTTTTTTTCGTACTTAAATCTATTTATTCAAAATCTAAACAATTATTTTACTTCGTAATCACTTCATAATTTAAATGATTAGTAATTATTAGTAATTTGATCATGATCATGTGGTGTTATTGCTAATTAGTGTTGAATGATATCATAATAACTATATTATAAAGTCTAAATTTTTATTATTGGATATCATATTGGGTACCCGATAACCGAACCGAAAATCCGGGTACCCGAAGTTCGGGTACCCGAAGTTCGGATACCCGAACTTATTGGCTCGGGTAATGGATATCATTTTTAGTGTTATTGGTTATCGGGTACCCGAACCGATAGTATTAACGGTACGGATACCCGTCCCATGCTCACCCCTAATTTTGGGTCCCCTAATTTTCACCAACTTGGTTTTGTACCCACATATTTTTGGTATTATTAATAACGGATCCCTCGTCTTATATACTTCTTTTGTTTTTGTTTTTAATGATATATACAGAGTATACTTGTATTGCAATCTACAGAATATGTTATTAAAATTCCGATATAAATTTTAGAATTTTACGATTTTACAATCTATATATGTCATATGATTCGATTTACGTTTCTACTTGATTTTACATATATCTCTTAACTAGTGAAATCCTTACAAGTTTAAAACATGCTTACAAAATTATTTATAAATATACATTGTCAATTATTGGTTGAATGGGTAATTTCTATTAATAATTAGGTTTAAAACTCATAATTTAAATATATTTACTACCTCTATTACATATTATGTGTAACTTTTGGGTATTATTTGTAAACTCAAAAGTTGCACATAATATGCGACGGAGGTAGTAATTAAGTTTGGATATGACGTCTTGATTATGCATGTCCGTAGAATCAATTTGATTTTACGATTCGATTGTGAGAGCCCTTTTTGATTCAAAGTAGAATCTCAATTTTGATATCTTTGAGTGTTGTATTAGAAAAACTTGTCATTATGTTGTATTTATAAAAAATGAAGGGGCATTGAATTGTACATTTGATGTACAAGATATAAATGATTAGTAAAGAACAACAATTATTATAGCAAAATGAGGTTGCAGGAAATTGATTTTTTAAAGAGTGTATAAGTTTGGAGAATTAGAGTATGTATTTGAAGAGTAAGTTGTAGTGAAAGTTACAAATACAATTCCTCTAACCTCTATATTATACATAGGATTTCAAACGATTTTAATTTGCAATCCTATCTAATCCATCTCATTTAATAATTTTATTTTCTTACAGATTAATATAAAATAAAAGCAAAGTCAAGTAAAATAGAAGGAAAAAATATGGAAAAAAAATATCAAATGAAATCAAACTAAATCATATATAATTCGTATTAGGTTAGATCAAAACAAACAAGATGATGGCCATACTATATACCATACATGCATTTAACTCTTCTTAAAGAGATTACAAAAAATGAGTACAACAAAAGAAAACGAAGAAAATCGTACATATTATAATTGTCTTATGACATAATCTAATCTAATCCTGATACTACGAATCAACTAAGACAAAAATCATAATAAATAACAGCAATTATATTATGATTGTGACATATCAATTACAACCACTAATACAAATTACAAATCAACTAAGTTTTGGCATTCTATTATATTCCAGCGCATGCAATATTTATGATTTTATCTAGTAAGTGGAAAACTATATAATATCTCAAATCACTTGATACTTCTACTCCTTATCAACTTGCAATTTTTATACCCAACTCTTCCAACTTTGAGGCCAGGGCTAGCTGACAAGACATTGTCATTTCTTTTCGACTACTTATTAATCGTTTATAATCAATCAACAGGGTGATTTTCAAGCATAAATGATACTTTATTCGTCTCATTTTATTGGAAATGTGCTTATTTTTCACGATTTTTACTTTTTACTCATGTTCATGTTGAATAACAAATATAATTGCTTCATATATATGTAACGGAGTATATGTTATCTCTTAATAATAGTTACAATTATAACTAAGCTAGTTTTTCGAAAATTAAAAATGAAATAAATAAACTATATGTAGTGTATCCCAATTAACCTATTACTGATTACTATACTATCAATCATTAGTATTCTGGTTATATATATACTTATATATTTGCTACACAAATACACATTGCATAGGTTGTGTTGCCATTGCGTGTACTAATTTATTTACGGAGTAATTATTAACAAGAATGTAATACACCATAGTTTCTTTTTTGCCTTTTTTAAATTTAGATTAGCAATTCGAAATAAACTTATAGTAATCCGTATAATACACCATAAATCGATCTTTAAGGATGATTTTTAAAAAACTTAAAAGTTGTTTTTCACCCTTTATAAACCAAGCAATTGAATATGTGAAAAATGATTATTGTAAAAGATATTTCCGTCGAAACAAATGGAGGCTATGGAGCCTTGTGAATGCATTTTTTTTCTTAAGGAAAATTACAAGCCCGTTTTCATATGTCCTAATCATAGCATAATAATTTAATAGTCTTTTGACTTAAGTTGGTAGGGTTATAGTTTTGAACCGTACATATGTCATACTCCATCGAATTGGATTTTTTTAATCCCTATAACCTAACAAATTAAAAGCCTTAAAATAAACCGTACTATTATTTTAATGGCAGAATTAATTTAATTAGGACTAATACAGTTGTTATTTGTGGTGTTATTTTATACCATAATTTTAAAATAATTAAGATATATCACAATCATCAAACTGTCACACGTATTCTAGCTAAGCTAAAATTTCCAAAGATATGATTCTACCAATTAAAAAGGAAGTATGCAAGTAATGTAACTTTTGATCCCTACCAAATTCTATCAAACATATTTTAAACAAATTAAATAAAATTGATTCTAGTCATGCATGGAACAACTTTTGATTTGAATGTTGCTACGAAACACATAATAATGTGTGTACAATTCTTTTAGCAAAATTATTAATGTAATCTTTATGCATGGCAAGCAAGCCAAACGTGCGTCCCATAGGATGGTGAAATTCGTTGAACAAAGTCACCATAGTAACATAGTTCATGAATCAAAGACACTTCAAATTTGGTCATAGATTAAAGTTGAAAAGAATAATCCGATTAATTAGTCTTTAATCAAATAGTCATCAATATTCAACATGTTAGCTAGACAAGTACATTAGTAAAATGGAAATTAAAGAGGTTATCATTCACTGTCCAATACTTAAGGGACCAGGAAACTTTTTGCCCCGGTGCATTACTCTATATATACTCGTAATTTTAGAAAAGTGTTTCCCTCGTCCCTTTTTGTTTTTTTACATTATTTTTTCTTTTATGGTTAAGTTTTTTACTAGTAAAATTTTTACATCATAATCATATCATGTGAAATCTTGTTAAATTTGATTTTAAATGTATTTTCAAAAAATATCAGCATGTAAGATTGTTACTTATACCATATTGAATATATACGTGACCAAAGATATGCATGTAAGAATTATAACTCATACCATATTGTTAATTCATAACATAAAGATTTAAAAAGAATGGCCTAGGAGGGTAACAAGTTACCGATATACGAAGCTCTTTTAAAAATTGATCCCATATCATTGTTGGGAACGACGAGCTGAGAATTTCATTCCAATACAAATCTTTAATCAATTAGTTATTGTTGAGAAAATACAAGTTTATAACCTTATAATTGATAAACAATTCATATTTATCAAGAGGTGTATATGTAATTTACATCTAACTTTGGTTAGCTGTTGTTTTCTCTCTCCTCCTTCAACTTTTTGTTGTTTTTGTGATTTTCTCTCTCCTTCTTTAACCTTTTGTTGTTTTCTCTTTTCTCCTTCAATCTTCTATTTCAATGGTGGAAAATACACCTTTTCACTTTGACATCAAACAAGTCGAAATCAATGGAAGAAAAAAAGCTTACCTACCCTTTAGGGTTAACCATGCCCTTTATTGAGTATGTACATAAACATCAGCAAGGTAGTTAGAAGCTACTGCTGTGAGGAGGGTAGCCCGTCGTTGGGGATCCCACTTCCTCTGTGCCCATGGCCCTTTAAAAGCCTAAGACTTTACACTTTTGAAGTGTGTTAGGATTTGAATTCCTGACTGTTTGGGGGACCTTGAATTAGAATTGATTCTATCATTACACTTTTTTGTAAGAAAATAATAAGGAGTCGCCAATGAGTTTTAGGAAAACTCATAAACCTCGTTCATGCCTTTCTCCCAGGTGATATTTAGCATGAATCATAAGTTTAATTTACCCATGTCCAAATTGGTCTACTTGTACCAGAAATGAGTTGCAGAGCGAGGGTACTAAAATAACGTTCCCTTTAGGGGGAAGTCGCTATTCTAGCCCAAGTGTGGCCTCCACTAGCTCTTCCTTTTTCACAATTTCATCACCAAACAATATATGCAACATGATACCTAAAACTAAGTTAGTTGGTTTTATTTACAAGCATTATTAATCATATAAAGACTACAATGTAACAAATGTCGTTATTCTTGTTATTCAAATTCGTAAAAAGAGCAAGAAATAAACAATATTCACCTTGGCTTAGGTGATAAAATAAGAATTAATTATTCAAATTCTAGTCTTGATTAACGAAAGAATACTATGTGAAATCAATTAATTAAAGTTTATTCTAGGTGATCAAACAACACTAATTAATTAATTAAAAGTTGTTTAAGCAAGAAAAAAAAGGTGATTTATCTAAAAGCTTGGAATTTACCACTTTTCCTTGCTAGATCTTCGTTTAGAACACTTATGGACTCCTTCTTGTACGTTCGGGAACCTCCAACGTAAGAACAAACAATTAAAGGGTGAGTGTTTAGGACAAGGGGATGATTAGTGCATAAGCTCACAAGTTTTTGCTTACTTTTTAGGTTAATTTCTGTGTGTTTCAAAGCTCGTATTGAACCCCTATTTATAGGGAATGGGTGAGTTTAGGGATTTGAACATTCTGCCGCAGCAGGTGGCGCGCGCAATTCAACAGGTTGCGCACGACTATTGCGCGCAATTCAACAGGTTGTGCACGGCTATTGCGCGCAATTCAACAGGTTGCGCTAGGTGTCACGCACAACTTTGTTAGTTGCGTGCGCCAGGCTAGCGTGACTCCTTAAGTTGCGCTCGGTTTTTCCTGCGACAACCCTAGATTTTAACCTAGGCGCTTCTAAATCCGTCAAAATTAGGTTTAATCTCGGGATTAGGCCTAATTGCTAATTAGGCTTAGTATTAACAAGCTTTGGTTCATTTTGTTTTTTGGGTCAAAGCACGAAAGATGAAATTATTTATCGTCATAGCACTTCCGGTCGGGACAGGGGACCAAAAGTAGATGTCTATAGCTGCCAGGTCATCAGAGTTTGTTATGCAGACTACTAGCTAGACCCGAGTTGTTATAGCAACTTAATTAGAGTTTTTTATTCTTTTAGAAAGTTTGTTAGGCTTTCTTCTAGATCTTTCTTTATGTATTAGAATCCATATATAAATCTAAGCTGTAATAATCTATTCATTCACTCATAATGAAAAATACACACAGTTTCTATTTAGCTTGATTTCTCTCAATTCTCTTTAGAATTTCTCTCTGATTTCAGAAAAATCATGGTATCAAAGCAGAAATCCTGATTTTGTATTGTTTTTTATCCTAAAATTCTTACTGATATTGCTAATTCTCTTGTTTTTCTTATACATTTCCTTGAAATCCTTTGTGATTTCTTTCTGATTGTTGTTTAAATCATTTCTCTGAGCTTTGTTTGATTTTTCTTGAGATTGTTTGATCCGATTATAATTGTTACTTTGATTTTCTGGTAATTTTGCTTCGATTGTTTGAAGAATAAGCAAATATGCAAGATAGCACACATAATCAGAATTCTCTTTGTCTGAATCAGAATCCTGCAAGTATCTACTACATACATCCTTCTAATGCTATTCTAATGCTAATTTTGCTCAATTAGTCTCTTTCAAGTTCAATGGTGAAGGTTTCACGAGCTGGAAGAGAGCTATAATGTTGACATTATCCGCTAAGAACAAGGCAATCTTTGTCAATGGAACTTACTGCAAACCGATTGATGAGACAACTCCAAAATACAAAGCTTAGGAGAAATGCAATGATCTGGTTTGTTCCTGGATTTTGTTCAATCTTGATAAGAGTATTGCTGGAAGTGTGATATTTTTTAGATCTGCACGAGAAGTATGGCTACATCTGAAAGAGAGGTATGGATACACTTCCTTAGCTCATATTTATGCTATGGAATAGAAATTAGCTGATATTAGTCAAGGAAATCAATCTGTTTCTGAATTTTTCACCTTAATCAAGTCTATTTGGGATACTATTGATGAAGCACATCCTCTTCCCTATTGTACCTGCAATAATTGTTCATGTAACTTGACTAAGAAGATATTTTAGAGGCATCAGCAGAAGATGGTTATACAGTTTATGATGAAACTTTCTGATAAGTTTAGGATTATTAGAGGCAATATGCTTATGATGCTTACTTTGCCTAAGGTTACTAAAGCATATAGAATTTTTTCTCAAGAGGAGAAGCACAGAGAAATCTCTCAGATGAATAATAATCCTAAATCTATGACATTTCTAGCAGAAAAGAGAAAATTCGCCAATCTTGGAGTGAATAAGTCTTTTAAGAATTATTCAGTAGGAAATACAATGAAACAGAACAATTATTCTCAGTATAAGCAGTTTTCAGGAGATCAGAAGGTTGATAGGCCTGGATCTAGGTATTACTGTACTCATTGTAAGATACCAGGGCATGGTGTTGACAGGTGCTTTGAGCTCCATGGATATCCTCCAGGTTTTAAAGGATTCAAAGATAAGAGAATTGCAGCAATGAATTCTAGTGAGACAGATTATATGGAAGATGATTCTGCTAAACCGATCACTGTTGAGCAGTACAAACAAATTATGACACTTCTGAACTCTCATAAAGGAGGTGATAAGCAAGGCAGAAACCTCAAACATCTTAGCTATGATGGCAGGTAATCTTTGTCTCCTATCTTGCTCAAATTCTAGATGGTTGTTTGATAGTGGTGCTACTGACCATATTTGTTCTAATCTGAACTTTTTCACTAAGTATAAATTTGCTTCACACTTGGAAAATTATATAGCTATACCTGATGGAAGTAGAGTTTTGGTTGAACATATAGGAATGGTGAAACTAAATGATTATATCTTCCTGAACAATGTTTTGCATGTGTCAGATTTTAAGTACAATTTTTTTTTGTGCACAAATTATGCAAACATATGTTGTGTGAGTTGCATTTACTCATGATAAGTGTTTTGTGCACACACAGAAAGGTCAGTCGATTCTTCTTAGTAGTTTGAAAGCGTGTTTGTACAATTTTCAAGAGCAGCAGGGAAGTGAAGTAGGCAATTCTGCTCAAGCTGGGAATAAGACTTATTTAGCAGCAATAGAAGATGCAAAACTGTGGCATTTGAGATTAGGACATCTGTCTTTTGATCAACTTAAGGTAGTTAGACCTGACTGTGATGTTAAGGCTTGCTTAAATGACACTATTTGTCAAGTGTGTCTTAAAGCAAAGCAAACTAGCTAGGTTACCTTTCCCTAGTAGTTCAATAAAGAGTACTACACCTTTTGAACTGATTCATATTGATGTTTGGGGCCCACATTCTGTAAAAATACCTTCTGGATGTAATTAGATTTTTTTTACTATTGTAGATGATTACTCAAGATTTACTTGGGTGCATTTGATGAGTAATAAAATTGAATCAGTCAATATCATGTCTGATTTCATTCACATGAATTCTACTCAATTTGATTCCAAAATCAAAGTTGTAAGGTCAGATAATGCTCAAGATTTGTGTGAAGGAGATATGAATGCTATGTTTCATCAGTTTGGTATTTTGCATCAAACTAATTGCAGTGATACACCGCAACAAAATGGTGTGGTAGAGAGGAAACATAGACATATTTTAGAGACTGTAAGAGCTTTGTATATTCAGTCTATAGTGCCAGATAGATTTTGGGGGGAAAGTGTTTTGTGTGTTGTTTACTTGATTAATAGAATCACTAGGTGAAAAATACAAATGGACAACGGTTCAAAACCCCCATTTAGCACCGGTTTTGAACCATTCTCTATTTGAGGGATGCCAAAACCAAAAGATTTCGCACCGGTTCTTGCTGTGAACCGGTGCGAAAAATAGCCCAAAAAAAAAAAAAACCTTTTAGCACCAGTTTTTGCTGTGAACCGGTGCGAAAAATGGCCCAAAAAATTTTTTAAAAAAACTTTCAGCACCGGTTCTGTTTCATAACCGGTGCCAAAAATGCCCCAAAAAATAAAAAAAATTAATAAATAAAAAAAATTTGCATTTTTTTCACTTAAATTGTACCAAATACTTATATATAATCATAATATACATAAGACACATATATTTTCTTCAATAACTTGTAATATTACACTTTAAAAAACTGGAAAAAAAAAAAAAAAAAAAAAAAAAAAAAAAAACCCAACTACAGAATCAAGGTCTGGAGAAGCTGAGCCCTTGATTTAACAGCAAGGTCTACTTTCCTTTTGTAAGCTGTTGTTTTCTATTGGTTGTGTTGCTTGCTTTGTGTCTGGTTGCTGGTTTCTGTTTGCAGGGTGTGTTTAGCTGTTGCTGGCTACTGCTTTCTGTTTCTGGCTGGTGTGTGGTGTGTGTTGGTTCAGGCTGCTGGTTTCTGTGCTGCATGCTGCTAGCTTGTCTCTGCTTCTGCATGCCTGTTATGTTGCATGCAGTGTGTTGCAAGGTGTTCTTGCTGTTGTGTGTCTTCTGTCTGCACTGCTACTGTTGTTCTGCTGAGTTAATTAAGTTAGATTAGATCGATTGTCATACCTAAAATCCATTGGATTCAGGATTATACAAGTATCATTTATATGTTTCTCATAAACTTAAAATAGAAATTACTACATGTAAAAGGAAAAACATGTTACCTCCACAGTTCTTGATTTTTCTAGCCATGTGTAGATGGGAAATGAAACAAATTGTGAATAGTTGTTCACCAAATTCTGGATTCTGGCAGGCTTTGAGATTTCATATTGTCATCAGGCTGAAAGGAAATCGGAAAATGAAAAAAGGATTAGCAAGTATATGAGCAAGAAAACACTCAAGTTTCCTCACGACACACAAGCTAGTAAGCAACTAAACAAATGAGCTTATGCAACTTAATAGGGATTATTAAGCCATACAAAAGGCATATTAAAAATGTGCTTCTAGCTTGAACAAAAATGATTTATCCAGCCAATATGCAAATTGCAGAAATCATAGAAGGAAATGTAAACGGCACACACATCAAAGTTCCCACAAACATGAAAGAATTTTTAAACCCCGGTAGAAATTACTGTAAGTAACAACATATGGAATAAGCAAGTATAAAACATATGAAATTACTGTAAGTGTGATTTCTGTTCCATGTTTCAGGATCTTTTCAGGTCTCTTCCCTGATTACATATGAGTTACTATCAGCTGCTGCTTCCCAGATATACTGCTTATCAGACCTTGGGCTCTTTGTAGACACAACAACCAGATGAGAGGTGAAAATTCTAGTAACCCTTGAACAATCATCAAGGATTGTGAGAAAGTAATGAGCACTAGTTAAGGTAGCTTGCCTATAAGGTCCCTAGAGGTCAACATGTATTAACTCAAAAGGAAAAGTAGCATGAGATTTTGACAAAGGAAAAGGAGATTTGTGAGCTTTAGAAAAAACACATGATTCACAACAAAAATCAATTGTCTTATTAGAATCAAAAGGAACAGTCAATTTAGACATGTTCTGTACAGAAATATGACCAAGCCTAGCATGCAATAAACTAAGCTTAGGTACAGAAACACTAGCTTGCAGGGAAAGTAAAAAAGAAAAACTATTCAAACAGGAAAAGAAAAAGAACAAATGAACTTGTATAATCCAGCTTGTTTAGATCTAAGAGCTCTAATTTGCTTAGTTGTACAATCCTGAAAAACATATGAATCATGCTTAAAAATGGCAAACAAATTATTTTCCTTAACAAGTCTGCCAACCGAAAGAAGGTTGTGTTTAAAATCCAGAATAAGTAAGACATTTTTGAGAGAAATTTAAAGATATAAAACCACATTTCCTACATGAGTAACATGTTTAGTACAACCATCTGGTAACCCTACTATAATAGGCTTAAGCAAAATATGACATGAAGAAAACAAAGATTTATCACACTCCATTTGATCTGTAGCACCAGTATCAACTATATCCAATCTGATGTTTGAAAACATGTCAAAGCAGAATTAGCACTTGAAACAGATATGATACCTGCAAAATTCACAGTACTACAAGGACCAGCTATATCTTGTTGTTGTCCCTGCCTTCCTTTCATCATCTTCACCATTTATTTGGCAACATCAGTAGCCAATTTGGGGACATAATGTTACATAGATTAAAGTATGTTAAGGGAACATTTGAAAGAGGTGACTAACCGGTAGAGGTATCAAAAATCCAGCAAATAAATTCATCAACGAATAGGTAGATGCTCCTATAATTGTAGCCAGTTGGTAGTTCGCTGTCAATGATGCGAGCATCATATCGAATACACCAGAGTACAAAACATGGCATAGAAGTACCAGAACAACTTGTACGCTGATAAATAATACCTAATCATCGGATTTGTAACAATTGTGAATATTAGAGCTAGCGTAAGAAGATAAGGAAGCTCAACAGTGACCTACAAATCAACAGCTAAATAAGCGAAATGAGAAAATGAAGGAACATAAAATAAATTAAAGCAACAGATGAAGTTGTTTGACCAAAGTAGAAAGCAAGCCCCTCCCCCTTCCCCTTTCCCACCAAATCACCGCATAATAAAGAAGGGAAAAAGAAAAAAAATTTCAAAGAAAATGACTAAAAATATATGGAGTGGGAGAATTATGTAACTAAAATAGACCTAAATACTCATTTGTATGCATTGAAAAAGATTGAGACTACTTTACGATGAAGCAAAACAAGTTTTTTGGGTTATACCAATGTACTAGTGTGTTGAACCTGTTTCCTTGTAATTTTAAGAGCTAGACAATTGTACAAAGGTTCAAATGGGAGTAATGGGACCATGAATAGATTCTATACCTGTGCAAAACAATAAACCCACGAGGAGTACATCCCTGCAAATTTTTCCCGATAAACGACAGTTCTATCTGCTGTAATGTATGGAATAACAGTAGAACAATTGTTTAGTCCCAAGAACAACACAGCAGCATACATCGAACCAAAGATCATGAACACACTTTGTTCATCTTTTCTCCCAGTTCAATGAACAAAGGGCTAATGTAAATATATAAGGCATTACCTTTAAATATATCAAGATTGTATTTGCAGCTAAAATATAACATACTTTTAACTCTTTACACAGAGAATAGCTTCAATATTCAGAAAATCGCATATGTGATGTTAAGATAGAAAATTCTTGTGCAATATTCTTAAATTTCTCTGCCAATACATTTAACAAAGAAATTTCCCCTCAATCCCGAAACAAAGAAAATCAAAGCAAAATGCACGAAATGAACAACAGTACTTGAGATTTATGGAACCCTAACTGAAGATTTAGGGTTTTGATCCATCAATTTAGCATCAAAAAACAGTGTAAACCATCAAATTTTGAACTAGGTATTCCTCAAATCTTGTAAACCCGATTCATGGAACACAAAAAGTGAACATTCTCGAACAAATCGACCAAAAAATCCAAAATAATTCCAAAAAATTGAAAACCCCTACTTAAGTTGAAACAGAGTTAGAACTTGATAAAACTGACCTCATTGTGAATCCCGAGGAAGCAAATCTAACCTTAGAGACTGCTTCAATGGAGGAGAGAAAGCTCAGAAAGTCCGAAGCCACTTCAATGGAGAATTTCGAGTACGTTCCACAAACCAAACCCTGCAACACATTAGCAACCAAAATTGACTCGATTATCAAACTAGACTCCAAAAATTATGTTAAGTTCTTCAAGTATCTATAACCAATAGTTCAATTATCCAACTTCAAAGAACCCTAAATTGAGTATATAGTGACAATTAATTAATTAAATTAGGTCAATGATTAAAGAAAAAGAAGCATCTAACCTTTGAGACTACTTTAGTGGAGGAGAGAAAGCTCAGAAGCCCCTTCAATGGAGAATTTCGAGTATGCTTCAATGGAGGAGAGAGAGGGGAGAGAGAGGTAGATGAGAGCTAGAGGAGGAAAGATCAAGAAATAAAAAGAGAAAGAAAGAATAACCGGTTTTTTTTTATTTTACAATAGCTTTCGCACCGGTTTGAACTGAACCGGTGCGATTTACTCACTTTTCACACCGGTTTGGTTAGAACTGGTGCGAAAACTCTTTCCCTTAATCCCGCCTATTTTTCTTCGCATCGGTTTTTAAAAACCGGTGCGCATTCGGCGGTGCCCATTTAAGTTTTTCTACTAGTGAATGCCTCTGAAGGTGATTAATGATGAAGTTCCTTTTCAGAGGTTAAATTGTTTTGTTCAAGATATTTCACATTTAACAACATTGGGGTGTTTGTGCTTTGCATCCACTGGTAGAGTGCATAGGAACAAGCTAGCTGAAATAGCTGAGCCATGTGTATTTTTGGGTATTCTGTGAGTTAGAAAGGATACAAGATTCTTGAACTTTCTAGCTCAAAAATCAAGGTGACAAGGAATGTTGTCTTTCATGAAAAACACTTTCCCTATCACCTTCATTACATCAGTCAGAATCCTACTTTTGTACTTTCAAATGCTATATATCTTCCTGTTTCCACTTCAAATCCATTTCTGTCTGATGATACATCTCATTCTGATCTTATATTTCCCTCTTATGATATTTCTTCTACTTCACCTACTCCTTCTCATTCCTCACATTCTTCTCATTCTCTTATAGACTCTTCTTCTCTCTCACATTCCTTTTCTCATGATATTTCTTCTTCTCCTCCTATTTCTCCTTCTCAGCATGCACATGATTTTCAAAACTCTGATTCTGTAAATGCATATTAGAATTTGATTAAGAAATCTTCCAGACCTGACAAATTTCCTTCTCACTTTGATATATATCAATGCTACTCAGCATTTATACCAGAACGAAAATTTGAAGAGCCAGATACAGAACACTGGTGTAATCTGGTTGTTTGCAATGATTTTCCTGAAGACCATAAGTGTTTCATAGCTCATACTTGTGATATTCATGAACCTCTCAATTATTCTCAAGCTACAACTAATCCCTTATGGATAGAGGCTATGGAGAAAGAAATTACAACTCTTGTCAATAATGGCACTTGGGATTTGGTTGATTTGCCTAAGGGTAAGAAAGCTAGTGGCTGTAAATGGGTGTTTAAAGTCAAGTTAAAAGCTAATGGTAAGCTGAAGAGGTGTAAAGATAGGCTGGTTGCTAAAGGCTTTAATTAGAACTATGGCATAGACTATGAGGAAACATTCAGCCCAGTAGTGAAGATGTATACAATTAGAGGTCCCATTGATGTTGCAGCAAGCAAAGGCTGGGATTTGTTCCAACTTGATGTGAACAATGCCTTTATACATGGTGATCTGAAAGAGGAAGTCTATATGAAAGTGCTAGATGGTTTTGACAACCCAGATAATAAGGTTTACAGCCTTAGAAAATATATCTATGGCCTTAAACAAGCTTCCAGACCGACAGTGGTTTAACAAGCTAGTTCATTCTTTACTTGAAATGGGTTTTGAACCGTCCAAGAATGATGATAGTCTCTTTATAAAAAGAAGAGATGGCTTAATATGTGTGGCAGTTGTCTATGTGGATGATATCATTCTCACAGGCACAGATACTGAAGCCATGGTGCACTTGAGATCAGATTTACATTAGAGATTCAGCATCAAAGACTTGGGGAAGCTGAGTTATTTTCTTGGTTTAGAAGTTGGTTATACTTCAGATGGCATTTTGTTAAGCCAAAAGAAATTTACCATAGAGTTGATTCATGATTGTGATTTAGTGCTGAAGAATAGGGCTGCCACACCTCTTCCTTTAAGCTTAAAGCTTCAACAGAATTCTGGTGATCCTATCCCTGATCCTAAACATTACAAATCTTTGGTGGGAAAACTAAACTTTCTCACTCACACAAGACCTGATCTCTCTTTTGTTGTTCAAGCCTTAAGCCAATTCATGCAGCATCCTCACTCTTCTCATTTGCAAGCCCTTATTCACACCCTAAGCTATGTAGCTCATACTAAGGGACAGGGCATCTTACTAAGAGCCTCATATGCACTTTCCTTGTACGCTTTTACAGACTCTGACTGGGCAAGCTGTGCTGTTACTAGGAGATCTATTACTAGATGTGTGATGTTGCTTGGTAAATCTCCTGTTGCCTGGAATTCAAGAAGCAAAGTTTGGTTTCTAAATATTCTGTTGAGGCAAAATACAGGGCTATGGCCAATGCTGCCTTTGAATTTACTTAGGCAGTTCGACTTTTTGAAGAACTTGGTATTTAAAACTTGAAGCCAGTCATACTATTCTGTGACAATCAGACTGCACAACATATAGCATACAATCTTGTGTTTCATGAAAGGACCAAACATATTGAGGTCGACTATCACTTCACAAGAGATAAAGTGTTTGAAGGTTTGATCAAATTGGCTTATATTCCTTCATATCATCAACTGGCTAATTTGTTCACTAAAACTCTACCTTCACCTCAGTTACATTCTCTTCTGCACAAGTTGGGAATGCATTCTCAGGATCATACATTGCCCAACTTGAAGGGAAGAATTGAGCATGTACATAAACATCAGCAAGGTAGTTATAAGCTGCTGCTAGGTCATCGGAGTTTGTTATGCAGACTGCCAGCTAGACCCGGGTTGTTACAGCAACTTGATAAGAGTTTGTTATTCTTTCAGAAAGTTTGTTAGGCTTTCTTCTAGATCTTTCTTTATGTAATATAATCTATATATAACTCTAAGCTGTAATAATCTATTCATTCACTCATAATGAAAAATACACACAGTTTCTATTTAGCTTGATTTCTCTCAATCCTCTTTAGATTTTCTCTCTGATTTCAGAAAATATCACCCCGTTATTTTCACTTTGTTATTTGCCGCCGGAAATGGTGGTGCTAAATCAAACAATGGAGGAAGGAAAACTCAACTACTCTTTAGGGTTAACCATGCTATTAATTTCTCCTTTTGTTATCAGGGTTTTTGTTTAATTTCGTCGGCAAAATCGGCGGAAATGGAGTCAAATCGACTTGAAAGAGAAGATGAAAGTGGGTATGTAAAGATTGGAGGAAGAAGATTAAGGTTGGGAGGAAGAAAAAATATGAACAGGGAGAAGAAGATGAACTTGAAGAAGAAGGTGGGAGGAAGAAGAAGGTGAATAGGAGTTAATGTTGTTAACTCTAAAAGTTCTGTCCAACTTATCACAATGGCCCACAAATAGTAAAAATATTTTTTTTAATAAAAAAAACACAGATTTTAATTCAACTTATTTACTAAAATGTTATTTGATAAACATAATTTGTTTTTCTAGATTATGAACTGAGGTTTGCTCGTTATTGTTATTAAATCAAGTAATTTAGGTTTCTCTCTTAAAATATACGTACTATTAATTAGGTTTTTCCTAAACTCTCCTATTTTTTAAAGAAACACAAGTCAAAGCTTAAGGGACCAGCAAAGGGTAGGCCAGATCAAAGATGGTCACAAGGTTCCGCATATATATCCTCTATTATCGCATGGTATTTCATTGTAAGTCTCAATAGTTTTGATTATTGTGTACGTGCAACATCGTTCACCACCATTCACCAACTGCATTAAATTATCTCAATTATAGAGATATGGGACACAAAGTGTTACTTGTATGATGTATCATTATTAAAATACACGTGCATAGGTTTATGTTGGAATATGCCTTGAATCGGTGACCAAAAAGGTACACGACCATGTAATTCATCATGATACATGACCATGTAGTCTACGCTACTACTTAGCAATTCACACGGCCGTGTGGTTCTCAACACACGACCATGTAGTCCGTGTGAAGATTTTCTTAAAATCTAATTTCTCCACATGACGGCTAGTTGAGATATACTTGGCGAACAATTTAGGGTTTTATTAGGGTTTCCTTGTGTTATAAAAGGACCCTTAAGGTGATCAATTAGATCACACCTAATAGAGCCATTGAAATTAGGACTCCTTGTATTAATCTCTCGTTCTTTCACTATTGTAGTAAAGAAGCTCTCGAATCCCCCACCCGTGGATGTAGGTCTAATTTGACCAAACCACGTAAATCCTCCTTGTGCCTTTTGTTTATTTTCTTTATTGCTTTTCTCGGTCTTATCTTTCAATTACTTTTTCCGCATAACTCAAAAACAATTCCACCCTTATTTCCTAACAGTTTATGTGTTTCACTGATATAAAAAGGATACTAATTAATAATGCATTGGCTACATCCACAAGCAACGAAATGATAAATGTCATTATTGATAATGATGGGTGGATGATTGAGATGCAAAGTGAGCTAGGTTATATTATAAGGAGTATAAGTATATATTATATTACTCCTAGAATAAATACATAATAAGCTTAAAATAAAATAAAATAAAATAAAATAAAAAATTTAAAAATAGACCACATAAGTACATAACAAATACAACCCTTTGTCAAGTCGTTCCTAGCTAGGGGGCATATCTAATACTTTTATACTTCGTTCTGAATATTATTATATTAGATAGTGTGTCTGTGTGTGAAGGTCTTCATTTTGAAGAAAGTTGCACATTCATTACTATACGATCACAAGATTCACAACAAAGTATAACATGTGGATTTACTTAGTGTTGTGCCCAAATATTTCTTCATCACAATATAATTGTTTCGATAGCGAATTGTACGTCATTATTCAAATCTTATGATTTGCATATTATGGGTATGAACGGCTAAAATTGGCACGTTCACTAGGTTGAATGTAGGAATTAATGCCATTATGTTACCTATAAAGCTGATTTGTCCATGTAATTTCATTCTCCAACTCATGTATTGCAACAATTATCGGTGAGTTCTTGATCCAGTGGTTAAGATTAAGTGATATATCATGGGCTTAATTCCTTCATTCCATTTGTAATGCTCTTTTGGTTCATTCAATTTGCATAAAAATAAATACTTACAACAACTCATTTGGTTGATCATGGTAAGTTTCATTGAAAGTAGTCAAGCTTCCCATGAAGTTTCACTTTGTTTCATTGAAACTATAATTAAGATACTAGTAAAACCAATAGTTGCGTAATTAGAATTTAGAAGGGGTTAAACAATGTAATTAATTCCAACTAAAGTAAACTTATCACGTAGGTCGGTGACTAAACTACTGATGATTTCAATTATAACCCCTAAATTAAACATGCATATAAAGTTAAAAATAAACTCACTTAAGGTGTAATTGTTCAAAAGTTATGTTACTGATAATTTTAATTATGACCTCTAAATTAAACATGCATATAAAGTTAAAAATAAACTCACTTAAGGTGTAATTGTTCAAAAGTTATGTTTATTTTGCTAAAACTGATGGGACCAGGTGAAAAAATAAGGCCCTATTATTGTCCACCTAAATGTCACCATAATTAAAGCTATTAAGGGTCCATTATCAAGTAAAAAAGATGACCTACTATAAAGTAAGCAATTATCTTCACAAATAATAATTAGAATATACTTTAATTTTTATCATAAGATAATGACCAAATCAAAATGAAATTCAATTCAGCATATCATACAATTTGGCAGTGTCCTTATACAACGATAACCCCTTTTTATCAATTTTTTTTCTTCTTTTCTTTTCTTTTCTTGGGAGCAAGCAAAATGGCTAAGGGTCAACCAAGAGAGCAATGTGTGTGTTACATACAGTAGTTAGATGTTGAAAGCGTGACGTAATGTCGAGGGCGTCTTTAGGATTCTAGATCCAACCACATTCGATTCTTTGATTGCACAGGGTTGTCAATACCTATTTTTTTGTACTTCATATTACTATTTTTATACAAAATATATCCTAAACCTAGGAGGAGAATACTACGGATAATTTCTATCATATAACTTGATATTACTTGTTATTTTGTACTTCATACGGAGTAGCTATTAGATGTTAATTACTATATACGTTAGGTCGTTAGTTATAGTTATCTATATACTTCATATTATTGTAGTCACTTGCTCAAAAAAGAAAAGAAAAGAAAGACAGAGAAGAAAATAAAATTTAACTTTATATAGTTTAGTTTTGGTTTTGTCTTTTAAAAGCTATAAATAGTAGTGTAGAGCAGTACTTAAAATTAATAGCCTAATATGGCCATATATGAAACTATACCATTCAAACTAGGTTGTGCTTGTGCAATACTATATACAAATTAGGGTAAATTTGAACATTAAGTTATTATGTATGGTTACAAACTCACAATTATCATTTTAAAAGGGCTACCTAGTAACCTATCCAATAAGCTGTTTCTTAAGTTTTGTACTAGTTTTCGTTGCTTTTTTCAGAAAAGCATAAACTCTTTAGTTGTTACTAATTGCATTTAGTTTGAGCAAATAATAATAGGTTTTTTGTTTATAATACAATGAAGTGTGATTATTTTTTAAGCTACTATGTTTGAAATAGGGATGTGATAAAAATAAATTTTAAGCTAATTTGGATCATATATATTGGATAGATATTCAATATTCAATCCAAAATTCTTGGTATCTTAATCCTATGGGATCGTGCCTAACGATTATTGTTTTCATTATAGGATACATACAAAATATTAAGCATTGAATAATCTATCCGGAAACAATAACGATTCGGATTTTCAACCTATGCACAACCCTAGTCTAAAGTACGTACTAACAACCCTAACTTAGTAACTCCCTAAGAAACAATGCAAGTCAAATAACTATGAGATGGGATTGCTCTACTAATCACATTTCTTAAATCTAGACATCAAAGTTACTGTTAAAACTATCAACAACTATTAGCTAATGATACTGTAGTAAGGAAAAATATCGTGACAAATTTCTCTTCTTAGATTTGTGTTTGATAGTAAAATTAAATGGTCCTACCAAAGAAAAACACAAAAGGTTGCCCAGCTAACCCTTCATATCTAACATCACTTATCAAACAAATTAAAAACCTTTTCTTCCAGACATTTCTTCCAATTATTAATTATTGAAAGTGATGTTTTGGGGTGCTTAGCTTCTTAATCACTTATATAATTTGTTAGTTTCTTAGTTATTCTTCTAATTAACTCCTATTGTTTACTTGTTATGGGCCATTTTGATATATACTTAATTGATGATTATTCTGACTATTGAGATTAATGAATAGCTAATTAACTCGAGCACGATATCTTAATCCAATTTGATTTCTGACTAATTATATTAGTGAAGTGTTAATTAAGAGGGGAACTGGTGGAAATAAAAATTGAATATGTATGTACAATGGAGTATAATAATAATTCATGTATTTTACGGGTTTACTACTAGTAAAAGTGGGGAAATGAGAATGTAAATGAAAACATATACTTTGTAAATATAATTCATGTATATTTCACGGATTTATTAATAAAAGTTTTTTAACCGATGAGATATTATTACAAAATGAGTGGTGGAGTATTAGTATTGTAAAGATGAATTCCACGGAGTATCTTTTTGAAAGAAATTATAGATGTAATTCCTGTGAAATTTAAAATTAATTAACTCAAGCAATAAAATAGACCATGATTAACAAAAGTGGATTGCTAAACATTGCCCGCAAATCTCCACATAAAGCCCACAAACTTATATTGAAGTTACAATATTGCCCTTGACCTAAAAAAAAAACACAACCTCAAAAAAAATCAAAGTACGGGAATGTCGAGGCGGCAAGGCAAAGAGTTGGCGGCGGCTGCGGAGGAGGGAGGGTTGGCTCGTGGCGGCAAGGTAAATTTTTTTTTAAAAAAATAAAGAAAAATAACAAAACAACCACGGCTGGTGGTGGCGCCAGATCCGGCAACCACGTCCACCGGTCTGGCGTCTGGGCAGGACGCCCAACCACGGTAAGTGGCGTTTGGGACAGGCGCCAGTCACCGTGGCTAGGCGTCCTGCCCAGACGCTAGGCCGGTGGACGTGGCTGCCGGATTTGGCACCACCACCAGCCGTCGGCCGTCCTGGCCAGGCGCCCCACCTCCAGCCGTGGTTGTCTTGTTATTTTTTTTTTTTTTTTGTATAATATTTTTTTTTGTTGGAAATTGAGAATTTTTTTTTTTTCTATTTTTATGTAATATCATGTTTTTTTTTGTTGGAAATTGATAATTTTTTGTTTTCTTTTTTTGTGTAATATTGTGTTTTTTTTTTGTTGGAAATTGAGAAAATTTATTTATTTTGAAAATTAAGCAAGTCAAATGTTAAAAAAAAAAAAAAAAAAAACCAAAAAAAAAATTCAAAACTGGCCGGACCACCACCCTCGAACCGGCGCCTGGCCGGGACGCCTGTACCATGGTGGTGGCGCCTAGCCGGGATGCCAATACCATGGTCATGACGCCTGGCCTAGAAGCCTCAACCATGGTACAGGCGTCCTGGCTAGGCGCCATCGCCATGGTGGCGGCGTCCCGGCCAGGCGCCGGTGCCACGGTGGTGGCGGCTCCTCCGGACGCCAGGCGTCTTTTCCGATGACATTTAAATTCTCACCTCGTTTTGCTGCGACGACGACTGCTCTTCGTCGTCCCCCGGCTCTCCGGCCTCCCCCGGCATCCCCGTACGACTCCACATTTTTCAGTGAGTGAAATTTTCGTTTTAAGAGAAAATTGACAAAGGGGCAAAACTGTCAAATCATATTAATTTTGTGGACTTTATGTAGAAATTTGTGGGCGATGTTTAACAAATCCCTTAACAAAAAGGAGGACAAAATATTTCGATAAAAAAAATAATTTAGATAAATTCTTGTTCGTTATCAATTACTTGTATACTCCGTACAATATATAAATTTAAAAAAAAAAAAAAAAAAAATTAGGAAATAGAGAATAGAGAATTATAAATTGAATTCCCAACTGGGCAACTCCTTATATCATTCTATATTAGTCCACAAACTTCAATTAGTATTTACTATTTTGCTAGCTCCTCGTTTTTCATTGAAGCATGTTTTCTTGGAATGGATGACGTACAATTCTTCTGTTTAATTATTTTCAATTAAATTAATCTAATGGTGTTTTATATATTTTTTTCTTGACGCAAAAGTAGTTAATTTAATGCGTAAAAAGGACAGGTTATACAATCAAATACAAGAAAACACGAACATCATATTAATTCTCCTAGACAAGTAACTTGACTTATATAGTAGGCAAGAATTCCTTAGCGTGGAGTAAAAACGAAAATGGGACAACTCTATAGCTAACAAAACTAGCACTCGTTCAATTACATGGACTCGACGACTCTTGTAGAACTACAACACATTTTTCTTTCCACACATTCTTCAACTAAATCACAACCACCAACTATTTTATCTTTCTTTTTTTTTTCTTTTTTTGAATAACTATTTTATCTTTGTAGTTTATGTATATATAAACTCCATTTTTGTATTCTTTTGGTTAGTGTGAATTATCAGACTAAGATTGGAAGTTGGAACCTAAGCATATACTCATAGATTTGGAAGGTAATAAACGTATGCCCTACATTTTAAACTAAATGTATGTTTTTATTTATCTGTTTTTCACTTACCTGAACTTATCATAACTAATTAGGGTTTGTTTGTGATCGTTTTTTGTTTTCAGTTATCAATTTTTTAGAAACACAAACCCAAACATAGGAAATTAGAAAAAGTTGTTTCCACTTTATTGTTGTCAGATTTCAAAATTATCAGAATTTTAATAAATTTAACCAATTTTTAATTCATTATATATCATATGGTTCTGAAAAAATAAAATACCAAAAAACACAAAATTACAGTATTACCGAATGGATCCCTAGTTTCCAAACAACGAAAAACGAATGATGTGTGGACATAAAACAAAAAACGATCCAAAAAAGCTCTCAATTAGCAGTTTTGTTCTGAACCGGAAAAAAAAATTAAAAGATGATAATGTGTAGCATAATTGTGGAATTTTGATTTCATTTAGCAAATTCAATGGTAATCGCTCCTAGTTTCGTCATTGGTAATCAAAAATTCAAAACTCTTATCTTTTTTCTTTTGAGGAGATAAGCTCTCATGTAATATGCATTGTAGCTTAGTTTTAAGCTAAATAATACTCCAATAATTACACTTTTAATTATATATTCCCTATATGCAAAAGCCCACTAAAATGGAAATATACTTAAGAGCTAAGAACCAAGGGAATAACATTTATTACTTGTACCAAAGTCTAAGAAGAAATCACCCTAGTAATAACTATCCTACCAAATTTGGCTGCAATAATTAACCTAATTATTTACTCTTCCTCTATAACCATGGTTGTTACTTGTTGGGAGCAATGAAAAAATTACCCCTACTTTTTGAAGCATTATTTCTTTTTCAGATAAAAAACGAGATTTAATCTCATGTCATGTAATTGTCATAGGTACTATCCGTTCTGTATATGAGCCCATCTTTGAGAATGGAATCTCGTAAATGGTTAGCTATTTAAACCCAAAAATCCCACAAGTGAACAGTTGCACATAAGGCATAAGAATCACATACTATACTAGAGAGCAAGAAAAAGTTCATAAAAACACAGAGATCTCAACATCAATATATTGTTCCGTTTGAAGTGTGAATGAAATGAATATAATAGAGATATAAATTTAGATGCAATTCCTCCGCATCCGCTGAGAAATTATTAATACACTTGCACACCTCTTTTGCCACCACTTCACTCTCTGTAAGCCAGGTGGGATAATTCTCTCCTAATCATACCGGCAAAATTTGTATATAACGGTTGTATATTCTACAATTGGGTTTATTCTTCTAAATCAAATAATACTACTCGCTTGTCCTACAATATATTATAGTCACATCTTTGCAAAGGTAATTTATCGTTGTAACAATTTTGAGTTTTTCATATGTCAAATTCTAAATGCATAAGTCTAAAATTATATATACTACGGATTCAACTTTATTTTATTATATATTTTAGGATCTTGCTAACGAACGCCTTTGGGATGTTAGATAACCTTTTAAAATAGTTTCTAAAATGGTATTAATTTGAGAATGCATGTCAAAATCACGCGTCGATCGTTGTAATTAATATTTATTTCAAGTTAATATTTCTACTTTTAATTATCTTATCCAACGCCCCTGAGAAGTTCGTTAGCTTTTACCTGTATTTTTAGTTCCTTTATTTTTTTAAATTGACTTGTTTTTTATTCACTCTTATCAATACAAAAATTCAATCGTTATTATCTTTATTAATGATAACCACACCGTTTGACAAGCCATTATGAGGGTTTTAGTGTTATTGGGGGTTACTCAGTCAGTGTACAAAGGTTACTTGGTCACTGTGTGTAATAGAGGTTACTCGGTTAGTGTTTTAGGTATTACTTGTTCAGAATTACAGGAATTACTCAGTTAGTGTTATTCTATTATTTTATAAGCGGTCATATGGAGTGATTAGCCGCACGCAAAACGCACAAATTAATTAATTGGCGTTGAAATTCAATTATTACGATTAAAAAAAAAATTTAAATGGAGGAAGGAGGGGGTCACCAAATCATGATATACTTGTCTTTGTCTTTCTCACTCCTCATTCCTCACGCAAAATATTCTTAAAATCTGCCCCCCATTTTTATATACTCTCTGATTCCAAGTTCTCCTCTACTCTTTCTCGCTCTTAATCACCCACTCTCTGTCTCTTTCTCTCTCTAAAAAGTGTCTTAAAGTTTCTGCCTTTGTTTGTTCAACTGCTTTAGGAACTCACAGTCTTATACACCATTCTCATTAAACAAAATATACTCTGTTTTTTTAAATTAAATTTGATTGGTAACTGTATTTGCAAAAGTGGGTACTTGATTGAATCACTTGAATTATCAAGAAAAATGATATTGTGCTCTTTTTGAAGGAGTTTATGATGGATCCAGAAAGTGGGCTTTCTCAAAATCAACAAGTAAAGGTGAGTTCTTTTGCATGTTTTATATAAAATAAAATTTCTCAGACCCAATTAAACTCCGACTCATCTTAAATCGAGCCGTGCCCATCAAGCACGGTCTCGATTAATTTTGCAATGCTAATGGGTGTCTGTAATGATGCAGAAAAAGGAATCATGGAGACAAGTTCTGATCTTGGCCTATCAAAGTTTAGGAGTTGTGTATGGAGATTTGAGCACATCCCCACTTTATGTTTACAAGAGTGCATTTGCAGAAGATATTCAACATTCTGAAACAAATGAAGAGATTTTTGGGGTTTTGAGCTTTGTTTTTTGGACATTAACAATTGTTCCATTACTTAAATATGTGTTCATTGTTCTTAGAGCTGATGATAATGGTGAAGGAGGGACATTTGCTTTGTATACTCTACTTTGTCGACATGCTCGAGTTAACTCGCTTCCTAATTGTCAATTAGCAGATGAAGATTTGTCTGAGTATAAAAAAGATGGGGTTGTTATTCCTTCTGAATCAACTATTGGGTCAAGGCTTAAATCAATTTTGGAAAAGTATAGAGTTTTGCAGAAATTGTTGCTTGTTTTAGCTTTGATTGGAACTTGTATGGTGATTGGAGATGGTGTCTTAACCCCTGCAATTTCTGGTAATTTCATTTTATATGGGTTTAATGAACTTGGGGATTGGTTGTTTCTTTATTTTCGGCGAATCAAAGGGCATTGATGTAGTCGAGATTTGATTTCTGGTATTGGGTAACACCCCGGGTAATATGGGGTTTGTTATTGGAGGTGGGTTTGTGATTGTTGGATTTTTATTTGTTGATTGATTGATTTTTTGTGCGTGTGATTGGAATTTGCAGTTTTTTCAGCAGTTTCTGGGTTGGAGCTTTCAATGTCACATGAGCATCACAAATGTAAGAATCCTTGTTTTTTTTTTTTTTTTTTTTTTATTTTATCTTGTTTTACTGTTGTGCATGAATTAGGAACTATTTGGTAATACTATAATTAGGCAGAGATTTAGACTAAACAGTTTTGAGTATGACCTATGGTTTAAATATAGTATGAGATTTAAATTTATAAAATTATTTTTGTTAGATGCCTTAGAATAATGGACTGTCATATCTTTTCTAAATATAAAGTTAGGTTATATTAACTGTGATTCCTTGGTTTTGTTCTTCTTCTAGTATAGTCTAATTTGAAACTGTGTTACCTTTTCTAAACATGACAAAATTTCCTAAATTCATTACTTTCTTTTAGTGTTAAGCTTTTGTATAGCTAGTGGATTAGGTTCCATATATTTTTTAGTGATTGTGATTTTGCATCAATTTGTCTGTAATTTTTATTATTCGAGAGGATATATTGAAAGAATATTAACATATCTACTCCAGTTTTTTATTTGGTAGTGTCAACTTTTCACCCATAACATATAACCAAGTGGTTGAGACAAATATTGTTCTATCCTTTGTTTCTTATTATTTGGCAGCATCTCAAACTGTGATTTTTTATCGAGCCTCCGGAATTTTTACAAAATATACTGAAATGATCAGCCATTACATTCGCTACAAAACTTGATGAGCTAATTTGGGATATATTTTAATTTTGTTTTATCAACTGGGGTGTTTAAGAACATGTCATTGACCAGTATGACCACCAACCACTGACCCCCGAATAAAGCAGCAGCCGCTTTGTATATAAGTTAGAAGGGAGAATGTTTCCAGGATGGTGCTTGAAAATTTTATTTACCAAATTGGATGCACTGGCTTGTTTTTATTCTAATCTTTAAAATGAAAAGGATGCATCTTTTAATCTTTTATGAAGCGGCTAATCTTTGACTGTCTGGGATATGTGCCTACCAAATAACTTTTGGAAGTAGGTAATGCTGTATCTTTCTACCAAAATTTTAACCTTTAAACACAAGGCACAAAATTTCTCAATGAGATGACCATATATTTTATCATTGATGCCTTCCAATAGTATGTTCGGATTTCGGATGATGTTCCATGATGTGATCAAGGCTTGTGCTTTAGCATCCGCCTATTGTTGAATTATTGTTATTAGACTTTTTTGAACTACTATAATAATAATATAGATACAGTTAGCACTTTCGTCACTCTGCAGTCTGTAGAATCCTAATTCAATTTAATGCTTATACTTAGCTGTAGTGACTTAACATGTTATTATATATTCTGTCCGGGAATCATTTCGATCTTGATACCATTATATGCTGAAGCTCTTGCTCAGGCTAAAACTATCACCTTCCAGGAAACATTAGGAAGCGTGGTTTCATTTGTCTTTCCACTTTTAAAGGCAAAGGATAATAATGTTTTATAAAGTCTTATGAAAGAGTAGCTTAGTGAATTTATGCTGTCCCCCACTTTGGGACAACAAAAATCAATGTTGAATCGCATTTCAGTAATATCTTAACTTGTTCATATACTTTGAATAGGTGAAATTCACATCAGTTTTTTAGGGTTGATATGTTTGGTTTTACCTCTCTGTTAGTCTTTTTTATCTGCTTTTATTAGATCTTTGCCCCTAACAGCTTCGTACTCCCTTTGTAAGGCAGATGTTGAAGTCCCAGTTGCATGCATTATACTTATTGGCTTGTTTGCCCTCCAGCATTTTGGGACCCACCGAGTGGGGTTCTTGTTTGCGCCTATAGTCGTGACCTGGCTTTTCTGCATCAGTGCCATCGGTTTATATAATATTATACACTGGAACCCACATGTTTATCAAGCACTCTCCCCTTATTACATGTACAAATTTCTGAAGAAAACACAAACCGGGGGTTGGATGTCTTTGGGTGGAATTTTGTTGTGTATAACAGGTAAAAAATCTTAGTCTTTTACTAAAATCGTTTGTGATAGCCCTTTATCTCTTTTGTGGTGCTAAGCTCACAATGTGAAATTTTATAAGTACAGGTTCAGAGGCTATGTTTGCTGATCTCGGGCACTTTTCACAATCATCAATCAAGGTACATTTAACTTTAAACACTCTTCTTAGTATAATTTTTGACAAGTGGAGTGATGTGCCATTTTCGTCAGTCATTCTGGGTTCAATAGCAAGATATTCCAATTGCTATACACTTTCTTTCGTATGACATGTTCTACTATTTCCTCCTTTTAGCCTAGGAGTGACTTTGATTTTCATCTTACTTTGTCTTGTTTTTTTAAGCTTACTCTTTCGGAAGTCCAAATGCACAGTATTCCAAATCATTATTTGGAATTTGATGTTGTAATTTGGTATTAAATTCTCAAAACCACAGTGGTCGCTGCACGAAGGCTGTATTACAAACTACTTAGACACTTCTTTTGACTGCTTTTTAAGAATAATTAAAAGCACTATCCATTTCACTGTCTTTAAGCCTAATGTTAGAGGCTGCAAATTTAAATTAGTCTAAAAGTGAATTTTCTGTCCAGATTGCCTTTACCTTTTTGGTGTATCCGTCGTTGATTCTTGCTTATATGGGACAAGCCGCCTATCTATCAAAACACCATGTGATGGCCACAAGTTACCAAATTGGATTCTACGTTTCTGTGCCAGGTAGCCATTTTACCCTGATTTATAGAGTATATCTTCAGAGCTAATCTGTTCGTATAGTTAAAATCTAGAGTTGAAATTGTATCTGGCAGAAAAATTAAGATGGCCAGTGCTTGGAATAGCCATTCTAGCTGCTGTAGTTGGCAGCCAAGCCATAATTACTGGCACCTTCTCCATCATTAAGCAATGTCAGGCCCTTGGATGCTTCCCGCGAGTTAAGATTGTGCACACATCTTCCAAGATTCATGGGCAGATATACATCCCAGAGATTAATTGGACATTGATGATATTATGCTTGGCCGTCACTATTGGTTTTAGAGACACAAAGCGTATGGGAAATGCATCAGGTATGTTTCTCAGGTTTTCATAGAATCTTAGAATCAGGCAAATGTTTTTTTTTCCCTGCCCCCTTATTGTGGGATTGGAGGCTAAGTGTGAGATTTTGTTTCATGGGTTAAACAGGTTTGGCTGTCATTACAGTAATGCTTGTGACAACATGCCTAATGTCACTCGTCATTGTCATTTGTTGGCGCAAAAGTGTCTTCGTAGCACTTGCTTTTGTATTCTTCTTTGGCGCCTTTGAAGCGTTATACTTCTCTGCATCCCTGATCAAGTTTCTTGAAGGAGCTTGGGTCCCTGTTGCCCTTTCGTTAATTTTCATGGCTATAATGTACATTTGGCACTATGGCACTCTCAAGAAGTATGAGTTTGATGTCCAAAATAAGGTGTCCATCAATTGGCTGCTTAGCTTAGGGCCGAGCTTGGGTATCGTACGAGTCCGTGGTATGGGTTTGATCCACACTGAGCTTGTATCTGGTATCCCAGCAATATTCTCTCACTTCGTTACCAATCTCCCTGCTTTCCATCAAGTCCTAGTCTTCCTCTGTGTTAAATCAGTGCCTGTTCCACATGTAAAGCCTGAAGAACGATTCCTTGTCGGTCACATTGGGCCAAAAGAATATCGGCTGTATAGATGTATTGTGAGATATGGGTACCGCGATTTTCACAAGGATGACTTTGAGTTTGAGAATGATCTCGTGTGTAGCGTAGCAGAGTTCATAAGGGGCGAAGGTAATAAGATGAATGGGTTGAAGGATGAGTCAGACAAGGATAACGATGAGAAGATGACCGTAGTTGGAAGTCCCTCAACTCATGTGGATGGGATAAAGATGCATGAAGACATGGATGAAGGCAACGAAGACTTGCCAGGAACTTCCGAGCTGAAAGAGATACAATCTCCATTGACCACCCCAAAGAAAAGGGTCAGATTTTTGTTACCCGAAACACCAAAGATGGAAGATAAATCTAGGGAAGAACTTCAAGATCTAATGGAAGCCAGAGAGGCAGGAATAGCATACATATTGGGGCATGCTCATGTAAGAGCAAAGGCAGGTTCGAGTTGGGTTAAGAAGCTTGTGATTAATGTAGGTTATGATTTCTTGAGAAGAAATTGTCGCGCGCCTTCTTATCCGCTCAGCGTTCCTCATGCATCAACGTTAGAGGTAGGAATGATCTGCCATATTTAGTTAAAATGTTGTCCGATGCAATGAGATTTTGCGTATACTTTGTAAATGATGTAATTTTGCTTTGTATATGGAATTGTCACCTTGTTTTGCATAAATTGAAAGGGGACGATAGGAACACTAGCTGTCCAGGAAAACTTCATACCTGCATAAGGCATTTGTTATTTTTTGCGGAAGCAATGTGCAACAACTGAAGAACATATTTAGCTCCTTGACAAAATGGTTTCCCTTCTTCCATGGCTTCGACGAGCCAACCTCTCCACCCTTGTGTTTTCGCGTCTACTCACATCCGTTTTGACATCCCTTTTTACATCATGATCGTGCTATAACCATGTAGCTAAACAAAGTTTTCATGCAAATGAAATTCTAAAGAAAAACTACAATAAAGGATATGTTAAATTTGACTCTACATCTTATTAGAGAAGTATGGCTTTAACTTAAAGGAAAAATTATCACAAATAAAACGACCTTTCAGCGGTCTTTCAAAAATAAAACAATCTTTTGATAATTGCGGAATAAAACGGCCTTTGACACGGTTGGTAACCTGTTTGATAGGTTAATTGTGACACGTGCCGTCATGTGATTGTTCAATTTTTTTTTTTATTTTTTTTTTACATTTTCTTATTTATTCGTTTTTTTAGAATAACATTTTCTTATATTATTAAAAAAAAACAAGCATCATCCCCACCCCATCACTGCCCAGCCAGCCACCACCAACCGTGACCCATCCTCTCCACCCACAAACCCAGCCAAATCCGGCATTCATCCACCACCGGCACCAAAATCCACCAGTAGCCCCCATAGTACATGTTGAGTTATTTAGAGTATTGCATTGCTTGATGAAATAAATTGTATATGACACCTTTTGGAATAGTGTCTATTCACTTTTATGTATATGACACCTTTTGGAATAGTGTCTATTCACCTTTTTGGATATGGCACCTTTTGGAATAATGTCTATTCACTTTTTGCATGCTGCATATATATTTCAACGTAAGGGTTGTGAAGAGATGATTAGATTTTTATCTCTTCATTAACAAAGTCAATTGTTTGTCATTGTTCATCATCACAAAATAAATATACTAGTTTACATTGAATCATAATTATACTACACATAATTGTGATTGTTCTTCGTTGTATCTCCTAGGTGATTTCGTGATACCCGAGTTGTAATTTAAGGGTCGAAATATTACTTAGCGGAAAGTGATTCCGTTCACGCCTCGAAGGTTATTATTGTTTAATTCCGATTTCTTCGTTGTGTCCCTTGTATTTTTAGTATTATCCCCAACAATCCAGAAGTAATATACTTGCAAAGATGGCCACCGTTAAGGAATTGACATCAAATTTCCAGAAATTGGACAAGTTCGAGGGCGTGGGTTTTCGAAGATGGCAAAAGAAAATGCATTTTCTCTTGACTTCTCTTGGTGTGGCATATGTTCTCACTACCCCAAAGCCATTGGAGGAGGAAAATGAGACATTGGAAAATACTAGAAAGAGGAACAAGGGGGAGAATGATGACTACATATGCCGTGGACACATTCTTAATGGTATGTCTGATGACTTGTTTGATGTTTATCAATTTTATGAATCTGCTAAACTTCTTTGGGATGATTTAGAATCTAAGTATATGGCCGAGGATGCATCTAGCAAAAATTTTCTTGTTAGTAATTTCAATAATTATTAAATGGTTGATAGTAGGCCGATTATGGAACAATTTCATGAAATTCAAAGAATTTTAGGGAATTTTAAACAACATGATATAAGTATGGATGAGACTTTTGTTGCATCTTCTATTATTAATAAATTGCCACCTTCTTGGAAAGACTTTAGAAACACTTTAAAGCATAGGAAGGATGAAATAAATGTTGAAAATTTGGGTTCCCATATTCGGATTGAAGAGGGAATCCGAATTCAAGATGGACAAAAGGATGGAAATCCTAGTTCTATCATTAATATGGTTGAGGACTCTAAGTCAAATGACAAGAAAAGAGGAAATGACTCAAACAATAATAAAGGCAAGAAGCCTAAGGGTGATAGTGATGGTAAAATATCACGTACTTGTTGGGTTTGTGGAAAACCCGGTCATTTTAAAAAGGATTGTACCATTTGGAAGAAAAAGATGAGCAAGAAAAGGACTCAAAGTGGGAAAGGCGAATCAAGCCAATCTCAAGACAAGCAAGGATAATTGTTCGTGATACATCGATTCAGGAGCATCGAGGCATGTATGCAAGGATCGTTCATTGTTCAAGACCTTTTTGGAGGTTGATGATGGAGATATCCTATACATGGGAAATGATTCCACAACAAGGGTGCTAGGCAAAGGACAAGTAGAACTAATTTTTAGTTTGGGGAAATCTCTTATTTTAAGAGATGTGTTGTATGCTCCTGGGCTTAGGAGAAATCTTGTATCCGGTGCTATCTTGAATCGATTAGGATTTAAAATGGTGTTTGAGTCGAATAAATTTATTTTGTCTAAAGGTGGTATATTTGTAGGACTTGGTTATTTGTATGATGGAATGTTTAAATTAAGTATTTGTGATAATGTTAGGGATAAAGTGTATGTTGTAAGTAATAACTCTTCTCTGTGGCATTTTAGACTTGGACATGTTAATTACAAGAAGCTTTACTTTATGTTTAAGCATGAATTAATTCCATCATTTGATCCAAGGATAGAGTAGTGTAGAACATGCATGCTAACAAAAATTACAAGGAAACCATTTCCTAACAATGTAGAAAAAGATACTTCATTGCTTGATTTAATGCATAGTGATTTATGTGACTTTCATAACACCCCTTCCTTAGGCAATAAGAAATATATAGTAACTTTCATTGATGATTTTTCAAGATTTTGTTATGTATACTTATTGTTTTCTAAGGATGAAGCCCTTGACAAATTTAAAATCTACAAAAATGAAGTAGAGTTGCAAACAAATGAAAAGATTAAAAAGTTAAGAACCGATAAAGGAGGTGAGTACTATAATCCAAGTTATTTCCAATCTATAGGATTAGTACATGAAACAACCGCGGCAAATACACCACAACAAAATGGTGTAGCGGAATGGAAGAATAGGACTTTACAAGAAATGGTTAATTCCATGTTATCATATTTGGGTTTGAGTGATGGATTTTGGGGAGAAGCGGTTTTAACAGCTTGTTACATTTTAAACCGAGTTCCTATGAAAAGGAACGAGGTTACCCCATATGAGCTATGGTACAAAAGGAAACCAAACTTGAGTCATCTCAAAGTTTGGGGTTGTAAGGAAATTGTAAAAGTGCCGGAACCTAAACGTAAAAAGTTAGGTGAAAGAGGAGTTGAATGCATTTTTTATAGGATATGCGGAACATAGCAAATCCTATAGGTTTTATGTGATAGAACAAAATGACTTTTGGTACCACCATAGAGTCAAGGGATGCGTTGTTTGATGAAAATAGATATTCATCAATTCCTAGACCTAAGGATATTACTCCAAATACCAATGCTCAAGGTGATGATCAAATTATATTTGATCAAGAGGAAGATGACCAAGCTCATTTAGAGGAGGCATCTTCATCATCATCTCCACTTAGGAGAAGTAAGAGGGCTAGGAAAGAGAAATCTTTTGACCCAAATTTTCATGTGTACTTAATTGAGGGATCAAGAAACAATGTTTTGACTCAATTTCCTTATATTTTAAATGTGGAAGATGATCCTTCAACATTTGATGAGGCTATGAAGTCTCATGATGCTCCATTTTGGAAGAAAGCAATTAATGATGAGATGGATTCCATCATGGGAAACAATACTTGGGTATTAGCTAATTTACCTCCTAAATTTAAACCAATAGGGTGCAAATGGATCTTCAAAAAGAAATTGAGGATTGATGGAATTGTTGAAAAATTCAAAGCCCGGTTAGTAGCACAAGGTTTTACACAAAAGCCACGTATTGATTATTTCGATACATATGCACCTGTTACTAGAATCTCAACTATAAGGTTGTTGATAGCTCTCGCGGCTATCCATAATCTTGTGATCCATCAAATGGATGTCAAGACAGCGTTCTTGAATGGAGATCTAGAAGAAGAGTTTTACATGCGACAGCCAGAAGGGTTTGCTGTGGAAGGCCAAGAGCGAAAAGTTTGCAAGTTGATTAAATCTTTGTATGGGCTTAAGCAAGCACCTAAGCAATGGAATCAAAAGTTTGATGAGGTTGTGTTGTCTAATGAATTCAAGTTGAATAATTCAGACAAGTGTATATATAGTAAATTTAATGACAACGGTGAAGGTGTCATAATTTGTCTATATGTAGATGACATGTTGATCTTTGGAACAAGTATGTCACAAGTTGAAATGACAAAGGAATTCCTTAGTTCAAAGTTTTCCATGAAAGACATGGGAGAGGCGGATGTCATCTTGGGCATAAGAATAAAGAAGGAAAAAGGGAAGTTGATCTTGTCACAATCTCATTATATTGAGAAAGTGATCAAGAAATTCAATGTAAGTGAAAATTCTCTTTCTCTTTATTCAACACCTATGAATCCTAGCGTAAAATTATTACCTAATGAAGGTAATGCAGTTTCACAACTGGAGTACGCAAGAGTAATAGGTTGTTTGATGTATGCCATGACAAGTACTAGACCGGATATTGCTTATGCAGTTGGTCAACTAAGTAGATATACTAGTAATCCTAGTATGCTACATTGGCAAGCAGTTCGACGTTTGTTGAAATACTTGAAGAAAACCATGGATTATGGTTTGTCTTATAGTGGATATCCCTCGGTTATAGAAGGATATTCGGATGCAAGTTGGATCTCTAATAAAGATCATTCCTCCACAAGTGGTTGGGTATTCCTATATGGGGGAGGTGCTATCTCATGGGCTTCAAAGAAGCAAACTTGCATTGCGGACTCCACAATGACATCGGAGTTCATTGCTTTGCATTCAGCTGGTAAAGAAGCAAAATGGTTGAAGGATCTCATGTTTGAGATACCTTTGTTGGCAAAACCAATATCACCTATAATGATACATTGTGATAATAATGCAACCTTGGCTAAGGCCTATAGTCAAGTATATAATGGTAAGTCAAGGCACATTGGTGTAAGGCATAGTTACATTCAAAGACTTATCAAGGATAGTATAATTACTATTGACTATGTTCGTACAAAGTTTAATCTCGCTGATTGCTTCACAAAAGCATTGGCAAGAGATGTTATTAAGAGGATGGCAATCGGTTTAGGATTGGAGCCCTAAATAATTACAAATAAGGAAATCTTAACTTAACGCCCAATAAAACGTTGGGTCTTAAGTTCAATAAGATTAATTTCTTTATTGAATGATTGGGAACTTGTATTCATCCTAGGTAAGTTCCAGTTTTACTGTGATGAAAAGAGGTTGTTTTACTTAATAGATTTTTTGACATTGTGCTTTGTCACAGGAGCATGTTTATGAAAGATCTACCTATATAAGTACAAGGTTTGGCCGCTTCAAGAAGTTATTAGGGCATAACTTTGATGTACTTATGAATAGATATGGACACATGGCCTTAACGTGTCAAGTATATAATGTATTCAGGTTATAAGATCTTATGTGTATAATATCTTCAAGTTTCTAATATGTATTGATATTGGTTCAAACGTTTAACGATACCAATTGGATACTGATTCTTGGAATGTGTATTATATTAAGTGAAAGTTCAAGTCTTTGTACACTTTCATGTATGCATAAGATTGTTTTTGTGATGATGATGTACTGCATTGAGTCTAGTCTAATACTCTAAATGGGGGAGGATTGTTGAGTTATTTAGAGTATTGCATTGCTTGATGAAATAAACTGTATATGACACCTTTTGGAATAGTGTATATTCACTTTTATGTATATGACACCTTTTGGAATAGTGTCTATTCACCTTTTTGGATATGGCACCTTTTGGAATAATGTCTATTCACTTTTTGCATGCTGCATATATATTTTCAACGTAAGGGTTGTGAAGAGATGATTAGATTTTTATCTCTTCATTAACAAAGTCAATTGTTTGTCATTGTTCATCATCACAAAATAAATATACTAGTTTACATTGAATCATAATTATACTACACATAATTGTGATTGTTCTTCGTTGTATCTCCTAAGTGATTTCGTGATACCCGGGTTGTAGTTTAAGGGTCGAAATATTACTTAGCGGAAAGTGATTCTGTTCACGCCTCGAAGGTTATTATTGTTTAATTCCGATTTCTTCTTTGTGTCCCTTGTATTTTTAGTATTATCCCCAACAGTACACCCCTGACAACCCCAGCGAATCTCCATCCTTTCATGACTAACAGCCCATAAAAGCCATTCGGTGTTGCGGGAAAACGTGAGGGCTTGGGGCGCTGCGAGAAGCGAGAAGGGGAGGGAGATGTGTGGCGTTGCGGGAAGGGAGGGGGTGGGGAAGGGGATCGGTACCGGTGCCGCTGGACAGAGGAGCGGGGAGGTGATTGAAATTGTGAAGCGGTTGACCGGAATTGTTAGAAGGGGAGAATTTTTGTTTTTTCTTTTTAAATTAAGTTTTATTTAATTAAAACATTTTACTTAAAACAAAATTTGAAAAATTAAAATAAAAAATCCTTAGCAATCACTATGTGACACATGTCCAGGTTAACCTTTGAAACAGGTAACCGGTTTTTTATCCTATTTATAGAAGATGCATGTCAAAGGTTGCTTTATTCCGTAATAATCAAAATGTCTTTTATTTTTGGAAAATCATTGAAAAGTCGTTTTATTCTTGACAATTTTTCCTAACTTAAATTTGGATTGAGGGATTACTCTTATTTATGAAATACGTAGTATATCATATTCACATAATTACGACCTAATTATTTTGTCTAATATGCTTTAAATATATTTTTTTTAAGTCAAAGAAACTATTTCATATTCATTATTGATTATCGGCCCTATGAATTGCCCATCTCATAAAATACAATTGATACACGACCTGCCCGTGATGCTCAAAAGACCAACGAAAATGCAATTTATTTAATTAATTAGAGCATGTTCTTTGTCAGTTTTATATAATAACTGGTACTAATGTATGGCATATTCATTTATAGTCCAAAATCAATCATGTTCATTTCTTTGGAATAAGCATATTCTTTTTGCAAATGACGCTATTCATTTAGAGCACCATATGCGTGATAGTATGATAAAGTTAATCATGCTCATTTATATTTTTATAGCATAAGGATAAACAATGATATTCATTTAGAGCACTACCGTATGCATAATATTATACTCCTTAGTACGGAGTATGATATAGTGTATTTTGTACGAGTCAATCATGATCATATATTTGGTATAGGTGTATCTTTTTTTAAACTATGATATTTATTTAAAGCACCATACACAATAATACAAATCAAGCAAAGCTTGGTGGTGAGGAACTCACCTTGAGACTTTGAGGTCACAAGTTCGAGCCCCACAAACTACAAAATGCTTGGGAGTAGGGGGATTCCCTTACCTCCCCCCTCTACTCTCAAGTGTCGACTTGCAGAGCTCGACTGACTAAATTTGTGAGAGGTGCCGGTTTAATAGGGTATTTCATCTTACCTTAAAAAAAATAAAAGATAATATGAAATGGACTATACTTTTTTGTGGACAATAAGAACATCCGATAACTAACATTAATTACACCGATCAACGCGTGATTTTGTCATGCATTTCGAACTTAATACTATTTTAAGTAATATATTAATTTATTATCTAACGCCCGGAGGCGCTTGTTAATAAGATCCTACTTTAATATACTTCATTATCATTTGGTAAAGTAATAAAAATTTTATATTATGAATGTACATACTAAAACTTGACACGATCATACTTCGTATATTATTAATTGTACATTTTTTGTATGTATAAAGTAGAAAAGATAATCAAAGAATTGTGTGTGAATATATAGTGCCAACATACCAAATGTTACAATTAAAAAAGTATGGCAAAAATATACTACCTCTATTTCATCTTACCTTAAAAAAAAAAAAAAAGATAATATGAAATGGACTATACTTTTTTGTGGACAATAAGAACATCCGATAACTAACATTAATTACACCGATCAACGCGTGATTTTGTCATGCATTTCGAACTTAATACTATTTTAAGTAATATATTAATTTATTATCTAACGCCCGGGGGCGCTTGTTAATAAGATCCTACTTTAATATACTTCATTATCATTTGGTAAACTAATAAAAATTTTATATTATGAATGTACATACTAAAACTTGACACGATCATACTTCGTATATTATTAATTGTACATTTTTTGTATGTATAAAGTAGAAAAGATAATCAAAGAATTGTGTGTGAATATATAGTGCCAACATACCAAATGTTACAATTAAAAAAGTATGGCAAAAATATACTACCTCTATTTCATCTTACCTTAAAAAAAAAATAAAAGATAATATGAAATGGACTATACTTTTTTGTGGACAATAAGAACATCCGATAACTAACATTAATTACACCGATCAACGCGTGATTTTGTCATGCATTTCGAACTTAATACTATTTTAAGTAATATATTAATTTATTATCTAACGCCTGGGGGCGCTTGTTAATAAGATCCTACTTTAATATACTTCATTATCATTTGGTAAAGTAATAAAAATTTTATATTATGAATGTACATACTAAAACTTGACACGATCATACTTCGTATATTATTAATTGTACATTTTTTGTATGTATAAAGTAGAAAAGATAATCAAAGAATTGTGTGTGAATATATAGTGCCAACATACCAAATGTTACAATTAAAAAAGTATGGCAAAAATATACTACCTCTATTTCATATTATTTACAACGACTTGACATAAAGTGCGAGTAGAAAATGTCTAATTGTTGCAAATAATATGAAGCTAGGTAATATTTAAGTTTCCTTTGTTAATGACGACTGTCTGCCATGGACTGCCATAACACCATTGTTAGCTTACTTATTTATAAATTGAGTTTTTTTTTTTTGAAAAAAAAAAAAAAAAAATCTAGTTTTACATTTCATCCTGTTAAATAAGATTCCGTGGTGCTAAGGCATAATTAAGATTAGAAATATTATGAATGCATCAAATACAAGTACTTGATAATATTTAAAGTGTTGATTTGGTATTCTATCTAGCTAGCTCTCCAAATTTATAACGAGGGTTGAACTAGTTGATCATACACATCCTCTTCAATTAGAGTTGGATGGAAATTAGATGAATATAATTCGAATTTAAAATTGTCCAGCTCAATTTAGCTAGGTTGATTTGAGTCAGGTTGTTATTGAATTAGATCAAATTGAAGTAGCTTGTAAGCTCTTTCGATTCATTTAATGACACCGAGGCTAGTGTATAGATATAACTATTAAAGTTATTACTCATCATAAAATCTTTGTTGATTCAATTTTGTTTAGTTGTTTTTAATAATTTAGAAATTTCAACTTTATTGAATCATTTAACCAAATACTGTGCTAGAACATTTACTCACATAGATATGCAATTAATATGAAACCTAATATAATTAATCTCACCGAGCTAAACTTGGTATAGTGAGAAAGATTATATCTTCCAACCTTGAGTTTAGGGATTCAATCCCCACTAGAGACACTTTTGAGGGTGGAGATCCCCTTATCTCTCCCTCTCTACTCTCAAGCAGTGATCAAAGAAAATAAACATTATTAATCTTATAAAGTTAAATTTAGTCAAATCACTGAAAAAATAAGATCGACTAAACATACCTTAAAATTTAAGAAAATTGAAATATCTAAGCGTTGAAAGTACACATAGAACATTCTACACAATAGAGTGGGACCCAAATACTTTGTACTCCAATTTGGAAGTGGATAAAGATGAGCACACCATTTTCCACATTTTTAAGAAAAGTTCAACTATATAATGAGGGAAAAAAAACTCCCATCGTTTTTTATTAATTCTAACATCGACAAAGTTTTTTTTTGTGGTTGATTTGAATTTGTTAAAACATTATAGGATTTTTAAGTGGAATTTTTTGAAAGCTAAAAAAATCTAATATTATATAAATAAAGTAGGTATTTTTGGAGAGCATTTAGAGCGCCACGTAAGAAAAGGTATTATTTCGACCAATTAGAAGAAAGATTTGTATTTTATTTTTAAATTAAAAAATTATGTCGCCACCAAGATAAAAGTAACGAATTAAATTTGATATATCTTAAATTTTAATGCCACATAGATTATAATCCACGAATTAAATTATTTTAATGAAAAAAATAAAGTAAAAATAAATAACATAATAAAATTTTGACTATTATTTATAAAGTACGTCACGTAGGATTATATTTATCAAATAAGAAAAAAAAATTAATAAAATTAATCCCTTCAAAAAATTTAATATACTTAAATATTAATAAGAAAAAATAAATAAGTTGTTTTAGCCTTTGACGATAATTTGAAAAATGATAAAATTTAAGTTGGGAAAAAGATATTAATTGATTTAATTAGCTTATTATTTGTTATTATTATAAATAGGCATTAATTTAATTCACGCACCACCAAAGAATCATACAATACCTCATACAAAACAAATTTGGATTTCATATTGTGATTTAAAAAAAATGTCGATCTAATTTCAACTCAATTTTTTTTCAAATTGTAGTTACGCGTAATATTATTTTTAACAATTTTTTTAAATGCATTGTTTTCTTAGGTCTACTTCGTCAATTCGAGAACTTAATTCTTCTAACAATGATTGGAAAATTAAAGTACACATATCAAGGCTTTTTGATGTTTTGAACTATCGGAAATATAATAGTTTGATTAGTTTGGACATGGTTTTAATTGACGAAGAGGTATGCCTTTAATTTTTTTTTTTATTTGATAATACTTATCGTTCTAAATTCATTGAATAATATATAATATTTTTAAATTCATTGTGTAACTTGCAATATTATTTTAACATACAATATTATTTTGCATATGTAGGGTGATTATGTCCATGCTTCAATCAAAGGAAAATTTGTCCAACAATTTCGTTCAAAACTAATTGAAGGCAAAATTTACACAATTCGATATTTTTCTGTTGTACCTAACAAGAATGAATATCGTGTTGTGAGCGATAACAAGATAATGATACAATTTTTTCAAGATACAAATGTCAAGGGCGTTGCAGATAATAATAAAATTCCGTTGCATAGATTTGATTTTATTCAATTACTAAATTTACATCAGTTTCGTAGTAATGCAACACTCCCTGATATATATTTTACATATTTTCAATTTTTATTTTTTAAAAAGTTTTATAGTGTTATCATTCATTTTACTAATTTTTTTTTTTTTTTTTTTTTTTTTTGTATATCACTTTGTCTTATAAGATGTGGTTGGTATGGTTGTAAACAAAATTGGAGATTCAATTGAAATAGAAGACAAATGGTAATTATTATTTTAATATATTTGTATATATTATTATTATCAATTACAATAAACTAAGATTTATTATTGTAAGATAATTTATATTTGATTTATTTTAGATTTATTAGTAAATTATTTGTATTTTTATATCATGGTTAGGGGACAACGAATCCAATTAAAGATTTGGGATAATGTATTTCCTGATTATTCGAGACAAAAAGACTTACTTGCTAATTCTACTAAGCTTTTTGGTATAGTTGTTACTTCAATAATGGTCAAATATTTTAATGGTAAGTATCATATATTAGTCATTATAATAACCCTTTTTTTTAATATTTACAACGAATAGCCTAATTTGCCATTGTCATTTTGTTTACAGGGAAAATTAATCTAAATACTTCTACATCAACCAAAATTTATATTGATCTTCAAATTTCTGAGGTTGATGAATTGAAATCTTTATGGAGGTATGTTATTTCAATAATTTTAATTTTTATGCTATTCTTTCTACATAAATTTATCTCTTATATATGATCATTATAATGCAGTAAGAAGTTAGATAATGCTACCATTGAAAAACTTGAAATTCAGTATATCAACATTGGACCGGAAGAAATCAACTCTAAAAAAGTTGATATTTTAAAGCTTATTAATCATGTACAAAAAACTTTAGAAAAGGCATTTTAATACATCACTTTATTATACTTAATACGAAGTATATGATAAATCTTAAATTCAAACCTAATTTTATTTTTAAAATCATATAGGATTTGATCTTCTATTGCATGGCTAAAGTCGATACAATTATGAGTGAAAATAGTTGGTATTATATTTCATGCCCAGCATGTAAAAGATGTATCACTCTAAGAAAAACAGATTTTTGGTGCATTCCCTGTGAGAAACAAATTGAAAGTCCCATCCCAAGATTTGTTTCAAATTTCTTCTTTATCCATATTACAATAATATATTAAACAAATAATAAATTATATAATGCCTAATTTCTTTATGCATTATTTTCTTTCTCAATCAGATATCGATTGGAGCTTAGTGTTATCGATCATAGTGGGTCAACAATATTTGTAGTTTTTGATGAAGAAGCTAAGAAACTGATAGGACATGATGCAATTACTCTTTTTGAGGCTCATACTTATGAAAAGGTTTTAATAATTTCTTTTTAACAATAGTTACAAGATTAAATTGTTCTAAAAATGCTTTTATCACTTATTTCAATTAAAATTGACAAATCAATGATCATAATGATGATGATAATAACAATGAAGATGATGATACACAATTTCCAAAGATGATTGCAAATATCATTGGAAGTGAGTTAGTGTTCAAAGTTAAAATCACCGCTTATAATCGTACAGCAATTCGACAAACTTTTACGGTGATGAGAATTTTTGACAAAAGTGTCATTGAGGTACTAAATAATTGTTACAAGTATTTAATGTTTATTTAGAAGTCATGAATTTAAAATTTTAATTTCGTAAAACTTTACATAAATAATATTGATGTAAAATAAAGATGTCATAAAAGATAATGAAGATACTTCAAAAGATGAAGTTACAGTCATTGAAGAAACCGCAAAATGCCCTTTTAATAATATCGATTCAACGGAAAAGGATCATGATTCATCCGACCAAATCACATCAAAGAAGATAAAGGTATATATTTTTTAGAATATATAATTTATTTAGATATTTCTTACTATTTCTAATTTTATCTTATAGATTATTTGATAGTATACTAATATTAACATTTTAATTTGTGTACTTTGTGTATGATGCAGGTTTAGTTTTATGAATCAAGGATTCTTTCGAAACATAATAAAACAACATGTTCAAGAAATAGAGATTTAGATGATAGTAACAAATAATACTTATGTTAGCTTTTTAATTTTTTTTATTATGTAACAGCTTTCGAGATTATAGATGATAGTTTTTCTTTTATATATGTTTTATTATTAACAGCAAATCATATACTTAATACTTTTGTTTACCTTTATTTTTGAATTGTTATATCAATTTTAATAGTTTACCAATGATAATAATAATAAATTATTATATAATAAGATACAAAGTCGTGCATCGCACGGGCTTCACACCTAGTATTAATAGTAAAGAATATCCATTTTCAAAAGTGTTGCAATTAAAAAAAAAAAAAAAAATTGACCGACTATAGAATGTGTTGCAATTAAAAAAATACAAGTATATAATTCGTACACAATATATATTAAATTAGATTAGTGCCTGTGCGATGTACGGTAGTAATAATCTTTTTCCCATAATGAATTTTGATATGATATAAAAATGAGGCAACTCATGTGGAATAAACAAACGCAATGCATATAGAAAATAAAATAATAAGGCAAAATTCATTAAAACTACAATTGAGAAAGGAAAAAAATTTATTGTTGATTAGTTGAGTTGAAAATATTTAAGAGTAGTATACATTATATTACATTAATAATGCATATTATTCTCAATAAAACTATACAATCTAGTGACTAAATGACTAAAGACTCATTTATAGATGTCTTTTAATAAACATCAAAACATTAATCGAACAACAAACTAAAATCTACAGTAAAACTATTGGCACAACATACATGTAAATATATAAATTACAAATTCAATAATATGTCATCTTTATATCCAATAAAATAATTTCAATGGAAATAAATACTACTTAGATCATTAAAGGCAATAACAATCAATAATTAGGCAACACTAACCTATATTATTAGTTGTACATTTTCTGTTTATGGATTGATGTTGTACATGATATTGTCGCTCTTTGTTATTATATAAAAATGTGTTTGAAAGCTATCCAATAATTCTAGTTTGATCATTGTTTGTTTATTTCCTTAAAATTTAATTTGTCGATGATAGCTATTCATCCAAAAAAAAAGGAACACAAGAATATATCACTATGTCCGACGTATTTTTTAAAATGCAGCTTATTTAGAGCACCCACAATGGTGGGCATTATTTTAGCTCATGGGCATTTTGGTGGGCAATCATGTGAATTTATGGGTTACAATGGTGGGCTAAGGATAAGATGCCCATGGGCATGTCTTAAAATGCCCAAGAGTTGGGCATAAATGCAAGTGAACAGTGCTACGGTGGGCCCCACATATTGCTGAGAGAATTTAAAAATTTCGGTGGACAAGGCAACGAAACGCATCGTTTAATGGTGTATGGAAGAAGAGCCTTGATCAAAACGCAGCGTTTTGACCTGCGATTTTTGAAAAAAAAAATAAAAAAACTGACTGACGCGCGTCAGTCAATGAACGAATGGTGGAGTGCCACGTGGCATGTGTAGGGAGCTGGCCAATAGGAAAAATATAGCTGTTGCCAACGGTTATAATTTTTGTAATGTAATTTCTGAAATAAATATTTATTAAAAAAAAAATTACCAACGGTCATAAAATTTAATTCTCTATAAATAGACATGCATTTTGGTATATTTTGGTATAATTTCATAAATACCAAAAATCCTCCATATTCTTTATTTTTCTAAATATTCTGAAATTAGAAGATTTTTGTTGTATTTCACCGATTTTTAGGTAAATATTTTTTTTTTTTTTTTTTTTGCAAAATTCAATTATTTATTAAAATTAGTATATATGTGATTTTTTTGCAAATTAAAAAATGTAGTTCATGTAATGTAATTGCAATTATATATATAATTGTATTTAGAAAGTTGTTGATATTTTGTTCATACATTAATAAATTTGAAGTTAATTTAATCTGAATCTATTTGCTAATTTTTTGGAAATTGGGTTGTTGTTTTGTATATGTGAAGTAATTTGTTATGCTAATTTATATTTATATGTTATTTTGTATAGGTAGTAATTTCGTTACATTATATTATGTATTATATGTTTTGTTTATATATCGTTGAACGTGAATGTTGTATATTTAATAAATTAAGTGGTATTAGATTATATTTTTGGATTTTTTGTCATTTTAATTTGTTGTTTAAATGTAGTTAAAATTGTTGCAAGTTGTATATTAGTAAATTAAGTGTTGTGAAAGTTAGGTTATATACAACTGTTAAAAAAATGGCTAAAATAATGTTGTGAATGTCATGTCTTATTTACAATCTTTTTAAACGTATTTATTTTTTGTTTTGTGATGCAGAATCCTTTAATGGATCCGAACAACCCAAATGTCCGTCAACAATTTTCTGGTTTTAGTGATGATTTCCTAACTAATCCCGAGTTTCAATTGTTCTTGCAAAGAATGGAAAATACGTCTTTGCAACCAACTCCACAACATCAGACACCCACTGAACTTCCCCTAGAACACTATGATAATGAAGAACGTACACCTGAAACTGATCATGGTAACAACACCCAATTCGATGACAGTCAAGAGGAAAGTGTACCTGAGACGCCGTGGTATCCTCCACTAGTTCCCTAAATGCAATCCAACCAGGTTGCTGCATGAGCTACTCGTGTTTGGTCTATTGCGGAAGATGGAGCTCTGATTGGGTTGTACTTGCAAATTAGCGAAGATTCTATTAAAGGTACGAACTGAAAAGCAACTGACCTATGGCGCAATGTACACGCAGCATATCAAATGGCTCATGCGGAGAAGCCGCATATACTTCCGCCAAGACCTATAAAGAGTCTATCGTCGCACTAGAGAAGGTTGGCAGCAGACACACTATAGTGGATATCTTGCTATGATGAAGCGGGTAGACTTCCGGAGGGAGGGAGTGGTTACAACGAAGCTAACCGTGTAAAAAGTGCATCGAAGCTTTTTCATCTGGCCAAAGGTCACAATTTCAGTTTTCCTCACGCAGTTGAAATGCTTAATAAAGAACCAAAGTGGAGGCCCAAGCTGAGATGGTCCTTATCAAAGGAGGAAAGAAAAGCTGCTTGTGATGTTGAGGAGCAAGGTATTCCTGGAAGTGGGAAGAGGTCGAGAGATGATGTAGGGGACGAAACCCCTACGGATGGTTTTTCATCTGGAGGAATACGACGACCCGATGGTGTTAAGAAAGCAAAGGCCAAGCGTAAAGGGAAAACAGTGGCTACAGAAAGTGGTTCGTCTGACCTTGGCGAACGAATGAAGGAATTCGCTGCAATTCGCGAAATGGAGGCCAATCTGAAGGAAGAGAGGATAAAAATTGAAAAGGATAAGGAACGGAGGAAACGGGAGGAACTTGACATTCATAAGATGAGAACCATGTTTGATATGTTGTAAACTCTGAAGAATTCGCCTACGCCACTCACTCCTCAAGAAGAGGCGTACAAGAATTTTTTACTTGGTAAATTACAAGGCTTTTAAGCATGTTATTATAGTTAGTCTACGCTTGTATTACTCAAGTTTTTAATTATGCTATTGTAGTTGGTCTATGTTTGTATTAGTTAAGTTTTTAATTATGCACAATGTAGTCTTTTATTTTTAACTTGTATTAGTGGTGTGTTTAATTTCAATGTCGGATGTGAACTTGTATTCTGATTTTCCAATATTGAATGACAAGTTGTTTAACAAGTTGATTTCAATTGTCATTGTTACCGACATAATTGCAATCACTTTTTTTATTGTGTAGTCACTTTTTTCTGAATTCACTTTGTCAGAATGCTTTAACTTTTGGTCATTGATACCGACATAATTGCACTCAAGATTTGTCATTGTCAACTAGCATAGTATACCTATTCCGTGGTTGAAAATTTGATTACTTCAGTTGGTGTGGTTATTCAGATTTGTAACCACATATTCATTTGATATATTTGCTATATATAGTAAGCATGGCACAGATCCACAACCACACCAATTCAGAAACTTACATTATTAATACAAGATGTATCCCAGACCAAGTTCAAGTTCAAGTTCAAGTTCATCTTTTTCAAATACTAAAGAATATGATCAACTCGTTGATGAATGACGAGGGTTAAATCGGTCGCTACAATCTAACTCTCAATCGAACACCCTATAACCAAGTACAATGGCAAATAAAGGTTCGGTCCACGAGGAACGTGAGTAATTGCAAATCAATCTTAAACCTAAGCTAGTTCGAAATCAATGGAAAATGGTGTTCTAAAATACTACTAATAAGATGGAATAAATCAATAAACTAAGACACTAGGGAGAACGGGAATCCGCCTAACCATTGGTAACTAAGCAACAAGGAATCACAGAGACAAACGGGATATGCAAAGAATATAAGTCTGATCAATATCATGTGATAGGAAGACAACGGGCAATACTAAGCTTGGATTTCTCATGCACTTAACATTACTCGATACATAATCAAACCACATTCAATAATGAAATACTCAATTCACAATCTCTTGTTCAAATCAAGGATATCATGCAATCAAATTCAAGATTCTAGGTTAGCTACTCCTATTATAATGAATTAACATGCAATCGCATATAATCAATTTAATCACAATCCGTTTATCAAAATCAATCCTCAATTACATAGATTACCTAGGCCGAGTTTCATCCCGAAACCCTAGCTAGGAGACTACTCACACATATTCATAATCAAAGCAATAATGAATTCCAAAAGCATAATAGATATAAACATGAATTCTGATTAAGGAATAATAAAGCTTGATTAATAAACAATAATGAATAATACCAATTGTATTGATGCGAATCAATGGAAAAGTTCAGAACTTTGATATCCGTCGTCAATGAATAATACAAAGAATCTTCACAAATCTTGCTTCAAATCAATCCAAGAAAACTAAAATCGCTAGAAATATCTCTAAGAAAACTAATGAATCTCTAATACTAAGAACGTTCTCCAATAACTCTCTACAAAGGCTCTCAAAACTATCTCTAAAAAAACTGTCTCTAAATCTCTTAAAGTTGGGCTTTATATACGTCCTCTAATGCGGACAAGTCAAGCGCGCAGTTAACCCTGGATCAGCACGGCCGTGCTGTATTTGGCACGGCCGTGCTAGCTTGTCAGTAAGTAAACCGGATTTCTTCTTCAAATTGGCACGGCCGTGCTATATATGGCACGGCCGTGCAGCTTCCTGGCACGGCCGTGCTAAAAATGACACGGCCGTGTTGAATATGCTCTAGCTCGGGGCTCATACTGAAGCTGACACGGGCACGGGCAACATCTGGCACGGCCGTGCTAATGGCCTGCACGGCCGTGCGGGTGCGTGGATACTGACACGGCCGTGCTATTGGCTTGCACGACCGTGTTGCCTTGCTTGGGGTTGCTTGCTTATAGGCCAGCACGGGTGTGCCTATGGTAACACGGCCGTGCTGCCTGTGCTATGTAATCAATGCACGGCACTTGAACTTCCTTAATTCCTCGGACTCCGGTCAAGGCTATCTCGGTTACGCATCAAGGGCTCGGGATCCGATTAAACTCGGTTGATATTACCTGAAAACACATCAAAAACAAACCGAAAACCCGTGAAGCACGTAATATGGGGAACGTAAGCATAACAAGGTAATAATCGGCCAAAGCGGCCCCAAATACATCCAAAATCATCCTAAAATATGCTCTAAAGCGCGCCCTAAAGTGCGCTTGTCAAAACCCCCAAGCTACACTTTTGCTAGTCCTCGAGCAAAAACCAAGGGAAACACACATAAGATCAAATAAACTATGCCATTGCGAACAAATCAAATTAAGCACGGAATGAAATCAATGGATCCTACTTAGAACAACCATGCACGGAAGGAAAACTCACTCAAACAAGCAACGAGACACACAATCCAAGATATCGTTGATCAAAATGCAAACAAAACCTAAACCAAGCATAGAGAACAAAGAAGTCATGCTTCCCTCTAAACCCAACCAAACCGGCCACGTCCTCCCCTTTTTGCTTCAAATCACCACCCTAATTGGCCCCTCGTGATTCCTCGAAGGAACCGGAAAAAGTGATATTTTGAGGAAATAACAAAGGTATCCCGACATCTCGATTACGCATAATCTTTCCATAGGGTTGAAAGGTATCTCCCTCCACCGTTTGAGAACCGAACACCTCTAAAGTCTAAGGGTCTTAAAGGGTTGTAATGTATTGGCAATGGGTAAGGTGGTGAAAACAATTTAAAATGTGGAGTTAAATCCTAAATGAAGCGCAAGAATCACGATTCTCAAAAACAAAGCTCAAGAGATGCAATTCACATTCCACAATAAACACTGATCACACTTTTACACATCCCAAACTCTCTATGTTATACACACTCAAATCACCTTTTTCAAACTTCAATGCTTTTATTCATATGTCTTCGCCTTTTTCATAATTCGGACGGCTTTTCTCCTTTTTTTATTTTGATTTTCTTTTCTTTTTTTTTATTTTTTTTTAAAACAAATTTTCATATTACATCTTTAAAATTAAGCTCACTTTCAAACTTGCTCAAACCAACTATCGATCATTATTCTTGATTTGTACACAATAAGCTCAAACAAACCTTGCGAGGTAAACACTTCACAACTAAGGGTTGGTAAAACATCGGCCATCGGGTTTGTAACATGGGTAACCATGAATGGAATTAAAGGCTCAACATGGTTAGCAAGTAAGATGATGTAAAAAGAAAATTAATTTGTAACAAAATAAAAGGAACAAGAATAAGAAAAATGAAAAAGGTGCCCTCTTCCTCCCTTAAAAGTGTCAAGTCGGTCTTGGGATCTACAAGTCAACACAAAGATCGAAACATGCGTAATCAAGGATCCAAATATGCCACTCAAGAAGAATGATGAAGGCTAGAACAATAAAACCTCACGGGATTCATAAAAAACAACTACCAATTAAGGGGATCAAATCCACAAATGGGAAGCGACTCCATCTTACCACAATTCAATGGCTTAGAGTTTCACATGATAACAAACGTTCTAACCAACTACCTTCGCCTAGACTCGTCTACATTGATCAACAATAGACTCAAACTGTGTATTCATCACTGGCTTAAGTAGAAATAGATATTCCACACATATTCATTCACGTTTCGAATCCAAATATGAGCATTATTCCAAAAGTTTATGCAATTAGACAAGTTTATCACGATCCAAAAATATAGGAAAAGACTATGAGGCAAATCATATAAACTAGACTACACATTCTCATAACAGAAGCTTTTCCTATATTGCACACATATATAAACAACTAAGTAATCTAAACAAGCTAAATGGCTCATAAAGAGGCATGAAAATCACATAATAATCCCAATCGACAAACAAGTGATCAATTGATATCAACATCAATGATCCCAGGTTCTTTAGAACCGATCAAACATCCTCGAACCATTCAACTTCTTCCTAAACTAAACTATCCTAAGCACACAAAAACAAAAAAACTAAAGGAAAAAGGGAAAGATTTCACCAAATGCTTCTTGAAAACACACTAAGACAGCATGAGATGCGGCGAAGCTCCTAATGCTACCTCCATGAGTCTTCATATCTGCACAGGTTAGATAGAAACAAACCAAAACGAAACCAAAAGAAACTCGTTTTTTTATTTTTTTTTTATAGGAATATGAAGAAAAACAAGGGAAAATCAACAAGGAAACCATTCACCCCCCCCCCCCAAGCTAGTATAGACATTGTCCTCAATGTCAGGCATCGAGAGACTACCTAGAAGGCAAAAAGGGAAAGAGAAAAGTACCTCATTGACTGGGTCTCGGGTTGCCTCCCGGAAGCGCTTCTTTAACGTCATTAGCTTGACGCAACACATGGATTACAGGTTACCCATAATCAATACTTGCCATTGCAGTGGAGATAAGCTCACCATTCTTATTCTTGACAATAGTCACCGCCCCTTTCTTAGGTACTACAAACACAGGGGAAACCCTTCCTTGATGTGTTGGAAGGGGTTTAAGCTTTACCTTTGGTGCTTCATTAGCCTCCTTTGTAGTGGCCACATCTAATGCATCTAGAAATTGCTCCTCCATGTCCCTGTTTTCCTTGTTCTCATTCAACTCAAAATCATGATTAGTATAGAATAATTCGTTACGCATATCAGAGACAATGGAATCAACAGTGTCAACCATCATGCAATTATCAGAAGTAGAACAAGGATATTTCATATTTTTATTTAAATCAAAATCTAAAACCTCCTTTCCTACTTTCAATGAAATCTTGGCACCCTTTACATCAATAAGGGCCCCCGAAGTAGCTAGGAAAGGACGTCCTAGAATTATAGGTATATGAACATCCTCATCCATATCTAGGACCACAAAGTCAACAGGTATGACAAACTTCCCCACCCTTAGGGGAACATCTTCCACTTTACCCTTTGGAAATTTGATCGATCGATCGGCTAATTGAAGGGATATGTTAGTGGGAAGAAGTTCTCCTATATTTAATCGTTGATAAACAGAATATGGCATGAGACTAACACTAGCTCCAAGATCACACAAAGCATTATCAATATTCATTTTGTTTATAGCACAAGGGATTGAAAAGCTACCCGGATCTCCTAACTTAGGAGGCATTTTGTTCATTATTATAGTACTACAGTGTTCAGTGAGGTTAACAGTTTCTACCCCTTCACAGTTTCTTCTACCACTCAATATATCTTTTAAAAACCTAGCATAGTTAGGCATTTGTTTTATAGCGTCGGTGAATGGTATGGAAAAGGTGAATTTGCTTCAAAGTATCTAAAAACTTACCGAATTGAACATCCAACTTATGTCTCACAAACTTATGGGGGTAAGGAATTTTTTGCAATAGATTGGGTTCTTTGACTTGTGTTACTTCCTTTTCATTTAGGACCTCTACAGTTTTATCATTCTCTCCGGTCCTCTCCTCCTCACTCTCTATAACAGTATCAGTGGTAGGTGTAGTCACAGATTGACTCCTAGGGGGTACTACTTCATCGCTCCCCCTCAATGTCTTTCCACTCCTAGTGGTGATAGCATTTACAGTGTTTTTAGGGTCAATACCTTGAGGCGGTAGTTTTGAAACTCCAACCCCATCTTTTATAGCACTAGCCAACTGAGAAATCTGGGTTTCAAGCATCTTATTATGTGTCATCACTTCACTAAACTTTTTATCAGTGGTGGACATAAAAGTGTTGAACATTTTGGCCTGGGACTCCATCATTTCCTCCAAGCTAGATCTCTGTGGTGGTCCATGAGCATAATAATTATCATTTGTAGCTCGGGAACCACGCACATTAGATTGTTGGGGATTTTGATTAGAGTACCCCTTATTATTATTCCAGTTTCCCCTATTATTAATGCCGTTTCCCCCTTGATTGAATTTCCCTTGGGAATTATGATTCATTTGATTACCCTGTTGGTATTGGTTTTGATTTCCAAAACCACCATGTTAATTATAGGGTCCTTGGGAATTTTGGTCCCTTTGGCCCCTATTTCCCCACTGGTTTTGATAATCAAAATCATTACCTCCCTGATTATAATTGTTCCCTCTTTGATTAGGTGGCAGATATCTATTATTGTCATTCCTAGGTCCGTTATCATAAGACATAGCATTGACCTGTTCATTATTATATCTATTACCATCATTATTATTAGGATCATATGAGGGATCAAAATTACAAGCATTAGTATAATGATCATAAGACCCACAGTTTTCACAGAAAATACATCCTACAGGCATATTAGAAACGGAAGGATTAGGATTCATACCTCTCCCCTTAGATTGGGAGGGAAGATCTTGCAATGGCACGGAATCGAGTTTGGCTTTAACCACTGACATCTCCTTCCCGAGGTTCGTAATTTGTGATGTCAGGTTGCTAATGGTATTGAGGTGGTCCACTGAATAGGAGGTGGTCCACTGAATAGACCGCTCCTCCACTCTTGTTCACAGCATCTCGCTCGCCGTCTTGCCAATCCATGTGGTGTCGTACCACATCTTCGATAATATCTATGACTTGCTCTTCAGTTTTGTTCATTATTGGGCCACCTGCTCCCGCATCAAAACTGGTCTTCCCTTGAGGACTCAATCCTCCATAGAAAATCTGTAAAACTTGATATGTTGGGATTCCGTGGTGTGGGCACTCTCTTTGGTACTCCTTGTACCTTTCCCATGCTTCATAGATCGACTCCCCACTCCTTTGTCGAAACCCTTGAATCAAGGCTCTAGCATCGGCCGTCTTCTTTTGAGAATAGAATCTTCCCAAAAATGCTGTCGTGACATCATCCCAAGTGTGTAGAGAGTTCGGCTTCACCTCCTTCTCTAACCATTTGAGAGCTCTCCCAATAAGTGAAAAGGGGAAAAGCTTCAATCTCACGAACTCTTGATTCACCCCATTAACCTTGATGGTATTGCAGTACTTCTCAAATTCGTTCAAATGAGCCAAAGGGCTCTCATGCTTGGCACCACTAAACTGCCTTCTCTCGATGAGGGTGATCATAGCCGGCCGGATCTCGAAATCATTGGCCTCAGTAGTGGGTGGAGCAATCCCACTTGAAGCTCTATACGCCCCAGGAGTTCCCAACTCCTTAAGGGGTCGTGGTGCTGGCCGATTGGGTTGGCGCGGTATGTCTTCCATTGGAACCTGTTGTGTGTTGTGTTCCTTTCCTTGAGAGTTTGATGACGTCAATCGAGATTTACGATTGCTCTTCAAAGTTCTTTCGATTTCTGGATCGAAGGGTATTAATTCTCTCTGTTTAGACCTGCGCATACACACTAACCAGACCAATTAAATAGAAGGGCTACAAGTGTAGCCAAAAGGGAAAAATCTTTTTGTGCTTTTTTATGATGAACTAGACTCAAGAAATCAAAAAGCAATTAACAAACACCGCTCCCCGGCAACGGCGCCATTTTGACGAGGGTTAAATCGGCCGCTACAATCTAACTCTCAATCAAACAATACTTATACGAACACCCTATAACCAAGTACAATGGCAAATAAAGGTTCGGTCCACGAGGAACGTGAGTAATTGCAAATCAATCTTAAACCTAAGCTAGTTCGAAATCAATGGAAAATGGTGTTCTAAAATACTACTAATAAGATGGAATAAATCAATAAACTAAGACACTAGGGAGAACGGGAATCCGCCTAACCATTGGTAACTAAGCAACAAGGAATCACAGAGACAAACGGGATATGCAAAGACTATAAGTCTGATCAATATCATGTGATAGGAAGACAACGGGCAATACTAAGCTTGGATTTCTCATGCACTTAACATTACTCGATACATAATCAAACCACATTCAATAATGAAATACTCAATTCACAATCTCTTGTTCAAATCAAGGATATCATGCAATCAAATTCAAGATTCTAGGTTAGCTACTCCTATTATAATGAATTAACATGCAATCGCATATAATCAATTTAATCACAATCCGTTTATCAAAATCAATCCTCAATTACATAGATTACCTAGGCCGGGTTTCATCCCGAAACCCTAGCTAGGAGACTACTCACACATATTCATAATCAAAGCAATAATGAATTCCAAAAGCATAATAGATATAAACATGAATTCTGATTAAGGAATAATAAAGCTTGATTAATAAACAAGAATGAATAATACCAATTGTATTGATGCGAATCAATGGAAAAGTTCAGAACTTTGATATCCGTCGTCAATGAATAATACAAAGAATCTTCACAAATCTTGCTTCAAATCAATCCAAGAAAACTAAAATCGCTAGAAATATCTCTAAGAAAACTAATGAATCTCTAATACTAAGAACGTTCTCCAATAACTCTCTACAAAGGCTCTCAAAACTATCTCTAAAAAAACTGTCTCTAAATCTCTTAAAGTTGGGCTTTATATACGTCTTCTAATGCGGAGAAGTCAAGCGCGCAGTTAACCCTGGATCAGCACGGCCGTGCTGTATTTGGCACGGTCGTGCTAGCTTGTCAGTAAGTAAACCGGATTTCTTCTTCAAATTGGCACGGCCGTGCTATATATGGCACGGCCGTGCAGCTTCCTGGCACGGCCGTGCTAAAAATGACACGGCCGTGCTGAATATGCTCTAGCTCGGGGCTCATACTGAAGCTGACACGGGCACGGGCAACATCTGGCACGGCCGTGCTAATGGCCTGCACGGCCGTGCGGGTGTGTGGATACTGACACGGCCGTGCTATTGGCTTGCACGGCCGTGCTGCCTTGCCTGGGGTTGCTTGCTTATAGGCCAGCACGGGTGTGCCTATGGTAACACGGCCGTGCTGCCTGTGCTATGTAATCAATGCACGGCACTTGAACTTCCTTAACTCCTCGGACTCCGGTCAAGGCTAGCTCGGTTACGCATCAAGGGCTCGGGATCCGATTAAACTCGGTTGATATTACCTGAAAACACATCAAAAACAAATCGAAAACCCGTGAAGCACGTAATATGGGGAACGTAAGCATAACAAGGTAATAATCGGCCAAAGCGGCCCCAAATACATCCAAAATCATCCTAAAATATGCTCTAAAGCGCGCCCTAAAGTGCGCTTGTCAATGAACTCTTCACATACCAACCCCCAACTTTCCTCATGCCCCAAACACAATCCCAACCCACTACAGAAACACCCAGAGGGGGTACGAATAGAAGAGATAGGGAAATGGGACATGTCAGGCTGTTTAATGATTGTTTTTTCCGATAATCCCGTGTACAACACCAACCAATTTAGAAGGAGATTTCGAATGCAACAACCTTTATTTTTACGTATAATGAACAAGGTCGTTGAAGGTGATGTTTACTTCCAGTAGCGTAGGGATGCAGCTGGAAAATTCGGCTTATCACCTCTGCAAAAATGTACAGCTGCGATAAGAATGTTAGCCTACGGCTTGGCTGCAGACGCCGTGGATGAATGCGTTCGAATAAGTCAGTCAATCGCTCGAGTTACCCTTCAACGTTTTTGTACCGGGGTCATTGATCAGTTCGGAACCGAGTACCTGCGAAACCCTACAACTGATGATTTGGCCCAAATACTGCATCAAAATGATGCGTGGTTTTCCTGACATGATAGGTAGCATTGATTGTATGCATTGGGAATGGAAGAACTGTCCAACCACTTGGAAAGCGCAGTACGCTGGTAGAAATAAGAAAGCAACGCTAGTACTGAAAGCCGTCGCGGATCAGGATTTATGGATCTAGCATTCCTTCTTTGGTATTCCCGGATCTTGTAATGATCTTAATGTGTTGCACCTTTCACTAGTGTTCGATGAGGTTCTGCATGGTCGAGCTCCTCCGGTAAATTTTACAGTTAACGGCCATGAATACAACATGGCTTATTACTTAGCCGACGACATTTATCCAAAATGGGCAAATTTTATTCAGGGTATCACACACCCTCAACTTCATGAAGATAAAATGTTCGCTGACCACCAGGCTGCTGCTCGGAAGGATGTTGAAAGAGCTTTCGGTGTTTTGCAAGCTCGATTTGCAATAATACGAAAACCATCACTGGCGTACGATGAGGACATACTGCGGGACATAATGAAAACATGTATCATTATGCACAACATGATTGTTGAAGATAAGCGACACAACTACACTCGAGCCGAAATTATAAGAAGCTTCTACGAAGAAGATCAACAAAATTTACACAACAGCATCAACGTCTACAACGCCACCGTTTGAATTCAACGTAGGCCGACCTACCAACTTTGACTTTACCTCATTTCTACAACGAAAATCTTCCCTCCGTGATAGAGAAACTCATCTATCTCTGAAAAGTGATTTAGTCGAACATATTTGGTTACAACACGGGCCAACTAATTAGGGAAAAATTAGCACGACTTAAATAAGGCCAACTACTATGGCCTATCTACTTTTCCGTGCGCAGTCGTGTTTTTTTTTAATTGATTGTTTATTTTATTCCCTAACTTTAATTACGCATGACGTTTCAAATGTAATCGGTTTCTAGTATTGTACCGCTTTTTAAAATAAATAAAAACATTTACGAAATTTTTAGCGTTTTGTTACCATTATTTCTTCTAACATACATAATTTAACGACATATTTTACCGATAAAAACAACACAAATAAAAAAAATAATTTACACATATTTAGACTAGTTTTTATTTAATTGGAGTAATATTGTTAAAATATAAATGAAATTAATAATAAAGAAGTGTTGTGTAGGAGAGAGAAAGTAATGGTGGGGTATTGAAAAAGTAAGAGAGAGAGTGGTGGGCAAGCATTATTTTTGCTCACCATTGGGAGAGAAATTGTGAAAAAAAAATTGCCCATGGGCAAAACTGATTTGTTGAGAGAGAAAGTGGGTAGAGAGATATTGGGAAAGCATTATTTTGCCCACCATTGGAAGTGGTCTTATGAATGTTGAATATGATAAAATTATAATGTCAATAAAGTGTTTCAACAAAAGATAATAACTTTTTTGTATTTACTAAGATATTAACTTTTTTTAATAATGTAATAACAAAAAATTGATTGATATTTTACATTTTCGAATTAGACATATAATATAGTTGTCAAACACTACATTTATTTTATGGTCATATCTAATACTCCATTAGTCTAATAAACAAAATAAATAAATAAGTAAATTGGAAAAAATATATTAAAGTGATGTTTTAAAATCAATTACTTCGATATGAATCAATTTTATTATTACTTTTTCGGTAAAACTCAATAATACTCGTTTAAAAGATAATTAAAAAAGAGTTGGAAAACTATTTAAGGTAAATGTGCATGGAAAATTTTAGAACACAATAAATAGGAATACATTTTATATAGAGATAATATCTAAGTTTGGAATACTAAATTATTATAGCTTTATTATAAAAATATTCGAAAAATAAAATATTTTTTGCTAAAAGGAGGGGGGGAGTTTTGGAGGGGAAAAACAGCACCAGAATGTGACACATGTCAATCCCGGTGTCTGTTTTAGTATTAAGTTATTGATTGATTGATTATAATTAATTGGATCTTGTTTACGAATAAACAATAAAAATATTTATGAAAATGGAATTAATTTAGGAATGCATGTCAAATCACGTGTTGATCAGTGCAATAAAGTTCATTTTAATTTAATATTTTTAATTTTAGTTATCCCTTGGTCGTTTGTAAGTTACTCCCTCTATCCCTTAATTTTTATCCCATTGCAAAAATATGGGTCAAACTTTTAAAATTTTGACCATGAATTCTCGTTGATATATAAGTGATAATATATTCATGTGGGATTTAATTAGAACCGTCTCATTGTATAGTTTATTAATATCAAATTTTTATAATTTTTACGCATATAGAAATGGAGATATATACGTTTGAAGACGTGTCTTGAAAACCGTAAAAAGTCAAATAGGACAAAAAATAAGGACAGACGGAATATTGCCTAATGAAAATTATAAATAATTTTTTTTCTTTTAAGATATTAATTAAAAATGAAGCACGCCTTATGGGCAGTTGTCCACGTGGTGTGCAGTCCCCACCTTGGACATCGCCTTCCGATTAATGCGGCGAATGGATAAGTTTGCTTTCTAGTGTACTCATTTTATTTTATTATTTTTTTTTTCTTTTTTTGTCTACCTACGTATTAGTTGCTCCGTACATAACTACATAACGAAGTTGGTCCTATGGATGGCAGTGGGTTGAGTTTAATGGAAGACCCGCCCCATACCTGCCCTAGTGGGGCAGGGATGGAGGAAGGGTTAGCGGGTGATGGGCAGGGATTGTTACAAAATGTATACCCGCCTGGGTGATAAGACAGATATGGATTTCAGAGTAGACCCGCCTCATACCTGCCCCGTCCCATACCCACCTTATACCCGCCTATATTTCCTTTAGAAGAATTTAGAATTTATGAAACTTACCCCCTAAGACCCAATTCGCCCAAACAGTAAGGGTCCTAAATTTTTTAATCTAATTTGATATAATTGTCATCAATGTGATACAATATAGCATCATGGCAGTGGGTTTGAGACGGTTTTAAGGTGGGTATAGATATCCAAGTGGGTGTTGGGGCTAAGATCTTGTACCCGACGGGGCGGGTATAGATGTGGATATTGTACCCACCACGGGTGGTGGGGCGGGAATGGATATAAGATTTTTAAGCGGGTATGGGTATGGAGGTACCATCCTCCGCATCTGACCCGCCCCATTGCGTGCCATCCCTACTTGGTCCTCTCCCCCTCTACTCTTAGTCAATAACTGTAATTAGATTGACATATTGTTATATTTACCTAATTTTCACTTAAATAAATTTATTAAAAGTTATGTTGGCAAGATTAGCCCTGTCTTTGTCTTAAAAAAAATTTCCCATGCCACATAATATTTTAATAATTTTTAATATTTTATAATTATGTTAAAACTCTTTAAGATTAAACTAAATTTAGATCTTCATTCCTCAAACTCATTTAAGATTTCTTAAATACATGTACTATTTTTATTTTCCTTTTTTTTATATATCATTTTTTAATAGTATAATTTTGAAATGGTGTTGCAAGTTACATATCTTACATAGCTGAAAAATAATATTAAACAACTAGATACAAAATTATAAATAATAATGAAATTACATGAATATCGTGATATATATATACATAATATCATAGTCGTAAAATTTACAATTTTTTGTAATTTAAATTTGTTGATGAAAATAATAGTAAATAATAGAATACTTTAGATTAAAATACAACAAAAAATAGAAAATAAAGGAATACTTTATATTAAAATACAACAAACGATTTTATCAATAAAATAAATATAACAGTCAATTGCAATTAAATTTACACTTTACATTTTTTTGAATAAATTAAATCAAATTATTGTTAACGATAATATTTTTCAGGAAAAAAAAAAAAAAAAGTTGAGCTATGATATACGTGTATAAGCAAAATACAGTGTATAAAGTATTTAGATGAGTCTTAAGTTGAGTCTTAAATTTTCAAAACTCCATTTAAGACTTTGTTAAGACTTTGCTTCATAAGTGCATAATTTTTGTAAAGTTTTGTCTTAAGACAATTTAAAGGTGATTTGCTGATGTCATGTATAGTCTTAATACCTAGGGCTAATCTTGCTATACCTGTAAATGAGCAACTTTTATAATAACTTATTTTTCCTGATTTTCTCTTATCTAAATTGATAAGTGTTAAAATTAGTAAAAATAAGATAAACAAAACAGAGCTTCGTATGATTTCTAATCTTATCAAAGATACTACTAAAAAATATTTGATCACGCTACAATTCTACATAGTAAAACACAACATGAAATCAAAATTTTCGAGAATATTCTTTTAGCTTGATTTTTTTTTTTTTTTTTTTTTTTTTAAAAAAAAAATTTAAAAATAAAATTATATTCATACTTCCTATATGCTTAAGATGAGTTGGTCAAAATCCATTCTTTTTCCTTCAAAAGATACTCTACATTTGGAATACCCCAATTATTACTTATCTTGGCATATGATCTTTTCATTCCATTAGCTTTTGTTTTTTTTAAAGTTTTTTCTAATCAAGATCAAGACATCTTATAGATAGGTCAACATTCCTACACAAAACTCCGAAGAAGGGAAAGTTAGGGAAAGAAATAGAGAATCTCCATTCGGAAGAATCATATGTAGTTGATATCGAATAGATGAAGCTATGACTTTAAGATCATAATCAACTACACTACATAAGAAATGCTGCAACTAAATTTCGGATGAAAGAAACAGTTGTTGCAAGTATTCAGAGACGAGATAATGGTATTTTATTTATTTTTCTTATTAAGTAAGTATATGTAAAACTATGGGACTAGATTAATTACATGTTTTTTTTTTCTCTTAAAATGAAGTAAATATAAACACCTTATAAGTTGATAACTAGTGTGCGGCCCGGGCGTTGTACCGGATTACCGCTTTGATTAAATTTATTTATTTTATTTTTTTTTATGAAATTTTTTCTATCATCATTTTTCCCCCTTTTTTTCAAATATGTTTTATAATTGTGGTATTATAATTTATGAATTGATAAAGCATAGGTTGTTTGAGTATATTGTGCACAAATGTTAAGCATAATGTTACTAATTAACATTGTTAAAAAAAATGCTATTAATTAACAAAAAGTATAGGAACATAATTTCTAACTCTCCATTATTTGGAAAATGTTGATTATATTCCTCTTATTTATTTATTTATTTATTTATTTATTTTTATCAAGTTGCATATCTAGTTTTTCCTTTTTATTTTGAGACTGCCATTTATAGTTGTATTTATTTTAAAAAAATAACATGATTCATTATTGGCTAAGATGGTAAGGAGTTTGAACTTTCTTCCCTAAGGTTTAGTGTTTGAAACCCATGATAGGCTTTTTTATATTAATTTGTCAATAATGTTACTCTTGTTTTGTTAAGTGGTGATGACGTGTTATTAAGTGATGATGTGGCACAATGCTTGTTAAGGAGGGAATGACGTGACACATAAACGTTTTTAGAAAGACTTTCTAATATATTAGTATAAATTTTTTGTATAAGTTATTTAGTTGGTCATTAACATACAAATAATTCCTCCCATCCACCTAAAAAAAAGCGTATAAATAATTTTATGGAGTTGCCAATTCAACTTGCTACCTTGATAAATATTTTTTTTTTTTAAAAAGTTGAATTAGGAAAAAGGCCAAAATTATTATGAGGAAGAAACCAAGAGGTTTATCCAATAAAATGAATAGTAATATGGCCTTTAGGCAAAAGGAAAGACGTGTGGCCCATTTACAGCACGTGATTTGACACGTGTCAAGACATTGGACATCCGGCGGCATTTGGAGAATCCTTCTTGGGCCATCTTTGATGTTGGGGGGTTTTGACAACTAAGTGGTGGGACCCACGTAAGAAGGTTTTTAATTTTGGTTATGATTTGCTGAGTTGGCATCATTTGATTGGCTTGAGGAGGGTGAATGAAATAGGAAAATTATCGTAGTATTTGTGGTTTTGGAGGCAGAAAGTGGAGAAAATGGTGTTGTCTTTCAATTAAGCTTCAAGTTTTGTGGTGCATAGTTTTGGCTTCATTTGCTTGAATTTATACTTCCTCCGTATTTTTTAGCACAAAGTATTTATAATACACGCTTTTTCATGAAATATAAGAAAAGCGGAGCTCATATGAATTAAACATTTAAAATGAGGTTAAAAAAATAATAGGATTATAATAAAGTGGACCATGAGTTTTAAATAAGGGTAAAAGTGCAACCTTCACCTAAAAAAACTTTTGAATTATATAGTGTGTGTAAGTATTGCGACTTTTTCATTTTAAGGAATTATTGCAAGTATTGAAAAATGGAGAAAGTATAGTACAATCTAAATTTGGTTAATAAAATGACTTTATATTTGATTGATATATTTTATAAGGTAACACGAAAGACTCTATTGAATTAACATCTCTTTGGTCATGTTCACTTCACCTTATTTTTGCTGAACTGAAATTATTTTTACTAAACTGAAATTATTTTTGCTGAACTTAAATTATTTTTACTGAACTGAAATTAATTTTATTGAAATGAAATTATTTTTGTTGAACTGAAATTATTTTTTACTGATTGTCCATTGTATTTCTCTTTAAAGTTACTGATTTTTACGGAATTGAAATTATTTTTACCGAACTGAAATTTTTTTTACTGAATAATTTTTTTTAAGGTGAAGTGAATAGGGCCTTATAGGTTAAGTTAGTCTAGATACGCGAGTGAAAGGTAAAGAAATTGCCTTACTTCCAAACAATGTAGTTGGTGGGCTCGAGCTTGTGACTTCAAAATTAAAAGGTGAGTTTCCTACCAACTCCATCAAATATGCTTTGAAATAAATATTGTGTAGATTCATAACATAAAAATGATGCAATTTTGTATACTAATTTGTATAAGGGTTTGATTAGTTCACCTTATTTTTGCTTATTTGATCTGATCTGATATGATTTGACCAAAGTTTGACCTTAAGTTTACACGATAATCTATAATAAGAAAAAATATATACCAAGTGGGGAGTCTTGTTAGATTCGTAATAATGTGTATTTTATTTATATGTAATTTTCATAATTTTTATCATTACGAAATAAAGATATTTAGCGATAAAAAATTACACATAAAACGATGATCTGATTTGAACTTATTTTTTCTGAAATAAGTAATAATAAATTGAACTAAACAAGGTCTAAGTGGCGGGATAAAACGGTTATAGTCTTAAAGACATACACAAGTAATACAACTATAGGCCTTGTTTGGCAAATGACTATTGGTTGTTAGCGGTTGCTTGATTGGTTCACTTGGCTTATTTGACCAGCTAGAATGTTTGGCTGTTTATAATGGCTTTTGAAATTGGCTGTTTAAGCTGACTGTTTATAAAAAGGTTTGGTAAATTTAGTTGGTGGCTGTTGGCTGTTAATTAGATAATTTGTGGGCCAACAAGCCAAAAGCCAACAAAAAAAGCTACTCATAGCAGCTTTTTCATTTTGGCTTAAAAGCCAGCTTTTTCGCTGAATAAAAAGTCAATTACCAAACACTTTTTTTGGCTATTTGATTACATAAAAAGCCAAAAGCCAAAAGTTAACATAAAAAAGCCACCAATAAGCCATTTACCAAACATGGCCTATGTCTTGGACTGAATAAACTCCCTAATTTATGAGAGAAAATGAAAAGTGTTTATTTATTTTTACAAAAACATACTAGTACACATTTTACAATTCTTTTTAATTGGCTGTCAAAAAAAAAAAATATCAATATGTTTTGTATTCTACTATTCTTGTATAGATCCTATAACTTTTGATAAAGAAATTATTCATGCATTGATATAAGATTATTAATTATTAATCTTGTCTTTCAAAAAAATAAGATCATCAATAATTAATAATTTAATATCTACATCAATCACATCATCCTAACTTGTTCGTATGATTTTGATTATTCATATACAGTACTTTACAGAAAAACGAAACTTTAAAAAGTCATAACTCAAAAGTCAACAAAATAGCATGTTCAAAAACATTTTACTCGAATAAAGAAAAGAAAAAAAAAAAGAAAAAGAAAAAAAAAAAGAATTATATTAGTACTTAGGTTTACTGTACTAGTAACTACGAGTTGCTGTAAGCTCTAGACGTTAACAATAGAATATTAATCAATACGTACAACGTAATACTCCGTACATAATAACTACTTATTATAAATTTAATTATATTTATAATCTATGCTTTTTTGTATATTACTCCGTAGTTGTTTAGACCTTCATCAAGGTTGGTACATGCATGCTTCTTGATGTGATATTGTGGTCCAAAAGTAAATTAAATCTACAACTGTAATACTAATGGATCCAGAAATGAAGTATATAGTTAATAGTATACTACGTATAATACAGTTTTTAGCCGTTAAACATTGTTTATTACAACTTGGTTGGTTAGTTGTTGCCAACAATCACCTATCTATCCCACTCAATATAATTATTACTTAGTACAACTAATGCTGAAGTACTTAAGAGTTAATATTTCGACATAAACCTTTATATATATAACATATTAATATGATATGCAAATACTACATTCTTTTTAGGATACGTAGGCCTACAAAATCCTTATTAAATTACTATCAAAATTAAAGCTAAAATTCTTAGACTTCCACCATTATTGGGTACTTTATCCATCTAATAATATAGTGTCTACTTTCTATTGGTATCATGCAAATATTATACGGAGTAATACTCCATGTGATCAATCCTTCAAATTAGGTCATATTTGATCTCTTCAAGTCAAATTTACTTTATCTTGCTAAACTTAAGTTAATTTTACTGATTAAAACTTATTTTCATTTATGTAATATTACTTGTTCTTTAAAGATATAATTAAATAATTTTTAATTGATAAAAATCTACTACGATTATTTTTTCATATCAATCAAAAAACTTACATCACCGTATTATATAATCTTAATTAATATGCGTGTTAAAGCCTATAAGGACAGTGATTTGAGGATGGGAGATTATTTTTTTAATTAAAGGAAAAGATCAACTCTGATATTGACCTGTAACTATAGAGGTTAGTGGATCACATTCAAGTATACTCGACTTGTTCACACTTTCTTGTTTGACTGGACTAATTTAACTTTGTTGATTAATTAAATAAGAAGCTAAGCTCTTCACCAAATAAAAAAGAAGCTAATAAGCTAGGCTAAGACGACATTGGATAACATGTACTAGTGTACTGCGCTATACCCGTAACATGTACTCGTAGTGTTCAATAAGATAACATTTTTAATGTACACTTAATAATAATTTATTTATTTATTTATTTGTTGATTAATTATTATCACTATCTTAGAAGTTTGAACCAAACCAACCAAAAGAGGTTGGATCATATAATAATTTAAAGATATGCATAGTGGATAACTAGATATAGAATACTCCACAAATAAAGTGTCATTAATTCATATATTAGGTTATAAATTTATTATTAATTAACTCCCTTTGGTTTTTTTTTTTTTTTTTTGTTTTTTTTTGTTTTTGGGTATTTTTTTTCAATTCCCTCTGTCAATTATGCACTATGGCTACAAATTACAAATTCACAATATGACCAAGCTTATTTAAATTAAATGTCCAACCTAATCAAACAAATTTATGCTTCCTTTGTTTTAAGAAACTTATAACACTTCGACTAGTATGATTGCTAATATGCAACTTTAACCAAACTAATAATTCAACAACATTATTTTATAGAATGGTTGTTAATAGGGTTGTTCAGAGTGCGGTCTAGACCGCACCAAACCGTAATTTTGCGGCTTGTGGTTTGAAAATTGCAGTGCGGTTTCCGAAAATGACCAAACCGCACTTTTGCGGTTTGGTGCGGTTTCCGAAATATTTTAAACCAAATCGCACCGCAAACCGCACTCTGATGCGGTATGCGGTTTAGACCGTCAAACCGCAAACCGTTATACATACCAACTTTATACTATTTCTATTTAAAAATATATATAAAATAGCTTAAAAATATGATGTAATTTTTTACTATTGGCCAATTAAAAGTTAAAAAAAGAGTTTAATATTTAAATTTTAAATTAATAATCACAAAATAAAATAAAAAGTCTTTTTTTAAAAAAATATTTATAATTTTTTAAAAAATATGGTTAAACCGTAAACCGCACCGCACCGCACCAAACCGCATTTTGCGGTGCGGTTTGGAAAAAAATCTCAAACCACACCGCGAACACCCCTAGTTGCTAATGTGCAACTTTAATTAAACTAATAATTTAGCAACATTATTTATAACATTTGTTTTCAATTTGTTGTAAAAATGTGTTGTCAATTCAAGTGAGGGCTTGTTATGCTCACCTTATTTTCACATACTTTGGGTCTAATAAGCTCAGATAAGTTTAAATAAGTAAAATCATGTGAATAGAACACACCCTTAGTATATAAATAGTGCAAAATAATAGTAATTATTAACTTTTACTTGATAAAAGAACCTTTAATAAGATTATCACTACATACATGTTGAAGAGAGTTTGATGAACTTTTTTATAATAATAAATTAATAATGTATCAATTAGTAATTTGGTTAAGGTAGATTACACATTGTTTCTAATACCCATGGGATCGGATGAATGAACCATACATTAATTATATTATAAAATAATAATTAATACATGAAGTATATAAGATTTTTTTTGTGCACACGAAGTATATAAGATGAATACGAAGTGTGTGTGAAGTATGAGTGAAACTTATAAATTAATCCAAAGATAATACGGAGTAATAATAATTAAACATCGCACTTTTATTGTTCATAAGAATTGAGCCGCACCATGTAATGTTATAGCTCAACTTTGATGCTAACTTAGAATATTAATTATCTTCCATGTATCTTATCAACTAGCTAGGTCAAATAAATAATTCAACAGTCACCAGGTCAATTTAATATACACTAATTGATTAGTTATCTGTACATGCATGATGATTTATAAACTTGCAACTTGCATTGTTGAAACTCTTTTCTAGCTATTCCCTCTATTTTGCTTTAAGTGTTACACTTACAGTACAAATAAATAAACTGCCAACTAATCTGATGTATAATTAAGAATAAAACATGAATATTGAAATTAAAAGAGCATTGAGATAACTCTCTCCAAATGAAAATCTATAAGTTAAATGTGGTTGAACTAAGTCATTCTTGAAAATTTTGACTAGCATAGATTTGGGTATCGTCTATAAAGGAATCAAAGCCAGGTTTGAAGCTTCTTTACCTATGAAAGTCTAAAGGAGTTTTTGCTTTTATTTTTTTTAAAGGAAAACCATTATTAGCAATGGTTTGATTTCGTTTGCTAACCAAGGTTGTCAGAATCGGGATCCCACATTGGATTGGCGAGGGGAGTAGGATTGAATTGATAAAATCGGGTTGTAAAATCGTAAGATCCTACGAAATTGATAAAAGGAGTAATAAAAAGGTTGCTATATAACTAGATACACATTCTGCTTAGAGAAAAGTTTGATTGCTTTAGGCTCATTTTAATGAGTAAAAAGTAGGATTGTACGATCTTGACCGATCCTACGCAATTCTGACCGGTTCCACACGATTCTATCCGATCCTGTCAATCTAATAATAATAGAAGTGAAAAACAGGATCGTCCGATCCTGTACGATATTGTACGATCCTACACGATCCTACCTGATCCTGTACGATCCTGAATAATCCTATAGTGATCCTGCTTGCTCTGCGATTCTGCATCCGATTCGAATCATTTGGCTAAAATTAGAGATCGTATGCGATCCTACGATTCGGATCGCGATTCTACCAACAATGTTGCTAACTATAAGTGATGAACAAATATTCAACAAAGTGGTAATAAAATCCGATTTAATCATTCCAACCAATTTATGTCTTATAAAACAAATCTTCCTTAGTGATCCATTTGATACTATGAGCATATTCTTCTAGATATTTTGTTATATAACAATTAACAAATAGTCTAAAATCTACATAGTATTTCTTTACTCACATTTCCAAATATGTAAATGAACGACATATTTGATACGAAGTAATTAAGTAGCAACTCATAAAACACATCAAAAGAATCCATTTCAATGGAGACACAAAATTAACATGGATCTATGGCTCCGATTTTCATTTCATCACTTCATTTAATACACAAGGAGAATAGCGTTAATGAATTGAAATATCTCACAGGTTCTCCTGATCCGGATTAGTAGACTAGACACTTTATAAGTAGGCAAAATGCCTTTAAGACTCTAACCACAATCTCTTAGCCTAGTTGTGAGATGCAAACTTTTCTACTAAATTAATCATATACATATACATTCATTTCCATTTAAAAAGAAACTTCCATTAAAAAAAAAAAAAAGTTTCGAGTATATCCTAGAAGTTAGGTCACCATGAAGTAGGTAAGGCCCGTAAGGGTAAGGTTAAGGGCATGGGTAGGTATTTTTGTAATGAAAAGTAACAAAAAGGGTCAAACACATGAAAATTAAAATTAAATAAAATTAATTTTAATTAAAATAATATTATTAATAAAACCTTGCTTGTCAAAAAAAATAAAAATAAAACCTTATCCAAACTAAGGTTTAAATCTAACCATGGTAAACGTAAACTCCCAACCATCTCTCTTCCATCTCTTTCTCTTTCCCTTTCTCTCTCCTCTCATCTTTTTCTCCTCCGTTTTTTCTCTCTCTTACCTGAGTAGTGTGCGTTCACATTCTTCAACCTCCTCATATATTTATTTTTCTGCCATTATTCTGGTGAGTCAACTCATTTTTGTTTTTCACCTTTTTTTTTTCCCCTTTCTTATGATCTGAAATTTTGCATTTTTTTTCATTTTTTCCTCTTTAATTTGGGTTAATTTATTATTGATTTTATTTTTTAAAATAATTGATGAGTAAAATTAGTGAACTTTTTGAATACCCAGATCGTTTTTGTTTTCTGGGTTTCCCTTTGATTTGGTTTTTGGGTGTTATTTTTTAAGGAGTATAATTTTTTATAGAGGCGTGAAGGGTAGTGATGTTGATGGGATTTAATTCGAGGTCTAGAATTATACTGACCCAAAATTTTTACCAACTAAACTAGTTGACAATTTGACATTCGCATTTGTTTTAGACATTGGTGTGTTTGTTCATGATTTGTGTTTTGGTATCAGACTAGATTTATCATTACTTGGTTTTTGTATTAATTAAATTGTCTTATTTATAGCTATGTTAATTAACTTAGTTCATAAAGGAATATGGAATTTTGATGCTGCTTTGTCTGAGTATTAATAATAGCCTCTTTATATTTGTTTGGTAATTTGACATTTTTTTTTGGATTTATTAGTGATAAGTTAGGAAAATTTTAGTTTTTGAAGTATTGATTTAATAGGTCACTGTCAACATGAAAATATCCATTGACCAAAAATATAAAAACATAAAAAATAGGGTGGTTCTAGGGATTTTGCTGCAATGACTAATGGTGAAGGAGTGTTCTAGAATATTGGGTATCAAAAGCTTCAACTACTTTTTCTAATTCATGGGGCTATTTAATTTTCCTCTATAATAATTTACATTTAATGAAGAGGGTTTAGGTTTTGTTGAGTTTGGGGTAGGAAAGTTTTGAAATTTTGTCTGAAGGTTGAAGTTAAGTTTAGCAATGTCTTATATTTTCCATTTCACATAGAGTACTCATCCAAGGTGGGTGGAACTGGACATATAATATGACACCCGGGAACTCGAGAAACTTGACTTAATAAGAAGCTAAAAAGATTACAGAAAAACTGATCCTGAAAGTAGTTATATCTGATCTTTTTATTACAGATTTTGAGTGTATAGAAATCGTATGTGGATCTTTTTTCAGCCTGTAGCTTCTTATAACGTTCATTGGTACCAAGTTGTGCTTAGTTGGTACCATCCTAGTTCCCAAATGCTTCTTCATTAGTACCAACAAGTACAAAAAATAGAAATTTCAAGTTTTGTTGGTATCAATCGACTTTTTATTTATTTATTTATTTATTTTTTATTGGATTAAGATGGGTACCATCTAATCACAACTTAGAGTTATTCATGACTCAAGCTGTTATATATGCTGAGAAATTCTCATCTCATGTGCTCATCATTTGGTGACCTAACCCTGTATGAATTTATAATTATTCCTTTATTCTTTCCAAACCTTGTAGAATTAAGTAGCTTTTTGATGGCCTGATGAAGATTTTGTGAATGTCTTTTAAGTTCGTTATTCACTGTCTTTTTTTTGTGTTTACTTTTGTGTGGTTCTGGTGCTGTGTTGTATTTCCCGCATACTCCTATGTTTATTATGTTGCATGTATTCAATATGCATCTGTTGCTGAAGTGGGGGTGGCGTAGTTTGATCTTATTTTTATATACTGTAGGATATATTTGTGATCTCTAAAAGATTTAACTAGAATGCTGTGCAAGTCTGCTTAACTGAAAATCTTTTGTTGGTATTTCAATGATCTCTCTTTTTATTTATCTTTTATTTTAATTATATATTTATTAATTAATAAACTTTTCCAATTTGAGCTCCCTAGAACTTGTACATGTTAGCGGAAGGGAAAATGTCAATGTCAAACTATATTTTACATGGGAAGCACTCCACACAAATTTATAGGGAAAAAGTCACCAACTGTCACATTGTCACTAACTAGTTAACAAGAACTAGCAACGCTCACAACGTTCCTTTGAGATACAACCCATCCCTCTCAAGAACTCTAATCTGGTAACCTAAGTGTTTGTGATCTCTTCTTGCTGTTCTGCAATGAAAAGTGATACCCATGATCCCTTTATATAGTATATGGAGTCATACCCCTACACCAAAGTTGTTAATATTTTAAACTCTAACTATATCTAGGATACAAAAGTTATTAGAAAAACTTATTATTATATAAAATGATTACAATTAAATAGGAATATGAATACTAGAGTCTTAAATCAACCAAGGTAAGAAGACTAAGTTACTTGCTATCAAAACCCTCAAACTGCCACCTTCTTGTACCACGTACAGGCAATACTTGTGTTCGTGATAGTGCCACCAAGCCTTTGCTTTGCTTACTTTGTTCCTTCATAACCAAATCTGAAACCCACCACATGTCTTGAGACCCCACTAATCACGTTGGACAAGTTGGGCTTGCCATATTTAACAGTACATTAGTGTTGGCACTTGGCTGAGTCAAGCTTTGTGCAAAGTAGACCTTCTACGAAAGTACAAAGTTCCAATTACACATACGAAGTTTTAGTGATCTTGAACATGAGTTATTTTTTTTTTTTAATATTGATTTCCCTGTGGTTAATCTTTGTGGACCATCGTGGCATCCATTGACTGCATACTGAATGATAGTACTTCGTATATATATATGTTTAGTGATTGAGTTTTGATTATACTGTCACTTATAAAGTTTTATCCTACTTGAGGTATCATCGCATAGCATAGGTAATTATCAATTTCAAAGTTACCTCTTCATATGAAGTTGTCCCTTAAAAAGGTTTGGATTATTGCTTTCTCCAGTTTAGGCTTATTAGGTAGCAAAGGAATTGTATTAATATTTTCTTCATCCCATCTTGTTTGCCATATTGAGGCTTTGTTACTTTTTTTAATTTTTGGCTGCTTAAGAGTTAGTTGAGATTGGGTATCGGTGGGACCAAATTTAGTGAGTGTGAGAGTAAAGTGGTGGTTTCTCAGAGTCATTAATAGAATGAGGCGATGTCAAAGAGACAGGCCAAAAAGAAAACTGATGTGAGCAAAAGGGGATGGAGGGAGTAGCAATATCCTATTGACCCAGTCTATGATGTATAATCTAATGGCTTGTCAATCTTCCAAGTTTCTGGATGTTGTTACCAAGGATTGCTGAAAATATGTTAAATCATATTCCGTATATATATTTGTTTGTGTATCGTTTAGTTGCTGCAAGTAATTTTCCGATGTTGCCTATGTAGGGGAAGAGGCAGGAAAATGGGGTAGAGGAAGGGTTTTTTTTTGGTCACTATCTTAGCAATTCTGCTCTTATTGTCTGTCAACATTTCATGTTTTATTTAATCGATTTATTTTTTCCAATGATCAGATAACCTGTATGGTCAAGCTGTTTGACAAGAGCTACTATTATCCATGGGATCAAAATCATATGGAAACTTGCTGGGCCTAGTCTCTGGTGATCTACTGGATATCCCATGTACCACTAGAACTCTTCCAAGGGTTATGACTGTTCCTGGGATTATCTCTGACTTGGATGGCCGTGAAAGTAGTGATGAAGATACAGAGGCTTCAATTGTTCGTGAGAGAATAATTGTTGTTGCTAATATGCTGCCTCTCCATGCCTCTAGGGATCTGGAAACTGGAAAGTGGCGTTTTACTGTAGATGAGGATTTAATTCTGTTACAGTTGAAAAATGGATTGCCACCCAATACTGAAATTATCTACATTGGTTCTCTGAAGGCTGATGTTGATATCAATGAGCAGGATGAGGTTTCACAGAAGCTTTTCAAGGAATTTAAATGTGTTCCTACTTTTCTGCCCCAGGACCTCCAGAAGAAATTCTATCATGGGTACTGTAAGCAGTACCTGTGGCCACTATTTCATTATATGCTACCCATGTGCCCTGACCACGGTGATCGTTTTGATCGCTCACTCTGGCAGGCATATGTTTCTGCTAATAAAATATTTGCTGATAAAGTAATGGAAGTCATAAACCCTGAGGATGATTATGTATGGGTGCATGATTATCATCTCATGATCCTACCTACTTTTTTAAGGAAACGATTCTATCGAGTTAAGCTGGGATTTTTCTTGCATAGCCCATTCCCTTCGTCGGAAATTTACCGAACCTTGCCTGTAAGGGATGAAATCTTGAGAGGCCTGCTGAATTGTGATTTAGTTGGTTTTCATACCTTTGATTATGCCAGGCATTTCCTGTCATGCTGCAGTAGGATGCTCGGATTGGACTATGCATCAAAGCGAGGGCATATTGGATTGGATTACTTTGGTCGCACTGTTTTCATTAAAATCTTGCCTGTCGGTATCCATGTTGGTCGGATAGAATCTGCTTTGAATCTTCCGTGCACATCAGTCAAAGTTAAAGAAATTCAAGAACAGTTCAAAGGGAAAAAAGTGATAGTTGGGATTGATGATATGGATATATTTAAAGGAATCAGTCTGAAGTTATTGGCCATAGAGCAACTGCTGCTTCAGAATCCAGAGTTCCAGGGAAAGTTGGTCCTTATTCAAATCATTAATCCTGCCCGAAGTTCAGGAAAGGATGTACAGGAAGCAAAGAGGGAGACCTATCTGATTGCAAGAAGGATCAATGAGATGTATGGTTCTCCAAGTTATGAGCCTGTAGTTATTATTGATCGCCCTGTTCCTCGTTTTGAGAAGTCAGCATATTATGCTTTAGCTGAATGCTGCCTAGTGAATGCTGTTAGGGATGGAATGAATCTGGTTCCATACAAGTATATTGTCTGCAGGCAAGGAACACCTGCTTTAGATGAAGCTTTGGGCATAAAATCAGACACTCCTCACACAAGCATGCTTGTAGTCTCGGAATTTGTAGGATGCTCTCCTTCACTCAGTGGTGCGATCAGAGTGAACCCATGGGATATTGATGCTGTTGCCGAAGCCTTGAATATGGCTCTTACGATGCCAGCTACTGAGAAACAATTACGACACGAAAAACATTATCGATATGTTAGCTCTCATGACGTGGCTTATTGGGCACGCAGCTTTGTGCAGGATCTGGAAAGAGCATGCCAAAACCATTATAATAAGCGGTGTTGGGGATTTGGTTTAGGGCTAGGTTTCAGAGTTGTCTCTCTTTCGCCAAATTTCAGGAAGCTGAATGTTGACTTTGTTGCCTCAGCGTATAAGAGGACCACTAAACGAGTGATATTTCTTGATTATGATGGCACTATTGTGCCACAAACAAGTATGAACAAGTGTCCAAGTCCTGAAGTTATCTCTGTCTTGAATGCTCTTTGCAATGATCCCAAAAACACAATATTCATCGTCAGCGGTAGAGGAAAAGCTCAACTAAGTGAATGGCTCAGCCCATGTCAGTTGTTGGGGATAGCTGCTGAGCATGGGTACTTCTTACGGTAAGTTGACTATGTACAATTTTAAATTATGATATTCCTGAGGTATAAGTCAATTTTTTCATAGTGACTGACAACGATGATGGAGGATGAACCTGGGCTTCAGCTATGCTGTAGTAGATATTGTGAAGGGTAGAAGATGTCTTTAAGAAGTGGAGGACGAATATGAGCGTAGAAGAGAGTAAGGGCAAAACACTATTAGAGGGAGTAAAAAAGATTGTTCATAAAGAAGTTAATTGCCGACAAATGTGAACATACTGTAATAAGTCAATAACATTTGATTGTCTTTAGAATGGCTAATACTGTAGTAGATTACTAGATTTATATTTGGAGTAGTTTTGATTTTCATAAATGTACTTGAACTATCCACGAATTAGTTGTACACAATAGCTCCCCAGTTGTAGATATTTCTTGTCTTGCTTTAACTTTTTCTTTTTTCTTGCAGGTCGAATAAAGCTGCTGATTGGGAATCTAATACTGCAGAGCTTGATTGGAAAGACATTGTTGAACCTATCATGAGATCGTATACTGAGGCAACAGATGGATCCAGCATAGAGAGTAAAGAAAGTGCCTTAGTGTGGCACCATCAAGATGCAGATCCTGACTTTGGGTCCTGGCAAGCAATGGAGTTAATGGACCATCTTGAAAATGTGCTTGCCAATGAACCAGCTGTTGTTGCCAGGGGTCACAACATTGTTGAAGTTAAGCCACAGGTAATTTGTTAGTTTACTCTCCTTCCTTTTTGTTCCCTTTTGCCACTCCATATCCCAATCGGTCTGTCTGATTTTAGCAGGGTGTTAGCAAGGGGCTTGTTGTTGAGAAAGTTATAACAACGTTAATCGATGATGGAAAACGACCAGATTTTCTTGTGTGCATTGGGGACGACAGATCTGATGAAGACATGTTTGAAAGCTTGTTGAAGTTCTCAGGTTCATCTTTACCTGGGCTTCCTGAGGTCTTCTGCTGCACGGTTGGGCAAAAGCCTAGCAAAGCGAAGTACTATCTTGATGATACATCTGATGTCTTACGGCTGCTGGGCGGCCTAGCAGCTGCTGCCTCAACTCAAAAACCTCGGTATAATCCTCATGCTCAAGTCTCGTTTGAAAGTACGTTCTAGTAGGCCTATGTGTGCTTATAGTTATAGATCCGCCCAGTGTGTCTACGCCAGAAAATATGTTTTCACAGGATTCCTTCTTTACTCGACTCCTGTGATCTCGCGGGATTTCAAATCTTTTGAACACATTAAAACATTGGGAAATTGTACATGGTGACAGTAGTGTAGTTCTCCGACAGGAAGGTTCCTTTGATGCAGATCGTCATACAACTGTGGTTGCTTTAAATTGCACCAGATTCCACCCATCAATTTGTACAAAAATCAGTTTGATGTCAAGGTTCCCTTATTGTCTCTAACAAAGTGATTTGGATGATCATGAACAAAAATCATAGGGATATCCGACTTGATCTTACATGGAGGTCAACAGGATACTTGTTGCTAACAAAAAAAGCTTAGGCGGACATAAGCGGCTTCTTCTACACCCCGTTGAATCAAAATTCGGAAAAAAGAGTGAGTTTCTGTGTATTACTTCGTCATATGCTAACTGTTATTGGAAATGGGCTTGTATGTTTTGCCCTTGTAAATGTCTTTGTATACATGGACAACCCATGGAGTAGTAGAAAACCGGCTATTGTTGTTCTTTATAATATAAAATCGATTGTTTCTTTTTTGGTTGAATTTTCTACGTATTATAATCTAAAAATGGTTGAGCAAGTTGTGCAGTGAACTGTGACAAAGATGAAGCATTTGGTTGTGCGAGTGTATGATAGATGTTAAGCGTAGGCAGGTCCACATGAGGAAATATACATTATGCCTCACTTGTAGGCTGCACATGGTGTTGTGATGGAGATGGAGATAGCTAGCATTTCTTGTCTGTTTATGATTTATACAATTGATACATGGGTGTAATGAAAATGACCTCCCCCCCTTTTTTTTTTTGGGTCACAAGAACCTAGGCTAGACATTAACCATTACTCCCTCCGTCCCTTTATTAGATGTCTATTTTTAGCACTTATTACTTACATAATAAAGAGAAGTAGGCATCTAATTAAGGGACGGAGGGAGTACTGTTTTAGATGGTCTAGTGTTCGTGGGTCAGTGGGGATAGGTAGGAGATTATTGCATCTAAGAATCCTCAATTGGCGCAATGTTGCCGGACACTTGAAAGTAAGGAAGGAGGTAAGGGAATTATTGCATTTATGGTAGAGAGATGTCGCTTGACTACTCGTAGACCTCAGCACTCACGTTTTTGGTCTTGTATCTGCGAGCTAGACCACTTTGAACTAGGGGAAACAATAAGGAGATTCCCATTCGAATGACCACCTTCAAGGCTCAAGCATCCTCATAAGATTGGAATCATAAACCTTTAGGTAATTAATGTTATTACACAGATTTACAAGTTTTATCCAGTGATTCAAACACTGCTTGGTAGGTAATATGGGGTTATGCTTGGTTGGAAGAAAATTATATTTCTATTAAATCTACTTTATCCACTTTCCTTTATCTATATGACCATATGGTTTGAATGATTTTTAGCTTTTAATGAAAGAATGTGACATTTTCCTGATATCTTCCCCATCCCACACCAACCTCCTTGCTTGCATATTCCCTTTGACAAGGAACCACATAAGGAGGGTACTATATTTACGGAACATGTTTGGAAGACCCTATAGAGTTATTATTGATGTGTCTTCCAAGTATTATATTTACGGAACATGTTATATGCAACACCTTTACAAAAGAATAACTAAACAAAGATCGAGAGTAACTAAGCTTTAATTATGTATATCTACACATATTTTTGCATATTCATTCCAAAATTATATTGTACCATTTTAGAATTGTATACTTGGCACAACATTACCTTGTTTGTATTCCTAGATTTATTCAAAACATACGCTAAGAATATTGCTAGTATTTTACAATTCATCTTAATCCCACTACTTTTGGACACAAGCTTTGGATAATTTATATGGGGATAATGGTGACATCGATTATTACTTGTTTCAATTTAATTGGTTGATATGCAAAAGCAATATGAGAATCAGAGTTCATGTAAGTATACTATTACTTGGACTGGACTGTTATTTTGGATGTATTTGTATCATTCTGATCTTGCTAGATTACAATAACTCCCTTATTAGAGAAACTCCATTCTTTTCCTTCACCATCGTCATTTTGAGTTTGGATGGAAAGAATGTTAGTTTAAAATCAAGTGTTAAACTTTATAATGTACTCCCTCTGTTTCTTTTATGTTCCCACGTTTTTTACTTTAGCGCTTTTTATAGATTTTCTTTGAACATCATTCGTGATATACAGAGTATACGTAATGAAAAATATAGTTATATGAGGTCTTATTATACAAAGAATTTATCTTGATATTAATAGATGAATATATGAATGGATAAGTTAAACATGACTAAATAACGTATCGCCTAAAATGAAGTGGAAGAAGTATTATGTTTAATTCTCCTTCACAAGTACAGAAGGAGAAACTAGACAAGTATAATTCATATATAACTTTTACGGAATCCCAAATGTGAATTAAACGCTATAATTCTTAAAATTTCGTCCAACCTATCAACTTAATCTTTAACAATTATATCTGTGCTAATGCACGTGATCATTCTAAGATTATTTCTATACAACTTCATGTTATTCTTATGTAAGACAAGTATATTTAATGGTTCCAAAAACTCTATACCACACTTCACAACAAATTAGTAGGATGGACATTTGCTCAACTCTCCTTCATAATTTCAGTTGCATGAAAATCTAGGATGGACATTAGCTCAACTCTCCTTCATAATGCTTTGCTTTAGATCGATTCGAAAATTATTTTGAAAAGTATAAGGACTTTTATGGTATTTTAATCATAAAGCTGTTAGAATACTGTATATACCATGCCTATAATATTATGTAATCAAACTCCTGGTTTACAGGAAGGTCTTTAGGATAGCAAGTATGGGACTCCATATTGCAGCATAGTTGTCCACATTCTCAGGAGCTTTTTTTAGGAAAAACAGTATGGCTCAGCATGGCTAGTCTCTTGTATATATACTCTTCAATATCAAATCAACATACACATAAGAAAATTAAAAACACCAAAAATCTGTCAACTTTTATCTTGGTATCAGAGCCGGGTTCCGATCTCCGACGACCGGCAACCATCGGTTTCATCATATACCATGGAATCCGAAAAACAAACCATAGTGCCAAAATCAGTCACTATGGACGATCTATTGCAACTAGTTACACAGTTATACACCAATAGATCAACCTCAGAAACCTCAAACCAAGCCATCCAAATTTCCGAAAAATTAAACCACAGTAATTATACTAAGTGGTCAAAGCTAATGCAACTAGCGATTGGTGGACGGGGAAGGCTCAACCACATCGCGGCCGTTCCACCGTCACCAACCGACCCAGAGATTGTTAAATGGACTCAAAGGGACTCTATTGTCATATCATGGATAATTGACAATATTGAACCAGAATTACAGAATCAATATCTCGATTATCCAACAGCAAACGAGTTATGGAAGAGCATCGAAATAATGTACGGAAGCGGCAGGGATGGTTTACAGATTTTTGATCTTATGACCAAAGCGAACAAAATCCAGCAAGGGTCAGACGCAATAGAGGTGTATTACAGTAAACTCACCTCAATTTGGAAAGAAATAGATCGGAGATTGCCAAACCCTATGAAATGCTCAGAAGATAAAATGGTTTACAACCGTATGGCGCAACAAAACCGCCTCTATCAGTTTCTTGCGGGACTCGATGAGGCTCTTGATAAAGATCGGAGAGATCTGATTAATTCAGACCCTCTTCCAACAATTGAAGTAGCATATGCAACAATCAGGAGAGAGATTTCTCGAAAGGAAATCATGAAAAAGGAAAAAACCCCAACTGAAGACTCCGAAATTGGTAGTGGACTTGCGGCTAGAGGAAAACCAGAAAAACCGAAGTTCCGGCGGGACGATGAGCGAACACACCTCCGGTGTACCCACTGCGGGGGAACCCGACATACAAAGGAGGGTTGCTTCAAACTCATAGGGTACCCGGAGTGGTGGTCTGAACGGAAGAAAAAGGGGGAAAATCAAAGAAGCGGGTAAGCAACCTATGCCGGTGAGTCGTCGGCCGGAGAGAAAGAAGAAGGGGGACTTGCGGCTGCCATTGTTAGCACAGGTATGGAAACTGGAAAAGAAAGGAAGGAAGGTAATGAAATCCTAATCTCCTTGTCTTATAATCAGCCCACTTACTCTTATATACCTAAGCTCAATTATGTGCCTCCTTATAAGCTTTCTCAGCCTAATTATGTGTCTAAGCCCATTCACATTAAATCAGACCCATCAAACACATGTATAACCCAGTTTATTTGTGATCCTAAAGAAAAAAATCAAGGGCCTAATACGGAACCGGTATTTGGGCTCCTTGGAAAGTGTAAAGAAAAAAGTGATAAAAAATGGATTTTAGACTGTGGTGCAACGGACAATATGACATATGATATCTCTGATCTGGAAGATCTGATTGAACCTACAAAAAATTTTGTTCAAACCGCAAGTGGAGAAAAAATCAAAGTAGAGAGATCAGGAACAATCAAATTGCTGGGTGACATCAAACTATTCAACTGTCTCTTTATTACACATTTATCTCATAAACTTCTTTCAGTTAGTCAACTGACTAAGGAGTTGAATTGTACTGTTCTAATAACATCTAATGGGTGTCTTGTGCAGGATTCTCAGACAGGGAGGATCATTGGGCGTGGTACTGAGGAGAATGGGTTGTATTATGTTGATCAGGTGCCTCAAAGTGGTTGTGCAACTTTTGTTCGCGGATCGGTTGAGCATCAACTCTGGACGTGGCATCGCCGACTGGGTCATCCATCTTTAGGGTATTTAAAAAAATTGTTTCCTTCCCTTGTTAATGCAAAATTAAATTTTTATTGTGAGGCATGTATGTTAGCAAAAAGTCACAAACATTATTATCCTAGTAGCACTACCCGAACCGAAAAACCTTTTGTTTTGATTCATTCTGATGTGTGGGGACCTGCCCCAAAGTTTAGTAAACATGGTTTTCAGTATTATGTAACTTTTATTGATGATTGCACTAGGATGAGTTGGATATATTTCTTGAAAAACAAATTTGATGTTTGTGATACTTTTATCTCTTTTTACAAAATGGCCCAAACACAATTCCAGACACAAATCCGAATTTTAAGATCTGATAATGGAGGGGAATACAAAGACCATGAGCTTGAAACCTTTATAAATGCAAATGGCCTAATTCACCAAACCACCTGTCCGGATACACCACAGCAAAATGGTGTAGCCGAACGGAAAAATCGAACACTCTTAGAAATGACCCGAGCAATGATATTTGAATCAAAAGTTCCCTATTCTTTTTGGCCTGAAGCCATAGCTACAACAAATTACCTTACAAACCGACTTCCTACAAAAAGCCTTGACCTAGCTACTCCCATAGACACTCTTAAAACTCATACGAGTATTCCCCCTACTCACTCGATAGCTCCTCGCGTCTTTGGTTGTATAGTCTATGTCCATCTTCCTAAACGTAGTCGGGATAAGTTATCCCCTCGTGCCATTAAATGTGTCTTTGTGAGATATGGTGTGCATCAAAAGGGATATCGATGTTTTGACCTAGTCACAAACCGAATGTATACGACTATGGATTGTGACTTTGTTGAACACGAATACTTTTATCACCATCTTAGATCTCAGGGGGAGAGCGTCGATGATGATCTAAGTTGGTTAACCTACTCTAGAGTTGGTACTCATCCAACTGAACAGGAAAACATAACCGATGCAACTGCCGAGACAACAGACAACATAATACAGTTCGATCAAATCGGCACTACCACTAATGATCCAATGTCAATGTCTGAGAATCCAGCAAATGATCAGGTTTGTACTCCCACTCCTGACTTCTTCCATGATATTGAGCCTACTGATCTTTCTCTTGAAAATGCACCCATAGAACAACCTGAGACTCTTGACACTCCGGAACAACCGGAAGAAGGAAATGTGGAATCTGGGTTTGAGCACGAAGATAGGCCTCGAAGATATGTGTTGCCATCAAGGAGCACAAGAGGAATCCCTCCAAAGCGGTATGATCCAAAGTTTGAGGCTCAAAAGTCAAAATACCCCATGAAAGATTCTGGTAAAGGTAACTTATCTCAAGGGGCTAAGGCATATAATGCTGCAATCTACTCAGAGAAAACTCCAACAACTACTGATGAAGCCCTTAAAAGCAAAAACTGGAGAAGGGCCATGGAAGATGAGATCAGTGCACTAGTCCGAAACAACACATGGGAGAAGTGCATTTTGCCTAATGGAAAAAGGCCCGTAGGGTGCAGATGGGTATTCACTATAAAATACAAAGCTGATGGAAGTATTGAAAGATACAAGGCGCGACTTGTAGCTAAAGGGTATACTCAGACATACGGGATAGACTATGATGAAACTTTTTCCCCTGTCGCAAACTTTAACACAATCAGAGTACTCTTCTCCATAGTTGCAAACAAAGATTGGCCTTTATACCAGTACGATGTGAAGAACACATTTCTACATGGAGATCTCACTGAGGAAGTTTATATGGAAGCTCCTCCAGGTTTCTCTCAAGATTTCAATACTGGAGAAGGATGCAGATTGAAGAAAGCTTTGTATGGTCTGAAACAGTCCCCTAGAGCCTGGTTTGGAAGATTTACTACGGCAATGAGAAAGTTTGGGTATAAACAAAGTAATGCTGATCACACCTTATTCTTCCGGAAAAACGGAGAATTAACTACGTGCCTTATTATATATGTTGATGACATGATCATTACAGGGGATGACAAGAAGGAGATAGAGCGACTAAAGATGGAACTTTTCCAGGAATTTGAGATGAAAGATCTGGGAAATCTCAAATATTTCCTAGGAATAGAGGTACTCAGGTCACGGAAGGGTATCTTTATATCTCAGAGGAAATATATTCTTGATTTCCTGACAGAAATAGGTATGATTGACTGCAAACCCGTTGACACTCCTATGATGATGAATCATGGGCTTCAAATCATTGAAGGAGCCGAATCGGTAAATCAAACACAATATCAGAGATTAGTTGGAAAACTGATATATTTATCACATACTAGGCCAGATTTAGCCTATGTTGTAGGGGTGGTTAGCAGGTTCATGCACAAGCCGCAAAAATAACATCTGGAAGCAGTTTACCGTATCGCGAAGTACCTAAAAGAAACATCTGGAAAAGGGGTTCTATATGAAAATCATGGTCATCTTGACCTAAATGCTTTCATAGATGCAAATTGGGGAGGTGATCGAGATAGCAGGAATCTACTTCTGGGTATTTCAGTCTAGTTGGTGGAAATTTGGTTTCCTGGAGAAGTAAAAGACAGAAAGTAGTTGCCATGTCCAGTGCTGAAGCAGAATTTAGAGGAATAGCAAAGGGAATCACGGAAGTCCTATGGCTCAGAAAATTGATGTCTGAATTGGGATACAAACCTAAGAAGAGTTGCAAATTGTACTGTGACAACAAAGCTGCAATTCAAATATCAGAAAATCCAGTCCAACACGATCGTACAAAGCATGTAGAGATTGATAGGCACTTTATCAAAGATCATTTGGAAGCAGAGGTGATAAGTCTGCCTTTTGTGAGATCTAAGGATCAACTAGCAGATATCCTAACTAAAGCAGTTGCGTCCCAAGTTTTCGAAGAAGCATTGTCCAAGTTGGGAGTTGGAGACCCTATTACCCAACTTGAGGAGGAGTGTTAGAATACTGTATATACCATGCCTATAATATTATGTAATCAAACTCCTGGTTTACAGGAAGGTCTTTAGGATAGCAAGTATGGGACTCCATATTGCAGCATAGTTGTCCACATTCTCAGGAGCTTTTTTAGGAAAAACAGTATGGCTCAGCATGGCTAGTCTCTTGTATATATACTCTTCAATATCAAATCAACATACACATAAGAAAATTAAAAACACCAAAAATCTGTCAACTTTTATCTAAAGCAAAGTGAGTGGATGACAAAGTATGATTTAGAAATATATGAAATTATGAATAATGTGCATTCCTTCTAAATTCCAAACAATAACTTCTCAATTGTAGACGATCCTATTGTTATGTTGAAGGAGGGACACATTATGATGTTACTTGTTCAGTTGTTTGCTAGTTGTTACTACAAATTTAAAAATGGAAAGGATTAAAGTTAAATTTATATGGAGTATGCTCTTTCATCATTGATCTTGGAAATTGAATATGACACATGAACGAATTGGACCCTACTTTTAATTACCCATGCAAAACAGTGAGATTCATGTGTTGATTCATAGAATTACTTTCTCTGTTTTATTGTTCTATTTTCACTTGGCATTAAAGGTAGGCATGGGCCGTACCAACATGCGGGCGGCACGGGCATGGTACGGTGGCCCGCCGTAGGCACGACACGGCTGGGCGGAAAGACGTTTGGCCCGCGTGTCGGCCCGCAGGCAAGGAATATATATATATCAATTCTTTTTTTTTTTTTTTTAAAAATATTTTAACGTGGCGGCCTGTTGCCTGGCATGTGGGCCGTGCCGTGCCCGGCTGGGGTGTGCCAAATTGTGGCCCGGCACGGCATGGCCCGCGAACTGGCAGGCACGACACGGCCCGGCACGAGCCGCCACCAGGCACGGCCCGCGGTGGCCCGACACGGCACGGTGCCCACCTCTACTTGGCATAGTTATTAATCTGCAATTTTGACCCTTAATACTTCGTACTTTGTATATGCTCCGTAACAGTGCAATTGTAAATGTTTTGAAAATATGTATTAAGCCGAATTCAATGAGATTTGACATAACTATGCTTTTAGATCATTATATTATGTATGTATATAATAACGATCATATTAACGTGTACGTAAAATATCAAAAGTAAAATTGAAATAACTATAAAATTAGGTTCGTTGCAAATTGAATTATTTATCTTAAATCTTGTGGTTGGTACCTAATATATGAAATCGAATATTATTTCTACATGCAAAAATCATGAATATAGTCCGCTAAGGCTAAAATATGCTGAAAATTAGCAAACAATTCCAAATTCGAAGTCCAACCACTCTTCTCGTGAAATGGTTTTAACGCTCTAACTAATTTTCAACATTTTGATTGTGAAAGCACAATTTTCTATGCACTACTTAGATAGTGGACTAGAGGAATGCTAAAATCGCTTTCCTCATATACCCTTCAAACATATAACTAATTAAGTAGTCCAATTAAAACTTCTGAAAAAATGGCTCCCACTCAATAAACCATCAGTCCACTTCCTTTAATATTCTCAAAATTTCCCTAAAAAAAAAAATTAATATTCTCAGAACTAATTAATTTGGCGAATTTATGGCATTGAAATTTACTCTCCAGGATAGATTATTAATGGTGACACTAGTTGTGTACCAGTACCATTGTTATAGTTGGGAGTCCCAATTGTTGGTCAAGGTTTATTGAGTCTCTAAGCCTTATACTTTAAAATTTAAAGCACTTTCCTCAACAATTTGGACCACTGTTTTTTTCTTTTCTTAAAAGACTTTTTTTTTTTTTTTTTTTTTTTTTTTTTTTTTTTTCCTTTTTACTAAACATGGTCTTATCGAATCTAATTTTACATCAGAAGGTATAATTCATCATATAGATTGTTTGGATGTTACATGCAAAAAGTTTTAGTCTTAAAATCTGTATGATTCTCCTGCATTCTGTATTTCTATTCCCCTAAATAACCGTTACAAAAATTATTAAAAATGTCAGACACTTTGGTTACTTATTAAATGTTTTTCATCTTCATTTAAGAGCTCATGTAAGAACTTTAACTACAAATTATAATTTACTTGTAATTTGGTACACTAACATATTCGTGGAATGCACGAGATAAATCAGAAAATTAATTTGTTTTCTCTATTTATATGTGGATAGATACAATGTATGAAAAGTTAATTCAATCATTTATTTTTAATTCATAAAAGAACGTGAGTAAAACCACAAGGATGAATTTTATAGGCACTAACAAATGACATTTATTGCCAAAGAGGAAATCATCCCTCCACGACCCTTATTCTGTGCCTAAGGTGTGAATATGACTACCTTAAAAACCATTATACTACCTCCGTTTCTTATTATGTGCAACAAAGGGATATAATTTGTGAGAAATAAAATATTCATTTAGCACATAATACGAAACGAAGGTAGTATATATGTGCACGTAGATACATGTAAAATTCACGGTATATTAAGGTGAGGTGCTATTGGTGCACATAAGTGATAGGTGCATCACACTAGTCAACACTTGACAACATGAGAATTACCTTAAGGCAATAGAAGTGCATAGTGTACATAAATATAATCCAATTACAACTTTATTTAGGCGGTGGCTTACCTCACTACACACACTCAAAGATTACGCATTTAAACACTCTCTTCTTTCTCTCTCTCTTTCCTTGATTTGCTGTTGAAAACATCCCCTTCAATAATCTCACCAGTGATTTCAGATTCTTCTTCATTTACACTGTTTTACACTCTCTTCCCCACTCACTCTTTCACTTACCTTTTTTCCTTTTCTCTCTATCTTTTTCTTCCCTTGTCTCTTTCCTCTTCTCAAAAAGCAAATCAAAAAGCTAAATGAAATTAAATTAATCCTAAAAATTCCCCTTTTTTCACAATTTTTTGGTCACAAAACCCCTTAAATCATCCTCACTTTCTCTCACTAGGGTTTTTACTGATAATGCAAACCTCTAGAAAAATCAACAACAAAAAAAGAAATGGTGTTTTTGATGGGTAGGAAATGTTTGGTTCTTTTTCTCTCATTTTTGCTCCTTTTTTCTGGGTTTTCTTCAGTTTCTGCTTCTACCCCACCTGCAAGTAAGTAATCCCACCTCAAAAATTACTTCAAGTTCTTCACATTATTATTTTCCTGCTGATTTTATATTGTAATTTTACTCTAATTTGTTGATTTTTTTTGCAGAAATTGTTAGTGGGTTCATCTCAAATTCTTTAGCTAGATTGATGAAATGGGTGTGGTCACTCAAAGCTACAACCAAAACAGGTTATAATACTAATTATTTAAAATTATTTTTTTATATTTTGAGATCTTAATTATTTTTCAAATTTTTTTTTTAATTTGAGTGTTTTGAGAAAAATGTGGGTTATATTATATTGATTTAAGTTTTGTGATGATGATTACAGCAGTTTCTGGGCGTTCAATGATGAAATTTGAAAGTGGGTATTTAGTTGAGACTGTATTTGATGGAAGTAAGCTTGGAATTGAGCCTTATTCTGTTGAAGTTTTATCCAGTGGAGAGCTTCTTATTGTGGATTCTGCTAATAGCAATCTTTACAGGATCTCTTCTGCACTTTCTCTTTGTAAGTGTGCTTATTTAGGAGTATTAGATTCATGGTAATAGTGTTTTTGCTAGTCGAGGGCTCATTCGGTATCACTGTCAGTTTTCGGGATCGAATTTGATTGCAATTGTATTATTGGGTTGTTAATTTGTTTTGGATGCCAATTTTGATTCTTATTTATGTGATGTTGAAATTCGTTTATCCTTATGTAGTAAATGGTATATTTGTGTGCACATGTGCATGTGCATTGTTTATTTGGGTGGATCCTGAGTGTGATTTATGGTGATAATGCAGACAGTAGACCTAAGCTGGTTGCTGGATCACCTGAAGGATACTCTGGACACGTTGATGGGAAGTACAGGGAAGCGAGGTTGAACCATCCGAAAGGTGTTGCTGTTGATGACAGGGGGAATATTTATGTCGCGGATACTATGAATATGGCAATCAGGAAGATCAGTGATACAGGTATTTCGGAGACTCGTGTATGCTACATTGAGTAGATGATTGCCAAATTGTCCATTGAGGATATGAAAAACACATTGGAATTAGGATGGAACGATAATTCGTGTGATTGAACTCCTTTCCATTCGGATAGTCTTGTATGAAGCTGATAATATGATGGTAGATTGAAGAGCTTATAATAGTAAAATGTCCTGATTTATTAGTAGAATGTGATATTTTTCAATCCTGTTTCTACTGAATGATTATGGGATGAGCTCAAAGCTGACTTGTTAAGTGCAGAGTATCTAGACTAATCGTACTATTTGTTTCAGGAGTCACAACAATTGCTGGTGGGAAATGGAGTAACAGAGGTGGTCATGTTGATGGACCGAGTGATGAAGCAAAGTTCTCCAATGACTTTGATGTTGTCTATGATGGAAGCAGTTGTTCCTTGCTGGTCATTGATAGGGGGAATCGGGCGATCAGGGAAATTCATCTCCATTTTGATGACTGTGCTTATCAATATGAAAGCAGCTTCCCTCTTGGTAAGCTAAAGCAGATTTTATAATCTACTTAATCTGTCTGGTGACATTGCTTTTGCTCATTCTTTCCTGTCACCATTACAGGAATTGCTGTACTTCTTGCTGCTGGATTTTTCGGCTACATGCTGGCCCTATTGCAGCGGCGAGTTGGTTCGATTGTGTCTTCTCAAAATGTAAGAATTACCTACCCCTCCTAAATTGCCATTTTGGGTGTAAAAATGCTATGCAGCATATGACTTGTTAACTTCATCACAGGATGCCAAAATAACGGAAAACACTTCATCTAGTCCATACCAGAAGCCTCTTAAATCTGTGAGGCCCCCATTGATCCCTACTGAAGATGATACAGAGAAGCAAGAAGAAGGGTTTTTCGGATCACTTGGGAAGTTGCTTGCCAATGCTGGCACAACGGGCATGGAAATTATTAATGGCATGATTCCAGGTTTTAAAAGAAAGCCAGCAGTGTATCAATATAGGAATCAAGGACCGTATCATCAAACTAATAATTGGCAGTCACCAGAGAGTTTTGAGATACCCAAAGAAGAGGAGCCTCCTTCAATTGAAACTAGGGCGCCCACCCCAAAGAAAACCTATGCCTTCATGTCCAAGGATGCAGAAAAAATGCAGCAGCAGCTGAGACAAAGCCGCGTTTTCTACAGTGGCTGGGACACAGAATTTCAGCAACAGCAACAGCAACTTCAGCAGCAGCAGCAGCAGCAACAACAGCTGCAGCAGAAACATGAGAAACATCAGTACCGTCATCAGCATCACTCATCTATCCCTCAGACTTACTATGAGCAAAGCTGCGAGAAAACCAACGAGATTGTGTTTGGGGCAGTCCAGGAGGAGGGACGACGTGAATCAGTTATTAGGCCTACTGATTATGCTATGGATGCATTCAATCAGCAAAATATTCGATTCAGAGCAGGGTACGCCCGCAGCTTGTCTTATACATAAGTTAGATCTTCGATTTGTTGGCACATATATGTCGTACCTATTATCATTCCTTCAAAAACATAGTGATCGGTAATTCGGTATGGTGATCCCTTTTTGAAGTAGGAGTATTGGGGGGGTATAATCTCACTTGGTGATTGTTACACTGTTAACCTATCAAAGCCTTTTGTTTGAGAAATGGCATCCCCTATATATTGAAGTTAGTAATATATTGTCCATTTTCTCCAACTGCTTTTGATCTCTTATTTTTTGATGACTTTTGATCCCAAGTACATCGAAACTCTAAAATCCCTTAAATATGAGGGATGACCACCCTCAATCCCCAAATCCCAAGTACACATTTTGTCACCATTTTTTTTTTCTCATTATGTTCATTATGTACAAACTCAATAATTTAACTTTCTTTATTCTCAGTTCACGCACATTAGTGGTGCAATTATTATGGCTGTATTTTGTATTCATCAACGCCCCTCCTTATGGCTTCATTCTTTTCACCGGTATTTCCCTTATCTGAACTTATCGAAACAAACAAGGACGTCTTGTACCTTTCCTCAAAGTCTGAAACTGGTGTTTCAACTTTCAAATTCAGTTTTCTTGTACAGCACAGAACTCGATGTGATCAATCATTGTCTTGTTTAACCTTGCATCAAGCTGATCCAAAAACAACACATACACACAAACAAACCTACATACATGCATACATACAATAATACATACAATATGCATACATTCTTTAACATAACTTGAAGCCAAATATACTTGGCAAGTTGCTAAAATATAGTTGGACTATTAGTCACAATAGCATGGTTCTTGCTTTGGTGCAAATTTAAAATTCCAGATTCCCGGGGAAAACCATAGTAACAGCCAAGCAGAATTAACATTGTTTATGAAGAAACAAAAGAGTGTCAGATTTGAGTGCATTCTTGTTGCAAGAATATGTGCTGACTGCTGAGAAATTTCATCAGTTTCTCACTGTTAGATGCTGCAGTCATATGAAAAACATACTTCCTCGCCAGCCAGAAAGGGTAGGGCACTATGCATGTGTTTTATGTTTTATTTTTTATTTTTTCCTGCATATGAATTTATGGGTTTGTTCAAAGTGTTAATTATTTGGGTTTTGAATGTGACACAATGGACGGGCAACTTGTAGGTTATGTAGGTCTATGAGACACGTACAACAAGTTCTCGGGGTTGGATTGGGAAAAATCTTAATACGTCCTAAAGATATACCCTATTTATCAAGAAAAAAAAAAATACTATGATCAATCCAATTTTAGAAATTGGATTATCATAATGTTAACTAAATTTCGATTTTGGAGGGGGAATTATTTGAAATTTTGTCCAATCGCATCGAGAGATTTGTGACGTAGTTGCATTTTAGAGTTTGTATATAGTTGCATTTTTAGCTCATCATGGAGAAAGCAATGAGTTAGTTGAGGAAGTCCTACTTCTGTCACTTTGTCAATTGCTTTTCATTTAATAAAATAGTAAATAAATCAACAAAATTATCTAGTTCATAGGACAAATTGACAAATTCTATAAAGTTATATCAACAATTATTGGCTCATATTTGATAAGAAGTCGATGATTTATTTACAGTTTTGCCAATATATCACCCTTTATTGAATTTCCAATATATGAGTACAAATGTTGATTAGGGGATTTTTATCCACCAATCACCGTCTGACAAGTGGACCAACCAGGTTCCGCCACGTGTCCTTCACGTAGGCCAATAGGAGCCTGCCACGTGTCAATCACAGATACGTCCTCTACGGACCAATTGAGACACGCCACGTGTCCACCCATGCCAAATGGGAAAACCGGCCAACAAGGCCCAATCCTGTTTAGAGGCCCGGTCAGCCCTAGGTTTACCCTAAACCTAGAGAGTGGCACGCTTTTCAAGGCTATAAATACTTAATTAATCCTCATTAAAGGGGATCAAGCAATTAATCTCACCTAGAGAGACCTTATTACTTTAATTTCCGCACTTATTACTCCTTAATCAGGTACTAACTTGACCGTTGGAGGCGGAGCTCCCAGGAGTCTCCGTTATTTTGCAGGTACAGGCGTCCGGTTCCAGTCTCGGAATTGTAACTCTCCCGCAGGACATCAGAAAACCCCGAAACATTTGGCGCCGTCTGTGGGGAGAGTACTTCAGAGATGGCATCCAAGTCTGTACCGACTCCTGAAGAGAGGCGTCCCCTAGACGATCCTCAAGTTCAGTCGGACCATGACACCGAAAGTGAATTTGAAGTTGAAACTCATACAGCTCCAGACGGGACCCTAAGGGCCCGACGTACCCGTCATACCGAAAGGAGGGAACGGGAACATCTTCAAACTGGAAGCGAGCCAGCAGGCGCACCGCCTGCTCGGCAACAGCCGACTGATGGGTCTGCTCCCATCACAAGAAACGAACTCATGACCTTCATGAGGGACTTCAAGGGAGAGATTCAAGAGTTGATCAACAAGAAGCCGCCTGCTTCAGTCAAGGAGCAGTCGGCCAAGAAACCTTCCACTTCACTGAAGAGGAAGCCAGTTCAAGGGCGAGAGGCGACTCCTTATCCTAAATCTAGGAAGCGAGAGCCACCTGCCCTTGATTTCACAAAATTCCGTTATCCTACAGGAAATAGGAAACCGGTTCGTCATATTCAGGCGGACGGGTCAAAGCAAACGTTCACAGATGCTCGGCTACTGCTAGAGCAGAAGAAGAGTGACCGATTGTCAGAGTCGGCTTCTACTTCAGACTTTCAAGACAGTTTGCGAAATGCCTCGATGAGGCATACTCAGTCGTACCATGAGAGTCAGTTAGGCGGCACCTCCCGTCAGTCCGGCTTTCATAGTGCCCAGGCGGTACCAAACTTACCATTTGTGCCGCAACAACAGTATTTTATGCAGCCACCTCCATTTGGTGGACCTGCAGCAAAAAACGTCCAACCTATGGACTGGCAGCTACGGTTGCTTAGACTTGGTGAACAGCCGTCGGCCTTTTCTAAGGAAATTACTGAAGCCGCTCAGCCGGCCAAAGTAAAAAACGTACTAGTAGGCGCCTATGACGGCACTACTAACCCAGAAGACCATCTGATGGCATTCACCAACCTGATGTACCTTCAAGGGTTGGATGATCCCACTTGGTGCAAGTGTTTCCCAGCGACTCTCAAGGGAATCGCACAGCAATGGTTCGGCAACCTGCCGACTAGTTGTGTAAATAGCTTCAGGACGCTTGCTTACTTATTTGCCTCCAACTTCGCCATGAACATCCCTGCGAAGAAAACGACCCTTGATTTGGGAACAATTCAGCAGGGCGAGAAGGAGGGGCTTCGCTCTTACATCAGGCGGTTCAACCTGATGAGAATACAGATTCAAGGGTTACCGGATGAGGTAGCTTATACCGACTTTTTTAGAGGTCTCAAAGACGGGTCTACCTTCAAATTTGATTTAGTTCGAAAAAGGGTGGCGACTCTTCAAGAGGCCTTGATTGAAGCAGAAGCCTATATACAGGCGACTGATCTGTGTACGATAAAACATTCGGACGGGAAAAGGTTCGACAAAAGAGAAGGACGACAGAAACAGTCGTCAAACAAAGATGAGAAAAGAAAAGAGGTCTGGGCGGCTGATTCCTCTAAACAGCCGGCCCAGAAAAAGAAAAAAGAATTCAAACCATACTCCCCAAAGTATGTGTTTAACAAGGATAACCAGTTTATCCTAAAAGAAATCAAGGGACGGATCTCAATTGAGAAGCCGGTCCCCATGAAGGGTTCTGCAAACAACCGGAATCAAGATAAAATCTGTGCTTATCATGATGACGTTGGTCATCACACCAACGACTGCATCAGTCTCATGCGGTACCTAGACCGCCTGGCTGAGCAAGGTGATCTTGACACTTATGTCAAGAAATCTACGGGGAACACTTCCTCAAGAAAGCTGTCGGCCAAAAAGAATCAACAGGCCGACAGCTCCGATACAGATGATGCAGTCGTCTACACCATTGCAGGCGGCTTCTCAGGAGGCGGCCCCACTATTAGGGGCAACAAAGATAATATAAGGCGGTTAGATGTAAATTCCGTTCACCAAGAACGACCGTCCAAATATACATTTCCTGAGATTGTCATCACAGAAGAGGATCTAGGAGGGGTAAGGGGGCCGCATGACGACCCTCTCGTTATTGAATGTAAAGTGGCCAACCAGAGAGTTGGCCGAATCCTCATAGATACCGGGAGCTCCTCAGATCTCATCAGCAGCAAATGTCTGTCGAAACTGAAATATCAGACTGACTGCATACATCCGGCCTCCCACCCTTTAATAGGGTTTGGAGGAGGAGTCGTCCACCCACTGGGACGAGTAGATTTACCCATCGCCTGGGCGAAAAAGGGGAAGGACGACACATGGTAGTCCGGTTCCTAGTAGTAGAGGAACTCTCGGCCTACAACATGATTCTGGGTCGACCAACCCTGAATAATTCCAAGGCTGTTATAATCCCGTCTCTTATGTTGCTCAAGTTTGAGAGGGATAATGGAACAGTCGGCTCCCTAAGGGGAGATCAGAGGATGGCCCGAGAGTGCTATCTCTCGGATGTCAAGCCCACTGTTATGGCCACTGGGTCAAGTGGTGAAAAAACATACCTTGACAATGTCAAGGAGAGTGCGCCTGTTCAAGAAGCAGGCGCCAAAAAGAGAAAGGCGTCCCAGACAGAGTCCGCAAGAAAAGCAAGAAAATAGCAATCATTGGCAGAGGAGCGGCCGGATGAGTTCCGCCCTCAGCCGGCTGGTGAGCATGCGGACCTGATCTTAGACGACTCACGTCCTGACCGAACAGTCAAAGTTGGGACGACTGCTCTGAGAAACCTTGGTGACGACTTTCACAACCTATTGAAAGAATACAAGGACATCTTTGCATTTGAAGTCCATGAAATGCCAGGCATTAGTCCTGATCTGGCGGTACATAAACTCGCTGTGGATCCGAAAAAGAAGCCAGTACGGCAAAAGAAGCGGAACCATGGCGAAGAAAGAAGTCAGGCGGCAGCCGCCGAAGTTAAAAAATTACTTGATGCAGGGTTCATTCGGCAATGTTACTTCCCAGACTGGGTTGCAAATGTGGTGCTTGTTAAAAAGCCGAATGGCACCTGGCGAATGTGTGTATACTACACAGACTTAAACAAGGCGTGCCCCAAAGACAATTACCCTCTGCCTAAAATTGATAACCTGGTCGACTCAACAGCCGGTCATGCCTTGATGAGTTTCATGGACGCCTATTCTGGTTTCCATCAAATTCCCTTATGGAAGAAAGATCAGGAGAAGACGGCCTTCGTCACTGATTAGGGGTTATACTGTTACACGGTCATGCCGTTTGGTCTTAAGAATGCCCCGGCTACCTTCCAACGAATGATAAACACTGTGTTCTTTGATCAGATTGGGAGAAACGTCGAGGCATATATTGATGATATGATTGTCAAGACTAAACTTCAGAAAGATCATCTGACGGACCTCCGAGAAACTTTCGCCACACTCAGGCGGCACCATGTCATGCTCAATCCCAAGAAATGTGTATTTGGAGTTGAGTCTGGGAAATTTCTCGGATTCCTTATCAATCAGAGAGGAATAGAAGCGAACCCTGAGAAGGTGCAGGCGGTCATTGACATGCAGTCGCCTCGTACCATCCGAGAGGTTCAGAAGTTAACAGGTTGTCTGGCGGCCTTGGGAAGATTTCTAAGCCGATCAGGCGACAAATGCCTATACTTTTTCCAGGCAATTAAGAAAAAGGCAAGGTTTGAATGGGGGCCGGATGCTGAGGCTGCCTTCCAGAAATTAAAAGTTCACTTGCATTCCTTGCCGAGGCTGGTCAGCCCTTTGCCCAAAGAGGATCTCTACATGTACCTGGCCGTCTCTGATCATGCGTTAAGCGCTGTTCTCCTTGCTGAAAGGGACGGCTGTCAGCTCCCGGTCTACTTTGTCAGTCACGTACTGAAAAATGCCGAGTTGAGGTATCCCCTAGTGGAGAAATTTGGTCTTGCACTCTTCATGGCTGTTAAAAAATTGAAGCCCTACTTTTTGGCACATACAGTCGTCGTGTATACAGACCAACCTATCAAGCGGCCGCTGACCATCATGGAGTCGTCAGGCCGAATGATCAAATGGGCCATAGAAATACAGAGCCTCGAAGTTACTTTCGAGCCTAGAAAAGCAGTGAAGGGGCAAGCCTTTGCTGACTTTATTGTAGAGATGACTCGTCCTCCTGACTCTCAAGTTCCAGACCAAGTTTGGAAGGTATATGTGGACGGAAGCTCTACTTCAAATGGTTGTGGAGCAGGCGTCATATGTCAGTCGCCAGAGGACGACAGGTTCGAGTATGCTCTACGCTTCAGTTTTCAGGCTTCAAACAATGAGGCAGAATATGAAGCTTTACTAGCCGGGATCCGCATGTCCAAGGCGACAGGGGCAAGAAAAATAGACGCCTGTTCCGATTCACAATTGATAGTGAGTCAGTACAATGGCGAATACGAAGCAACCCATCCGGCCATGATCAAGTATTTACAGGCGGTCCGACAAGCAGTCGGCTCCCTTGAGGATTTCCATCTGATCCAAGTGCCGAGATCTGAAAACAACCAGGCGGATGCACTGTCAAAATTAGCATCATCCGCCTCCTCCGATACTCCTCGAACTGTTTTTTTGGGAAGTAATGGAGAAGAGAAGCATCGAGGAAGACCCTATTGGAATCCTAGACAGAAGCTCAACCTGGATGGATTCAATCAGGGCATATCTGACAAACGGTACACTACCGGATGATCCTCAACAGGCGGCAGCACTGAAAAAACGAGCCACCTGTTTTGAAATGATTAAGGGAGAACTTCACAAGAGGGGGTACCTTCAACCCTTCTTAAAGTGTGTTACTCCTGAAAAGGGACGAGAGATACTAGATGATCTTCACTCTGGTTACTGTGCTTCTCATATAGGTGGTAGGATGCTTGCTCAAAGGGCAAGGCGGCAGGGCTACTTTTGGCCTACTTTGGAAGCAGATGCAATGGAGATGGTGAAAAATGTGACAAGTGCCAAAGGTTTGGCAAACTAATTCACCGTCCGGCTACTGACCTCACTACCATTCACAGCCCACTACCGTTTGCTAAGTGGGGCATGGACATTCTGGGTCCATATACGCCTGCTACAGGCGGCAGAAGGTACATACTTGTTGCCGTTGACTACTTCACTAAATGGGTAGAGGCGGAGGCGGTAAAGGGAATCAAGACGAAGGATGTAATTTCATTCATTTGGAAAAATGTCATCACTCGGTTCGGGGTTCCCATGTCTATGGTTTTTGATAATGGTCCCCAATTTGAGACGCCTGTTCTCAAAAGCTGGTTGGGTGACCAAGGAATTGCACACTACTTTGCATCTGTCGGCCGTCCACAAGCAAACGACCAGGTAAAAGCCTTTAATAAAATCATCTCAGACGGTCTCAAGAAAAAGATTGAACGAGCAGGCGGCCTATGGGCGGATGAACTACCACATGTTCTATGGGCCATTAGGACGACTGAAAAAGGGGCGACTGGAGAAACTCCATTCCTCCTAACTTACGGTGCGGAAGCTGTTCTTCCAATAGAACACTACGAGCCGACTCTTCGAGTAATGCTATATGACGAAGAGGCAAACTGGGAAGCCATGCGCCTGGCATTAGACTCACTTCCTGAAAAGAGGGGCAATGCTGTTTTGCGCCATGAGATCTATCGCCTGAGAATGACTAGATCATACAACAAAAAAGTACACAGGCGTCCACTCAAAGTTGGGGACTTTGTACTTAGAAAAATGGAAGCAGTTGGTAGGGCTAATGAGTCTGGCAAACTAACTCCCAACTGGGAAGGACCCTACCGAATCTATGAGGAAGTCAGGGACGGTACCTACCGTCTGGAAACACCAGACGGACAACCGTTGCCTCGAACTTGGAATGTAGATAATCTTAAAAAATATTTCTTCTGAATGATGTAAAGTAAAGAGCTACTTAATAAAAGTTTGCACTTACTATTCAATTTTGTATTACGAGGGGCATGCTGTCTGTACCTTTACAGTCGGCTACTCTCCATTGAGTTTTTCACTCTATCTTCAGAGGGGCATGCCGTCTGTACCTTTACAGTCGGCTACTCTCCATTGAGTATTTTACTCACAATACTTAGCTAAAAAGATTAGGGCCTGGCCGACCCTGTGCCTAACAGGCGGCTACCCTTCTTTTACTTAGCACCTACGTTCACCAAGAACTTACCAAGGCCACCGGCCGAATGATCAGACCAGGCGCCAAGCCAACTGATCAAATCTACAAAACTAATACGACCTGTCCCAACATCATAGCAGGCGTCCGACGGCATCCCTCCGGATGAAATTCGTCGCAGAGAGCAGCTCCCTTTTGGGTGGAACATTGTTCTATAAACTAATTACACGGCACCTATACGACTGTCCCCAAGGGCAACCACGTAGCCGTTTTTGAGACAAGGATAACTCTATCACTAACCAAACCAGTGGTAGCAGTTGACATCTGAGTCAGATGACCGCCTGTATTACTTGGGATAAATGCAGGGGGTACCTATTGAGTTAATAGCCAACAAACATTGGCGAATCAAGGGGTCTAGCCGGCCTACGCCGCCTGGTACCTCTACTTCTCAAACAAAAGTGACGGCGACTGAGTAACTCCAACGTTAACCCATAGTTACTCCCTCAAATTTGGTATGGAACCTAAAAGGTTTGAGTCGTCCGCCTGTTTTTAACAAACAAGGGCACTCAAACCCCTATTCCTATTAGGTAACCTATTGAGTTAATAGCCAACATTGTCAAATCAAGAGGATCATCCGGCCTCCGCCGCCTGGTACCTCTACTACTCAATCTAGAGTGTGACGAAGACTAAGTAACTCCTATGTTAACTTAATAGTCACTCAAACTTAGTATGGAGCCTAAAAGGTATGAGTCGTCCGCCTGTTTTTAACAAACAGGGGCTCTCAACCACTACTCTTGCTAGGTTAACAAATTATGAGTTAAAAGCCAACAACATTGGCAATATAAGGAAACAACCGGTACCCGCCGCTTGTTATCTCTACCACTCAATTCCTTGGTGACTAGGTAATATTCTATTTACTTGGTCAGACCACTTTCCTACTTGGTTAAAATTACAAAAAGACAGGCACGCCTGCCTAAAAAGGATCCAAACAAAATAGTTCCAACACCGATTGAATAAATGGCCGACTGATCGTCTATCCTGGAAACAGACAACCAGTCGTCCAGGGGCATAGGCGGCGTACTAACTATCCGTACCTGTCTGCAACGTTCGGCCATGTACAACAGTCGGTCTAGTAAACAATGGGATATTAGATATGGAATACTTGGACAAATTTGAAGCAAAACAAAAATTCATTAAAAATAAGCCGGTCATTAAAGACCAGCAAAATATTCAAAGCCCCGGCCCCCTAGCCGGGTAAATACAAAGCAAACGGCACGCAGGCCGTGGAAAAAATACATTAAGCTTAAGAAAGGGGCAGTTCAGTATTAGCAGCTGCCGCCTGGTCAGCACTCTTCTTGCTGGACTCGGCTTCAGCTGCATCCTCTTTTGATGCCTTACCCCCAAGTGGCACAAGCGCCACAACCGGACGCCTTATCCTCCAACGCATCTCCCAACGCCTCATCCTCCAACGCATCTCCCAACGCCTCTTCTTCAGCAGCCGCCAGGATCTCTTGATTATATGTTTCCGAACACTGGCGGTACGTTCTTTCCCAAGAGGCAAAGTCGGCATTGGGGAACAGGCGGCCCCAGGTCATGCGCTGGATTTGAGCGGAGTCTTCCATCATCTCCCGGACGAGCTCTTTCTTCTCTTGCTCGGCCTTTTCCGAGAGCTCTTGGGTAAGACTCTTCTCTTGGCTCACCAGGCGTTCTTTTACGCTGGCCAAGGATTTCTCCATGGCTTCGTAAGAGTACATTTTTTGGCGAAGAGGTTTCAGCTCGGCCTTAAGATTTGTGATGGTCGCCTCCAGCTCGTCATTCTTCTTCTGGGACGCCTCTAACTGAGCCCGAACAGCGGAGGTAGCCTGCGCCTGATAATAAAGAATATCAATGGTCAGTACTTCATTTTGGGCAATTTGAAACATTGCCTTATCACAGTTAGAGGCGGCCATAGCTTTTGCAGCCTTTACCTCTTTGTTTTTCCGATCAAGCGGCTTGCGAAGGCCGTTAACTCGGAGCAGGGCCTAAGTACAAAAAAAAACAGGCGTCAGTTTCCAAACAAAAAAGATAACAGGCGTCCTGGAATTCAAATACTCAAAAAGTATACCTCAGCAAGGACCCCTACAATCCCATCAAGGTCAAGGGTGCCGGCACCCTTGACCGCCTCCCTTTCTGATGGAGGAACTACTTTGATCATGTACTTGGCTACCTCTACCAAGTCAAGCCCCTGAGGGCCGGCTGCATCAAGCGTAAAAAAGCAAGTTAGACCTAGTCAAGAAGGAAGCAAGTGTAAAAGTTTTTACAAGTAATTGTCCATACTTCTAGGCGGCCCCGCCGGGGTTTTAGAAGAAGTGGCCGGCTGCTTCTCAGCCGCCACTGTTTTCCTGGAAGACCCAGGAGAGCTTGCAACAGTCGTCCTCCGGGCCTTGGGGTCCGGCTGTTGCGAGGAAGAAGCTCTTGGAGTGCCCGACTGAAAATAAAAAGTGTTAGTATATGCATAAGACAACTCCTAAAAGAGGAAGAGTTTTCGAAGCCTACCAAGGGTGCCCCCTTGTTGGGGGAGTCGGTACAAGACTGTTGCATGAGAGAGGCCCGCAACATGGCCGCCGCAGTCTTGGATGCTGTTATTTTACTCATGGCGTCAGCTGCAAAAAATAAACAGCAAAGTTAATAAAGATCCCAAGTAAACAAGGCGTGAAAAAACAGAGTATTTGTCAGGCCGGCTACCTCTAGAGCACCGACTGCTGAGGCCACAGGCGGCCAAAAAGTACTCGTCATAGAGCCACTTGAAGCTCGGGACGCAGTTTAGGGGTACTTGCTCTCGTACCCCTGAAGTAGAGTTCACCCTAGTCTCTACTTTGAAGAGTCCTTTGTCTAGGATCTCTTTTTTAGCCTTTGGGGGAACAGGCGGCATGCTGCGGCCGCCTGCGAGAAGAGGCGGATCCCTATTCCACTTGTTAAAGCGTTTGTTCAGCTCCGTGTCTGAACCCTCGATGATAAGGAAGGTGTTCCGCCAATCCTTCCATTTGTTCGCCTTACCTCTCGTCATGAGGTAGCCCCTATGGCTTGTTAATTGATACCAGCCGGTACCTCCCGACTTAGGGGTCCGGCTGAGATAGTTCATGTGGGCGAAAGCCTCAAAGCTTGGCTCCACCCCGTACATTTCGCACCCGGCCACATAGCCGAGTACGTTTACCCAAGAGTTGGGGGCTAACTGCCATAACCCCAAATCATACCCATCTAAAATCCGCTGAACAGCCGGATGTAATGGGAAGCGCAGTCCAGCTTTGATGGCCGCCACATAGCAGCCAAAGCAGCCGTCATCATAGCTGGTACCAGTCGGCCAGACGACAGTGTCTTCTGGATCTGGCACGAACAGTAAAAATTCGGGGCCCATTATGTGGTTAGCTATAAAGCTCTCCACTTTGTCTTGCATGGTTGCGATCCGGCCCCGGGGTACCGTGCAGTAGTAAGGGGTGTTTTCCTCTCTGTAAGAGGCGGACGGCTCCGCCCAATTGTCCCCCTTCTCAACTGCATGAGAAAGCCTCGCCTCTTGTAGGCGGCTGTTTCTTTCTTCTGAGCCTGGAGAAGCGTGGCCAGAAGAGCTGGACTCGGACTCGTCCTCTGACGATTCCGAAGAGGACGACTCCTCCCCTCTCCCAGAGGGGCCCGCCTCCTCTCCCTTAGAAGGAGCAGGAGGAAAATTTGACATATCAACGGTGAAATGGGAAGGGACCACCTTGACCCCTCCCTCAGAACTGTCGGCTTGGCAGCCGCCTCGTTTCACTTCTACATCTGGCGCCTGGTCAGATGTTTCACTAATGAGCATCCTTTGGGAGGAGCCGTCCGAGTTTGAGATCATAGCAGTCTTTTTTGTTCTGGCCATCACGTTCTGCATAGACACAGATACAGTCGGACTTTGTATAAAGGGCAAAGATGGGTCCAGAAAAGGGCAGGCGGCACTCCTAGTCCTAGATTCAGCCGTCCCCGGTGACCGGCTGATCACTAACTTAGGTCGTGTCGTGTGCTTCCGTGGTGCCATTTCAAAAAATAAAAAGAAAAATTAAGAGTAAGAGAACTGAGTTACCTGAACGAGTGACGGTTGATGAAGTTCTGGAAATCCGGTGCAGTCGGCTTGTCAGAACAGGCGGTAGGCAGAAAAGGTCCGAAATGTCAGAGCAAATTCAGGGGTCCGAATGTTCTCGCAAAGTTCTCAAATGTGAAAATGACCGAAGTCAGCACTTCCTTATATAGGCAAAGTGAGAAGGCGAAGGGTCGCTTCCAAATTCAAAATTTGGGCGGGAAAATCTCTCGGCCATTTGCAAGGTGACACCTGTAGCAGGTCGTCGCCTGTCACCGTGCGGCACCTGTCACAGGTGACACGTGACCAGTCACGTGCCACCTGTGAGGGGCAAATGATTAGGGGATTTTTATCCACCAATCACCGTCTGACAAGTGGACCAACCAGGTTCCGCCACGTGTCCTTCACGTAGGCCAATAGGAGCCTGCCACGTGTCAATCACAGATACGTCCTCTACGGACCAATTGAGACACGCCACGTGTCCACCCATGCCAAATGGGAAAACCGGCCAACAAGGCCCAATCCTGTTTAGAGGCCCGGTCAGCCCTAGGTTTACCCTAAACCTAGAGAGTGGCACGCTTCTCAAGACTATAAATACTTAATTAATCCTCATTAAAGGGGATCAAGCAATTAATCTCACCTAGAGAGACCTTATTACTTTAATTTCCGCACTTATTACTCCTTAATCAGGTATTAACTTGACCGTTGGAGGCGGAGCTCCCAGGAGTCTCCGTTATTTTGCAGGTACAGGCGTCCGGTTCCAGTCTCGGAATTGTAACTCTCCCGCAGGACATCAGAAAACCCCGAAACAAATGTGATGTAGCTTATGTGCCCTTGTCGGTTGTACATATTGTTTCGGGGTTTTCTGATGTCCTGCGGGAGAGTTACAATTCCGAGACTGGAACCGGACGCCTGTACCTGCAAAACAAACGGATGCTCCGGATGATTGGAGATCCGCCTCCGACGGTCAAGTTAGTACTTGATTAAGGAGTAATTAATGCGGAAATTAAAGTGATTGGGTCTCTCTAGGTGAGAGTGTTTAATGTGTGTAATCTGCGTTCTCTCCCTTAATGAGGATTAAGGGACGTATTTATAACCTCGGGAAACGTGCCAATCTAGGTTTAGGTTAACCTTGGGCTGATTGGGCTTCCTCGAAAGTTGGGCCTAGGTGACCGGCTTCTCCATTAGGCATGGAGTATGCCACGTGTCATGACATAATAAGTCCAGGGTGGACGAATAAGCGTGTGCCACGTGGCAAGCCCTGAGAGGTCCAACTGGGGGACACTTGGCAGGACCTGATTGGCCCACGTGGCGCATTCCGATTGGTGGGAGCAAAATCCCCTAATCATTTGCCCCTCACAGGTGGCACGTGACTGGTCACGTGTTACCTGTGACAGGTGTCGCCCTGTAACAGGCGACAGCCTGCTACAGGTGTCACTCGGCGAGAGGCCGAGAGATTCTCCCGCCAAAATTTTGAATTCTGGAAGTGACCCTTCGCCTTCTCACTTCGCCTATATAAAGGAGTGTTGACTTCGGTCATTTTCACACTTGAAAACTTTGTGAGAGAACATTCGGACCCCTGAACTTGCTCTGACATTTTGGACCCTTTCAGCCTACCGCCTGCTCTGACAAGCCGACTGCAAAGGATTTTCAGAACTTCATCAATCGTCACTTGTTCAGGTAACCGTCGGTTCTCTTACTCTTAATTTTCTCTTTACTTTATTCTTTTTTGAAATGGCACCACGGAAGCACACGACACGACCTAGGTTAGTGATCAGCCGGTCACCGGCGACGGCTGAATATAGGACTAGGAGTGCCGCCTGCCCTTTTCTGGACCCATCTTTGCCCTTTATACAAAGTCCGACTGCATCTGTGTCTATGCAGAGCATGATGGCCAGAACAAAAAAGACTGCCAGGATCTCAAACTCAGACGGCTCCTCCCACAGGGTGCCGATTAGTGAAACATCTGACTAGGCGCCAGATGTGGAAGTGAAACAAAGCGGCTTGAAAGCCGGCAGTTCTGAGGGAGGAGTCAAAGTGACCCCTTCCCAGTTTACAGTTGACAATTCTACATTCTCTCCTGCTCCTTTTAAAAGAGAGGAGGCGGGCTCCTCCGGGAGAGGGGAGGAGTCGTCCTCTTCGGACTCGTCAGAGGACGAATCCGAGTCTAGCTCTTCTGGCCATGCTTCTCTGGACACAGAAGAGAAAAACAATCGCCTACAAGAGGCGAGGCTTTCTCACGCAGTTGAGAAGGGGGACGATTGGGCGGAGCCATCCGCCTCTCACCGAGAGCAAAATACCCCCTACTACTACACGGTACCTCGGGGCCGGATCACGGCCATGCAAGAGAAAGTGGAGAGCTTTATTGCAAACCACACAATGGGCCCCGACTTTTTAGTGTTCGTGCCGGATCCAGAAGACACAGTCGTCTGGCCGGCTGGTACCAGTTATGATGGCGCATGCTTTGGCTGCTACGAGGCGGCCATCAAGGCTGGGCTGCGCTTCCCACTACATCCTGCTGTTCAGCGGATCTTGGATGGGTATGAGTTGGGGTTATGGCAGTTAGCCCCGAACTCCTAGGTCAACGTACTCGGCTATGTGGCCGGGTGCGAACTGCACGGGGTGGAGCCGAACTTCGAGGCTTTCGCCCACATGAACTACCTCAGCCGGACCCCTAAGGCAGGCGGTACCGGCTGGTATCAATTGACGAGCCACAGGGGCTACCTCATGACGAGAGGTAAAGCAAACAAATGGAAGGACTGGCAGAGCACCTTCCTTATCATTGAGAGTTCAGACACAGAGCTGAACAAGCGCTTCAACAGGTGGAACAGGAATCCGCCCCTTCTTGCAGGCGGCCGCAGCATGCCGCCTGTTCCCCCCAAGGCTAAGAAAGAGATCCTAGATAAAGGACTCTTCAAAGTAGAGTCGAAGGTGAACTCTACTTCAGGGGTACGAGAGCAAGTACCCCTGCACTGCGTCCCGAGCTTCAAATGGCTCTACGACGAGTACTTTTTGGCCGCCTGTGGCCTCAGCAGTCGGTGCTCAAGAGGTAGCCGACCTGTCGAACACTCTGTTGTTCCGTGCATTTCTTGTTATGACTTTTATTAACTTTGCTATTTGTTTTTGCAGCGGACGCCATGAGCAAAATTACCGCCTCCAAGACTGCGGCGGCCATGTTGCGGGCCTCCATCATGCAACAGTCTTCAACCGGCTCCCCTAACAAGGGGGCACCCTTGGTGGGCTTCGAACCTTTCACCCTCCTTTTGGAGTTGTGTTTATGCATATACTGAGTCTTTTCTTCTTTTTTAGACGGGCGCTCCAAGAGCTTCTTCTTCCCAAAAGCCGGACCCCAAGGCCCGGAGGACGATTGTTGCGAGCTCTCCTGGTTCTGCCAGGAAACATGCGGCGGCTGAGAAACAGCCGGCCACTTCTTCTAAAACTCCAGCTGGGCCACCTAGAAGTATGAAATTGTCCTTGTAAATTTTAGACTTGCTCCCTTCTTTACTAGGTCTAATCCGTTTGTTTATGCTTGATGCAGCCGGCCCTCAGGAGCCTGACTTGGTCGAAGTGGCCAAGTCTATGATCAAGGCCGTACCTCCAGCTGAAAGGGAGGCGGTCAGGGGTGTCGACAACCTTGACCTAGACGGGATTGCAGGGGTCCTTGCTGAGGTATACTTAGCATATTTTTGAGTATTTGAATTCCAGGACGCCTGTTTTCTTTTTTGTTTGGAAACTGACGCATGTTCCCCTTTTTACTTAGGGCCTGCTCCGAGTGAACGACCTTCGCAAGCCGCTTGACCGGAAGAACAAAGAGGTAAAGGCTGCAAAAGCTATGGCCGCCTCTGACTGTGATAAGGCAATGTTTCAAATTGCCCAAAATGAAGTTCTGACAATTGATATTCTTTATTATCAGGTGCAGGCTACCGCCGCTATCCGGGCTCAGTTAGAGGCGGCCCAGAAGAGGAATAGCGAGCTGGAGGCGACCATCAACAACCTCAAGACCGAGCTGAGACCTCTTCGCCAAAAGATGTCCTCATACAAAACCTTGGAGAAATCCTTGGCGAGCGTAAAGGAACGCCTGGTGACCCAGGAGAAGAGTCTTACTCAAGAGCTTTCGGAAAAGGCCGAGCAAGAAAAGAAAGAGCTGGTCTGGGAGATGATGGAAGACTCTGTTCAAATCCAGCGCATGACTTGGGGCCGCCTCTTCCCCAATGCCGACTTTGCCTCCTGGGAAAAAACGTACCGCCAGTGTTCTGATAGATATAATCAAGAGATCCTGGCGGCTGCTGAGGAAGAGGCGTTGGAGGAGGAGGAGCAGCCGGTAGTGGCGCTTGTGCCGCTTGGGGGTAATGCATCGAAGAAGGATGCAGCTGAAGCCGAGTCCAGCAAAAAGGGTGCTGACCAGGCGGCAGCTGCTAATATTGAAGATCTGCCCCCTTCATAAGCTTTGTCTTCTTTCCCCGGCCTGCGTGCCGTTTGTTTGTATTTACCCGGCCAGGGGGCCGGGGCTCTGAATATTTTTCCGGTCTTTAATGACCAGCTTCCTTTTAATGAATATTTTTGTTTTGCTTCAAATTTGTTTAATTATTGAATATTCTGATATCCAATTGTACACTATACCGACTGTTTTACATGGCCGATAGTTGCAGACAGGTACGGATAGTTAGTCACGCCGCCTATGCCCCTGGACGACTGGTTGTCTGTTTCCAGGCTAGACGATCAGTCGGCCATTTATCCAATCGGTATTCGAACCATTTTAAAGACTGGATCCCCTTTAGGCAGGCGGTCCTGTCATTTGTAAAATTAACCAAGTAGGAAAGTGGTTTCCTACTTGTCATGTTTTTAGGCTAGAGACTTTAGGCCGTCTAGGCCGACTGTTCCCCGCCATATTTAATCTAGTGTGAACAGGTGCTGTATGAACACCTTTTTAGTTTCATACTAAATTTTTAAGGAGTGACCAAGTAAACATGATTGTTACCTAGTCGCCAAGTAACTGAGTAGTAGAGGTATCAAGCGGTGGGTACCAGTTGTTCCCCTTTATTCGCCAATGTTTGTTGGCTTTTCACTTTATTGATTGTTAACCTAGCAGGAGTAGTGATTGAGAGCCCCTGTTTGCTAAAAATAGGCGAACGACTCATACCTTTTAGGCTCCATACTAAGTTTGAGAGAGTGACTATGAGTTAACTTTGGTGTTACTCAGTCGCCGTCACTCCTGCTTGAGTAGTAAAGGTACCAGGCGGCGGAGGCCGGCTGAACCTTTTGATTCGCCAATGTTTGTTGGCTATTATTTCAAGAGGTACCCCCTGCATTTATCCCAAGTAATACAGGCGGTCATCTGACTCAGATGTCAACTGCTACCACTGGTTTGGTTAGTGATAGAGTTATCCTTGTCTCAAAACCGGCTACGTGGTTGCCCTTGGGGACAGTCGTATAGGTGCCGTGTAATTAGTTTATAGAGCAATGTTCCACCCAAAAGGGAGCTGCTCTCTGCGACGAATTTCATCCGGAGGGATGCCGCCGGACGCCTGCTATAATGTTGGGACAGGTCGTATTAGTTTTGAAGATTGGATCAGTTGGCTTGGCGCCTGGTCTGATCATTCGGCCTGTGGCCTTGGTTAGTCCTTTGGTGGACGCAGATGCTAAGTAAGAGGAGGGCAGCTGCCTATTTAGACACAGGGTCGGCCAGGCCACCATCATTTTTTAGCTAAGTATAGGAGGGTGGTCGTCTGTCTTGGAATCGACTGTATGTCCAGACGGCATGCCCCTATGGTGATAGAGTAAAATATTCAATGGAGAGTAGCCGACTGTAAAGGTACAGGCGGCATGCCTCTCTGAAGATAGAGTAAAATACTCAATGGGGAGTAGCCGACTGTAAAGGTACAGACGGCATGCCCCTCTGAAGATAGAGTAAAATACTCAATGGAGAGTAGCCGACTGTAAAGGTACAAACGGCATGCCCCTCTGATGATAAAGTGAAATACTCAATGGAGAGTAGGCGACTGTAAATGTATAGGCGGCCTGCCCCTCTTAAGTAAGAATAAAAATTAAACATGGAGAGTAGCCGACTGTTTGTCAGTAGGCATGCCCCTCTTAAGTAAAAATGAAAACTGAGTATGGAGAGTAGCCGACTGTTTGTTAGTAGGCGTGCCCCTCTTAGTACAAAATTGAATATTAAGTATGCAAACTTTTATTAAGTAGCCCGTGACTATTTATATCATTCAAAAGAAATATTTCTTAAGATTATCTACATTCCAAGTTCGAGGCAACGGTTGGCCGTCTGGTGTTTCCAGACGGTAGGTACCGTCCCTGACCTCTTCACAGATTCGGTAGGGTCCTTCCCAGTTGGGAGTTAGTTTGCCAGACTCATTAGCCCTTCCAACTGCTTCCATTTTTCTAAGTAAAAAGTCCCCCACTTTGAGTGGACGCCTGTGTACTTTTTTGTTGTATGATCCAGTCATGCTCAGGCGGTATATTTCATGGCGCAAGACAGCATTGCCCCTCCTTTCAGGAAGTGAGTCTAATGTCAGGCGCATGGCTTCCCAGTTTGCCTCTTCGTCATATAGCATTACTCGAAGAGTCGGATCGTAGTGTTCTATTGGAAGAACAGCTTCCGCACCATAAGTTAGGAGGAATGGAGTTTCTCCAGTCGCCCCTTTTTCAGTCGTCCTAATGGCCCAGAGAACATGTGGTAATTCATCCGCCCATAGGCCGCCTGCTCGTTCAATCTTTTTCTTGAGACCGTCTGAGATGATTTTATTAAAGGCTTCTACCTGGCCGTTTGCTTGTGGACGGCCGACAGATGCAAAGTAGTGTGCAATTCCTTGGTCACCCAACCAGCTTTTGAGAACAGGCGTCTCAAATTGGGGACCATTATCAAAAACCATAGACATGGGAACCCCGAACCGAGTGATGACATTTTTCCAAATGAATGAAATTACATCCTTCGTCTTGATTCCCTTTACAGCCTCCGCCTCTACCCATTTAGTGAAGTAGTCGACGGCAACAAGTATGTACCTCCTTCCGCCTGTAGCAGGCGTATATGGACCCAGAATATCCATGCCCCACTTAGCAAACGGTAGTGGGCTATGAATGGTAGTGAGGTCAGTAGCCGGACGGTGAATTAGTTTGCCAAACCTTTGGCACTTGTCACATTTTTTCACCATCTCCATCGCATCTGCTTCCAAAGTAGGCCAAAAGTAGCCCTGCCGCCTTGCCCTTCCAGCAAGCGTCCTACCGCCTATATGAGAAGCACAGTAACCAGAGTGAAGATCGTCTAGTATCTCTCGCCCCTTTTCTGGAGTAACACACTTTAAGAAGGGTTGAAGGTACCCCTTTTTGTGAATTTCTCCCTTTATCATTTCAAAACAGGTGGCTCGTTTTTTCAGTGCTGCCGCCTGTTGAGGATCATCCGGTAGTGTACCGTTTGTCAGATATGCCCTGATTGAATCCATCCAGGTTGAGCTTCTGTCTAGGATTCCAATAGGGTTTTCCTCGATGCTTCTCTTCTCCATTACTTCCCAAAAAACAGTTCGAGGAGTATCAGAGGAGGCGGATAATGCTAATTTTGACAGTGCATCCGCCTGGTTGTTTTCTGATCTCGGCACTTGGGTCAGATGGAAATCCTCAAGGGAGCCGACTGCTTGTCGGACCGCCTGTAAATACTTGATCATGGCCGGATGGGTTGCTTTGTATTCGCCATTGTACTGACTCACTATCAATTGTGAATCGGAACAGGCGTCTATTTTTCTTGCCCCTGCCGCCTTGCACATGCGGATTCCGGCTTGTAAAGCTTCATATTCTGCCTCATTGTTTGAGGCCTGAAAACTGAAGCGTAGAGCATACTCGTACCTGTCGCCCTCTGGCGACTGACATATGACGCCTGCTCCACAGCCATTTGAAGTAGAGCTTCCATCCACATATACCTTCCAGACTTGGTCTGGAACTTGAGAGTCAGGAGGACGAGTCATCTCAACAATAAAGTCAGCAAAGGCTTGCCCCTTCACTGCTTTTCTAGGCTCGCAGGTAACTTCGAGGCTCTGTATTTCTATGGCCCATTTGATCATTTGGCCTGACGACTCCATGATGGTCAGTGGCCGCTTGATAGGTTGGTCTGTATACACGACGACTGCATGTGCCAAAAAGTAGGGCTTCAATTTTTTAACAGCCATGAAGAGTGCAAGACCAAATTTCTCCACTAAGGGATACCTCAACTCGGCATTTTTCAGTACGTGACTGACAAAGTAGACCGGGAGCTGACAGCCGTCTCTTTCAGCAAGGAGAACAACGCTTAACACATGATCAGAGACGGCCAGGTACATGTAGAGTACTTCTTTGGGCAAAGGGCTGACCAGCCTCGGCAAGGAATGCAAGTGAACTTTCAATTTCTGGAAGGCCGCCTCAGCATCCGGCCCCCATTCAAACCTTGCATTTTTCTTAATTTCCTGGAAAAAGTATAGGCATTTGTCGCCTGATTGGCTTAGAAATCTTCCCAAGGCCGCCAGACAACCTGTTAACTTCTGAACCTCTCGGATGGTACGAGGCGACTGCATGTCGATGACCGCCTGCACCTTCTCAGGGTTCGCCTTTATTCCTCTCTGATTGATAAGGAATCCGAGAAATTTCCCAGACTCAACTCCAAATAAACATTTCCTGGGATTGAGCATGACATGGTGCCGCCTGAGTGTGGCGAAAGTTTCTCGGAGGTCCGACAGATGATCTTTCTGAAGTTTAGACTTGACAATCATATCATCAATATATGGCTCGACATTTCTTCCAATCTGATCAAAGAACACAGTGTTTATCATTCGCTGGAAAGTGGCCGGGGCATTCTTAAGACCAAACGGCATGACCGTGTAACAGTATAACCCCTGATCAGTGACAAAGGCCGTCTTCTCCTGATCTTTCTTCCATAAATGAATTTGATGGAAACCAGAGTAGGCGTCCATAAAGCTCATCAAAGCATGGCCGGCTGTTGAGTCGACCAGGTTATCAATTTTAGGCAGAGGGTAATTGTCTTTGGGGCACGCCTTGTTTAAGTCTGTGTAGTCTACACACATTCGCCAGGTGCCATTCGGATTTTTAACAAGCACCACATTTGCAACCCAGTCTGGGAAGTAACATTGCCGAATGAACCCTGCATCAAGTAATTTTTTAACTTCGGCGGCTGCCGCCTGACTTCTTTCTTCGCCATGGTTCCGCTTCTTCTGCCGTACCGGCTTCTTTTTCGGATCCACGGCCAGTTTATGTACCGCCAGATCAGGACTAATGCCTGGCATTTCATGGACTTCGAATGCAAAGATGTCCTTGTATTCTTTCAATAGTTTGTGAAAGTCGTCACCCAGGTCCCTTAGAGCAGTCGTCCCAACCTTGATTGTTCTGTCAGGACGCGAGTCATCTAAGATCAGGTCCGTATGCTCACCAGCTGGCTGAGGGCGGAATTCATCCGACCGCTCCTCTGCCAATGATTGCTATTTTCTGTCTTTTCTTGCGGCCCCTGTCTGGGATGCCTTTCTCTTCTTGCCGCCTGCTTCTTGAACAGGCGCACTCTCCTTGACATTGTCAAGGTCTATTTTTCCACCGCTCGACATAGTGGTCATAACAGTGGCCTTGACATCCGAGAGATATCACTCTCGGGCCATCCTCTGATCTCCCCTCAGGGACCCGACTGTTCCATTATCCCTCTCAAACTTGAGCAACATAAGAGATGGGATTATAACAGCCTTGGAATTATTCAGGGTTGGTCGTCCCAGAATCATGTTGTAGGCCGAGAGTTCTTCTACTACCAGGAACCGGACTACCATGTGTCGTCCTTCCCCTTTTTCGCCCAGGCGGATGGGTAAATCCACTCGTCCCACTGGGTGGACGACTCCTCCTCCAAACCCTACTAAAGGGTGGGATGCCGGATGTATGCAATCAGTCTGATATTTTAGTTTCGACAGACATTTGCTACTGATGAGATCTGAGGAGCTTCCGGTATCTATGAGGATTCGGCCAACTCTCTGGTTGGCCACTTTACATTCAATAACGATAGGGTCGTCATGCGGCCCTCTTACCCCTCCTAGATCTTCTTCAGTGATGACAATCTCAGGAAATGAATATTTGGAGGGCCGTTCTTGGTGAACGAAATTTACATCTAACCGTCTGATATTGTCTTTGTTGCCCCTAATAGTGGGGCCGCCTCCTGAGAAGCCGCCTGCAATGGTGTAGATGACTGCATCATCTGTATCGGAGCTGTCGGCCTGTTGATTCTTTTTGGTCGACTGCTTTTTCGAGGAAGTGTTCCCCGTAGATTTCTTGACATAAGTGTCAAGGTCACCTTGCTCAGCCAGGCGGTCCAGATACCGCATGAGAGTGATGCATTCATTGGTGTGATGACCAACATCTTCATGATAATCACAGAATTTTTCTTGGTTCTGATTGTTTGCAGAACCCTTCATGGGGACCGGCTTCTCAATTGAGATCCGTCCCTTGATTTCCTTTAGGATAAATTGGCTATCCTTGTTAAACACATACTTTGGGGAGTATGGTTTGAATTCTTTTTTCTTCTTCTGGGACGGCTGTTTAGAGGAATCAATTGCCCAGACCTCTTTTCTCTTCTCGTCTTTGTTTGACGACTGCTTCTGTCGTCCTTCTCTTTTGTCGGACCTTTTCCCGTCTGACTGTTTTACCGTACTACAAAGATCAGTCGCCTGTATATAGGCTTCCGCTTCAATCAAGGCCTCTTGAAGAGTCGCCACCCTCTTTCGGACCAAATCAAATTTGAAGGTCGACCCGTCTTTGAGACCTCTGAAAAAGTCAGTATAGGCTACTTCATCCAGTAACCCTTGAATCTGTATTCTCATCAGGTTAAATCGCCTGATGTAAGAACGAAGCCCCTCCTTCTCGCCCTGCTGCATTGTTCCTAAATCAAGGGTCGTCTTTTTCGCAGGGATGTTCATGGCGAAGTTGGAGGTGAATAAGTAAGCAAGCGTCTTGAAGTTATTTACACAACCAGTCGGCAGGTTGCCGAACCATTGTTGTGCGATTCCTTTGAGAGTCGCTGGGAAACACTTGCACCAAGTGGGATCATCCAACCCTTGAAGGTACATCAGGTTGGTGAATTCCATCAGATGGTCTTCTGGGTTAGTAGTGCTGTCATAGGCGCCTACTAATACATTTTTCACTTTGGCCGGCTGAGCGGCTTCAGTAATTTCCTTGAAGAAGGCCGACGGCTGTTCACCAAGTCTAAGCAACCGTAGCTGCCAGTCCATAGGTTGGACATGTTTTGCTGCATGTCCACCAAACGGAGGTGGCTGTAAAAAATATTGTTGTTGCGGTACAAACGGTAAGTTTGGTACCGCCTGGTCGCTATGAAAGCCGGACTGACGGGAGGTGCCGCCTGACTGACCCTCATGATACGACTGAGTATTCCTCATCGAGGTATTTCGCAGACTGTCTTGGAAGTTTGAAGTAGAGGCCGACTCTGACAATCGGTCACTCTTCTTCTGCTCTAGCAGTAGCCGAGCGTCTGTGTATGTTTTCCTCGACCCGTCCGCCTGAATATGACGAACAAGTTTCCTATTTCCTGGAGTAGGAAAACGGTATTTTGTGAAATCAAGGGCAGGTGGCTCCCACTTCCTAGATTTAGGATGAGGGGTCGCCTCTCGCCCTTGAACTGGCTTCCTCTTCCGTGAAGTGGAGGGTTTCTTAGCCAACTGCTCCTTGTCCAGAGCAGGCGGCTTCTTGTTGATCAACTCTTGAATTTCTCCCTTGAAGTCCCTCATGAAGGTCATGAGTTCGTTCCTTCTGATAGGAGCAGACCCATCAGTCGGCTGCTGTCGAACAGGCGGTGCGCCTGCTGGCTCGCTTCCAGTTTGAAGATGTTCCCGTTCCCTCTTTTCGGTATGACGGGTACGTCGGGCCCTTAGGGTCCCGTCTGAAGCTGTGTGAGCTTCAACTTCAAATTCATTCTCAGTATCGTGGTCCGACTGAACTAGAGGATCGTCCAGGGGACGTCTCTCTTCAAGAGTCGGTACAAACGTGGGTGCCATCTCAGAAGTACTCTCCCCACAGACGGCGCCAAAATGTTTTGGGGTTTTCTGATGTCCTGCGGGAGAGTTACAATTCCAAGACTGGAACCGGACGCCTGTACCTGCAAAACAAACGGATGCTCCGGATGATTGGAGATCCGCCTCCGACGGTCAAGTTAGTACTTGATTAAGGAGTAATTAATGCGGAAATTAAAGTGATTGGGTCTCTCTAGGTGAGAGTGTTTAATGTGTGTAATCTGCGTTCTCTCCCTTAATGAGGATTAAGGGACGTATTTATAACCTCGGGAAACGTGCCAATCTAGGTTTAGGTTAACCTTGGGCTGATTGGGCTTCCTCGGAAGTTGGGCCTAGGTGACCGGCTTCTCCATTAGGCATGGAGTATGCCACGTGTCATAACATAATAAGTCTAGGGTGGACGAATAAGCGTGTGCCACGTGGCAAGCCCTGAGAGGTCCAACTGGGGGACACTTGGCAGGACCTGATTGGCCCACGTGGCGCATTCCGATTGGTGGGAGCAAAATCCCCTAATCACATATACTTGCAATTAAGTTGTATCAAGATTTGCATTCAATATCCATTTGCAAGTTGCAACTATTGGCATCACACGTCATAAAGTAATCACAAAAAAAAAGACATTTCTATCTCACATTATATTACGGAAAATGATAATGACTAATATATTAAAAGACGTTCCTAAGAACGTTTATGTGACACGTAGACCCCTCATTACACCATGTCACATACTCAATTTCTCAATATATTACGTCACCCACTTAAGTCCTCAATATGCCACGTCACCCACATAACCAACAATACTCCATGTTGTTTCACTTAGAAGAAAAGATCATTGTTTAACCATCTAGGCTAATCATCACTTATTCTCTAAATTTACAAACAAATAAACTAATACTACACTACAAAAGTATTGAAAACACATACTTCCTCTATTTTTCTTTTATTGCACCATAAGGACTTTTACACTATTCACTTAATCTTCTTTGACCATCATTTGTGATGTATCCATTAGGAAAAATATAGTCATGTGGGATATAGTTAGATTCGTCTCGAAATCTACTTTTCAAATATCAATTTTTTATTTTTTTTTACAAAAGTATAATTGAAGATATTAATAGCTAAATTAATGCATTGGCAAGCGTGAAATCCCTCATGGTGCAATAAAAAAAGAACGGAGGAAATACAAATTATTAAATGACTTAAAAAATAAACAGTTGTACAACTACAAAAGTAGAAACCTGGGGTAACGCCCAAGCTATTCACTACTCCCTCTGTTTCCTATTAAATGCAACACTAGGGTGTTTACAAAGTTTAACAAAATTTATAGGGTGGGGCACAAAAGAGGATTTTTTATGATATAAAGTATTGTTGGTAGAGGAGAGAAATAATAAAAAAAGTAGTATAAGTGAGGTTAGTAGGAAAGAGAAAAAATAAAATATTTGTGAAAGTGGGGTTAGTGAGAGAGAGAAATTATAAAATAATGGTGGGTGTTTGCCAAAAAACTGGTGTTGCAATTATTATGAAACGGCCGAAAATGAAAAGTGTTTGCATTTAATTTGAAATGGAGGGAGTAGTTAATTATTTACAATGTGATTGTGACATGTATTTCTAAATTTGTTCTAATTTAGTAAATATATTAAATGTTTATTACAACGCTAGGAGCTTTATATATTATTACCCTTATAAATTGTTGCTAAAAGATAATTTGGATTCCAGTAGATCTTTGTAGATAAAATTGTGATTAACACTCTGTTATTTGTAACTAGGAAAGTTTTTCTTGATACAAATTGTAATAAGGTAAGTTAATTTAGTAAGAAGTGTTTTTCCAAAAAAAAAAAAAAAATAGAGTAAACTTTCCAATTTTAATTAGCTAAGAAAGTTTTTCTTACCCATGCAATACTAAGCAGTACGCGCACAAGTCATTGTTTGCCGCCTCATAGATTTCATATCCTGTTAAGATTAGGAAAATTTTATGCTTGGTGACCAAGCTACCTCTCCTATATATATTGGCATATTGCCTCGATTATCAATGAAAAGCATAACTAAGCTAATAAGCAAGAAAGTCCAATTTTAGACCTTAAACACTAAACCATTAACCCGTAAACGAAGATCGAAAAGATGCCTGCTGTTGAGCCTTCTCCACTGTCAACTCAAAACTTTGGAGAGATTTTCTGTTCTCCAAACACATGATTTATTGATGATACTAATGTCCAATGTGTCACGAAACAGAAGATGAAACCAACCGATAATGGTGCTGTGTTGATGTTCAGTCCTCGGACTGGAAAACTGTTCTTGAAGGTTATTGACACCAGTGAATTTGCTGCAGGACAGGGTCTGAATCTGCTAGCAGAGTGGACAACACGTGTAGAAATCGCGGCTATTGTACGAGCTTTTTCTGTTGAAGGAAAACCGAAACAGATTGTTGTAACTCGTAAAGGACTGTTGGAATCTTTGAAAGTCCAAATGCAAGATTCACCTGACATAGTCATCAGAGGCTGTGAACTGCAACTCCCTATTTACGGCTCCTTAATAACAGACAAACTCGGTAATTTGCTTGATAGTTTGAACTTGGGTACAACAGGGAAGCCACTAATGGTTTGTGTAAACATCTATGATAACTGGTTGGTTGAAGGTTTGTCTTCGTACTCTGCATTCTGTCGGCTTATACTGATATGTCGCGCACTTGCTGTTAACTGTGAGAGGGCGAAGATGTTACTGAACCCTGCAGACAGTGCTGTAGTCACTGAAGTACATAACATTTGGCCTTCGCTTACTAGGAATCAATGGTTGAACGTAGAGGTTTCTATGAAGAGTCTAATCTTTTCGGAATATGCAAAGAAAACGAACAATCTGGCATCTTCCTTGATGCAGTCTCAGATTCGCGATACTCTTCTTGGGGCTCAGAACAATCCTGCAACAACACAGTAGATTGAGACATAACTGTATTTAGAATGATTTGTTAATCTTTCCAAAGAAAGTAGTTTAACTTCTAAATTTAAGATTGTATTCAGAATTTAAGATTGTACTCGTAAATAGTCAGGGTGTACGATGATGATTTCAGATAGTATCCGAAACAAACACCTTTAATTTGATTTAAGTTCTTTATTATGTATGTATTATTCTTGCATGGAATTAATGTTATGATGATCTTTCTTTTCATAATCTCTAATTCTGTAGTATAATGTATTCTCGCTTTTTTTTAATTTTTTTATTTATTTATTTTAATTGTTATTATTATTAATAATTTTAATTAAGATTTTTATGATGTTCAATTCTTTGATACGAATGTTACTAATTTTATCTGCATTCTTGTTTTAATTTATGTTAAACTAGGTTAAAATCTCGTGCAATGCACGATTGTTAAACATTTTTTACAATAATATTACAAAATATAAATTATATAAAAGATATTCAGAAATATTTCATTTGGGTATATATGAAATATGATTGTCAAATTGGAAAGAAAATATCATAAGGTATAAATAGTTTACTTAAAGATTTTAAAAAAACAAAAGCAAAAAGAGAGAGAGAGAGAAGCGAAAAAGGCGGGAAATTTTTTTTACAAGGTAATGACAAGTGTCATGGAAGGATTTGCTTTTAATATAGATTAATAGATAGATGTAATTTTCTTATTATTATCACAATGCATTATTTATATAAAAACTTTGATAACTCAATATTATATTTAAAAATTGATATATCAAATGTACACATATTTTTCCATCTATATATTTTTGGCATTAATCATACATAAAAGTTGCATGAATATGTAACTATCTTTTTTTTTTTTTTTTTTTTATTCAATTATAATATTTTTAGATCAAAACTACACTTTTATGAGTAAGCTGTAAGCACGTATTTAATTCAATTAACTGATACTCTTATAGAAATATTATCTTAATAATGTACTATTAATATATTTTTTGAGTATATGAGTCATATTTTAGTGAATTTTAGTCAAATTTTAGATAAGCCTTCTGAAATAACTAATCATTTTCCATAGCCTTATATAATTGATTTTTTTTTTGTAAAATCTATATATAGAGTATTTTTAGTAAGGCCTTTACTAATTTGAGGTGTTTATGATAAATTTGATCCGACTCCTTCTAAAATTAACTCCGCCTATATAATGTTAATTAAAAATTCATTCCATAATTTTTGTGTTGGCCATTATTGTAAATTATATATATAACATGTAATTAGAGGTGTCTACCGTGCGGTTGTGCAAGATGGGTTAAGGTTAGGTGGGTCGCGGGTTGGGGTTTCGTGACACACGACACGACCCATGTACGGTAGGGTGGGCCGGGTCGTGTGTGGGTCAGAGAAATTGGACACACTAGGGTTGGGTTCGTTGGTTAGATAGGTCGTGGATGGGTTGAGTTAGGTTCGTGGGTTAGATGGGTCGTGGGTGGGTCGAGCTGGGTTCGTGGGTTAGGTGGGTTGGAGGGTGGGTCGAGATGGGTCGGAGGGTGGGTCGAGCTGGGTTTGTGAGTTAGGTGGGTTAGGGTCGGGTGGGTTCGTGGGTTTGGGTTGATCTGGGTTCGTGGGTTAGGGTCGGGTGAGCCAAATGACTAAGTGGATTGTGTGGGTCAAATATCTAAGTATGTTTTTTTTAATAGTTTTGAACTTTTATTTTGAAATAATATTTTGCACATATTTTTTTTTAAGGTTGTTTAATTTTTACAAAATTAACAATTTGATGGCTTGCTCTTAATTAAGATGCCTACGTATCCTTATATCACAAAATAAGGAATCAAAGCCAACGTAATTCTTATAATTTTAAAAGATTTTCCAAACCTTCAGCTTTGACATCGGGGTCAAGAATAGCAACGATTCCATAAATAATTGGGAATTCACTAAAATAAGTATGCCACTTACGTTTCATGCTATCAAGAATGGGACGAACTCCATTAATTTTCATATGCTCTTCGATAGTGTGAACAACTTTAACACACTCCAATATGACTAAATGAATGTTAGGTTCATAGATATAAGAGAAATATGAATTGCATTATCAAAAACATTTAAAACATCACGAACAAAAGAGGCATTAGTTCAATGACTTTTAGTTATTAACTCACTAGGATCAACACGAGTCTCATTGTAAAGTTGGGTCAAAACGTCACGATACTTTATAGCATCATTCAACAAATTGAAAGTAGAATTATATTCCAACGGGTAGGGGTATCAATAGATCATTGTCTTTTCTTAAGACCTCTCTCTTTACTCATAGCCATGTACTTCCATCTAATTGAGGAAGTAATCCTAATTCATTTTATAACAGTTCGATCTAATTGAGTTTAGCAATGGTTGCAACTCACCGAGACCCTTTTGAACAGACAAATTCAAAATATGTGCACAACATCTAACGTGCAAGATATTACCACCCAACAACAAATTCAACTTAGAGTCACTTTTCAAATAGTCAATACACATTGTGATTGCAGTTATATTATCAAGAGACAAAGAAAAAACTTTACCATTCAAGTGAAATTCTCTTAAACAATCCATAATACGAACTTTGATGTTAAAATCAGTATGTCTTTCTTCCATAGCTTGAAAACAGAGTATACGTTTTTTAATAAACCAATCATCATCCACCCAATGAGCAGTAGAGCAAAGAAAAGATTCGCCAAAACAAGAAGTCCATGTATCACTTGTAAAACTAACACGAACATCAAAAGTACAAAATAATTCAATCAAACTACTCGTATACTTATAATAAGAAGTTTGTGTGGGCCGTGCGGGGTTGGATGGGTTAGGCAGGTTGGGTGGGTGGGCCATGCGGGTTAGGAGGGTCGTGCGTGCAGGGTGGGCTGAGTCGTGGCCCTGCGGGTTGGGCATGCAAGGTGGGCTGGGTCGTGCGAGCTGGGTCGGGTTGGGTGGGTTCACGGGATAGGTGTGTCGAATTAAATGGGTCAAAACGGGTTGTGCGAGTTGGACCGAATCAAACGGGTTAAAACAAGTTGGGTTGAAATGGACTGTGTCTAAAATTTTAGACCCACGACACAACCCGAGCTAAAATCGGGCAGTGCCGGGTTGGTACCGGGTTGAAACCGTGTCGGACCCACGTGACCCACCAGCCGTGCGGGTCAGGGTGGGCTAGGTCCAACCCGGCCCATTGGCCACCTCTACATGTAATGATGCATTTATTAATATACTAGAGTCCAATAATACTTAATATTTAAATTTATTTTAAATTATCAACAAAATAAGTATTTTTTTAAACCGTGCATCACACGAGCACTGTACTAGTAATACTCTACTCTTTAGTTGTATGGCTATAAATTCCGCAAGAATATTAGGGTGCCCATAAGGTTTTGCAATTCTTGTAATAGCAATATTGAGTTTTCGGTTTAGACAATTCAATTCTTTTTGTACATTTATTTGGGAATCCCATATGGATTATTACTTGTATCAAATCAATTATTTTTTGAATTTGGATACATGCAATTCCTTCAATACCCAGAGGATGCTATTGTATTTTTATTTTGCATAATTTTTTATACAATCCCTTATTTTTTGATCTTCTTGTGGACCTTCTGAATTGTTTTTTGTTTGTTTTTTGGTTGTGAAAACCAAAGGGAATAATGACTTTGTGTTGTACTGTTGTACCAAGTCTGAAACTAGAGGTTATAATAGTCATTAAGGAGCATATATAATCTCAAAAACCGATTGATTTTGGGAATAATAAAAATATGTTGATTGGAATCACTGCAGCACAAAATCAAGGACAGCTAAACTTCAGCAATCAGCAGTATCCCTACTTGACGGACCTTGGACCATATATAGGCCCAATGTCATTTGAAGAAGCAACAGAAACACAGACAATAAGTTATTTACAGCAGCAAAGTTGAAGTAGTTCATCTCCTCTTGACTACAGTAGAGACCCCAAGGAAGGTTTCCTCAAGTACAGCCGGTGCATCCACATTGAAGCTTTCTATATTAGCTTTGATCAGATTATCGATCTTCCCATGACAGCTATCATCTGTCTCCACAACACCTTTGTGCTTCAATACGTTATTAAACATGTTGGATGATCCCGAGTCTCCATCAAAAGTGGTCAGACACTTCAACTGGTCAGCATATTTTTGAGACAGAAGACACTCTGAATTACCCAAGTTGTCAGAATCTAAAAGAGAAACATACTCCTTACATGCAATACTAGAAGTAAAGCTAGGATAAAACATATTTACTATAAAGCTATACATAAGAGACAGAAGAGAGAAAAAGGGCATAATCAGCTGCTTCAAAAATCTGATTGCTGGACTAGCAAGTACGCTTCTGGTGCCGAAGCAATGCATCAAAGTTTGTCTCCCCGGATTCATTCGGTAAGACGTCCATGACTTGCTGCTGTTGAGGCGTTTGAACACTTCCTGTCTACAAAATATTTCTTAATAAAGGTAGAAGTGTCCTAGCTTATGATAGAAAATCAAACATATAGAAATGGCACTTACAGTCCGGATTATGTAAGGACGAACAGCGAAGCCAACTAGCAACCCAACAACGCATGAAAATGCGAGGGCTGCTACCCATATTGTAGTAGACCCCACGGAACCTAAAAAAATAAGGACATTAACACAAAATTTAGACCATTTGAAGCAAAAATTTGTCAGAATCACTTGAAAGGGACACAGGTTCAGATTAAGGTAGCTAAAAGTAGGCTGACTACAGGACAGTATCAGTTTGTCCAAAGATACTAAAAAAAACTCACAAAGCTCTTCCTACCGACAATTTAACAAGAGGCACAAGAAAGTAATAGGCACAGTGCACAAGCAAATTGAGCAATTCCTTTAACTTATTTGTTCATAGTGTCAAAGAATACTTCATGACTAGAATGAAATGAGCAGACACATTGAAATAAAATTTTAGAATCTCTTGTGCACAAGAATGTGAAGAGAGATAAAAAGGAGAGAGGGGGCATCCTCTCCCACACCCTGAAAACAAGACCCTGTCCACAGAAAACTCTCCCCCTTGCTCGATTGTATGAAGTCCTACACAAGTTGACAGAACTAGCACAGGATATAAGAAGATTAAAAACTATGGAGTTGTGAGCAATTAAGTAATTAACCATAAGTTGAGATTATCAATGTTTCTTTTTGTGAGTGTTTCTGTGTTTGTGTGGGTGGGTGGGATGGGGGGGAGGGAGGGGGGGGGGAGTTGGAGGATAAGGTTGGGTGTAGAAGCTATACAGGCTTCATTAGTTTGATACTTGGGGTATAACTTCACTACTTTACTCAGGGATTAACACGGGATTAGAGATACCAGCTCTTGAATGAACACAATCCTCCTGCTTCAGATTGATCTGGCGTATCAATTTATTTCCATGGTCCATAATCAGTAGAGCACACATCTCAGGAACAAAGCATAGCTCAAAATCTGGAGAAAAAGTTGCATCTTTTCCAGGTCCATCAACACGACCAGGCTTTGTGGAACTTCCCGCAATAGTAGAGACACCTTTAGATAAGTCAACACAATTATATCAGCTTTGAGAACCTTAACTACAAATTCAAAGGTCAGTGAATGAAAGCGTAATCGCATACAGAAGTCATGTCTAGCAGAGCACTGAGTCTGTGATCAGTTCATCATACAACCATTAACCATCACTTTTTATTGATAGGAAGTCAACTTCCTTGAGATAAAATGATGATATAGCCATGCCTTAGATGTCAAACTTATGTAAAGGCATCTGTGATTTCGGAAAAATTTGAAATGAGCACGAAGTAACAGCACACAGACACAAGGCTAACTCAGAAATGTTTAGTATCCATTCTTGATCTACGTGAATCAAATTTAGCATTTGTTATACCAATTTTCACAAGCAAATATTTCTACTTCAACAAATATACCCCTTGAGATTTAGAACATGACATATTGACTATAATATGCCCATCCTGCCTTACTTCCATCAATATAATGTTAGTTGTGATTTCCATAATTTGTAATTAAATACAACTTTCCACAAAAATAAACTTTTCTGGCATGCGATGATAAAAGCTTATTCAAGATTTCTATCACATCCATTTTATTCGGGAGTAATCTTACAAAATCAAGAAAGTTTTCAACAATCATACTGCTACATACTTCAAATAAATAATGAGAGCATTGATGATCAAAACACAATTAAGGACAAATAAAATGAACCTGAAGGACTAATCTTTCGAATGACATGATTGCTTCTATCAGCAACATATACATTCCCCTTGAAATCCATAGCAAAGCTTCTAGGTTTGTTAAACATAGCTGAACTAGCATCGCCATCAGTGTACTTTTGCTCCCCATTTGGCCCATTTCCGGAAAACCTCTTCACCAAACTCTCTGAAATAAACAGATATAAAACCCAAGAAAAGTTAACATAAAAGAGATTCCACCAACAACAGCATCAAAACTCCTGAACGATGTTACTTCGACTTGAATTCACATACAGAAGTACCCATTAGTACATTACCCAACAAGAGGATTTTACAAGGTGTTAAACTTGGGCATTTCTAGAAAAAACATCAAATATAGGAACTGAAAAATAGTTGGAAGAAATACTAATTTATAGGAAACGAATAACATAAAATTCTAATCATATTTAACCATATGAGCAGAATTTAGAAGGGAACAAAATCATCAAAACAAATTCTCCAATGCACAACTTTGATCATCAATATCGTTTTAATTGGCCAATAAGATAACAATTCTCACTTTAACAAGATCAACAATACCCATCATTTATTCCAACATTTCATCAGCAAAAAAACCCAAGAAACTGAAAAATTATAAATAATTTTTTTAAAAAAAAAAGTTAATAATAAAAAAAATACCTTGGGAAAGTGGAAGAGAGAGTGTGTAAAAAACACTGTTAGATGAATCAAGAAGGAGGAGATCATGAAATCCTGGGCGAGATGCAACTGAGTAAGGATTAATTTTGAGTTTGTTGCCATCAAAAACTGTTGTCACTGTATACCCACCTTCATAAATCACCTCTGAAAACCCTGAAAGAAAATAATTCAGAAAATTAATAAATTACAGTATAATTTGAGTGATAAATAGAGCCAAACAAATAAACAATAGATAATAAAGAGAAAGGTTTGATTTATAATTTGATATTTTTACTACCATGGAAGATGAGTAGGTTAATTAGGGTAAAGATGATGACAAGGTGAGGAAGAAGACCCATCTCAATTTCACGGAAAAAATTTTAAAAACGAATGAATCGATGAAAATGAAGAAAAAAAAGACCTTCATAAGGAGTGAAAAAAAAAAGGAATTGATATATATAGCCCTTAAATATACTTTTTAAAATGGAATTAAGTTAGGAATTTATGATAATATCACGCGCAAATCGGTGTAATTATCCTCAATATTTTCTTTTTTAACTTCTTATATATACATAGCCCTCGGGGCTAAGTTTATCATTTTCCAAAAAAAAAATGAAGAAAAAAAAAAGACCTTCATATGTAAGGGCTAGTGAAAAAGCTCTAGTTATCGATTTGAAAAAGGGAAAAAAATGCCATTTATTTACGAAATTGCCAACTTAATTTACAAAATCTCATTTATATTTTATATACTCTCTCCATTTCGAAATAATAAAATAATCGCAACAAGGACACAAAATTTTAGAAAAATTATACGGAGTAGGGTGGAACCAAATGGGAAATTTTACAAAACAGAGGGAGTATAAACTTTCATCTGTTTTTAGTTAACACGCTTTATATGTTTTTAGTTATACTTTGGTTAACTTTTGTAATTTATAGATATAAAAAACATGTTCATTTGATTTTATTTGAAACGTCTCAATGTAAATGTTATTAATATCCTTTATATATATATATATATATATATATATATATATATATATATATATATTATTTTCAATTTTGGTCAATGATTTTAATCATTATAAATAATGTACAACAAACGTGATGAAAGACACTTGTCAACTAAAAACTTGAAGGAATTATAACGTTTTAGGGTTTGTAATCGAGTCGAGTCAAGAATTGACAGGTCTACTTGTGTCGGAAATAATTTTTAACATTTTTATTTTGCATAAGATTTTTTTTAGAAAAAAAAAATGGAAAAATGGAAACCCAACACCGTTTATATACATTCAGGTGCACATAGAGTAGGTGCACCCAAAATATACTCCCTTCATTTTTTTAAGTACCCCATAGTGATACGACACGCATGTCGATGCAAAACTTTGACCACTAATATCTTTAATTATCATTAACTATAAATTATAATAATTGAATATTAATAATCTACTCATTGAGACGATTCCAACAAATACTCACAAGACTATATTTTTTCTTATATATAATTCACAAACATTGGTCAACGTATGCTTAATGAATAGTGCCAAAATCCTCAATAGGCCAGGGCACTTACAAAGACGAAGGGAGTAGTTTTTTTTTTCCTCTTAAAATGAGTAAAAAACAAATACTAAAAAAATATTTTAAAAAACTCTTGGATGTACCTAGCATGGTTGCACCTAGGTGTATATAAATTTTTTTAATGAGCACCTTTACTTACATTTTGGTGTTAACTCACTCGTGCAAGTCACGAGGTTACATTTACTTTAAAAATATATGCTCCCTCTGTTTTTTTTTTTTTTTTTATTTGCATCACTTTCTCTTTTATGATTTTTTTTTTATTTTTTTTTTATTTTTATTTGCATCACTTTTATATATAGTAATTTTATACTATATTTTATTATTTCTTTTTTAAGTTTAAACCCCACCCAAATTATTTTATCATTTCTCTCTCTCATAGTCTCCAGTATTCTCTCACATACTTTGACTTTCATGTCCCCACATTACTTTTACCATAATAAATTATTCATCCACTCACATTATTATATTATACCAAATTCATTCTCCTAAAACTCCGCGTATTTACAAGTGTTGCAAATAAAAAAAGACGGAGGGAGTATATACAAATTCAGTGATAAAAGTCGCATATACATATTTCTCATCATTCTCATTTTTTACATACATTTCATAAATCTCTATTATACTTGTTGCATTTTTTTTCAGTTGACACACTTTGATTTTTGCATTATTCACGAACTACACTTTGATTAACTATTCTGATTTATAGCTACGACAAAATATAGTCATGTGAGATCCTAAAACATTGAACCTAGAGTAGGAAGGAGAAAGGATCACTCACTCAATTAAAACAGAGGTTTGGACTGTCCCCAAAATTCAATATGAACTTATAAATAAGTCCTTCCATCCTTGAAATCGCAAATTGAAACCCCACTTAGATATACTAGAGCAACGACCTTATTAATAACCTCAAGCACGAAGAAAAAGCTACTAAACTTAGCATCATAAGAAACATTTTTTTAAATAATTATTACTTTAAATAATTAAATTTATTTTAAAAATTTGAAAAAAGAACCAATCGTATAATGACACATGTCATGATTTATATTAATGGCTAACGAAAATAACGATCGTTTGTCATTAAAAATACATTGATGTGCTTTTGAAAAGTGAAGGGTATTTTGTAAATTTTGAAAAACTCGAGGGCATTCGCAAATTCACCATATACCCCTGAGTTTTTTGTTTATGCACCATATATTTCTGAACTTTTTTAAATTCATCATATACCCTCGAATTTTCACAAAATACACCATATACCCTTGATGACTAATGATTGTTAACTTCGTCAGTCATTAGGGTTAATTATAACCCAAAACCACCCTAAATACATTCCCCTACCCCCAAAACCACCCACATTCCTTCTTTCCACCCCCTAAACCACCCAAATTTTCTTTTGGAAAAATTAATGGGAATGATCCGACCTTTAGCCCATTCTTTTTTAATAATCCGACCTTTCGATTATTATTTAATAATCCGACCTTTGGGGGTCTTTAAGTTTTATTGGTCCCATTTGACCAGAAACCGGTTGAAGAGGTAATTTTTTTTTTTGTCATTACATAATTGGTAAAAAAAAAACAAAAAAAAAAATTAAAAAACCCAATAATTCAGCCATAGCCCACCACCACCCAAACCCAAACCCCAAAACCACCATCCCCCTGTGCCGATTTCCCCCCTCCCCCTGTGCCAATTTCCCCCCTCCCCCACGCCGGTGACGCGACCTACAATCCCACCGCACTCCTTCAATTTATAATGGATTAGTGGGTTGTGTTGCGAATTTCGGGCGCTTTTTTTGTTCGAATTGGTGGCTGTCGATTTGGTGGTTGGTGGCGTGTGGTTGAGTTGGTTGTCATCGGCTGTTTGTGGGCTATTTGCGAGTCTACAACGGTATTGGAGGTGAGAGATGGTGGTGATAGTGGCGAGGGGGGTGGTTTCGGTGAAGCCAAGTTTGACAGGAAAGGGAATTAAGCAAAGGAGAAGAGGAAGGGGTGTAGTGGTGGCGGTGAAGTGACGGTGCATCGGTGGTTGATGCGTGTGAGAGCAGCGAAGTGAGCTGCTGCGATTGTTTGCTGGGTGGCGTGAGGTGGTGCTGATTGTGGCTGATGTGGTGGCAGTAAGGGAGCAGGGTTGTGAGTGAGGAAGACGCGGGGGTGGTTCGGTGCTGCTGGTGATGGTAGGGCAAAAGCAGGGGGAGAGTGAAGGGGAGGTAGGCCGGCGGCCACCGGCGTGTCTGCCAGAGCAGGTACCGGCGGCAGGGGGCTGGCCTTGCTCCCTGGTGGCTGGCTGTTTTTTTTTATTATTATTTTTTTTTAGTTATTTTTTTTTCTGTTTTTTGTTTTTTTTTTGTTTTTGTTTTTTTTTTTGTTTTTTTATTTAATTTTGACCAATCACAGGTCGCCACGTGTCATGTAACCTGTTATAACAAGTTACATGACCTGTTGGGACCAATAAAAATTAAAGACCCCCAAAGATCGGATTATTAAATAATAATCAAAAGGTCGGATTATTAAAAAAGAATGGGCTAAAGGTCGGATTATTGCCATGAATTTTTCCTTTTCTTTTTTCATCCTCAAAATCAACCATACGGATATGGTTATGGAGATTTGGAGTGGTTTCGGGGGGTGAAGAAAGGAGATGAGTGGTTTCGGGGATAGAGGAGAGATCTAAGGTCGTTTTGATGCATATCCAATTTCACTCATCTTGTTGTCATTAGGGGGTATATGGTGAATTTTTTGTAACAACTCAGGGGTATATGGTGAATTTGAAAATTTTCAGGGGTATATGGTGAATAAACAAAAAACTCAGGGGTATATGGTGAAAAAACCGTTAAAAGAACGGAGGGAGTATCAATCAACACTAGGCGAAAAATGGTCTTTAGCATCGGTTCAAACCCCCCATTGCGCACCGGTTTTGAACCGGTCTAGATTTGGGGATGCCAAATCCCAATACTTTTCACACCGTTCAATATCGGTGCGAAAACATATTTTTCGCACCGGTTCTTGATGTGAATCGGTGCGAAAAAGTCCCCAAAAATATTAAAAAAAAACTTTTCGCAGCGGTTCTGGCTGTGAACCGGTGCCAAAAGTCCTGTCTCGCCTTTTTTTTATATAAAATACTTTTCGCAACGGTTCTGGCTGTGAACCGGTGCCAATAAATGGTTTTTTTTTATTTTTTTTTTATTTGGCAATAAATAATAATATTAATATTAATACTAATAATAATAATATGAACATGTACATCCTGCATTAATTCTACCATTATTATTATTATTATAATATTATAAATAATAATAATAATAATTTTTTCTAAATTGAAATAATAACAATACATAGATATTAATTAATAATCCCAAATGCAATACAATGAAGTGTCATATTTAAAATTCCTCCAAAAAGAAAAGGTAACATATTTACAAACAAATGAACAATACAAATCAATAATGTAGTTAACAAGTTCAAAAAGAAATGATATTTACAAATTAAATGTGATGAAGGACGCCAACATGTCTCGAACATCATTAAGTTCTTTGCTCATTAACGGACCTCCCTTTTGTACCTTGCAAAACTTGGAATAAACAAAAAGTATGTTAGAATTAATTACTTAGGTTATGCATGTAAAAACACATGTACAAGTTCAGTTAGGCAAAAATTTATTACTTAGGCCTATATGACTACTAGGATGCCTATTTTCTACATTTCTTGTCAAATCAACTCATTCTTACTCATAACATGTCATTATTACTTAGTTATAGGCGGCTAAGGCTTGAAATCACATGAAAAGAGCAATTCAAGTGTTTTCGGACGCATTTTGACCCAAAATGGCCTAAATAAGGCCTGTATGACTACTAGGATGCCTATTTCTTACAATTCTTATCAAATGAACTCATTCTTTCTTATAAAATGTCATTGTTACTTAGTTATAGGCGGCTAAGGCTTGAAATCACATGAAAAGAGCAATTTGAGGGTTTTAGGACGCATTTTGATCCAAAATGACCCAAATAAGGCCTATTTGACTACTAGGATGCCTATTTCCTATATTTCTTGTCAAATGAACTCATTCTTACTCATAACATGTCATTATTACTTAGTTTTAGGCGGATAAGGCTTTAAATCACGTGAAAAGAGCAGTTAAAGTGTTTTATGACGCATTTTGATCCAAAATGACCCAAATAAGGTCTATATGACTACTAGGATGCCTATTTCTTACATTTCTTATCAAATTAACTCATTATTTCTCATAACATGTCATTATTGCTCAGTTATAGGAGGCTAAGGCTTTAAATCACGTGAAAAGAGCAGTTAAAGTGTTTTATGATGCATTTTGATCCAAAATGGCCCAAATAAGGTCTATATGACTACTAGGATGCCTATTTCTTACATTTCTTATCAAATGAACTCATTCTTTCTCATAACATGTCATTATTACTTAGTTATAGGCGGCTAAGGCTTGAAATCACATGAAAAAAACAATTTAAGGGTTTTAGGACGCATTTTCATCCAAAATGGCCCAATTAAGGCCTATTTGACTACTAGGATGCCTATTTCCTACATTTCTTGTCAAATGAACTCATTCTTTCTCATAACATGTCAATATTACTTAGTTATAGCCGGCTAAGGCTTGAAATCACATGAAAAGAACAATCTAAGGGTTTTAGGACGCATTTTGATCCAAAATGGCCCAAGTAAGGCCTATATGACTTCTAGGATGCCTATTTCTTACATTTCATGTCAAATGAACTCATTTTTTCTCATAAAATGTCATTATTACTTAGTTTTAGGCGGCTAAGGCTTGAAATCACATGAAAAGAGCAATCTAAGGATTTTAGGACGCATTTTGATCTAAAATGGCCTAAGTAAGGCCTATATGACTACTATGATGCCTATTTCTTACATTTCTTGTCAAATCACATGAAAAGTGAAAATAAACTAAGTCAATGGCATACATCATCAAGGTGTAGTGTGTCTGTACAACGACTCAATATGTTAAACATGAATCCATCACGTATAGGCCACAATCAACTCCGTTATCTTGTTGTGCGCACTAGCATAGGAACAAAGTACATGAATCAAACATGCATAGCAAATTAGAAACATTTTACGCATTGTTTATTACAAAAATCACAATATCATGTGGCATTACCATCGGTGATTTCCATGTAGGACCTTGAGGAGCTCGACAATTTATCTTCTTCATAACATTATAGAAAAGTAAGTTCAAATATGATTAGTATGACTAATAAATGAGTTAGGTAATGATAATCAACACTGTGTAGCTATATTTACTTTTGCAGTATGGACTTCATGAGGAACTTTTTTGGATGAGGCAACCGAGCTGAATCAAAAAGGAAGATTGTGTTACTGGAAACACAAATCACCAGCAGGGTCCAATGCAAACTACATAATTCACAATAGAAAAACAAATAAATATTAGCCATGTATAACATATAATCAGGGGAAAAAAATGAATTTGACATAATTAGACGTACTCCTCATAACATGGGGCGAATATGAACTTGTCTCCCGCACGCACTGATTCCTTGATACTCCGTTCAACATAGTACAACACGTCAGGGTGGTTGCCTAAGATTCTAGTAGTGGAGATCTGCTCGGGGCATAACCACCCAACTTGACACGGAGAATCAATGTCACGTAAGTGCTCCTGCAGTGCTCTGCATGCATGATAATAGAATATTAATGGAAAAAGAAACGACAATCACCACTAATCTGAATAACATAATTTGAGCGGCATTGAATTACCTCATGAATGTTTGAATGAGGGAAATGTTAAGCATTAAACCACTTAGAAATTCCTTCACATCTTCTCTAGTGAGCCATGCACTTGCATCGTCATCATAGTTGAACAATGTCTTAGGTAGTGCAACTTTAATGGGAGTGTCACTAGGCAACATACTTACAAAGTTGTGCAGAGAAGTTAAATCTTTAGAGAGCGACTGAAGGACCGTGTCTGCAACAAGTGGAGTAGCTTGCATAGCAGAACCTCTCGAAGAGTTCTTGTTCGACGCTTTTTCACTCTCCGGCCGTTGTCTACTCCTCTTCTTTGGCACCGGTTGATCAATGCTTTTAGGCTGCTCCACCCTCCTTCTCTTTGGAGTTTGGCTTTTCTTTGAAATCTGATAAAACAAATCACACAATTGGTTAGAAAAGAAATCCATCTAACTCTTGGGAAGACCACCGGGAGTGGAGTAAAGAGTGAACCCAAAATCTTACCTGGTTGATCAACCTTACCCAAGCACATGGCCATTGAACAAAGATACCTTTTCCTCCTAAAGTGTAGTACTCTCATCATCCTCTAAGGGCATTGTACTAGGATGTCCTCGAACCCGGCATTCACATAATTGATCCCGATCGAGTAATGTTGTGGCCTAAGCGGTCGCAAATGGACCGTACCTTGTTCGGCCGGTTGTGCACTACCATACGCAACCAAATGCAAAGCTCCACTTTTTTATTCGCCCGGGTGAAGAAGTGCACAACGGGTCTCTTCCTACACCAATTTGAAAGATCACTTATTAGAACCAAACATATCATTAGGGATCGTTTCCTACACAATTGATAATGTACCCATATTCACTAAGCTAGAACTAAACAAAATCACCTGTAAATCTGGAAATTCATGAGGTGTTGGATTATCAAGCTCTCTCGAGTCCGCATGTGTAGGAGTACCACCCTGCAACAAGAAATTAATTAATGCCACCTTAGATCCCACGTAACTCAATGTGCCAAAACTAATAGATTTGAAAATACCTCATGTATTTCATCGTCTCCATGTATTTCATCTTCTCCCTGTCCATGTGGGTGACTACATGAGTCAGCTGGTTTAGTCGAGGGGAACGGCAAGCTCGGTAAGTTCATTTGCTTCGCCCAAGCATTGAATTCACCTACGATCTCGTTGCGCACTTGTTCCTTAATTGATGCCACTGTGGCAACCAAGTCATGTGGTGAGTTAACACTTGCTTGAGATCTTCCTGATTTGATATATTCTGGACCCATCACCTTTTCCCATCCTAGCAATGTCCCTCCCGCACCTAATACCTGTAATCCCCCATATTTTTTTTTATAATTGTATTTTTTTTTTTATACCAATATTTTGAAGTAATTTTATACTCGTATAAATATTTTCTTTTGGAAAGATTTGACAAAATAAAACCAAGAAAAAAAAAACTTTAAACCATATTTTTACTCCTAATTAAGTAAACTTACCTTATTTCTCCTTGTTTTTTTTTAAAGTAAACCCCTCCCAAAAACCCTCCTAAATAGCTTCCCCCTTATTACTCCCTCATTCACTATTTCCCCTCATTCACGAAACACACACACACAATAATAAAAAAAAAAATTCGCTGCTTCCTCCCCTTCGCTGCTGCCTCAACCGGAAACCATCATCGGCGACCTCGCTGCAGCCCCGTACCACCACAGCCGGTTCCTCTCATCTCCCTTCTCTTCTATCTTCCTCTCTTTTCTTGTTTAAATTCTTCAAAGCTTTAATCTTTACATGAATTTTTCGTTGATTAACAATTATTATAGTTTGATTATGTTTTTGAGTTGTGAAAGATTGCAAATTTATCGAGTTTATGATATGTTAAGCATATAATTAATTTTCAGATTTCATAATTTGTGAGATTAGGGTTTAAAACCTGATTTCATGGTTTTAGGGCTTAATAACGTGTTGCTAAAGTTATTTAATTTGAGCATGATTTTGTTGTGATTTTACTATGACTATGATAATGCTTAATTCAACAGCAAGTTCTTAATTTTTCGTAACTAATTTCTGAATTTCCGTTCGTAAAATTTCTTAATCACTTTTTAATCGCATTTTGACTGTAACTCGTCTGATTTTCGCAAAAAAATAGTGTTTTTCGTGTGTAAATGACGTTCTAATCATAACTCACTACCTTTGGTAGTGAGTACCACCCTCTCGTGGCCAAATTCAGCTTCTAAGTATGGTTTTTATGCAGTTTTTGATTTTAATCGAAGGTTTAATTGAGTTTTCATGAAACTAATTAAATTATAATTATATATTTCAAGTTTAGATTGTTGTAGTCCTATATTATACTATTAAACTAAAATTTTAGATTTTAATCTTAACTTTAAATAGCTTTAAGTCATGGTTTTATGATGGGTTTTCAAGTTCTCAACATACTAACGTACTATATAACGATTATTTCAAATAAAAACGTTTATGCGGTTGTTTTATAATTTTAAACTAAATTTTCAAATTTATAATGTTACTTTAAAATGCTGAAATCTTATGCTATAAGCTATACTTTTATGATTTTAGCATATAAACTCATGGTTCAAGTACTAAATATTAACTCTGGCTATTGGGAATAATTTAAGAGCATTATTTCAATGATTTAAAGGATTTTAAAGTAGTTTTATTGCTGTAAAATATATTGCTTGAGTGATTGATTGAATTACTATTGTTTGTTTAGGAGAGGACTTCGTAGAAGGTGACTTCTAGCTTTAAGGTGGCCAATCAATTTGTTTACTCAAGGTACGTACAAGAATACGAGGAACCTTGATTTTAGGAGCATGTTTAGGGACTTGGAAAAACCTAGAATCATGCTAGGGAACTTGTGGATTGGTTGGAATTGTTTGGTAATGAGTTGTTTGATGATGAATGTGATGGTTAGTTTAATTCATGCTTGAGAATGTGCATTGATTTTTCCTTATGAGCAGTATTTATGCAATAATGTTCAAAGTGAGCTTAGAAGCAAAGATATAATGAATTATTTTGATTACTTGTTCGTTTGTATTGAAATGGAATGAGTAAAGGGAGAATTAAAGTCTTATAAGACAAAGTTGAGAATTTGTGGTGCCTTATGCACTTAAGGTGTTTATACACCGAGGTAGTTAAAGGATGCAATAATAAATGCTGTTTGTCACTGATAAATTGAGAATTTAATTGGAAACTTGAATGATTGATGTATGATTGGTTGAGTTGTTTGCCTATGAGTTATCACCAAATTTTAAACTGGTAAATCACGTAAAGTGCAAGAAGGATGAGCAATAAAACTCTGGATTTGTGCACATCTAGAGTAATGACAAACATGGGTTGGGGTTCACGGGGTATTAGCCGTGCACTTTTTCAGAGGTCGTCTGATCTACGAGTCTCTTGTTTTAAATTCTTTTAAAGTATAATGAGTTAGATGAGATCTCATACTAGCTATGGCCACGGAGTCGCGCCCGTCTGCCGTTGGATGTTTATTAATGTCTTCCAAAAGGAGGCATAGGGTTTTCTTATTTATTGTTCCGGAACGGAGCACAGGGGGACAACCCGGTCTATTGCTTAATCCAATCAATTAATGAAGTGATCAATGCTATTTAAATAAAAACTTAATAATGAGTAACTATTGAGTCATGTGTTCGAGTCAATGACAATATTGTGAGTGTATGGAATGCTTGTTAGAATCATGCTAGGACTTTTTACTATATTTCGTAGCTTGTATGTACTCAGCGTTGCTGATTGCGTGCTTTTGTGTGTTTTCTTTGGTCATGGCCTTCGCCTTCAATGACCCTGTAATGATCCAATTATTACACTTGTAATATTGGGGAGCAGATTCATCACAGGTTTTTGCATAAACTGTCTTGCATCAGGGTGATGGGATTTGAGTGGAGAGTTGGTTAACCAGATAGCTAATTTCATAATACAGATTGAATTTTATTTTGGTGTTGGTTCCATTACTTCCTATTTTACTGGATTTGAATAAGGGCCGTTATGGTTCCAACTTGTAAGACTTTAAGTTTTGACTTCCAATTTTGAAGCTTATATTCTTTTTGAAACTAAGTTAGTTTTCCGCTGCTGATTTCTGATACTAGCCTTAAAGTTTGAACACGTGGCGGTAGCACTCCAATAATTCTCTTACAGGTCTTACAGGTTATACAGGTCTTACAGGTCTTACAGGTTTTACAGGTTATACAGGCTTTACAGGTTATACAAGCTTTACAGGTTATCACAGGTTTTTACAGATTTTCTTTTAAAGAGAATTATTGGGGTGTTACAATACCCGTCCTGGATGGTAGGGCTTTCCCAAAGCCAAGGTGAAAGGGTCTTTTTTACAGTTGGGACGAGCTTGCCTTTAACCAGTTCTTCAGTGTACTTAATCTGTAGCAAAAACAAAAAGGCAACATGTATATAGTTAATGTTTTTGTACTGTGATATTTATGCAAAAGCTTCATAAAGTTCATAGTTGCTTACGAGCTTATCTGCCATTTCTTTGGTTTCCGGAGTCTTGATGACCCATTTTCCGGTTTCCTTGTCACGCGCATGTAGAGAACAAAAGAAATCACCAGCACGACTCACCGTAGTGATCGTGGAATCGGAGGGTTCTTTGGAGGACCCTAGAAGCGAAGTGGGTTATACTCCATCCTTGACCCACGTTTCCCTCCATTCACCAAATGTCTTACACCCTATACGATGGGTGTATTGCCTCTGCAATGAATTTTTGGAATTTTGCTCCCTCAGTTCCTACATGAAATGTTAGTATCATTACTTCAAAAAGAGTTAATATATTATACAATTGTCATTAGATTTACTTAAACTTACAATTGCTTCCTTTTTACTTTTTTGAAGAACGAAAGCTTCCCAATCATCCTTCGATACGCTTCACCATTTTTGCCATGGGAGTTGCTCTTCCTCGATGACTTCATCATCATTGCCACCTCCTTTCTTCTTCTTTGGTTTTTTCACAACTGTCTTTGTGATCCAACCACGAACTAAGGTGGTCTTGAAGCCTCTGAATCTTTCCTCTAGTAAAGATTCAAACACCCTTCGCTTGGCGGCATCGTTAGGAATATTAAACAGACTCTGCAAACACAAATAAAAGCGATTATTAGTTTCCCCTTTGAAATAACAATAAAGTGAAGGTTTTTATAATTGTGTAAATGTGCAACAAAACACTTGCCCTTGTATCATTCCAAAATGTATCAATCAATCCTGGAGATACTTCCCGCCAACCAAGTGTAATCGGGAATTTGCGCGCACAAATGCCAACATAAACAGCATATTGACGACGCCATTTGCCTGTAGGTTGGCCCGCCTTGTCGTACTCCAGGACCATGGGGCTGACGGGTTTCTTGAAACTTGTCGTCGGACCCCTCACCTTTTTCTTAGCCAGTGCCTTCACCCCTCCTCCACTTTGTCCTTGGCTTTGAGTGTGGGAAGTAAGGTTCTCACCAATCGTCTCAGAGATTGCATTTTCAATAGGAGGCGCTTGTTCAGCTGAAATTTCAAATTCATCAAGCCTACGCTCCAACTCATCCTGAGCCTGATCTTCTGCCTCACCCAAATCAGGCTCCTTGTTCACATCATACAACTCGTCCTCATCCTCAGAGAAATCATCATCATCATCCTCTACATCCTCGACACAAATACGGTCCTAATCGTCCGCCATGAGATGTAAACACCTGCCATTACAAACATAACACGTTATTAGTTGTAAAATAAATAAATTTGTAAGGTAAAGTTATAGCAAAGACCCAGGGTACCCGGTACCGGACCCGGAACTGGTCTCATCAGTTTCGGAACCGGGTCCAAAATGTTGGACCCGGTTGTAACCGGTTCCGGGACCGGGTCCTGAAATTTCAGACCCGGTACCCACTGGGTACCCGGTTCAGTTATATATTTTAAGTTTTTTTAAGCCCATATATATAAACTAATACAACCCTAAAAAGCAAACCCTAACATAAAACCAGCTGCCTCCTTCTTCCTCTATCCTCTCTGCTTTCTCTCTCCTCTTTCCCTTCTCTTCATCTTCTTCTCTATTTCTCTTCGTCCTCGCATGACCTCCTGCATTCCATAAGAGATCTAAATAAAGTACACCCAAAATTAAGAGTGCAACAAATGAAAACATAAGGCGCATTATAGTTTTATCCAGTATCTTGCTATTGCTAACTATAACACAAGAATGACATAACTTGTTCATCTTCACGTCTTCGTCGCCGAACCAAGCATACTTAGAATCATCATTAGCAACACGAACCTCAACCATTTTTAATTTAATTTTACAGAATCAAATTAGTATTTTCTGAAATATTTTTCAATTTAGGTAAGGTTTAAGGCTGGTGGCTGGAATTTTTCTATGGTTTCAAGTTTTTTTTATTTATTTAATGGCTAGAAACGCAACATATCAAACCGGGTACACGGTTTTGGAACCGGTTCCCAGCGGTTCCGGTTCCTGATCTTAAATGTTGGGACCCGGTTGTTACCAGTTCCGAGTCTGGTTCCAAAATCTTAGACCCGGTACTAACCGGTTCCGGGATTGGGTCTTTAGTTTTACACCGGGTACCCAGTAGTGCTCACCCTTAGTTATAATCAAATATAAATTGCTGAATTATAATACAAATCAACATAGAAAATGGGCAAGTGTAGGTCGTTTTTATTCCATATTTCAAATGTTTTAAAAGTTACTTCATTCATTTAAAAGAAAATGTGAAAAATGGGCAAGTAAGTTAACACTTTCATTCATTTTCACCTAATCTGTGATTTAATAATACTTTCAACGCCTACAATTTTAAAATTGCTGACAAATAATACCTCAATCTAATATTCCTTCGTTGTGGTCTGATTGCATATAATTGGCTTGGTCGTCTATGTCATTTGGTGCAACAGGTCTAGGAACAGTGAAAGGTACCGAGTCATCAAACGCATCATATTCTTCCTCATCCTCGACATCTCCAATGCCTAGGATTCTTCTTTTGTCGGCTAGCACAATAGACCATTTTGAATCGGCTGGGTCAGTTACATAAAACACTTGCTTAGCTTGAGATGCAAGGATGAATGGTTCCGCACTATCATTCAGGTGGCCAAGATCTACAAGATTAAATTCATCACATTTGACGTTACGCCTGATATTATCAACCCACTTACACTGGAAAAGAGCAATCGTGAAGTTACAATAATCAAGCTCTCATATTTCTTGAATTCGACCATAGTATGACAACTCTGCATCAACGGGTGATTTATCCTTAGCACTTGTAAACTCCCTTGACGATGCCACAAGTGTTACACTGCTGTTTTGGGTCGAGGAAGATTTCAAATCTTGACTCTCAGTCCAAAAAGTGTACCCATTTATGTAATATCTCTCAAATGAGCGAACATCATCCCTAGGACCATAAGCAAGCCACCTTACTGTATCAGTGACACTCTCATCCATTCTACCCATCACTCGATCATGAAACCAACTCACAAACCTCTTATTATGAAACTACATCAATTCCCTTTCACCTTTCGATGGAAATTCATCATGCAAACTAGCCATGTGCTCATCTAAGTATGGGTGAACATCTGCAACATGGTGCAACACATATAGGTGTGCTTGTAAGAACTTATCTCGGTCAGGTGACATTTGTTTCGACCCGATTGTTCCCTGACCATCAAGTCTCCCTTCATGTCAAGAAGTAGGAAGACCAATAGGTTCAGCAACAGCTATATAGTCGGCCACAAAATTACCAATCTCCTCACCCACGATCCCTTGAATCATACTTCCTTCCGGGTGAGCCCGATTCCTTACCTTATTTTGCAATGTACCCATGTGTCTTTCAAAAGGATAGCACCACCTCATGAACACTAGACCGCACAACTTAATCTCACGCACCAAATGAAGAATAAGATGCACCATTATGTCAAAAAATGAGGGTGGGAAGTACATCTAAAATTTACACAAAGTCACAACCACATCCGCCTGCAAAGCATCAAGTGTACAAGTATCAAGCACTTTGCTGCATATTGTATTGAAAAATGTACAGAGGCTTCTAATAGCTTCCCCCACGTGCTTCGGTAAAATACCACGTATTGCAATTGGTAGGAATATTTGCATTAGAACATGACAATCATGGGATTTCATACTTGTCAGCTTCAATTCTCCATTTAAGGATACAAATCTTTTCATGTTAGATGTGTACCTTGATGGAACCTTAATGTCGTACAGACATGCACAAAACATCCGTTTTTCTACCCTTGACAATGTGTAGCAAGCCGGAGGTAAATAAGCCTTGTCATCCTTGGCTTTTCCTTCATATTTCTTCTTCGACGCATCCGTGGCCTTTCCCTTTCCATTGCTCTTCCCCTTTCCTTTTTTCAAACTCATTTCATTTTCCTTTTCCTGCTCATTTCCCTTTCTAACCTTTTTCTGAGCCCATAATTCTGGACGAACCCCCATCGTGCACCCTTTCCATCCTTTGTTTTGCCTTGAATATTCATCAGCGTTCCCACAAGAGCATCACACACATTCTTCTCTATATGCATTACATCAAGACAGTGCCTAACGTCATGTTCTTTCCAGTACGGAAGCTTCCAAAAGATTGATTCTTTTTTAAAGAGAGCACTTGAGTCCGCAATTTTTTCTGTTTTCCCAAATACTGTTCGTATACCCTTAACTCGAGCATTAACCTCCTCACCAGTTAGTGGCCTAGGCGCAGTCCCCTCTTCCGCTTTCCCATCGAAAGCCTTTTTTGCCTACGGTACGGGTGATCGCGCTTGAGCAACCTTTGAGTCCGCACGTACACCTCTTTGTGACAATTATCAAGGTGTATGCTTGGGGTGTCATCAATACAAATGGGGCATGCTTTTTTTCCTTTGTTCTTGTACCCAGACAAGTTGCCATATGCAGGAAAATCATTAACGATGCACATAAGAGCTACACGCAATGTGAACATCTCATTCTTATGAGCATCAAAAACGGAAACCCCTCTGTCCCACATCTTTCTCAAATCGTCAACAAGTGGCGCAAGATAAACATCTATGTCGTTTCCAGGTTGCCTTAGCCCCGTTATTAGTAGTGAAAACATTACATACTTACGTTTCATGCACAACCAAGGAGGCAAATTGTAGATCACTAAAAGTACCGGCCATGTGCTGTGTTGGGTACTAAGAGTGCCAAATGGATTCATCCCGTCCGTGCACAACCCTAGCCTTAAATTTCTGATTTCATCACCAAATTTCCCAAACTTCATATCAATGTTCTTCCATTGCGGGGAGTCGGCTGGATGCTTCAGCATTCTGTTTTTCTTTCTTCCTTCTGCATGCCACCTCAAGTTTTTAGCGTCTTTTGGTGTTGAGAAAAGACGCTTATACCTTGGAATGATGGGAAGATACCACAACACCTTAGGAGGAGGTCCCTTCGTACCAGCATTGCAACTCATGCGCTTGAAGCGCGACTTATTGCATCGTGGACACTCCTCCAATTGTTCATATTCATTTCGATAAAGAATACAATCATTAGGACATGCATGTATCTTCTTATACTCCAAACCAAATGGACACATGAGCTTCTTTGCATAATAGTAAGACTTAGGAATTACATTCCCGTCAGGCAACATCTCACTTAACACGGTCAACAAAGAAGTAAAACTATTGTCCGTCCATCCATGCTTCGACTTAATGTTAAACAGTGTTAGCACAGCTAATAGTTTGGAGTATTTTTTGCACCCAGGATACAAAGGCTTTTTAGAAGCCTCCGATAATGACTCAAACACGTCACCTTCAACACCACGCATCATCTCATCCACCCCTTCATCCTCCACCTTATCCACCTGATCATCCTCAAATCCATCCTCATCACCATTATCAATATTCATCATTCCTGTATTCCTCGTTCACACGAATATCATTGCTTCTATCATGCACATCATTCCCATCAACATCCCCACTGTACTCTCCTTCTTCACCGTGCCAAATCCGCACATGGTATTTAAGCCTAAACCCACGAAAAACTACATGATCTTTAATGATATCAACACTATTGACCACCTCCACATTATTACAATCAACACAAGGACAATAGAGGCAATCGACACCCATTCTGCGCTGATAAGATAAAGCCCTCTAGCAAAACTCTTGAACCCCTTCAAAGAATTCCAATGTATCACGTCTACCATACATCCAACCACGATCCTTCTCCATTGAGTAAATTGTCTCTAAACATAACAACATATTACGAATAATGTATAATTGCTACATATATTATATATGTAAATCAAATTCAAACACACACCATGCATATAACATTCTTATAGTAAAAAAATGCATATATGCTTCCAAAGGGTCCTTATCACTCCAACCTAACCCATCCTTGAACGTGTAATCTCACTAGTGAATGTATGTCGACTTTCCAATTTTAAGGAAAATCTAGCAGCATTACCCCCCAGTTCTCCAAGTACACGATGTAGATAATTACTTACCCACATATGTACCCAAAGAACAAGGTGAGGAAATGATAAGCCAAGATGTTCCTTAAAATTGAAAAAAGAAGACATACATTCACCACCTAAGTGAGAGTAAACGTTCCAGAACAGTCCCAACCGGGGACTATTCAAGACTTTCTCCTAATGAGAAAGCCTTGAACGGGTATCTAGGCATATGATGATGCAAACATTTATATATTGTTGTATTTATTTGTCATTAAACAATACACAAGTTGTATTAGCATGAAAAAACTTTCATTAAATGAATAAAGAAAAAGAAATATATATTAGAAAAGTTTATAATTCATACCACTATAGCAAGTACAATGGATGTATTCCTTCTAACTTCCCACTTGAGCTAAATATGTAGTCTTCAAGCTAAACTTGTGCTTCAATTCACATATGAATCTATAAAAAAAAATAAAAAGAAAAAACAAAAGTTAGTAAGTAATTAATACCTACATACATTGCTAAAGTATAACGCATCATTAATCAAACTAACAATTGCTAATCACTAATTTTTTTTAAATTTAGGGTAAATAATGTAATTCCACTAATATATTCACTAATTTATAACACAATTGCTAATCACTAATTCAACCACATTATATTTTACATACCAAAATTCAACCACATTATATTGTACAGTAATTAATTGATGGTACAAAAATCAAGATATGCTCAGTGTTTTTTTTTTTATTTTTTTATTTTTTTTATGAAGCAAGAGATGCTCAGTTAGAACTAGTATTATTATCCCTTGAATAAGAGATCGAAAATTGAATTCGTATGTCTTTAATGAACTGAAAATAGAACAAAATAAGACAAAATAGACAATACTTGTATTAATTTCATAGTAAACTGAAGCTGGATTATACAAAAGATCTCTGTGATAATTGTATTCTCTTAAGAGACATTGTAGTTCAAGCACATAGTATGTACTACGTAGCCCTGATCAAACCATAAAACTAAGGGTTGAAATTCTACCAAGACTCGAACTAAGCAAATGTGAAACTATTTACTGTGCTATGATGTTTGCTTTGCCACAGATTCAAGTGTTTGCAGAATGTTGTCTAAGGATTTGTCAATTGGAAACGCTCAATGTTACAGGCTTTGTCATAATTTTGAAATTTGAAAACAACTATGTCTAATCTCTTATTTATATTTTTAATGAATAAACTTCTCACTTCACTCATTTTCTTATTTATTTTAGTTTAGCACTTTTTTTACTTTGTTTTATTATTTTATTTTATTTCCCGGTAACCCCCTTGTGTTAACTTGGTTGTTTAGGTGGTCGTTCGAGGTTCGAGGCTCAAAATTGAGCACGAGCAACAAAGACTACTACCTATTCTGCTCCCTGCCTCCCCCTTGTTGGTATGTCACCTTCAAACCAACACAACTCCACCAATTCGCACAAACAACCACGCCTCACCTCACAAACCCCACTATCTCCTGTTCTGCCAACACACATCAACACCAAGCATCAACCACCACCGTCACCTCTCATCCCCGACCACCATCAACCTCAATTAATCATAACAGCGCCACCCCACAACCCACACACCCTCAACACCCTTGCTTCAATTCGATCCCTCCCACCACAACAGCCACCATCAGGGTTGGAATTCTGCATTAATGATTCTAGCACCACTCACCATATACATAGCATGTACAAGAAACAATCGCAATTACAATCTTTACAGCACCCTAGCATTTTACGGAACCAAGTCACCCTAGAATACTAGCATACTAGCATTTTACAGACAATGTGCATACTAGCATTTGCAGGACAAAACCAATTCACCCTAGAATACCAAACATGAAAAATGTCCACATAAATTACAACGCCAATACCACACAAAAATGAAGCACAACTTACCTTGGTAATTGCCTTAAGATCTGGTTGTTTATGAGGTACTCTTTTGTCCACAGCACCCTTCTGAGAACCCAAAAAACATTAAAATCAGAAATGTATATCACAGATAATAATAATAATAATAATAATAATAATAATAATAATAATAAAAACAAAAAAATGAAAATCAAACGTGAAGAAATAACAGCAGGTGAGCAGACAACCCCTAGAATTATGAAATTGAAAAGCAAATCAACGACAAACCCTAGATTGCGAAGGAATTCAATAGATTAAGAAGACCACAATATAAATCTTACCTCGAAGCTGCTTCAATGGAGGTGAGAAAGCTCAGAATCCGCTTCAATGGAGAATAAAGAACACGACTTCAATGGAGGAGAGATATGGAGAGAAAAGGAGCTGCGCGGCAATGGAGCGAGAAAGCTCATAACGGCTTTAATGGAGAAGGTGAAAATTCGGAGGTGGTGGAAGAGAAGGCGAGAACGAGAGAAGAACGGAGATGGAAAAGCAGGAGGGGAAAAAAATTAAAGGAAGAAGAAGATGGAAAAGCAGGGGGTAAACAACGAAATTTAGGCGGTTTTTTTTTTAAAAAAAATTTGCACTGGTTTGAACTGGTGCTAAATCACAATTTCGCACCGGTTTGGTCTGAACTGGTGCGAAATCCCTTTCTCCCCCCCCCCCTTTTTTCTTTTTTAATTCGCACCGGTTCAAACCGGTGCGAAAAAACTGATTTCGCACCAGTTTATTAGGAACCGGTGCAAAAAGTCTTCCTCCCAATCTTGCCCATTTCTTTTCCCACCGGTTTTCAAGAACCGGTGCGAAAAGTGCGGTGCCTATTTTATTTTTTCTACTAGTGCAAATACTCCATTCGTTTTTATTAAGTAACACACTAGCTTGCGCGTAGAGTTTTTGGAAAAATAAATAGTGAAAGACTTAAAAAAATAAAAAAATAATAAAAAATGTTTAAGAAATTGAAAGTGTGTCGCTTTTAAAAGACGGAGAGAATACTTATACTAACTACACTTCATATACTCCGTACTACATAAACCACCAACATTTGTCGATTTTTATTACTACCTTTGTTTAAGAATAATTGACACGGATTGATCGATCTTTTTCACTATTCATCTATGTAGTATTAACTTTAACCGTATATTTATATTATATAAAAATACTCAAATTTTATCAAATGAATAATTAAATTAATTTTAATTTATACGGAGTATTTCATAGTATGAATTTTTTTTACGTGTATTTTCATATATTGATGAATGATTAAATGTATACCTTAGCATGTGTAAATTATTTTAAAACAGAAGAAATAAAACTTTTCAAAGTATTTTAATAATCAAATATTGACTATACAAGTAGCGTAAAAATACAAGACCTGCCATCCACTCCAAATTTTCCTTTGGTAAATATTTCATAACAGTTTCGGTGTTCGAGACACTCTTCACAAAAGTAACATTATCTCATAATCTTGTTCAACATTTGCCTTTTATGCAATCAACAGAATGAAACAGTTGATCATCTTTTTCTCAACTACACTAGAACCAAAGAAGTATAAAGAAAGTGGCTAGATTGCTCAATCTCATTTCTAAAATTAACCGAAACATTAGTGTACTTAAGAAAACACCCAAACACTTTAAGGAAATTTATTTTCCTCATTTAGAGTATTTGAAAAGAATGGAATGGTATAATCTTCCATGATGAAACCTTTGACAAGTTTAGGATTTACCATCGAGCGCAATTAGTGTTCAGTGAGTGATATATACCAAAGAAGTCTCTTAGATACCTTTTCCTCTATGGGATCTCCCATTCTGAGATCCCATAATCATTCTTCTCATACTCAATATAATCCTCATCCATCCATTCTTATATCATGGAAGCCGCCTCCCAACAATGTTTTCAAACTCAACTTTGACGACTCGTTTCATAACAACTCAGCAACACCAGGAATCATCATTAGAGATAGTAGCGGAGCACTCTTCAAAGAGCTACTGCTCTTCACAAAGGAGTCAAACTAGCTCCTCATTGTGGCATTCTAAACATTAAATTAAAGGTGATAACCTATTAGTCATCAACTCATTAAAAGACATTTGCACAGTACCTTGGCAGATCGAGCATATTATTGAAGACACTTGTTCTCTCCTTTCTCAGTTTCGTAATTAGAGTATCTAGCACGTCTATCAAGAGGCAAATCGCGCAGCGGATTAGATAGCTAATGTGGGCCTTTTAGTATCTAATAGTATGAATATTGATGTTTGTAATTCCTCTAGTTTATTTTCTCTTTTATTTTGATACATTAGAAAATCCTTTCCTGAGAGAAAGGCTATTTTTCTTACATAAAAAAAAAGGTTTTTCTAAGTTATGCCCCCATGATTGTTGAGTTTCTAAGGTGTACCCCATGCTTTTTAAAAATTATAAGATGTGCCCTCCAACTTAAGTTGTTTATTCAATTGTACCCTCTGATGTTAATGCAACATTAGTAATTGTGTTAATTATTAATTACCCCACTTTGGAGAGAGATTTCATGTCCAAATTGGGTTAGAGATATATAAGGGGATTAACATTAAGCATTTTTTTCCACATTTTCTCATCCACTTTTTCTTTTTTCTTCTAAAAGCAACCATTGATATGTGAAATTTTGGTGTACTTTTTCTTCTTTTTTTCTCATTTGCTTCTCATTACTTCCTATTTTTATATAATTACTAACTGTAGACACCTAAAAATGTCTCCCAAAAACCAAACCTGATGATGAACAACCTTTCATCGCCATTATTGGCCGGGTTGAGTATTTAATCTTTGGAGTGCTTTAATTCATATTTAATCCAATACATTTCATAAACCAACCCAATTCTTAGCCCATTTCCCCAAACCATAACTTATTTTCCTCTTTTCATGTCCACATCACAAAACCGATCTAAACTAATTTAGTGGCCCTATAATTTTGAGCCAAATATTATTTGGTTGGATAGGCCTTGAAATAAGCTTTCCAATGGTATACCATAAGCCCAATTTCGATTTAAAACGAAGAAGATATGAACAAAACACTAAAACTCAGCCCAAAATTGACACCCTTGCACTAAAACGGCCATATCTTAAAATCTACAATGACCTGATTCTAATTGGGTTTGAAAGTAGACTTGAAGAACTTTCCAAAGATATATTATAAGCCTTATTCCAAGTTACGGATCAAAAGTTATCGAAGTTTTAAAAACTCGCAAAAACTGGAAAATACCGCGCCATGGTAAAATTACCGTGACACGGCCGACATTGACATGACATGCCGACCTTGCCATGCCTCAGCAAAAATTGTCGTGAAACGGCATTTCTAGGGCTTGTTTCTTCGCGGCACCTCATTTCTATGGTTCCGTACCTCACCCTTCACATTTTCTCTATAAATACAAGGTTGATTTCACAGTTTCGGGGCACCAACACACATTCTCATCTCTCTCTCTCTCACACATTCTAAGCCTTAAACCTATTCTCCTAATAACACCATTCCTTCCCTAAGCACTCCAAAGAGTCCATACAACACCCGAACTTCCATACTTAAACCTAGGCGTGAAAGGTAGAACCAATTGACAGTTTGGACCAAATCAACTCTATTTCCCTTTAATCTTATTTCAATTTTATTTATTATTCTTTGAAGTTACTAACGTTTTAATTCATGATGTAGCAATTTAAAGAAACGTGGAATGTGAGTACTTAATTCACTTAATTACTCCTATTATTATTCTTATTGTTAGTATCATGATTAGGTTTATTATTATGCTTTGATTTGACTAATGTATTTATGGTTAAATTGCTTCCAATATTATATTGTTTATTTTATTTATTGATCACCATATTGCATGTTTAATGGGATATGTAATTGAATATAACGCCTAATAAGATAATTTGGACGACCTGTTTAGGATCCTTTTTAATCTTATTGTTTAATCAAGTGATCATAATATTTTAGAATTATATGTTGCATTAATGTTCAACCAATGTAGCTTAATAATAGTTTGGAGCAAATTGAATCTTTGTTTGTATGCTTTTGAGATGACAGTAAATACTTTTCGCAATAAGAATCGAGGAGAGGCCAATACGGGCGAATATGACTCCACTTCGTACCATCATCCTCAATCCTTCTTTCGTGGTTCCGAACCATATGGAGTTAGTAATCTCATAGATTATGAATGGGGTGTAACCTTCACGGATCAATCGTTGTTACCTATCGTTGTCTCTTAATCGTGGTTGCCTTTAATGAATCGTGAACAATTTACAAGTTCCTTAAAAACTTGTTGGCGGCTCCCTACTTTGCTTTGTCTCTAATCACGTCCCTAATCGTATATGTCAAATCCCGCTTCCTAAGAGTGCCAAGCATATTTACACCATACTTAAGTAGGCGCGCTTTAAACGACGCCTACACTAACGTTGAGTTAATGTCAAAGACTACGGTTGATTAAATACCTTAAGTTGGAGGGCACAACTTGTAATTTTGAAAAAGCACGGACACACTTTAGAAACTCAAAGGACATAACTTAGAAAAACCCAATAAAAAAAAAAATATTTTTTCTAATACTCGTAGTAAAATATGGAAAAAATAAATAAATAAAAATTAAGTTATGTGGGTGACTTAATTTTTTCAATAACCCCCATGTTCCTGAAAGTCTGAGACACACATCTTTGTGCTTGCTTTCTTTCTTTCTTCCTTTTTTTTTTGGGTGATTTCAATTTACAGAGAAACAGCTTCAAACTCTTCTCAACAAATTATATAAATACACCCAAATGCCATTCAATTTCAACTAAAATAAGCACAATTAGCATAATCCCATCAAATTTTTTTACTTTTCTCTCTCCTAATCTTTAGATCTCACTGATTTTTGTTTGATCCCTTTAATTTCAACTCTGATCGCTGGTTTCTGCTTACCAGATTCGATTTGACTCTTTGAATTTTGTTGGGTTTGTATTTTTTTCTTTAATCGAATCGAGACACTGGACCCAATCATGAATCCCTTTTCGTCAGGAACCCGTTTGAGGTGAGTTTTTCAAATACCAATGTTTTAATTTCAGTGTAGATCAAGTTTTTAGACCATTTTATTTCATGGGTTGCTATGTTTTACTTTTGCAACATTTTTGTTTGTATTTTTATTGATTTTATGGGTTTTTTGAATTTCTTAATTTGAGGTTTAATTAGTTTTGTAGTTGAAAGTGTAATTGGAAGAAACGAAATGTGATCTTTAATGGTTCATTTCAGTTAAATTTGCCATTTGTTTTTGAGTTTGTTAACTTTTTGATGAGTTTGGAGTTAATTGTATTCAAGAGAGATTTCTAGTTAATTGTATTCCATAGGGCAATTTTGGAAGAGTGAAGGTTTTAGATGTTGGATGTTTTAGGGGGAGCAATGTTGAATTGTCGACAAATCGAGGTCTATGAATGTGATGAATCATGTAATCATTTACTCTAAGGGGATGGTGTTTTGGGTTTGGATATAATGGGAATTTTCGTTATATTGATGCTGCACATGCTTTTCGGACTCTTCTAATAAGCCTAATACTAGACTGACATAGTCACAAACTGATAGTCACTCAAGCAATGTGGCCAATGCAAAACCGCCGACCCATTTCAGGATTTTTCGTTATAGTAGGGTACAATCAGTTGATCAATATTATGCAGTCTTACCACAGTTTCCCTAGTGATTGTTATGTAACTTAGAGAAATCACATTTATTCACAAGGGGCTGATCAACTATGTCAGTGTGGGTCAATGTTGCTGTTATTAAGTGAGGACAGGTGATCCAGAGGATGGACTTAATATTAGTAAATTATGCAATTTTGTAATTACTTATCTGAACTGTGTAATTTTGCTTCCGCGGTGTTCATGGGGCTATGGTATAAACTTGGAAGGAAATTTTTGGAATTCACATGTACAACGTATTGAAATTAAATGGAATAGGAATGTAGCAAAGTAAAGTGAGTGTTTCATGTGGCTATGATAAATTTTTTGGGAAACTGTAAATATTATATATTTATATAAAGGCTATATGAATTAGGGTTGTAGCAAATAAAGTGAGTGTTTTCTTATTGCTTCATTCTTTGGAAAGATGAAGACAAGAAATAACACATTGGCTTAATTTTTAAGGTCAAATTTACATGGATATAGTTTGGTTAATTTTCAATTTTCATACGAATGATATGACAAAATTCAGCCAACAATGTTTGCAGCTTGGAGTGAAAGTTCCTAAACTTCGTCGGCCCTTTTCCCCCGGCAATACTCATTGAAGTCCTAGAATACATTGCTGGCAATATGAAAGCCAAGCCCAATCCTTCCCGCTTTCTTAAAGTGACTATTTGGACCTGAAAGTAGTGCATAGAAATAAGCAAGTTGATTGGGGATAGCAATTCTTGTTTGAGGGATGTATCTAGTGACTAGATCGTCTAAATGGGTAGCAATTAGCATGCAGTTTGAAACATTTAAAAGGATTGTCATAGCAAATCTTCTTAATATATTGAAGTCTTAAAATTTTCATTCCCCTTCATGATATGACTAGGATTATTTTTGTTTGGATTTTGTATTCCTATTAAATGGTTGTAGTTCTCATGCGGTCATGCCCTAGTTTCTCTAGTTTGCTTTGGTTGAATGTTCTTTGTGTACAAAGCTTGGAATGGTGAGAGTTACAGTGTGAATTAGTTGTTTTTCTTTTTTTTTTTTTTGGGGGGGGGGGCGGGTTGCAGATTGGGTCATGAGATGTTAAGGGCTGAGTATTGGAAATTTTTTTTTTTTTTTTTTTTTTTTTGGGGGGGAGCAGATTGGGTCATGAGATGTTAAGGGCTGAGTATTGGACAACAGTTGGAGATGTCTAGAGCAGTACTACCAGATGTTGCCACTCTGCAAGCACTAGAGGTCTAAATCCAGTTTCCTTCTTTTCGTAGTGATTTTTGGGAGCTTTGAGGAGTAGGGGATATTACTTTGCTGGATACTATTTTTATGAAGTTATGCTGTGTTGCTGTTCCTTTTTTCTGATGGACTGGTTGATCGCTGAAATGCTGCCACCCAGTGGCATTTAAAGCATTTGTTGACTGGCATTGTTGGGGGGGGGGGTGAGGGTGGCAATATTGTGGCGGCATGAGTGGGGATGGAGAGGCCTGACACCGGCAGCAGGCATTGTGATTACAATGGCAGTGATTCTAGTGGATGGCGGTGGTTTTGCGAACTCAATACCTTGGGAGTTTAAGAACCCAATATCTCGGGATTTGAAGGGTGCCCCCTTCCCCTGGTTTCAATAATAGAAATATGGTGTTTTTTTTTTTTTTTTTTTTTTTTTTTTTTTTTTTTTTTTTTTGAATGACAATAATAGAAATATGTTGAACCAAACATTATGTATGGTTAATTTGATCCAATTCCATACCGAATCCAAATATTGTGCACTTAAACTCCCCTTTAAATGCTCTATAGTTTGGATTTTAGTATCATTGACTTCATTGTATGATATTATAATGTGTCAGTGTCACCTTTTATTGTGCTGGATGAGTTAGCTTAGGGACGAGCTTAAGGGAATCAATGTCTTTGTGTAATCTTCTAACTAGTAATGAATTAAACTCCCTCCCTTTCATAGTTGTCCAATTCCTCCATATTGACTTTTGCTTACCCATGCAAAACTTTGATTATAAATGATCTTATCATCTACAAGTAATAATTCTTAAAGTTAATACTTTTGAAAATATACATAGAGATAAATTCAAAATAAATTAAATGATAACAATTGTTTTTATATATTAGTAGAAAAATATGGTCTGAAGACATGCGAATAGTGCAATAATTATTATGTTACTAATTTAAAAAAAAATCAGAGGGAATGATTGCATGCAATGTTTCTCCCTCTCTTTCTTCCTTTCCTTTTTCAATTGATGATCAATGTTGATCACTGATTGTGCAGTACTTCTTCATGCCTAGGAGGTTAACCTTGTTATCCCACCACTCTCTTGACTATTGAGTGTTTATTCCTTTTGGTTTATTTCTTTTATTTATTTATTATTTATTTTTTTTGGCTGTCGTAATCTATCTTTAAACAAGCTATCTTAATGCAGGGACATGATTCGTGCTATACGCGCTTGTAAAACGGCAGCAGAAGAACGTGGAGTTGTCAGAAAAGAATGTGCAGCTATCCGCGCTGCCATTAGTGAAAATGATGCAGATTACCGGCATCGAAACATGGCCAAGCTCATGTTTATTCACATGCTTGGTTACCCTACACATTTTGGGCAAATGGAATGCCTGAAGTTAATTGCCGCTCCTGGATTTCCAGAAAAAAGAATAGGATACCTGGGACTTATGTTACTTCTTGATGAAAGACAAGAAGTTCTTATGCTGGTTACAAATTCTTTAAAACAGTATCCTAACACCATGATGGTTTTTGTGTGGCTTTTGTTCCTCAATTAATAGACTATACTAACACGCGTGCCTAGAATTTTTATTATATTTGTTTGCCCCATTTTGCATCATCCTTAACATTTTATAGAGATCTCAACCACACAAACCAGTACATCGTGGGACTTGCTCTTTGTGCTCTTGGGAACATATGTTCTGCTGAAATGGCACGTGACCTTGCTCCAGAAGTAGAGAGATTGCTTCAATTTCGGGATCCAAATGTTCGCAAGAAAGTAAGATCTCATCTGAAATAGATACATGTCTATATTTAGAAGCAGATATATGTTTATGAACATTTCAGTTCATGTTTAGTTCATATCTTATATCTTAACTACATATTATGTCATGTTCTAGTAGTCATGAAACTCATGATAACTTCATATCATAGTTTCATTTGGGTGTGATTTTGGAATAGTACTGCGTCAACATCTGTCTGTTTGGTTTGAGCGGATGCTATATGTATACTCAAGTCCATTGAAAAGAAAGCTTGAAATTATATTTATGAGCTACATGGTTAAAGATGTGATTGTGGTGCTTGCTGCTGCAATTTTCTCCATTTAAGTTGCTTTGAATTGTTTACATTATAGTAATAAGCATGAATATTCCATGCTGAGTAGGAAGTTTACAATGCATGCCTTATTCCTGGTGTTGCCATTGACTTTAAAACCATTACATGCTGAATAGCAACTTCAATGTGATATAGGCAGCACTCTGCTCAATCCGGATTATAAAGAAAGTCCCTGATCTGGCGGAGAATTTCATAAATCCTGCCGCTTCTTTGCTCAAAGAAAAGCACCACGGAGTCCTGATAACTGGAGTCCAACTCTGTACGGATTTATGTAATATCAGCAAAGATGCACTTGAGTATTTCAGAAAGGTATTATTTTGGTCTTCATTCTGTTCTTATTGGAAATAAAGGGGTTCTTGTTTATTCCCAAAGTAAATTATCTAATCTATTGTTAGTTTTGAAATTTCTCAAGGATTTGTGTTTCTTGTTTTGTGCAACATTCAGCGGTCTGTAGTCCGGTCAAAAGTAATTTGAGAAATTTACAAATCCCCCCTCCCCCCCAATACCCTCTTTATGGAGAGAGGTGGAGGAAGCCCCATTCTGGTCTATTGTAATCTAACCAATTTGGTTTTCTTGATCTTCTAGAAATGCACTGATGCTGTGGTGAAAGTTCTAAAGGACCTTGTCAACAGTCCATATGCTCCAGAGTATGATATTGCTGGAATTACAGATCCTTTCCTCCACATCAGATTGCTGAGATTTTTGCGTGTTTTGGGTCATGGTGACGCTGACGCTAGTGACTGCATGAATGACTTACTTGCGCAGGTTTGTTTATTCTTCTCCTTGTCTTCCTTAATATTCCCCTAGTTCACCTAGTTGAATCCTCCCATGCTAGGGTCAAAATAAAGATAATGTTTGCCTCAATAAACAAATTATAACACAAATGAGTTTAGTAGGATTTATGATTGCATTGTCCCATACCATTATCCCAAAGTAACTTTGTTTGGGATAGTGGTCTGGGACCATGCAATACTTTCTTGTTGGGAGGGGGATAAAGAACATAGGTAGCAAAGTCAAGGATTAAGCATTTAAGTAATTATAATGTGAAAAGGCAATAAGAATAGTCTTCAAAAAAAAAAAAAAAAATAAAAAAAAAAATGAGAAGTTGGATGGGAATTTTAGAAGAAGCTAGTCATAGCTTTTCTGCAGGGCTTCTCTGGATTGTCTTGATGTTTAAAAACTGTGAGTTATTCCCAATTTTTGTCACTAGAAATGGTTAGTTTTACCTTTTTCAAATTGGCTCTTATAATGGTCAATTAGGTTGTCTTTGTTCAAAAGAGAATATCCTATTGACCTGTTGGTGGATGAGCATTTTATTTCAAATGCTAGAATGGGCTCAATTGAGCTGTTTGGGGATACATATAATATGGAATTGGATTTGTCTCAATTCCACACTCTTATTAAAACAAGCCCAAAACTAGAATTTGGAAATTCATCTTATATTGTCATTTCCAAATTCCATCTATTACCTCCTGGCTATTTCCAATTTTACCTCATATGTCTACGCTAACTCACTCATTCACTCCACTTTCAACTTTTCCCTCCGTTCTTCAATTTTTGACACCATGGATTTGTTTTTCAAGCAAGCCATCTATATTTTGCAAGGAACACCAGCGACAGAATCTGCACTGACCATTGCTAGATGCAGATTCAACATGTAGCCTCTAGTAGTAAGGGCACTAGACCTGATGCTAGAGGAGAGAGAAAGTGGGCATGAGAAGTGAGAAAATATTGGGGTTATAGGTTTCTTTTTTGGGCTGTGATTTTATTGAAGGGTTTTCTCATTAAGTTCTTGATCTGAACTATCATGGGAATAAACAAGAATTTATGGTTGAAATTCATGGTGGTAGTGGAGGAACGCACACAGCGGCAGTGAATGGGATGCAATGGCTGCTGCCGAGGTGCTCAATTCTAGAAATAAAATTCCTATGACTTCAAACTTGATGTTGAATTTACAATTCTGGAATCCAAATTATTCATATTTCTCAAACACTAGATTTGGAATTGAATGTCAACATCATTTTGAATTTGAATTCATGAACTTCAAATGAGTTGCAGGCTCCCAAACCTTCCCTAAATGTATACACCCCTTAAATTCACTTTTGATTCTTTTTAATGAATTTCTTTCAAGCTGGGTTGATTCTTGTAAGATTATTGCTTCAAAAAGGTGTTTCTTAATTGCATCCAGTTGGAGGCCATGAAGCTAAATTCCATTTGAAGCGTTTTGATCACATTTATGATTTCTCGTCCACATTAAACTGGATTGGGTTTTCTATTTTGTTCATCTATTTATGTTGCTGTGTCCTTTATCATATTGTATACAATATGGTGTTGATCATAATTCCTTTTTTGATTATGTACATTTTATTGTAGGTGGCAACAAAAACAGAGTCTAACAAGAATGCGGGAAATGCAATCCTGTATGAGTGTGTGGAAACTATTATGAACATTGAAGATAATAGTGGTTTGCGTGTACTAGCCATTAATATTCTTGGAAGATTTTTATCGAACAGGGACAATAACATTAGGTATATATCTTTTAATTTTCGTTCTTGTTTTTTCTGTTCACTCTCTCTCAGACTTTAAGCTGTTTTTAGATTGTGTAATATGTTTTCCTCAATTTCTGTTTGGTCATTTTCTACTTTATTTGTTCCAAAAGTTTGTTCTAGCTTACTTTTTGTGCCTCTAAGAAATAACTATTGGAGTATTGGTTGAAGAGGCAATATCTTCTTCATTTGATCCAAAGATACTGTCCCTCTAGAATTAATAGTGTTTTGCTGGGAATCCTCCTTCTCACCTTTGTAACATGGCTAGTAAATAGTATAATGGTTTATGGATTTTACATTGGCTTTCTATATTCTAAGTTCTAATGCTAAGCTGTAATCATGTGAGGTAAAATGCGTGGGTGAATCCCAGCAGAAGATAAAACAATCTTGAAAATTTGTAATTGATCTATGCAGCTTTTATTGTCGACCTTTTTTCCGTTAATTTTTTCGTTACTAATCAGTTGCTTAGGGAGTGCATTTATGCAGCTCTCATGTCCATTTGCTGTGCATTGGTCCATTATGCTTTCTGTATGAATTTCATTCAGTTTTTGAGGGGATGAAAATGATTTGAGTCACATAAAAGAAAATAATTTATGCTCTTTCACTTGCTTTGTTATCTTGGTTATTGTAAGGTCATTTTAAGGAGCTATTATTATTATTATTATTATTATTATTATTATTATTTTTGTCAGATATGTTGCCTTAAATATGTTGACGAGGGCTATAAATTTTGACGCTCAAGCAGTACAGAGACATCGAGCGACGATCTTAGAATGTGTGAAGGTATTTTCTATTTTGCTACTTGTTTGGCTTCTGTTGTCGATTGTTCATGTGCATTATGTAATTGTGTGTCATCTGTATAACTAGTATGGACCCCTCAATTTTTATTTATTCATCCTCTATAAAAATCCAGTCATTCGTGGCTCAGCGTTTTGGTTATATTAATACACATTGCTCTTTTATCAACCAGTTTTGTACTTCTACTCGTTCAACATCTAGAATGTGGCATTTTCATTGCTCTTTTATATTATAAGTAGGTACTTCACAAGTGGTTTAAGACTTTCAGAGAAGGCTATTTAAAATAGTTGGAGAAAGAAAATTTGATATATACTAAAGGACATTAGGACAAAGGGAATAGCTGAAAGGTGAGATTCTGATTCTGTCAACAATTTTTGGTGAGGGTGATGATTGCTGAAGGCCAGTGGCCAACCAATTGTTTAGTGATTGTTTTAAAAGTTACATTTCTGATCTCAAGGTCAAAATTTAATTAATATGTATTATATGGTCAATATGGAGCGATGCTAAATGCCTAATGGTTGCTGACCCATAACAATTTCTCTGTGTGTTGAATAAGATAACTGCACAGAGGATATTTTGTTATTTTCATGTCTTCTACTCTAGATAAGTTTCTTACTGCCACATATTTGCAATTGGATGATTGGTATGTGTCAATCATATATCTTTAAATAGAGAATGACTTCTGAGTTCTAAATATTATTTCTTTCCAGGATTCAGATGCTTCGATCAGGAAAAGGGCTCTTGAACTTGTGTATCTTCTAGTGAATGAGAGTAATGTAAAGCCTTTGACAAAAGAGCTAATTGACTATTTGGAAGTTAGTGACCTCGAATTTAAGGAGGATCTTACAGACAGAGTCTGCTCCATTGTTGACAAGTAAGTATACTTATATTGGGTGTGTAATTCATGCAGTTGTCCATCTGTAATGAGTAATGCAATTGAAGCTTGTTGTACTATACGCTTTGTTATTTATGCATTATCTTTGCTTAATTTTTGTTATGTAAGTGTTACTATTTGGGTCCTTGGAAATGATTAAAATGCCGATTAGGTCTATACAACTATATATGCACCTAAAGGCTCATAATTCAATTAAACAAATTTAATGTAATTTAGTGAATGCAAATTAATCATATTTGACATCCTAACACTCTCAAGAACATGATTTTATGGGAGTTGGCCTGGCAACTTGGCAAGTGATTCAGGGAAGCATGCCTTTTTTTTCTTTTTTATATATTTTTTTTTTTTGGACATACGTAAGCTTTGGTACCTCCATTTATGAATAAAGGTTACTGTTTATTGAAATGTGTTATTACAAGTTTGCTCTTCTCCACCTTGGTTCTTGGTTTTGGATTATAGTTACGTTTTTGTTTAACCAGCAAAAATAAATGAGAATTAATTCTTTCTTTGAGGAGGGGTCAACTGTGGGCTTGGTGGCTGGGGGTAGCAAAGATATTAGAATTGCTGTACGACAGACTGCCAAAGGCAGTGGCTGCGAAAGCAATACATGATTGGCATATATAGAGAATTACAAAGCTTGAGGGGCATTACTGACCTAAGGTGCCTATCATGAATATGGTCTTATAACTTAATTTTCCAAAGACCTTAATGGGAATTATTACTTATGGACTTATCTAGATTTTAAAGTCTGTGAAATATCACTATTGGTAGTAGCAAGGGAGGAAAAGGAAATAAACCACTAACACCCCACCCAACCCCCCCCCCCCCCCCCCCCCCTTGTGGATTCCCCTACTGGTGGGACTTGGGGATAACAAGTTGTATGTATCCATAACCATTATTAGACATCACAGAAAAACTGGTTGAAGTTATTGGCCCCTGTTTATGTGGTTTTAGGTTCTGGTGAAACTAACCAGCTAAGCTATCTCAGGTTTATACTTTTAAGCTTTGCCTGCTGGCTAAAGTCGATTTCGGTGCTGCGTAGAAAGGCTAGGTTCATTCTTTCACATTGGGAGGCTGACTACATCACTTTCTGTCACCATATTACTATGAAGACCTTGTTTAAATGCTCTTAAATAATCATACAAGACATTTGTTCTTGGGGTGGGGGGGGGGGATATATTTTTCCACTTTCAGCTAGGATTTTTATGAGTTGGATTTAAATGATCAATATATATATATATATTTATTTTTTTTTTAATTTTGTTGGTATGTATTTGGTTGAAAACTTCTTTTGCTGGTCAAATATTACAATTGACAAACTTTTTTTATTGCAAAATAGAGATTTATCAGAGGTTGAAATCAGAATTTTAAGTTTGTTGAACTTGAGTATTATTTTTACACTTTTTTTCCACTTTCAGCTAGGATTTTTATGAGTTGGATTTAAATGATCAATATATATATATATATATATTTTTTTTTTTTATTTTTTTGTTTTTTTAAATTTTGTTGGTATGTATTTGGTTGAAAACTTCTTTTGCTGGTCAAATATTACAATTGACAAACTTTTTTATTGCAAAATAGAGATTTATCTGAGGTTGAAATCAGAATTTTAAGTTTCTTGAACTTGAGTATTATTTTTACACATTTTTTGCCCCCCCCCCTCCTTAATAATCATACAAGACATTTGTTCTTGGGGGGGGGGATATATTTTACCACTTTCAGCTAGGATTTTTATGAGTTGGATTTAAATGATCAATATATATATATATATATTTTTTTTTTTTTTTATATTTTTTAATTTTGTTGGTATGTATTTGGTTGAAATCTTCTTTGCTGGTCAAATATTACAATTGACAAACTTTTTTATTGCAAAATAGAGATTTATCTGAGGTTGAAATCAGAATTTTAAGTTTCTTGAACTTGAGTATTATTTTTACACTTCCCCCCCCCCCTTGTTGCTAATTGATTAAATTTTGTGAAATGTGACTTAAATTTCCTAATTTGTAGTAGTTTTAACTTTATCATATGTCATATCCAATAGTTGTAAGATTCTTTTTTTTTTTTTTTTTTTTTTTTTTTTTTCCCTATGAAATGCTTTATTTATTGCAAAGAAATTGCAACAATTGGGTTTCATAGATCTTCAAGAAAAGAAAGTTTTCATCCTCCACCAACTAGTAATCAGCTAATCACCCATATACCTCTGATTACCTGCCTTTTAATTCCCACCTCCCTAGCCACCTTAGCCAGTCAGCATCGATGACCCAACATCACCAAACAATGCAACTTAAGGCCTGCTAGGCTCTGAGGTCTGTCAGTTCAAAGGCTGCTCCTTTATGCCAGCCTCCAAGCCCTCCCATATTCCTCAGATTTCTGCTGCCTTCCTTTCTTCTCATTTCTACCCATATTGCATTGCATTTGATGCCCCACCCTCCCCCATCACCGGCGATTAGCCCTCATGCTTTCCATTTTCTTTTCAACGCGGTCTTTCTCTTTTCTTTGAGATTTGAACCATTGGACCCTATGGTGATCAAATGTGATCTGTAGTTTTAAATCTGACCTTTCTGGGCAAGTTTAACTACAATAGGGTCTATTTGTGTCTAGGGTATGCGGTCAAAAGTAGTTTGGGTTTCTTTTGTGGTGGTTATGGTATTTGAGTGTGGCTAGGCCACTAGGGTGGGTTGGTTAGCAGTGTTCATGGTGGTTGATGGTACTGGTGGCTTTGAATTGAGGCAGGTTGGTGACTAGCTAGGATTGAAGGAAAGGAGGTAAGGGGTAGGGGTGAATGGTGTGGGAAGTTGCTCTTTGGCTTTGAAGGTGGTGTAGGCTGATTGCTCTTGAAGATGGTGGCAGCTGGTGCTCTTGAAGGTGGTGTAGGTGAGGCAGTAAGCCGGCACTTGAGAGAGGTGTTGGGGTTGTGTTACTTACCTGGGTTGTTTTTATTTGTTTCTATTTTTATTTTTTATTTTTTATTATTTAAATTTTAATCCCTTGTTAGTTATTCGGGTAAGGGCATGGTTAGTCATGTCTAAAACTTGCCCTATATAGAAGTGTTGCTATGTTATCGAACGGGGGAAGTATCTATTTAAATTAATAAATTGATACTCTTTTTTAAGAGCTTGCCTTTCTCTATATGATATGTCAGCTGCTTTCTATATGATATGTCAGCAGCTCTGCTGCTGCTGCAAGTTTGACAACTGAAGAACCCCTCCTTCATTATTTTGAGCTCTTCTGTATCTTTCAACTATTTGGAGCTGGGAATTTTTAAGGAAGTAATGAACTAATAAAGATCTAACAGTGTGTTTAGTCAGCTTTTGGAGGGAAAGGGAGGGGAGGCAATGAGAGGTTAGAGTAAGATAGGTGAGGGGAGGGAAAGAGCAAACTTCCAATTTCCACGTCTTTATAATGGTGGAGGGGATTTGGTTTGTTAAAAGAGGAAGGGAAATAGATTCATACAATTCCTTTCCTTTCTCTTCCCCTATTTCATATCCAGACAAGGGAGATTCCTTCACATTTACTCCCGATCTCCTATCCAAACATATCATACTGAAACCATTTTTCTTGTCGTGGTTAGATGATATTTATCAATGTAATTTGTCTGAGTATGAATCTTGGTCATGTGTTTGTTGGATTGCTGCTAGAGTTTCTCACCAGTCAGGTCATTGTTTGCCGTGGGTGTTAGGTAGAAGGGCCTGGGTTGTTAATTTCTTGTTGTGTGCTTCTGCTTTGTTTTATTTTAACAGTATTTAGTAATGCAAATTGCGCTGCTCTAACAAAAAAAAAAAAAAAAAAAAAAAGAAGGGAAAACCATGATTCTGGGTTTGTGACAGCATAAATATTACTATCAGTGTTGTGTGTAGTTATTTAACCAAGTATTAAATTAATTAATAGTACTTAGACATTTTTTGAAAAAATTGAAACCCAACATAGAATGGAAAATACATATAAAGCTACAAATATTTAATTATAGAAGTAATATCACTAAGGCTGGCTTTTTTCCATCCCATATTCCCATGTGAGTGGCTTCTTAATCTTACCTGTTTCCCATCGACCTAGGTGATTAAAGTGTACTAACTTTGACCCTAAGTTGCCAAAACTTGTATGGAGTTATGATACAAAACTTATTGTATCTCTAACTTTTTCTTAAGAATCTTTTATTGCAAAATTATCTTTTTATAGTATTTGTGATAATGTAATGATAGAGATCAGTGATAATATGTAAAGATCAAATTTGGCCTGTTATATTAGGAAGAAGAGAGAGGGGGGTGGGGGGGGGGAGGTAGTAAATAGTTGGTAGCTGTGAAATCATAAATTAATTATTAGGTACATGTAACATGATAGTTTTCCATGGTTATCATATGCACTGTGTTTAATAGAAAAGTCAATTTAGTAGAAAGTGTATGTATCTTGTTAGTTGTCACTCTTGTCTTTTGGTTGTGATTTGGTTGAGTGTTAATTTGGCTGATAATTGTTTATTTGGTGAATGTTCTTGTTGTTTTAGGTTTTCACCAGATAAGATTTGGTACATTGATCAAATGCTGAAGGTTCTTTGTGAGGTATGCACTTGCTTGGTCACAGTAATGGGGGTTTTAGCTTGGTTGGGAAACCTGTTTCATATCTATAGTTGTTTTGATGATGGGTTTTTCATTCCCTTGTTTGAATGAGATGCTCTCAATATTTTTTTTGTTAACTAGACCCAACCCTCAAATAGAGAGGAAATATACTGAAGGGAGGTAAAACCTGAAACTAAACATTTCAGAGGAAGCCAGTTCTCTTTTCCTTTACCATGGGGGTGGGTTATGCTCGTCTGTACTCTTCATTTTTCCAGAGCATTGATCGTTGTGGTTTCCTTAGCAGGCTGGCAATTATGTGAAGGATGAAGTGTGGCATGCTCTTATTGTTGTTATAAGTAACGCTGTCAGTCTCCATGGGTATACGGTTAGGTCCCTTTACAGAGCTCTTCAAGCATCAACTGAGCAGGTATTGTCTTTGTTCTCATAAATTAAGTGTTCATATTGTCATCCTGTTTTCTTTTTGACAAATAATAACATTCAGCTGCTGCTTTTTATTTCAGGAAACTCTAGTCAAAGTGGCAGTTTGGTGCATTGGAGAATATGGTGATATGTTGGTCAACAATGTTGGGATGCTAGACACAGAGGACCCAATAACTGTGAGTTCATTCTGTTCTAAAGTCTCTTACTCTCTTGGTTTGAAACATAGCTCTGTTTTGTTTGTTCTCTAGATATGGATTCCTTTTTTGTGTTGCAGTTGCAGGAATATATTCCCACACTAGGATCACATTGCAACTCTTTTATGTGGTTTTGAGTTATAAGATAATATATGAAGCAAGTTCTACCTGTTTCTTATGCTGTCTAGATCATTGTCTAAAGTTTCAGTATGTCTGATTGATGAAAACAGTATCCTTGATAAATATACTATGCTCTTTTTACTTCATATTATTTTTTTTTTTTGGTGGGGGGTATTTGTTTGGTAGCCACTGGTTCATTCTGATGATCATGATTTGGATGAAAGAATAATTATCGTTGATGTGGGTAAAAAATTTCAGCTACAGCCAAATGAGGCATTTCTAAGATGAATAGGGGTGATCAAACACAGTATAACTTGCTACCCTATCTTCTGCAAATCCATCTACAATTCTTCAAATGATCGAGAATTTCTGTGTGTGTGTGTGTGTGTGTGTGCGAAAACATTCTTAGTATTTGTCCCCATGACAAGGATAAAGACCAAAAGACTAAAACATCCACAATTTATGCCGAAACCTAAATCTGTAACTGTAAGCCCCCCATGTACCCCCCTGTAAATGTTAAATATTTAGTGCCCTACTGACTTTAGCACAACAAATGGCTGGGCACTGAAATCTTTTATGAGATTTCCTGGAAGTAGTATCTAGCAGTTTCTTAGATGATGTCACAATTTACTATATGAATCTGCTAATTAGCATAATTCTTTCTAATTATAGTAGGAGCATATTCTTGCTACTTGTTAGTCTCAAACTTGGGCCTCCTAGTCTGTCTAGTACGTATATAATTCGTCGGGTTTTTTTTTTAGATGAAACACTTCTTGTTTCACAGTTGCCAATGCATATGTTCAACCAGTTAAACCACCAATAAGTAAAAATCTTAGTATTTGATGTTTGGAAAATATAAATTAAGACGAACCTAACAAGACCCCACATGACTTTTTCCTTATGAAAGTCACTGTAAGAATAGTCTGTATAATATGTGCGTAGTGTAAATTTTAAAGTGTTTCGTTTAAAAAAATGGAGGAAGTATTTGTTTGTCTCCATCATTAGATCTCTCTCTCTCCCCCTTTTTTTCTAGGTGGGGATTGTGCTATCTACTTTTGTTACCATCAGTTGGTCCCATGTGGTGGCGACAGCTTTGGATTCTCTGCTTGCATTGTAAGGCTGTGCCTTGCTTAACCTGCTGAAAATGATCATTTTATCTTAATAATCATTTGGATTGCCATTTTCATTCTTGATCTTGCCGGTAATCCACTATGTGTGTGTGTGTGTCAAAGCTGGTTTAATATTTTTGAGGTTTTCTGAACAGGTAACCGAATCTGATGCAGTGGATGCAATTGAGAATGCTATCAAGAGTCACAACTCGGATGTTACCACTACATTAAGCCTATGGGAGACGAAGTCCGGATCAATCCCGGGCATTTCTGCGGCTGAGAAGGCGAACACGTCTCCACTGGCCCGTAGGAGTTGGACGAGTGCCGCACGGGTGTTTGGCTCCAGTGACGACCCGATGCTAACACATCTGTTCGGATCTCCTACGGTCAGTTCTATTGACTCGGTCAGGTCATCCGTTTCCATGCTCTTAGAGTTGGATTCCTCGAATTCCGGCCTGCTATCAATATTAGCAGACTTTCCTGACCGCGGCTGGCCATCAGAGTCGTTCGGCTCTGAGGCGGAGTCAGCCTTTTGGCCCCCATCAGATTTCTCGTTGCCTGGGGCTTCATTAGCCGAAACGTCTGAGCCTCTCGGCTTTTTGGCGTTTCGGTCCCGGTGCTTTTCCTCCCCATCGCCACGGTCGCCTCGGCGAGACGTGGATGGCTTGAGGTGATTGCATCGGCGGGCTTCTTTTTGACTGCCCTTTATTTTCTCGGAGCGTCCCTCGTCTGAAACGTATATCATGATTTGATGATACGTGGAGACGACTCCTTGAATGCCGTGAATGAGGGGTCTCCCCATGATCACGTTGTATGCAGATGGAGCATCTACGACCAAAAATTCGGCCATGATATTCCTAGCTGCTCGGCCTTCGCCGATGGTGACAGGAAGTGTAATCTTCCCGTCAGGATACGAGGAAGAGCCGTTGAATCCAGACACCGGGTAGGGTGCGGGGGCCAGGTGCTCGGCTCCCATCCTCAGCTGGTCGAACGCTCCTCGGAAGAGGATGTTCGCCCCGCTACCGCCGTCGACGAGGGTCCGCCAGACGTTGCGGTTGGCGATGCCCAGAATGATTACTAGTGGGTCATCGTGGGGGTATACCACCCCCTCACAGTCTTCGGCTGTGAACAGGATGTTCGGCGCCGGTGACTGGGACTGCCGAAGCTCAGCCTGATGAATCTGATGGGTTAGACCCCTCAGTTGGCGTTTGGCTGTGCCTCGCGAGATTCCCCCGGAAATAACCAGGATGTCGAGGGACTCCTTGCCCTGAGGTCCCTTATCCTTCTTCCGAGCGAAGTTGAGGTCCTGCCGAGAATCTTTTTCAGCTTTTTTTCTCCTCGCGCCTGTCCGCGAGGTATTGGCTCAGGTACCCCTTGCGGACCAGATCCTCAATCTGGTCCTTCAGCTGGACGCAGTCCTCGGTGCGATGTCCGGGTGAGTCATGAAACTCGCACCACTGGTCCTTTCCCCTCGTCTGATGCCAGGGAGGCAACGGACGAGGTTTTTTGAATCTCCCCTCGTCCTTCGTCGTGCTGAAAATCTTAGCACGGGGAAGGGAGAGTGGAGTGTATGAATCGTACCTTCCCGTGTAGGGAAAGTGTCTTTCCTTCTTCGGCTCGGCAGCAGAGGACGGTTCTGAGGCCTTAGCCTTCCCTTTCCTCTGCGCCGAGACTTCGGGCTGCTGCCCTTTCGGCTTCTCAATTCTCGGACGAGACTGAGACCTGGATCTGTTCCACTCCTCGGCTCGGATGAACCTATCCGATGCTTCCAAGGCTTCCTCCAGGGTCTGCGGGGGATGCATGACCATGAAGTCCAGGAACTTTCCAGCTTGGAGGCCGTTCCGTAGCGCGAACACGGCCAGGCCTTGATCCAGGCTTGTGATTCCGGATGACTCGTTGCTGAAGCGAGTCAGATAGTCGCGGAGGCTCTCGTCCTCCGCCTGCTGCAGACTCATTAGCTCTGCAGTGGTCTTCTCTCGGCGGTTGGCCGTAGAGAATTTGCTCTTGAACTTGTTGGAGAGGTCGTTCCAACCGGTTATGGAGCCTTCCTTGAGCCCTTTGGTGATCCAGGATTGGGCAACACCTTTGAGGGTCGTAGGAAAGTATTTACACCAGGTAGCCTCAGACCTCGGGTTCAGATACATGTGCCCCTCGTAAGAGGCAATGTGATCCTTAGGATCTGAGGTACCATCGTAAGTAATATGTGCCGGGATTTTGACCGTTGGCACATGCTCTTCCAGAATCCACTTCTGGAAGGGCGAGTTCGATGGAACCATGACCGCCTTCCCCTTGTACCCGGCCTCAGGGACCTCGCTCCCTCCTCTCTCAGAGGTGGAAGTGGTTTTCGTCCCCGGCTGAGACAAGGTTGGGTGGGGTCCGGTATCCTCTGGGAAGGTGAGGCGGCTATGCACACTCACCTCCCTCGAACCCAAGCGTTCGTGAACGCTTTGGCGGGCGAATTCCGGGTCCTTGGAGGGCCCCATGGAATTCTGAGCTTCAGAGTGGTCAGAGGGTTGAGGGTTCCTCCTCCTCTCCTTACTGGAGTTTCGGGTGTCCCCTCGCCACCTCTGGCCGAGCTCTCTATGTGGTGGAACTTGTCCACCATCATCCTGACCGATCCTCCTTTTCAGGTTTCTCGGCTGGCGATCATCAGGCATCTGGATTGGAGCCCCTTGAGCTTTAAGGAACTCCATGCAGATGGCCACTGCTCTGGCCACTTCCTCGGTGGAGGGTCCGGAGGGAGGAGTCTCCCGCGGATGTGACCTGGATTGCACGCTATGGCGCGGCGGGGAGTTCCTCGCACCTGAGCCACTCGGTCTCGGGGATGGCCCCGGCTGCCGAGTGTGGTGCGAGGTGTTCTCCTCCTGGAGGCTAGGACCTCTTGAGGCTTCCCTTTCCGGAGAAATGGGGGCCTCCGATTCGGAAGAGGCTTGCTCCGGGGAGGGATAAACCGGCTGGCGTTCCCTCACCGTAATCCGGCCTCCTCCCTTCTTAGCCTTCTTGGAACTCTTTCCACTCTTAGTCATGGCGACTGCCGGAGTGTTTGATGACTGACGCGAAATTTAGTAGCGTTCCCCACAGACGGCGCCAAATTGTTTCGGATGAAAACAATCGAATCTCGGAAGATCCTTTTATCTTGAGGGAACTTGGTCTCGGTCCGAACGACGCAGGAGCCGAGGGTTTCCTGCACAACAAATACACGTAAACTAGCCTCGGGGGGACGCCGAGGAAGGCCCCTCCGATGCTTAAGTCAGTATATTAGAGAGAGAAAGCTGTGCAAGAGTTTAGTTGCTTGAGGCTTTATTGTCTTACCAAGAATTGACCAAATTGTTGGCTTTTATACCTTGGCTAATGAAGGAGGCGGATTGGGCCCGGAAGTCAGTTGGGCTGGGCCAAGCTGATTGGGCCGTTGACTGACCTTGACATGGCTTTGAGGATGTTGATTTTTGACTTTAGCACATTTGGAGAGTTGAACCTTAACCTTGGGCTTTTAATTGGATCATTCAGTGACCAGGCCCAATTGGACTAAATTGGACCCAAACAGTACCTACAGATGATATGGTTCATACATCCATATTTGGGAATGTTGCTCAAGTTAACTTTGAGGTTGGGTATGATTTACAAGCAAAAAGGGTATCATTTGTTCCAACAGACTGCACCAAGTATTAAATTCCATCAAAGCTGTTACAATATATTCATGTACCACACTATCATTAAGAAAAATAGGGAATGTTTTGGGGAAAAAGCGTGATGATCTTTCATTATTTATGACATTTCTTGATAACTAACCATGTGAGATGAAGTCCATTCAATATGAATACGTACTAGTCCACAAAAAGGTTTCAATGTTCATATTATTTATCTACTTCGATACTAAAATAAATATTAAAGGATGATCATGGAAATTTTATGTTAAATATATTTCTATTAATCTATTACTGTACTGCCTTTGTGATGTATGGTTTACATATTCACAAATAATGGTATTTCTCATAAAGATATTCAGTATTTTTTTTTTAATGGTTTAGAAGAATATTCATTCGCTGATTTCATATAAAAATAAGAAAAGAAAGGAAAAAAAGAAAGAAGAATATTCATTGATAGTCCCATTTCTAGCTAAAAAGCAAGGAGTCACTATTGATATGTGTGTGAAAAGAAGAATTTCTCTATGATTGTAGGGTTGCAAAAAGAAACAGAAAGGTACTTTGATTGTAACAATGAGTGGATTGAAATGAAGGGGTGAAGTAAAGGTGCCAAGAAATAATGTGAAATGTAACAAAAGGAAGGCTTGTCTTGATAGGAAGTGGGTCTTATATAAAACAACAATGTAGCTATACTAGCTAATGAGAATGTACTATGCTTTATAAATCTTCGTTAAAGAGTCTGATCACACATAAATTCAACCAAAAATCAATTAGTACGACAATCTGATCCATTAGTTTTATATGCTTACTATTCTCCCCTCTTATAATTCAAAATGAAATATATTATCCTAATTCTCACTTGTATATGTAAGTCTGTTAAGTATTGACTAATCTAATCAATGTATGATAATATTTAATTCTATATATATCCAAATAATTTACAGAAAATTATGAAAACCATATTTATCATCAGAACATTCCTTGTAGGAAGAAAAAACTTATTAATAAGCCCAAGATATTTTGACAAAGTTTGGTTTTATGCTACTCGAAAGTTATAGTTTTTATTAAGGAGAACTCAAAAGTTATAGATAATTCGTAACGTCAATTTCGTCTTTTCACACCATCCTTTTAGAATCATGATCAAAGTAAGCGCGTATAGCATATTTGGATTCATACTAACTAGCAGTGGTATATACCGTGACTTATTGGGAGCAATCCAAGAAGTCTTGGTCGACGTTTGTAGACAAATTACTTCGACCTTAAGATTTTCTTACTTAATTGTTAACTGTACTGTCCACTAACTGTACCGAGTAAAATCTAAAAGAACACGAAGTATTCCCTTCGTTTCATGATATCTTACCCATTTTGAGTTTCGCATTATCAATTTATGTGCTTGCTTTGAGCGTGTACCTTTTTTTTTTTTTTTTTTTTTTTTTTTCTAATAAACAAATTAAACAACAAAGGTTATCATGACAATGTAGTTAAATTACTCTAAATGTATATTTTCGAAGTTATTTATTTTTTGTTAATAAATTATTATAAAGTTTCTCCCTGTTTTTTATTTTGTATTAAAAAAAAAATTTATAATTACTTCTTACATATTTGTACATTAAAAATCAAGACGAATGTGACAAGATCCCACATGACAATTACGATTTAAGGTCCCGTTAAAAAAAAAAAACTATAATTTATGATATACATTATATTTATCGTCGAAGAACAAATTTTGTGACGGAACCTCCCACGATGGAAATAACATAGAGAGTATTAAAGATTAAAGTTGCAATTTTGGCAAATTAACCTTATTAGTTAACATGAATAAAGTAGTATGAAAACAAGGTAGAATGACACAAGAAAACAAAAGACCTTGACTAGACTAGACATAGTAAACGACGCAAATCTCGCAAATTGCATTGCGTAGTATGTTGTATGCATCTATTTGCCTTGACAAGGATATGATCATAGACTTTGATTATATAAACCCATGTTAACCATGTAACTACTTAACCATAACATATCTATTATTAGCCATTGGCACAATCTTTTCTTAGCAACCAACATGCATGCTTATAACTTGCCTAATATTCTCCTAATTCTTTTGCTAGCATCATCCGCAATCTTAAAACCCCCTAATTCAATCTCAGTTGAGGCTCGAAAATTAGCCACTTCTAATGGTGTCTTCAAGGTTGAACTCATCCATCGCGATTCACCACTTTCGCCTTACTACAACTCTTCCATGACACCACAAGAGCGCCTAAAGAGAGCACCCCTAGGCTATATATCACATGGCCACAACATTCAACTATCCTCAACAATTTATAACCTAAATGATGAGAAATCATACGCCTTAGTTCCTAATGGTGGAGGATACCTCATGAAAATCGCCCTTGGTACCCCAAAAGTCGAATTCTTAGCCGTTGCAGACACGGGTAGTGACCTTATTTGGGTCCAATGTCAACCTTGTAACAACTGTTTCCGACAACAATCTCCACTCTTCAACCCATCCAAATCTTCGACCTATCATGAAATCCCTTGCAATTCTCCGGATTGCACCCATCCAGACCTTAAAAGTGGTTGTGCTTCGAATAATTATAACAACAATAACAATAACAGTAACGAATCACTATCATCATCATCATCATCGTGTTTATATCAGTGTATTTACGGTGATAATACTCAAACTACCGGCGTCCTAGCCACTGAAACACTTAGCTTACCCTCTCCTGATGCTACCTCACCGAGTCTTTCGTCCACATCCCTTTTCGGGTGTGGGATGGACCAACAAGGCTCTGTTGGCACCCAAGGAGAGGGGATCGTTGGACTAGGGACAGGCCCGTCTTCCTTGATCTCGCAACTTGGTTCAAAAATCAACTACAAGTTCTCTTACTGCTTAGCTCCTTTAACTTCCGACGTCTCAAGCAAGCTTACCTTTGGAGCCGATGTAACCGGGTCTGAAGTAGTGTCAACTCCCTTCAAAATAGGAGAACGCCCCACATATTACCTCCTTAACCTCGACAGCATTAGCGTCGAGGGTAGGGATAACCCGGTCCAAATTCCAGTACGTATGGACGTGATCATCGACTCTGGCACCACTCTGACAATGCTCCCATCTAACATCTACATCGACTTAAGGGCTGCTTTGGTGAATGCCATTGGACTTAGCACCATACCGAGCCCAATCGAAGATTACGACCTCTGTTACAATACAGAGTCCTTAGGGCAGTTTAGCCCTCCAAACGTTGCATTCCAATTTCAAGGGGCCGAAGTCGTGTTAAAGACAATCAATACATTTCGGCAAATTGAGGACAATGTAAGTTGCTTGGCAATGTTAGCTACGGATGGTACTCCAATATTCGGGAACATTGCTCAAGTTAATTTCGAGGTCGGGTATGATTTACAAGCTAAGCAAGTTTCTTTTGCTCCAGCAGAATGTACTAATTAACTAGCTTAATTAATCGTTATTTCTATTTTTACTTGTACTTCCTAATGGTTAGGTTTGTTTGTATGGGCACAAGTATGTTTATATTGATATTTCTTCATGTAATGAACGTTTTGAATTTCTGTATCAATAAGCTATAAGCTTCATGTATGTCTGAAAGTACATTTGCCTTATATTTTCTGTATCAATGTGAGTACGTTTTAGGAAAGTTATTATACCATTTGGAAATAATAAAAAAACTTAGATTGAAATCATGCAAGTACGTGGTGTCATGGTGATAAGTATGTAGAGGTGTAAACAAGCCGAGACTTAATAAAAAAAAAAATTCAAATAATGATTAATTAATTTAATAATTCATTATTGTGGGTTTTACTTCAATTTCGATCTCATAAGTTCAATTATGTTTTGAGCATATGAAAAATGCGCCTAGTTTTTACAGTTTTTGAAGCTTTTAAATGAGATTAAACATGAGCATAAATGTATTCATTCATATAATTAAATAATTAAATTCATGAATAACTTGTTTATAAATTATAAACTTTCTAGATCAAATAAAGTCGTTTATAAGATAAAGCTCAAAGTGTGTTTAATAAAAGTTTGACCTATTTTGAGGTCTTTATGTGTCAAGGAATAAAAACAAAATTTTTTAATTTTTTTTTATTATTTATAAGCTCGTCTCTGTTAAAAAAAATGAGCAGTTTACAAACACTTATAAAACCTCCTAAGCTCATGATCAAACTCGCTTTAAGTTATACCTCCGATTCTTATTACTCGCAACAAACTAGTGTTTTGCGGACTCTTAGACAAAAGATCTTAAGCATGATTATTAAAAAATAAGAACATATACTTAAGTAGTAATTCAACTCCCCAAAAAAAAAAAAAAAAACAAATTCAACCAAAATTTAATTAAATAACTCAACACCATCGGCATCACCTAGCTGCACAGAAACCACCCACCACCGAACCAAGCAAACCCAGCATCGACGACCCCAGTACCCAGCTAACCTAGCACCGACGAACCCAACAACCACCGAACCCAACACCAAGCAAATAGTATTATTCTTATTTACTAATACTAATATTTTGTGCCTATGATAAATTTTGTGATCTTCCTAGGTGTATTTTTATTATCGCATAGGCACTATATTAATTATTCACGATGATTTGATAAAGTTTGGTATTATGCTACTCATAAGTTACAGATGGTTCGTAAACTCGTAACAAGTTCTAATTCATATTGTCCTTCGATTATTGATCATATGGGAGCAAGTCTCTCTCTCTTTATTTGTCTTTTGATAACGACTTGGGAGCAAGTCTTGGTCGTCGTTAGTAGACAAGTTGCTTCCCTTTGTTTCTTAAGGGTATGGTAGAATATCCACTAATTTTCCAAGCTAATAGACCATACATGCTCATTTTCTTTGTTTTATAATATCTTACCCATTTTGACATTTCACTCTTGTTAGGGTTGGTGAGTGCACAGCGGGAGCGAAGATGTATTTGATTGAGAAGTATAAATTGAATTGATAATTTGGCAAGATAATTAATATAAATGAACACACGATTTTATGTTACAACGAGCACTTTTATTCCACTATTTGAAAGTAGGAGAGTATAAGAGCCCTTGAGGGTGATTATTACAAGAGAACTCTCACTATAAGAAACTCACAAGGAGTATTATGATAGTAGTGGAATATTACAAGGAGGGAGGATATTTTTGTAGAAAGACTTGTGTTTGGTATGACTTCTTGTGTTGTGTTGTTGTTGAATGCCCTTGACCTATATTTATAGGTGTAGATGGAGCTTGGAAGATTTGTGTGGAAACTTCCACATATGTAGATATTTTTAAACTCTCCACATAAATCTAAAATTTTCATTGGCATTTAATAATTCTAGATTTTTCCTCAATTCTCCATCCTTCTTGTGTCCATAATATTCTAGAAAATTCAAGTAGGATATTATTTCAGAAGCCTCTAGAATATGGATAATATTTCGACCAAAATAATGGGCTTATAAAATTTGGGCCATACCCAACAACTCTGCTTATGTGCTTACTTTAAACGCATTTTTTTTCTCTAATAGACAAATCACAAAGTAAAGATGCGCACAGGCTGCTCGACTGTGTCAGGATGGGCCGTGTGGGCCACTAGGCTTACGTTCTGTACTAGCATATCAGGCCTACGATTGGCCAAGATTCATGTCGTTTCAATCTTTCATAATTAGTGCCCATACACAACCCAACCCATGTGTCATGCCGTGCTAGCCACCTAATAATTTATACTAGTATTTTTTTTTTTGGTTGATTAGTTAAATACAAGCGAGTCAAAACGCATGCCGTCACGTCATGCTCGTGCCAAATTTTGAAAATAAAGCCCGTGCACAGCCCATGACTTACCGATGTGTCTCTCGTGTCATATCGGACTTATGACGGGCTTGTGCCAAATCAAACCATTATCATGTCATGCCTAACTAGCTCAACCACAAAGGTTATTATGATAATGATGTTTTTAGATCATTCTTAATGTATATTTTCTAAAGGAAATACACTTTAATAATCCCAATTATTGTCGATTTACTTCAAATAATCCCAACTTAGGTTTATTTTTAATCCTAACTATGTCCTGACTTTGCCTCTAATAGTCCCAAAAACCGGTTACCTGTCGAAAAGGTAAAATTTTATTTAAATTTTTTATACACCACATGTAATGAAATGATTGGCCTAATATAAAAAAAAAAGATAAAATAAATAACAAAAAATAAAAACAGAAACAAATCGTGAAATCAGAGCCAACCTTCCCCCACCGGCCAATTAACCCACAACCAACCGAAAACGGGCCGGCCACCTCCCTAACCCCCCGAAAATGATCGGCCGGCCCTCCCACCGCCCAAAACAATCTTAGGCTATGTTCTTTTAAACTTCTGGGCGAGTAGGCAGAGCAGAGCAAATTTCATTATTATTATTATTATTATTGTTATTATTATTATTATTATTATTACATTATTATTATTATTGTTATTAAATATTAAATATTATTATTAAATATTATTTATTATTATTTTTAAGTAGAACATATTTAACTAGAGCAGAGCAGAGTAGAGTAGAGTACATCAGAGCAGATTTCAGAAGAGCAGAACAGCTCAAAAGAACAGGGCCTCGGCCGATCAACGCCTGCTTTAAACGAGAAATCAATTTGGGGCTGATTTGAGGTGATTTACGAGCTGCTCTGTTTTGGAGGTTGTTACCGGCGGTTTGTGGTTGAATGGCGAGGCAATGGTGGCGGTTTATGGTTTGGTTTGTGTTTGGTGAAAGTTGCAGTGGTCGAGAACTTGTGGTTATTGGTTGCAGTGGCGCGTCTGTGAGTTGTGGTTGTTGTTGTTGTGGACGGTGGTTGGAGGATGTTGAGATTGTGGGTGACGGTGGTAATTGGGTTGGTGGCTAGTGATTGGGATTGTGAGGTAGTTGTTAATTGTGGTGTTAAGTGGAGGGAGTTGGAGCAAACAACGAATAGCTGCTGTTGGTGTTGATTCGTTTGTGTGCTTGGTGACGAGGGTGAGTTAGTGTTTGGATTGGTGAAGGAGATGGGTGATTTGTGATGGCAGAGGTGGTGCTTGGGCTGGTGTTAAGAAGGGGAGTGTTTTGGTTGTGTTGTGGTCAAAAGGTGTAGGAGGTTGTTTTCAAGGGAAGATGGGTGGTTTGGGGACCGGCTAGCTACGGTGGTTTTTGGGGTTGGGAGGGGTCGACCGGCCTTTTCGGGGGTCAGGGGAGACGACCGGCCATTTTCCGACGGGCTGGAGGTTAGCCCTAGCGTTTTGCGGTGGCGTAAGAGGAGGTGATGGTGGCTGTTAGGGTTTTAAGTTTTTTTTATTCTTTTTTTTTTTCTTTTTAATTTTGGACCAATCACGTGCTGACACGTGTACTGGTTACCTGTTACAACAAGTCAACAGTGTTGACCGGTTGGGACTATTGCAGGCAAAGTCAGGGCATAGTTAGGATTATTAAGAAAATAAGCCTTAGTTGGGGTTATTAGAAGTAAATCGGCAATACACTACTAGAAAACAAGCGATTTTTTTACGGAAAAATTCCGTCGGAAACACCCTGTTTTTCGACGAAATTATGTCGTCGTAAACGTGTTTGTAGGAAAATCAACCTTTTCCGACGGAAAAAATTCCGTCGGATGAGATTTTCCGGCCCGAAATAGTCCATCGAAAATTTCCGACGAATTTTTTTCCGCTGGAGATTTCCGACGGAAATTTCGTCGGAAAAAGCTGCAAAAAAAACAAAAAAAAAAAAACCCCATCCGCCACCTATATCACCACCACCACCACCAGCCACCCCCTAACCCGTAACCCCTCCACACCCAAAACCACCACCTTAACCCAAAACCACCACCACCTAAACCCAAAACCCAGATTATCGAAAATAAAACCCCTTACCACCACTACCTTAAACCAAAACCCAGACAATCGAAATTTAAACCCAGAAAATAAAACCCCAAATTAACCACCCCTACCTTAACCCAAAACCCAGACAATCGAACAAAAAACCCATAAAAAAAAAACCATAAAACATAAAAAATAAAACCCTCAAAAATCGAAAATAAAAACCCCAAAATTTGAAAACCATAAAACCCCCAAAAATCAAAAATAAAAACCTCAAAAATTTAAAATAAAACCTAAAAAAACGAGAAAACCACATAAATTCATCAATATAAACCAAGAAAAACGAAAAAAAAAAACAACATTCCTTCCATCATGTACTTTGGGTTTACAAGGTCAAATTCAGATCTAGTATTTTCATGGACGAATTTGACCAAAAAAACCATACTTCATTTTAATTTATGCTCGAATTTCATGGGAAGTGAGGAGAAAAGGAAATGAGAGTTGTGTGCAATGGCGGCCCAATTGAAAGTGGAATTGAGGAGAAAGAAGGGAAGTGAGAAGAACAGAGGAGAAGTGAGGGGAAGCGAGATTTAGAGAAGATGAGAGGACAGAGAAAGAGAATCGTGAGAGAGAAAGAGGGGAAAGGAAGAGGAGAGAGAAAGGGAAATGAAGGGGGGGTGTGGCGGTTTAGGTAATTAGGGTTTCCGGCTTTTTTTAAAATTCCGTCAGAAATTTTAATTTACGACAGAATATTCCGTCGGAAAATACATATATCCCGATGGATTTATATTCAGTCGAAAATTTCCGACGGATTGTTTGAATTCGTCGGAAATATCCGACGGAATTACGCGTCCGTCGGAAATCAGCTGTTTTCTTGTAGTGATTATTATAGTGTATTTTTCCTTACTCCCTCTTTTTTTTTATATACATATATTATATTATTGTTACTTTTTGCTCTTTTGATGTTACAAAAAATTATAAAAATTACGTACATCTTACGGATCTTGAATTATTAACGGAGACAAACACAATAAGATTCTACATGTCAATAAATAAAGGCATATATTTATCGTTTAAATATATATAGATTTTATTTTATTTTTTATTTTATTTATTTATTTTTTGCGATGAAACCTCTTAAGATTTTAATAGAGGCAAAATTATGAAGAATTAACGCAAAGAGTTTTAATGATCAAAGTTATATATATATATATATATATATATATATATATATATATATATATATATATATATATATATATATATATATATATATATATATATATATATAGTGTTCACCATGGTCATGTACACTTTGTTCATTCAAAGTATCATTCAAAGTACTAGGTACCCATATAGATACAGGTGCGTACTATAATGATCAATTAAAGTACCCATTCATCCTAGGATAATATACAAAGGAATGTGCATGTTATGTTTTGACGGGTGTCATATTTAAACAAATGCGGGGTGTACGTCCTAATTTTTTAAATTATCAAATTAGTTAACATGGATAAAGTAGTGTCTGGTGAAGGTAGTATAACACAAGAAAACAAAGACCTTGACTAGAGATGATTTGACATAATAAACGATGGAAACTTTGCAACAAAGACCTTAACTAGAGACGACTTGACATAATAAAGTAGATGATTTTGCCTTGACAAGGATATGATAATTAGTCATTGATTTTATAAATCCATGTAACCACCCAACCATAACATATCTCTTATTAAGCATTTGCATAAACTGATAAACATTTTTATTAGCAACCAACATGCATGCTTATACTTTGCCTAATATCATCCTAATTCTTTTGCTAGCATCGTCCTCTTTCTTCGAACCCCCCTTTTCGATCTCAGTTGAGGCTCGAAAATTAGCCACTTCTAATGGCGTGTTCAAGGTCAATCTCATCCATCGCGATTCACCACTTTCGCCTTACTACAACTCTTCCATGCACCACAAGATCGCCTAAAGAGAGCACCACTAGGCTATATATCACATGGCCACAATATTCAACTATCATCAACATATTATAACCTAAATGATGAAAATTCTTATGCTTTAGTTCCTAATGGTGGATCATACCTCATGAAAATTTCCCTTGGTACCCCAGAAGTCGAATTTTTAGCTGTGGCAGACACGGGTAGTGATCTTATTTGGGTCCAATGTCAACCTTGTAACACTTGCATCCAACAACAATCTCCACTCTTCGATCCATCAATATCTTCGTCCTATCAAGTAATCTCTTGCACTTCTTCGGATTGTGCCAAACCAGATGTTAGTACTAGTTGTGCTTCGAATAATAATAATAATTACAACAATTACGAGTCATCATCACCGTGTGCTTATCACTATGGTTACGGTGATCATACTCAAACTAACGGCATCCTAGCCAGTGAAACGCTTAGCTTATCCTCTCCTGATGCTACATCGCCGAGTATTTCATCCACATCCGTTTTCGGTTGTGGGACGGACAACCAAGGCGCTCTAGGCATCCAAGGAGAGGGGATCGTTGGACTTGGAACAGGCCCGTCTTCCTTGATCTCACAACTCGGCCCTAAAATCAACTACAAGTTCTCCTACTGCTTAGCTCCCTTGACATCCGAGGTCTCAAGCACGCTTACCTTTGGAGCCGATGTCACGAGCCCTGAAGTAGTATCAACTCCCTTCCAAATAGGACAACCGCCAACATTTTACCACCTTACTCTCGATAGCATTAGCGTTGGGGATAGTGAAAATCCGGTCCAAATCCCGGTAGAAATGGACGTGATCATCGACTCTGGTACCACTCTTACAATGCTTCCAAGTAGCATCTACAACAACTTAAGGGATGCTTTGGTGAATGCCATTGGACCTAACACGGTATCGAGCCCAATCGAAGGTTACGACCTCTGTTACAATACAGGGGATTCAGGGCAGTTTAGTCCTCCAGACGTTGTATTCCAACTTCAAGGGGCCGATGTCGTGTTAAAGGCAATCAGCACTTTTAGGCAACTTGAGGATGTTAGTTGCTTGGCAATGTTAGCTACAAAAGCTTCAGATAGTATTCCGATATTTGGGAACATTGCTCAAGTTAATTTCGAGGTTGGGTATGATTTACAAGCTATGCAAGTTTCTTTTGCTCCAGCAGACTGTACTACGTACTAGCTACTGTACTGCGTATATTCCATTTTTATATTGTACTACCAAATGATTATACTACGTATTTGTTTGTAAGGGCATAAGTATGTATCTGTTATTACTAGTTCTACACTTCTACATGTAACATACTTTTCGAGTTCATGTATCAAGAAGGTTAAGCTATAAGCTCAATATATGTATGTATGTATGAAAGTAGATTTGCATTATATTTGGAGTATTTGGAAAATTATTATACCATGGGAAAGTTTTTGGTGTTTTCCTGCTATAGATTAAATGCGAGTACGTGGTGATAATTATGTAGGGGTGTAAACAAGCCAAGACTCTCGATAAACAACTCGAACTCGACTAAATCTCATTTATGTTTGTCTTATCTTCTATATGATCAATGAGACTAGCTTGTATGATTTTTGAAGCTTGATTAATAAATGAGACTGAACCCAAGCATAAATATATTCGTTCGTATAAATTTATAAACAACTTGTGTATAAATATTCTAGATCAAGTAAGGTCGTAAAGTAAACATCAAAGCTTGTTTAATTAATTAACGTTATTCACTTATATTCACATTCTGTAATTTCCAATTAATTGGTTATCAAATATTAAAAAGCTTGACTTTATAATTAGTTATTGATTATTATCTTTTATTTTGAATGAGATTTTATAGTGTCGATAAGGAACAACCCAAATTTCGTTTCAATTATCTAGTCTTGTATAAGACGGGCTTACGTTTTAAGACAATCAATTTGAAGATATATTTAACAATTTTAATAGTAACTTTAATCTTTTTTAGGGTAACTTTTGATTTGTAATGAATTATCAATTAATCAATAACATAATACTAAAACAGACATTAAGAATGACACATGTCACTTTCTGGTGTTGTTTTTTTCCCTCCAACAATATTCTTTCCTTTTTTTTTTTGGTACAATTCTAATTAAAAAAAAATATAACAACACCATTTATATCAACTCTATAATTTCAATACTATATATATCAACTCTTTTTATTTCAATACTATGTACATCTAACACTACATATTCTTTAAATTTTATTCATTATATCAACTCACGTGCAATAATCATTCATTACATATTCTTTTTATTTCATTCCTTTCAGTTTATAGTCTTTTATCTTAGACCCGGTTCACATCACCTTATTTTTGCTGAACTGAAATTATTTTTACTAAACTGAAATTATTTTTGCAGAACTTAAATTATTTTTACTGAACTGAAATTATTTTTGCTGAACTGAAATTATTTTTACTGAATTTCTATTATATTTTTTTTAAAGTTACTGATTTTTACTAAATTGAAATTAGTTTTACTACACTGAAATTATTTTTATTAAATATTATTTTTTAAGGTGAAGTGAAGAGGGCCTTAATCTTAAACAAATTTTTTCCCAATAGCTCCTTCAAAGCTTTTGGATATAAATCAATACTTATCACCTAGCATCATGAAGAAAATTAAGGATTATTATTTATTTCACTTCTTATATTAATTCACGTGCAAGCAATAATAATCACAGCTACTCTTTATATATAGCTTTTAAATCATCTTTTTTGACAGAAAGAAGAATATTATCATTAATAAATAGCCATACGACATCTACAATAATAATATAAATTTGTAAACCACAGATCTAGAGAAAATAACATAACTTTTACAATAAAAATCATAACTATTTTGCATATCGGGCATAGCTCACACTCCACCGCTTCAAACTTGACGCGAACAGTGAATTTCGATGTCCTTACATCTTTCCAAGTAGAGACCTTCACAATCTGTGCTGATGTTTTGATCGTAGAGTTGATGACGAACCCTAAACCCATGTCAATCCAAATCGCCTTTTCAATTATTATTAAAACCTAAAAATAAAATTCTCATCCATGGATGAGAATCAAAATCCTAGAAAATTAGGAAAACCCAAAAAAATTGGGAAATACTCTTACAAATGGAGAGAACAAAACAAAGCAAAACAAATCAAATAAGAAATAAGCGAATTGAATAATAAAAAAAAAAAGGATCGAAAATAGTCAAATTTCCGAAGAAATTAGACTATTTCCGGCCTAAACAGCCAAGAAAATTAAAACCCTAAAGAGAGAGGAGAGAGAAGAAAGAAAAGCTGAGATTTAAACTAGCTTTTAAATCATCTTGAAATTGAAAATGTCGTCTAATGATATTTTATAATTTTAACATACACTTTTAACGCTATTAATATTAATTATTTTCACTATACTCATGTTAACATTTTCGTAATATTAGTTTTGCACTATACGGCCCCGTTTACTGCACCTTATTTTTGTTAAACTGAAATTATTTTTACTGAATTTAAATTATTTTTACCGCACTAAAATTATTTTTACTGAACTGAAATTATTTTTGCTGAACTGAAATTATATTTACTAATTTTCTATTAATTTCTTCTATATAGTTACTGAATTTTACTGAACTGAAATTATTTTTACAGAACTGAGCTTATATTTACAGAACTGAAATTAATTTTACTTAATATTATTTTTTTAATATTACTAAACAGGTTTTACTTCTTATGGTATATTTTAATTACAATATATTTTGAATTAACTATTTCATTCCTTAATAAATTGATACATACAACATCGCGCGTGTCATAATTATTAATTAACAGCTACAACAACATTGTGATTATAATATCCCACTATTTATAAATTATAATAAAAACTCTATTATTCACTAAGGGTGTGTTCTATTCACCTGATTTTCACTTATCTGAACTTATCTTATCTTATCTGAACTTATTAGACCTTATTAAAACTTATTTTAGTTGTAATTTGTACTTGGGTAACCTATACCAGAACTTATTTTTCCTGAACTGAACTTATCTGAACTTTTTTTTTTGAAACAAATCAATTCATTAATCAAAAGCCATATGACATCTACAAATGAAATCTAACTCAACATATACATAAAACTGAATCAAATAAGGGTTTCCTTTATCAATGCTACGATCATTGAATTGATCTTGCACTGTAGTACATCTCTCGTACACATCGTTGGAATACACAGTCTTTTCAGAGAGTCGGTCTAACGATTTGTTGTAGTCGTAAGGATGATTTTCATCTGATTCACTTGAACGCCTCTGAAGATTTAAAAACCGTTGCGATCCCAGACAACTCTTTACCAACGATCAGATAATAAGGCAAAAGATGATTACCTTTTTAATAAACCCTAATACACAAAAAAAAACCTAAACAAAAACAAACAACAAAACTAACAAAAACGAACGACCACTACTAGAAAACAGGCCATTTCCGACGGAAAAATTCAGTCGGAAACACCCTGAATTCCGTCGGAAAACCCGTTTTCGACGGAATTTCCGTCGAAATCGGTTGTCGGAAAAGGTTTTGTAGGAAAAATGACCTTTTTCGACGGAAATTCCACCAGAAGAGGAATTCCGACACCGGAAAAGTCTGTCGGAAAATTCCGACGGACACAAATCAGCCGGAAAATTTCGCCAAAAATTCCGTCGGAAACTGATTTAATGAAATTAAAAAAAAATGTCGCGCCACCACCGGCACTGCGTATCTCCACCACAAACCCCTAACTAACCCTAACCCCAACATCAGACCACCACCACCACTACCCCCCACATCAGACCACCACCACTCCACCAGCTGCTAACTAACCCTAACCTTAAGCCAGACCATCAGTCCGCCACTCTCCCCACCCTAACTCTTAACCCACCTAAGCCCATAGCCACCACAAACCCAGCGCCACCCACCACCACCACCACCAAACCCTAAACCAGTCCCACCTAACCCAAACCCTGATCGAACCCTAACCAAAACTCCACCAAACCCATAACCAAATCCATCCACCTAAAACACCCAAACCCTAGCCCAAACCCTGACCCATTAGATGCCCAACACCACCCCATCAGACGCCCAACACCACCCACAACCAAGATCCCTACCCACCACCCACCTCACCAAAACTTGTAAACACACTAACCTACCTCACCACCCACCAAAACCTGTAACCCACCTCACCAGCCACCAGAACCCCAACCTAAACCAGATTCCTACCCACCACGACCCCCATCCCAACCCACCAACACCCCCACCCAAACCAGATGCATTCGAAACAACTAGCCCAATCCCACCTTAACCCTTACCTTGAACACAAACCACCCACCACCTCCGCAATTCAACCATACATCACCATAAATTTTATAAAAAAATCTCAATAAACAAAATAAGAGAAAGAGAAAAGAGAACTTACGTTGAATTCCATTAAAACCCCGAAATTGGCTTGAATTTGGGTTTTAAAGGTCAAATTAGACCATGAAAAATCTAGAGTTTTCATGGTCGAATTTGACATGAAAAACCTTATTTTGTTCAAATAATTACAACCCTAGTCGATTTTTCATGCGTGAGGTGTTGTGAGTGGGGGTTGCGGGTTTAGGCTTGGTTTACGGAGAAGAGGACGAGAGAAGAGAAAAAGGAGAAGAGGAACGAGAAAAGGACGAGAGAAGAGAGGAAGGAAAAGAGGATAGAGAAGAGAGAATCAGAAAAGAAGACTAGAGGAGAGAGAATCAGAGAAGAAGAAGAAAGAGGCGGAAGAGAGAAGGAGAAGAGGAGAATGAAAGAGAAATGAGATATGAAAGGGGGAGGGGGATAGTACCGCTTTAATTAAGGTTTGTATTTTTATTTTTTATTTTTGTAAATCCCATAATTCCGTCGGAAATTAATTATTTTTCAACGGAAAATCCGTCGAAAACCAAGTATTTTCCGATGGCTTTAAATTCCATCGGAAATTTCCGACGGAAATTCCAAATTCGTCGGAAATTTCCGACAGAATTTAAATCCATCGGAAATTTTGTTTTTTCCGACGAATTTTCGTGTCCGTCGGAACACATCCGTCGGAAATTGACCTTTTCTAGTAGTGGACTCCACCATAGGAGACACTCCACCATAGGGAGATGGACGAATATCTACACCACTCGTGTTGCTTTATTGAAAACAAAATTGCAAAAGTAAAGAAAATTAAGGGAAAAGAGTAGGAAATAGTCTAATTTCTAAGGAAATTAGACTATTTTCGGCCTAAATGGCCAAGAATTTGGAGAAACCCTATAAGAGATGAGGAGAGAAGAGGAGAGGAGAGGCGAGAGTTTCTTAGGCTCTGGTTAACTTATTTGCACTTATCAAACCTGAAATATGTGAAAATAAGGTGAACATAACAGACCCTAACTTTACAAAAATCTAATAAGAATATTGATACAACATTGTGTCGGTTCAACTGTGTCAACAAAATGGAGACGTGATAGGGTATATAACATGAGTTCTAAATAATCAAACTCCCTGAATTTCTTTCATATTTATAAAGTTTAACGCATCAATAACCTTTATATCATTGTCAAAAAAACAACCTTGATGTCGGTATAAGTAAACAATTCAATCTATTTTGTTTAGTTTATAAATGTAATTCTTTATTATAATATAATAATTGCTAACATAACTTTAAAATTCGTTACTAAGTTTAGTAAAACTCGTGCGTGGCACGGGACTTTAGCTAGTTCGGTTATATTTTAACGTTTAATTTCTAATGAATACATGATATGAATGAAGGATAATATGATTAATCTAATACATTATAAGTGTTTTTAAGGGTAAAATTTATGATAGGAAAATGGTAAGTTTTGTATTATATAAGGGTACCTTTAAATACATTTAGGGTAACTTTTACCCGACTTACAATAAGTTAATGAAAATCCACCTTAATCAAGAATTTTTTATTTCATTTATCTATCTATATCTATACTATATATCAATGTAATAATCACCGGATAAGACACTTGGCATAGTTTTGTGAAAAAATTGTCCCTCGAAAATTCTATTAATTTATTACTCTCTCTGTCCTAGAATATATGACACAATCAACTTTACACACATGCCAATGCACTTGTTTGAATTTATATTTTTTTGTAATAGGATATCAAAAAACACTCCCTCCATCCCAAAATTTTTATAAGAATTTTAAGGGTAGCTATTAATTAAATTCGAATTTTTTTTCTAAAAGTATTACATAAGTGAATTAATTTCAATTAACTCCGTTACAATTGACTGTCATTATTAGTAAGTCTTATTATTATGAATACTTGCATTGCATGGGATCAAAACTATATAATACTAAAACATACACTAAGAATAACACTTTTAACTTTTGTAGTGCTTTTTTTTTTTTTTTTTTTTTTTTTTTACTCCGATCCATAGCTTTTTTTTTTCAAATGTCATGAACTACTTATGGTAAATATATATAAAATATTCACCAAATCATATAATTGTTATAATTTTGATTAATATTTATTCCTTATTTGTGATAAAGTATTTTCCATATCAATTACTTCGTATAATATAAACAATATACAATATCTTTAAACAGGATAATATACATCATATTTTCCTCCTTCAAATTATATTAATATATTTTAAATAAGGTAATTTTGTAACAATATATAAAAAATGATGAACCTTTTAAATCATTATCATCATTATTTCCTACAATGAAGAGATTTTGGAAGAAAAACTCGTCATTCTTCCCTCCCTCCCCTTCCCCTTTATTTCCTTCCCACCTCTTCACCTTCCCCCACCCTTTGATTTCCTCATGCAATACTATTAAAAGTAGTTTTTTTTTACTTAACGTAATTAATTTGATGAGTAATAAAAGTATAATACAGCCTTATTCACTTTACCTTATTTTTGCTGAACTGAAACTATTTTTACTGGACTGATTTTTTTTTTTTTTTTTTTTTTTGCTGAATTGAAATTAATTTTATTGAACTGAAATTATTTTTGCTGAACTAAAATTATTTTTACTGATTCTCTGTCGTATTTCTTCTATAAAGATATTGGTTTTTACTTAACTAAACTTATTTTTACAAAACTAAAATTATTTTTGCTGAACTGAAATTATTTTTATTAAATATTATTTTAAAGGCAAAGTGAACAGGGCCTACCTAGTTAATCAGATGTGAAAGTAATGAAAATTAATTAACTTTATGTATATGTTACCCATTGAATTTAATTGTCCTTTAGATACATTATACGAAGTGTTATATAATTGGTTGGTGTGATAAAATGATAAATTAAGCCATAATCACACGTGAAAAATTATGGCCTTGTGCAGTGGGTTCAAGCCTAAATTGACCAATACTTTATTATTATTATTATTATTATTATTATTATTATTATTATTATTATTATTATTATTGTTTCGGGGTTTTCTGATGTCCTGCGGGAGAGTTACAATTCCGAGACTGGAACCGGACGCCTGTACCTGCAAAATAACGGAGACTCCTGGTGGTGGGAGCTCCGCCTCCAACGGTCAAGTTAGTACTTGATTAAGGAGTAATTAATGCGGAAATTAAAGTGATTGGGTCTCTCTAGGTGAAAGTGTTTAATGTAGGTAATCTGCTTTGTTAGCGAGATCAGCCGGTTATTACTGTGTGTAATTAATGTGTTTTTTCGTAATCCCCCTTAATGAGGATTAAGGGAGGTATTTATAACCTTGGGAAACGTGCCCATCCTAGGTTTAGGTTAACCTAGGGCTGATTGGGCTTCCCTCGGAAGTTGGGCCTGGGTGGCCGGTTTCTCCATTAGGCATGGAGTATGCCACATGTCATGACATAATAGGTCCAAGGTGGACAAATAAGCGCGTGCCACGTGGCAAGCCCTGACAGTGCCAACTGGGGGACACTTGGCAGGACCTGATTGGCCCACGTGGCGCATTCCGATTGGTGGGAGCAAAATCCCCTAATCATTTGCCCCTCACAGGTGGCACGTGACTGGTCACGTGTTACCTGTGACAGGTGTCACACTGTAACAGGCGACGACCTTCTACAGGTGTCAGTCGGCGAAAGGCCGAGAGATTTTCCTGCCTAAATTTTAAATTCTGAAAGTGACCCTTCGCCTTCTCACTTCGCCTATATAAGGGAGGATTGTCTTGAGTCATTTTCACACTTGAGAACTTTGAGAGAGAACATTCGGACCCCTGAACTTGCTCTGACATTTTGGACCTTTTCTGCCTACCGCCTGTTCTGACAAGCCGACTGCACAGGATTTTCAGCACTTCATTAATCGTCACTCGTTCAGGTAACTGTCGGTTCTCTTACTCTTACTCTTAATTTTCTTTTTATTTTTTGAAATGGCACCACGGAAGCACACGACACGACCTAGGTTAGTGATCAGCCGGTCACCGGGGACGGCTGAATCTAGGACTAGGAGTGCCGCCTGCCCTTTTCCGGACCCATCTTTGCCCTTTATACAAAGTCCGACTGTATCTGTGTCTATGCAGAGCAGGATGGCCAGAACGAAAAAGACTGCTAGGATCTCAAATTCAGACGGCTCCTCCCACAGAGTGCCGCTTAGTGAAACATCTGACCAGGCGCCAGATGTGGAAGTGAAACAAGGCGGCCTGAAAGCCGGCAATTCTGTGGGAGGAGTCATAGTGACCCCTTCCCATTTAACAGTTAACAATTCTGCTCCTTTTCAAAGAGAGGAGGCGGGCCCCTCCGGGAGAGGGGAGGAGTCGTCCTCTTCGGACTCGTCAGAGGACGATTCCGAGTCAAGCTCTTCTAGCCATGCTTCTTTGGACACAGAAGAGAAAAACAGCCGCCTGCAAGAGGCGAGACTCTCTCACGCAGTTGAGAAGGGGGACAATTGGGCAGAGCCATCCGCCTCTTACCGAGAGCAAAATACCCCCTACTACTGCATGGTACCTCGGGGCCGGATCACAGCCATGCAAGAGAAAGTGGAGAGCTTTATTGCAAACCACACCATGGGCCCCGACTTTCTAGTGTTTGTGCCGGATCCAGAAGACACAGTCGTCTGGCCGGCTGGTACCAGTTATGATAGCGCCTGCTTTGGCTGCTACGAGGCGGCCATCAAGGCAGAGCTGCGCTTCCCATTACATCCGGCTGTTCAGCGGATCTTGGATGGGTATGAGTTGGGGTTATGGAAGTTAGCCCCAAACTCCTGGGTCAACGTACTCGGCTATGTGGCCGGGTGCGAACTGCACGGGGTGGAGCCGAGCTTCGAGGCTTTCGCCCATATGAACTATCTCAGCCGGACCCCTAAGGCAGGCGGTACCGGCTGGTATCAATTGACAAGCCACAGGGGCTACCTCATGACGAGAGGTAAAGCAAACAAGTGGAAGGACTGGCGGAGCACCTTCCTCATCATTGAGAGTTCAGACACTGAGCTGAACAAGCGCTTCAATAGGTGGAACAGGAATCCGCCCCTTCTTGCAGGCGGCCGTAGCATGCCGCCTGTTCCCCCCAAGGCTAAGAAAGAGATCCTTGATAAAGGACTCTTTAAAGTAGAGTCGAGGGTCGACTCTACTTCAGGGGTACGAGAGCAAGTACCCCTGCACTGCGTCCCGAGCTTCAAATGGCTCTACGACGAGTACTTTTTGGCCGCCTGTGGCCTCAGCAGTCGGTGCTCAAGAGGTAGTCGGCCTGTCGAATACTCTGTTTTTCCATACATTTCTTGTTATGACTTTTGTTAACTTTGCTCTTTGTTTTTGCAGCTGACGCCATGAGCAAAATCACCGCCTCCAAGACTGCGGCGGCCATGTTGCGGGCCTCCATCATGCAACAAGCTTCAACCGACTCCCCCAAGAAGGGGGCACCCTTGGTGAGCTCCGAACCTTTCACCCTCTTTTTGGAGTTGTGTTTATGCATATACTGACTTTTTTCTTTTTTAGACGGGCGCTCCAAGAGCTTCTTCTTCCCAACAGCCGGACCCCAAGGCCCGGAGGACGACTGTTGCGAGCTCTCCTAGTTCTGCCAGGAAACATGCGGCGGCTGAGAAACAGCCGGCCACTTCTTCTAAAACTCCAGCTGGGCCACCTAGAAGTATGAAATTGTCCTTGTAAATTTTAGACTTGCTCCCTTCTTTACTAGGTCTAATCCGTTTGTTTATGCTTGATGCAGCCGGCCCTCAGGAGCCTGACTTGGTAGAGATGGCCAAGTCTATGATCAGGGCAGTTCCTCCAGCTGAAAGGGAGGCGGTCAGGGGTGTCGGCACCCTTGACCTAGACGGGATTGCAGGGGTCCTTGCTGAGGTATACTTAGCATATTTTTGAGTATTTGAATTTCTGGACGCCTGTTTTCTTTTTTGTTTGGAAACTGACGCCTGTTTCTTTTTACTTAGGCCCTGCTCCGAGTGAACGGCCTTCGCAAGCCGCTTGACCGGAAGAACAAAGAGGTAAAGGCAGCAAAAGCTATGGCCGCCTCCAACTGTGATAAGGCAATGTTTCAAATTGCCCAAAATGAAGTTCTGACCATTGATATTCTTTATTATCAGGCGCAGGCTACCGCCGCTGTTCGGGCTCAGTTAGAGGCGGCCCAGAAGAGGAATGTCGAGCTGGAGGCGACCATCACCAATCTCAAGGCCGAGCTGAAACCTCTTCGCCTAAAGATGTACTCATACGAAGCCTTGGAGAAATCCTTGGCCAACGTAAAGGAACGCCTGGTGACCCAAGAGAAGAGTCTTACCCAGGAGCTCTCGGAAAAGGCCGAGCAAGAGAAGAAAGAGCTGGTCCGGGAGATGATGGAAGACTCCGCTCAAATCCAGCGCATGACTTGGGGCCGCCTCTTCCCTAATGTCGACTTTGCCTCATGGGAAAAAACGTACCGCCAGTGTTCTGATACATATAATCAAGAGATCCTGGCGGCTGCTGAGGAAGAGGCGTTGGAGGAAGCGTTGGAGGAGGAGGAGCCGATAGTGGCGCTTGTGCCGCTTGGGGGTAATGCATCAAAAAAGGATGCAGCTTAAGCCGAGTCCAGCAAGAAGAGTGCTGACCAGGCGGCAGCTGCTAATATTGAAGATTTGCCCCCTTCTTAAGCTTTATGTATTCTTTCCACGGCCTACGTGCCGTTTGTTTTGTATTTACCCGGCCAGGGGGCCGGGGCTTTGAATATTTTGCCGGTCTTTAATGACCGGCTTCTTTTTAATGAATTTTTGTTTTGCCTCAAATTTGTCTAAGTATTCCATATTCTAATATCCAATTGTTCACTAGACCGACTGTTTTACATGGCCGATAGTTGCAGACAGGTACAGATAGTTAGTCACGCCACCTATGCCCCTGGACGACTGGTTGTCTGTTTCCAGGATAGACGATCAGTCGGCCATTTATACAATCGGTATTCGAACTATTTTAAGGTCTGGATCCTTTTTAGGCAGGCGGTCCTGTCATTTGTAAATTTAACCAAGTAGGAAAGTGGTCTGACCAAGTAAACATGAGTGTTACCTAGTCGCCAAGGAACTGAGTAGTAGAGATAACAAGCGGCGGGTACCGGTTGTTTCCCTTTATTCGCCAATGTTTGTTGGCTTTTTAACTCATAATTTGTTAACCTAGCAGGAATAGTGGTTGAGAGCCCCTGTTTGCTAAAAACAGGCGGACGACTCATACCTTTTAGGCTCCATACTAAGTTTGAGGGAGTGACTATAAGTTAACATAGGAGTTACTTAGTCTCCGACACACTCTAGATTGAGTAGTAGAGGTACCAGGCGGCGGAGGCCGGCTTATCCCCTTGATTCGCCAATGTTTGTTGGCTATTAACTCAATAGGTTACCTAGTAGGAATAGGGGTTTGAGTGCCCCTGTTTTCCAAAAAACAGGCGGTCTACTCAAACCTTTTAAGTTCCATACCAAGTTTGAGGGAGTGACTATAAGTTAACATAGGAGTTACTTAGTCTCCGTCACACTCTAGATTGAGTAGTAGAGGTACCAGGCGGCGGAGGCCGGCTAGACCCCTTGATTCGCCAATGTTTGTTGGCTATTAACTCAAGAGGTACCCCCTGCATTTATCCCAAGTAATACAGGCGGTCATCTGACTCAGATGTCAACTGCTACCACTGGTTTGGTTAGTGATAGAGTTATCCTTGTCTCAAAAACGGCTACGTGGTTGCCCCTGGGGACAGTCGTATAGGTGTCGTGTAATTAGTTTATAGAGCAATGTTCCACCCAAAAGGGAGCTGCTCTCTGCGACGAATTTCATCCGGAGGGATGCCGCCGGACGCCTGCTATGATGTTGGGACAGGTCGTATTAGTCTTGAAGATTTGATCAGTTGGCTTGGCGCCTGGTCTGATCATTCGGCCTGTGGCCTTGGTTAGTTCTTGGTGAACGTAGGTGCTAAGTAAGAGGAGGGTAGCCGCCTGTTAGGAACAGGGTCGGCCATGCCCTAATCTTTTTTAGCTAAGTATAAGGGGGGACTGTGTGTTTGGAACCAGTCGGCCCTCTTCTATGGAGAGTAGCCGACTATATGTCCAGACGGCATGCCCATATGGTGAGAAAATGGAGAGTAGCAGACTGTAAAGGTACAGACGGCATGCCCCTCTGAAGAGAGTAAAAATACTCAATGGAGAGTAGCCGACTGTAAAGGTACAGACGGCATGCCCCTCTGAAAATAGAGTAAAATACTCAATGGAGAGTAGCCGACTGTAAAGGTACAGACGGCATGCCCCTCTTAAGTAAGAATAAAAATTAATCATGGAGAGTAGCCGACTATTTGTTAGTAGGCGTGCCCCTCTTAGTACAAAATTGAATAATAAGTATGCAAACTTTTATTAAGTAGCTCTTGACTATTTACATCATTAAAAAGAAATATTTCTTAAGATTATCTACATTCCAAGTTCGAGGCAACGGTTGTCCGTCTGGTGTTTCCAGACGGTAGGTACCGTCCCTGACTTCCTCACAGATTCGGTAGGGTCCTTCCTAGTTGGGAGTTAGTTTGCCAGACTCATTAGCCCTACCAACTGCTTCCATTTTTCTAAGTACAAAGTCCCCTACTTTGAGTGGACGCCTGTGTACTTTTTTGTTGTATGATCTAGTCATTCTCAGGCGATAGATTTCATGGCGCAAGACAACATTGCCCCTCTTTTCAGGAAGTGAGTCTAATGCCAGGCGCATGGCTTCCCAGTTTGCCTCTTCGTCATATAGCATTACTCGAAGAGTCGGCTCGTAGTGTTCTATTGGAAGAACAACTTCCGCACCGTAAGTTAGGAGGAATGGAGTTTCTCCAGTCGCCCCTTTTTCAGTCGTCCTAATGGCCCAGAGAACATGTGGTAGTTCATCCGCCCATAGGCCGCCTGCTCGTTCAATCTTTTTCTTGAGACCGTCCGAGATGATTTTATTAAAGGCTTCTACCTGGCCGTTTGCTTGTGGACGGCCGACAGATGCAAAGTAGTTTGCAATTCCTTGGTCATCCAACCAGCTTTTGAGAACAGGCGTCTCAAATTGGGGACCATTATCAAAAACCATAGACATGGGAACCCCGAACCGAGTGATGACATTTTTCCAAATGAATGAAATTACATCTTTTGTCTTGATTCCCTTTACAGCCTCCGCCTCTACCCATTTAGTGAAGTAGTCAACGGCAACAAGTATGTACCTCCTTCCGCCTGTAGCAGGCGTATATGGACCCAGAATGTCCATGCCCCACTTAGCAAACGGTAGTGGGCTATGAATGGTAGTGAGGTCAGTAGTCGGACGGTGAATTAGTTTGCCAAACCTTTGGCACTTGTCACATTTTTTCACCATCTCCATTGCATCTGCTTCCAAAGTAGGCCAAAAGTAGCCCTGCCGCCTTGCCCTTTGAGCAAGCGTCCTACCGCCTATATGAGAAGCACAGTAACCAGAGTGAAGATCGTCTAGTATCTCTCGTCCCTTTTCTGGAGTAACACACTTTAAGAAGGGTTGAAGGTACCCCCTTTTGTGAAGTTCTCCCTTTATCATTTCAAAACAGGTGGCCCGTTTTTTCAGTGCTGCCGCCTGTTGAGGATCATCCGGCAGTGTACCGTTTGTCAGATATGCCCTGATTGAATCCATCCAGGTTGAGCTTCTGTCTAGGATTCCAATAGGGTTTTCCTCGATGCTTCTCTTCTCCATTACTTCCCAAAAAACAGTTCGAGGAGTATCAGAGGAGGCGGATGATGCTAATTTTGACAGTGCATCCGCCTGGTTGTTTTCTGATCTCGGCACTTGGATCAGATGGAAATCCTCAAGGGAGCCGACTGCTTGTCGGACCGCCTGTAAATACTTGATCATGGCCGGATGGGTTGCTTCGTATTCGCCATTGTACTGACTCACTATCAATTGTGAATCGGAACAGGCGTCTATTTTTCTTGCCCCTGCCGCCTTGCACATGCGGATCCCGGCTAGTAAAGCTTCATATTCTGCCTCATTGTTTGAAGCCTGAAAACTGAAGCGTAGAGCATACTCGTACCTGTCGCCCTCTGGCGACTGACATATGACGCCTGCTCCACAACCATTTGAAGTAGAGCTTCCGTCCACATATACCTTCCATACTTGGTCTGGAACTTGAAAGTCAGGAGGACGAGTCATCTCTACAATAAAGTCAGCAAAGGCTTGCCCCTTCACTGCTTTTCTAGGCTCGAAAGTAACTTCGAGGCTCTGTATTTATATGGCCCATTTGATCATTCGGCCTGACGACTCCATGATGGTAAGTGGCCGCTTGATAGGTTGGTCTGTATACACGACGACTGCATGTGCCAAAAAGTAGGGCTTCAATTTTTTAACAGCCATGAAGAGTGCAAGACCAAATTTCTCCACTAGGGGATACCTCAACTCGGCATTTTTCAGTACGTGACTGACAAAGTAGACCAGGAGCTGACAGCCGTCTCTTTCAGCAAGGAGAACAGCGCTTAACGCATGATCAGAGACGGCCAGGTACATGTAGAGTACTTCTTTGGGCAAAGGGCTGACCAGCCTCGGCAAGGAATGCAAGTGAACTTTCAATTTCTGGAAGGCGGCCTCAGCATCACCCCCATTCAAACCTTGCCTTTTTCTTAATTGCCTGGAAAAAGTATAGGCATTTGTCGCCTGATCGGCTTAGAAATCTTCCCAAGGCCGCCAGACAACCTGTTAACTTCTGAACCTCTCGGATGGTACGAGGCGACTGCATGTCAATGACAGCCTGCACCTTCTCAGGGTTCGCCTCTATTCCTCTCTGATTGATAAGGAATCCGAGAAATTTCCCAGACTCAACTCCAAATACACATTTCTTGGGATTGAGCATGACATGGTGCCGCCTGAGTATGGCGAAAGTTTCTCGGAGGTCTGACAGATGATCTTTCTGAAGTTTAGTCTTGACAATCATATCATCAATGTATGCCTCGACGTTTCTCCCAATCTGATCAAAGAACACAGTGTTTATCATTCGCTGGAAGGTAGCCGGGGCATTCTTAAGACCAAACGGCATGACCGTGTAACAGTATAACCCCTGATCAGTGACGAAGGCCGTCTTCTCCTGATCTTTCTTCCATAAAGGAATTTGATGGAAACCAGAATAGGCGTCCATAAAGCTCATCAAAGCATGGCCGGCTGTTGAGTCGACCAGGTTATCAATTTTAGGCAGAGGGTAACTGTCTTTGGGGCACGCCTTGTTTAAGTCTGTGTAGTCTACACACATTCGCCAGGTGCCATTCGGCTTTTTAACAAGCACCACATTTGCAACCCAGTCTGGGAAGTAACATTGCCGAATGAACCCTGCATCAAGTAATTTTCTAACTTCGGCGGCTGCCGCCTGACTTCTTTCTTCTCCATGGTTCCGCTTCTTTTGTCGTACCGGCTTCTTTTTCGGATACACGGCCATTTTATGTACCGCCAGATCAAGACTAATGCCTGGCATTTCATGGACTTCGAATGCAAAGATGTCCTTGTATTCTTTCAATAGTTTGTGAAAGTCGTCACCAAGGTCTCTCAGAGCAGTCGTCCCAACTTTGACTGTTCGGTCAGGACGTGAGTCGTCTAAGATCAGGTCCGCATGCTCACCAGCCGGCTGAGGGCGGAACTCATCCGACCGCTCCTCTGCCAATGATTGCTATTTTCTTTCTTTTCTTGCGGCCCTTGTCTGGGATTCCTTTCTCTTCTTGCCGCCCGCTTCTTGAATAGGCGCACTCTCCTTGACATTGTCAAGGTCTGTTTTTTCACCGCTTGACCCAGTGGCCATAACAGCGGGCTTGACATCCGAGAGATAGCATTCTCGGGCCATCCTCTGATCTCCCCTTAGGGAGCCGACTGTTCCATTATCCCTCTCAAACTTGAGCAACATAAGAGATGAGATTATAACAGCCTTGGAATTATTCAGGGTTGGTCGACCCAGAATCATGTTGTAGGCCGAGAGTTCTTCTACTACCAGGAACCGGACTACCATGTGTCGTCCTTCCCCTTTTTCGCCCAGGCGGATGGGTAAATCCACTCGTCCCAGTGGGTGGACGACTCCTCCTCCAAACCCTACTAAAGGGTGGGAGGCCGGATGTATGCAATCAGTCTGGTATTTTAGTTTCGACAGACATTTACTACTGATGAGATCTGAGGAGCTTCCGGTATCTATGAGGATTCGGCCAACTCTCTGGTTGGCCACTTTACATTCAATAACGATAGGGTCGTCATGGGACCCTATTACCCCTCCTAGATCTTCTTCAGTGATGACAATCTCAGGAAATGAATATTTGGACGGCCGTTCTTGGTGAACGGAATTTACATCTAACCGCCTGATATTGTCTTTGTTGCCCCTAATAGTGGGGCCGCCTCCTGAGAAGCCGCCTGCAATGGTGTAGACGACTGCATCATCTGTATCGGAGCTGTCGGCCTGTTGATTCTTTTTGGCCGACTGCTTTTTTGAGGAAGTGTTCCCCCTAGATTTCTTGACATAAGTGTCAAGATCACCTTGCTCAGCCAGGCGGTCCAGATACCGCATGAGACTGATGCAGTCATTGGTGTGATGACCAACATCATCATGATAAGCACAGAATTTATCTTGGTTCCGGTTGTTTGCAGAACCCTTCATGGGGACCGGCTTCTCAATTGAGATTCGTCCCTTGATTTCTTTTAGGATAAACTGGTTATCTTTGTTAAACGCATACTTTGGGGAGTATGATTTGAATTCTTTTTTCTTTTTCTGGGCCGGCTGTTTAGAGGAATCAGCCGCCCAGACCTCTTTTCTCTTCTCATCTTTGTTTGACGACTGTTTCTGTCGTCCTTCTCTTTTGTCGAACCTTTTCCCGTCTGACTGTTTTACCGTACAAAGATCAGTCGCCTGTATATAGGCTTCTGCTTCAATCAAGGCCTCTTGAAGAGTCGCCACCCTCTTTCAAACCAAATCAAATTTGAAGGTAGACCCGTCTTTGAGACCTCTGAAAAAGTCAGTATAGGCTACCTCATCCGGTAACCCTTGAATCTGTATTCTCATCAGGTTAAACCGCCTGATGTAAGAACGAAGCCCCTCCTTCTCGCCCTGCTGAATTGTTCCTAAATCAAGGGTCGTTTTCTTCGCAGGGATGTTCATGGCGAAGTTGGAGGTGAATAAGTAAGCAAGCGTCATGAAGCTATTTACACAACCAGTCGGCAGGTTGCCGAACCATTGTTGTGCGATTCCTTTGAGAGTTGCTGGGAAACACTTGCACCAAGTGGGATCATCTAACCCTTGAAGGTACATCAGGTTGGTGAATGCCATCAGATGGTCTTCTGGGTTAGTAGTGCCGTCATAGGCGCCTACTAGTACATTTTTCACTTTGGCCGGCTGAGCGGCTTCAGTAATTTCCTTGGAGAAGGCCGACGACTGTTCACCAAGTCTAAGCAACCGCAGCTGCCAGTCCATAGGTTTGACGGTTTTTGCTGTAGGTCCACCAAACGGAGGTGGCTGCAAAAAATACTGTTGTTGCGGCACAAATGGTAAGTTTGGTACCGCCTGGTCGCTATGAAAGCCGGACTGACGGGAGGTGCCGCCTGACTGACTCTCATGATACGACTGAGTATGCCTCATCGAGGCATTTCGCAGACTGTCTTGAAAGTTTGAAGTAGAGGCCGACTCTGACAATCGGTCACTCTTCTTCTGCTCTAGCAGTAGCCGAGCGTCTGTGAATGTTTGCTTCGACCCGTCCGCCTGAATATGGCGAACAGGTTTCCTATTTCCTGTAGGAAAACGGAATTTTGTGAAATCAAGGGCAGGTGGCTCCCGCTTCCTAGATTTAGGATGAGGAGTCGCCTCTCGCCCTTGAACTGGCTTCCTCTTCAGTGAAGTGGTGGGTTTCTTAGCCGACTGCTCCTTGACTGGAGCAGGCGGCTTCTTGTTGATCAACTCTTGAATCTCTCCCTTGAAGTTCCTCATGAAGGTCATGAGTTCGTTCCTTGTGATGGGAGCAGACCCATCAGTCGGCTGTTGCCGAACAGGCGGTGCGCCTGCTGGCTCACTTCCAGTTTGAAGATGTTCCCGTTCCCTCCTTTCGGTATGACGGGTACGTCGGGCCCTTAGGGTCCCGTCTGAAGCTGTGTGAGCTTCAACTTCAAATTCACTCTCGGTATCATGGTCCGACTGAACTTGAGGGTCGTCTAGGGGACGCCTCTCTTCAGGAGTCGGTACAGACTTGGATGCCATCTCAGAAGTACTCTCCCCACAGACGGCGCCAGATGTTTCGGGGTTTTCTGATGTCCTGCGGGAGAGTTACAATTCCGAGACTGGAACCGGACGCCTGTACCTGCAAAATAACGGAGACTCCTGGTGGTGGGAGCTCCGCCTCCAACGGTCAAGTTAGTACTTGATTAAGGAGTAATTAATGCGGAAATTAAAGTGATTGGGTCTCTCTAGGTGAGAGTGTTTAATGTAGGTAATATGCTTTGTTAGCGAGATCAGCCGGTTATTACTGTGTGTAATTAATGTGTTTTTTCGTAATCCCCCTTAATGAGGATTAAGGGAGTTATTTATAACCTTGGGAAACGTGCCCATCCTAGGTTTAGGTTAACCTAGGGCTGATTGGGCTTCCCTCGGAAGTTGGGCCTGGGTGGCTGGTTTCTCCATTAGGCATGGAGTATGCCACATGTCATGACATAATAGGTCCAAGGTGGACAAATAAGCGCGTGCCACGTGGCAAGCCCTGACAGTGCCAACTGGGGGACACTTGGCAGGACCTGATTGGCCCACGTGGCGCATTCCGATTGGTGGGAGCAAAATCCCCTAATCAATTATTATTATTATTATTATTATTATTATTATTATTATTATTATTATTATTATTTATTTTATTTTATTTTATTTTATTTTATTTTAAACGTGAGGAGAAACATTTGGATGGAAAGCCTTGTTAAGAGGTGGCGGCGATGTGTGGCAACTGGCAAGGCAACAATTCTTTGTCCTGGGATTTAAGAATAGTATAGATACATAGAAGGATTGAGTTAATATGATAATTATACTCCCTCCATTTTATAATAATCACAGTACTTTGATCGTCATATATGTCAATGCACAACTTTAACCATTAATATTTATAATTATATATTATTAAGAAATACAAAAGGTTAATATAATGAAAATATACTTAAAGACTAATCTAAAAATATTTTACATGACAATATATGTTTTTATGTATTGGTAAAATGTATAGTCAAAGTGAGCATATAAATATTGCAAAAGTCAAAGTGTTGCGATTATTACGAAATGGAGAGAGTTTATGAAATTCTAAATGGAAGGTGTAAAACGTACTAATGTCAATGTGATTTAGTTGATTTAGTTCTCCTCTGTATACTAGTCCCATTTCTCAACAAGGTATCACTAATTAATTTGTGTGAAAAGCAGAAGAAATTATTGTGGTTGTAGGGTTGCAAAAAATGACACAATACAAAGATTGGTTGATTTTATTAATGACTAGTTTAAAATGAAAGGGGCTTAGGGTAATAAGAATGGAACAAACCTTCAAGGGATTTGTTTACTTGCCATATCATCATCATCATCACACAAATCTCTCACCCAAGTACCCACACAAAGCTATTCGCATTTAGCAACAATAGATAAACCTGTTCAAAAGTTTATGCATAGAACCCACTATCCATACAACTTATTAAATTAATCAAAACAAAAAATAAAGAAAATTCATCAAGTGGGTTCGACTAATCCACTTGGCAACTTGTATAGCATTTGCAAGCAAAATGCAAACCAGTTTGTAAAAACAAACCTCTCCCCATAAACCTTTGTTTGTAAGAGTGAGGGATAGCTCAGGTGGTTAAAGCTCCCCTCCTGATTTCAGAAAATTTTGGGATCAATTCTCATAACCTGCCCTTGAGATAACTCTCTAAACACCAAAAACAAACCTTTGTTTGTCAAAAAAAGGTTTGTTGACAAATCCTTAAAAAGTTGCCTCAAACCCATCAAAAAAACTTTCTATTGCTGATGCCGTGCAAGAAATGTGAACGAAACGAAAAGAAGACTTGATCTCTATAAGAAGTGGGTCTTAGAAAACAACAATGTGGCTAATGAGAATGTAAGATCTAGTCGCATGTAATACCAATAGAATAGTACTCGTATTCCACCAGTTTTATATGCTAATTATTCTCCCTTTTGGGATAGATAGTCCTAATTCATATATGTATTCGCTATGTTTAGCTCAACTTATTTAACATAGATCATATAAGATCAAATTAGATCTCATTTAATCTCTTGGAATTTTTGCCAAACACCTACCATTTAAATGACCACTCTTTAACAACTACCAATTAAATTTTTTTTTGAAAAAAAACTACCACAAAAATACAAAAGTTTGAGTAACACTATCACTTTTGTTTTCCGACAAAAATTTCCAGTTAAGGAGATCCAATTTATAAAATTTCCGTCCAAAAAAACTCATATGGAATGACGAAATTGCGCCTACATTAACCTTATATTGGGTAATACAATTCAGTTGCACCTAATCCCCTATTTCGCAAAATCCTATAGTCCTAATCTCTTTATCTGCATTTACTTATCATAAAATTATCAAATTACAAATTAAAAAAAATCATGAAAATTTCACATTTGCAAAGTAGGATTTTTATTGCAAAAGTATGGATGTTTTCACAGCAGTCGTTTGAAATATGACTATCATATTACTTTGATGATAAACAATATGATCGGTTCATTTTTTTTTTTACATTATAATATGGACACAATTAGTCTTCTAATATAAAATATAAATTTTGGAAATTTTAATCTAACATAAAATTAATATTTTTCGAGAAACTATAAAATAAAAATAAAAGTATAAATAACATAAATGAAACTAAAAATGTGTTACATAAAAAAAATATTGATTATATTATTTCATACCAAAAATTAAGTAATATAATTTATTATTTAAAGAAAAAAATGTCAATTATAAACTATATAATCATTAAAAAATAATTATTATCATATTTCAAACTACCACAATAAAACTTTCAACATTATTAGGAATGTAATGCCATAATTTAATCATATTTTTGCTTTGTCAAACATGTATAGCTCGCTGTATACTTGTGCGTGTATAGTTTGATTTGCCTTGACAAACTTGTATAGCTCTTTGCATTCTTATGTGTACTTTTATTTGCCCTGACAAACTTGAATAGTTCGTGGTATACTTTTATTTGCCTTTGACAAACTTTTATAGTTCGTTGTATAATTTTATTTGACTTTGACAAAGACATAATCTATCATTAGAAAATGATTATATAAACCCATATTGTTAACCATATAAGTCACACTTAACCAAAACATATATCTTTTATTAGCCATTGGCACAAATTTTTGTTAGCAAACAACATGCATGCTTATACTTTGCCAAATATCATCCTAGCTCTTTTGCTAGCATTCTCCTCTTTCTTAGAATCCCCTAATTCGATCTCAGTTGAGGCTCGAAAACTATCTACTTCTGATGGTGTCTTTAAGGTCGAACTTATCCATCGCAATTCACCACTTTCACCTTACTACAAGAGAGAACTCCAAGGCTTTGAAAGTGATAACAAAAGCGATGCAACATCGTATGCTTTAAAAGGTAATAATGGTGGACAATACTTCATGAAAATTGCCCTTGGTACCCCAAAAGTCGAATTTTTAGCCGTGGCAGACACGGGAAGTGACCTTATTTGGGTCCAATGTGCACCTTGTAAGACCTGCTTCTCGCAAAAATCTCCACTCTTCGACCCAACAAAATCTTCAACCTATCATACAATCCCTTGCACTTCTCCGAATTGCACCCCTCCAGATCTTACTACTAGTTGTTCTCCGTATAATACTTCAAATAATAACAATAACAATAACAACAAGTCATCAAAGTCGTGTTTTTATCAGAGTATTTACGGTGATACAAGACAAAGTAGTGGCATCCTAGCCACGGAAACCATTAGCTTACCAACCCCTCATCCTACCTCTATTAGCCTTTCTTCCGGCATTTTCGGTTGTGGCACGGACCAACAAGGCCCATACAACAGCCCACTAGAGGGGTTTGTTGGGCTAGGAGCGGGCCCATCTTCCTTAGTCTCCCAACTCGGCCCAAAAATCAACTACAAGTTCTCCTACTGCTTGGCTCCCTTGACTTCCGGGGTCTCAAGCAAGCTTACCTTTGGAGCCGATATAACCGGTCCTAAAGTAGTGTCTACTCCCTTCCAAATTGGATTAGCGGGAACACAACCCACATTTTACAACCTTACTCTCAATGGCATTAGTGTCGGGGATATAAATAACTCGGTCCAACTCAACTCGGGGTTGGGCATAATCATCGACTCTGGTACCACTCTTACAATGCTTCCAACTAATACCTACACCAGTTTAAAGTATTCTTTGAAAAGTGCCATCGGACTTAACACGATACCGAGCCCTTTGGAAGATTATGACCTCTGTTATAATACAAGCTCGACATCAGGGCAGCAGTTTAGCCCTCCAGACGTGATATTCCTATTTCAAGGGGCTGAAGTTGTGTTAAAGGCATTCAATACTTTTCGCGAAATTGAGGATGGTGTGAGTTGCTTGGCAATGATGGCTACCGATGGTACTCCCATATTTGGGAACATTGCTCAAGTTAATTTCGAAATTGGGTATGATTTAAAAGCTAAGCAAGTTTCTTTTGCTCCAACAGACTGTACTAAGTACTAACTAGATCTCATTCATTTATTTTATATGAGTATGTTTTTATAATTTGCTTGATCATAATTTTTCATTCTTAATTTATTTTGCCCCTAATATTTAGCTATTTAATTGTGATAAGTTTGTATTATTTGCTATTTATACTTGTAACTATCGAGTTCCTGTATCAAGAAGCTTTGCTCAATAAAATTGTACTTATTTTTATTTTTATTTTAATTTTTTTTTTTTTTTTTTGAACGGGCAATAAAATTGTACTTCGTAGTATGTACTTTTGCCTTATATATGTGCTGGTAGAAAAGTTTCTTATGAAAAGTTTCTGTATTAAGGCGATTACCCTCTTAAGAGTCTTAACTCTTAAATGCAAACTCTACGATACTCAAGTGTTGTCATTCTTGGCTATTAAGTTTTTTGTTCGACAAGAATTTTTTCCACAATAATTTTAACTAGAGAAATGCTCTTAGTAGCTACGACAATATATATGTTATATATTTAATATCATGAGTAACATTACAACTCCCTTAATCCTTTTACAACATTTGTCGTATGCACAATATTATAGCAAATGTTCATGGACTATTAAGTCACAAAGTGCATCAATACATTGAACTCTTGATCTTTCTTATCTTATTCAAGTAATACTTATACAGAATATATTTAATTAGCCAATATGGCTAAGCAAATGTCTTGGATGGAAGAAATCCATGTTGAAGGGAAGCTTCCCATATCTTGTCAATGTCGAAAAGTGTTGATAAGTATATTAGGTGACTCGTACTTCGTAGCTTTGTCCGCCCGATCGGGCGGACATTGCCCGGTCTGACCGGGCGGAAGAAGAAGAGGTGCCTGGCAAATTCGTTGAAGAAGCTGCTCTCGCGCCCGACCGGGCGAGCCTTCGCCCGACCGGGCGAGCCTTCGCCCGATCGGGCAGACCTTGCCCGGTCTGACCGGGCGGTGGGGGTTGGATACGTTGAAGCATTCGTATGGAGTCTTCTTCTCGCGCCCGATCGGGCAGACCTTGCCCGGTCTGACCGGGCGGAGAAGGAAAAATACGGAACGCGGATTTTGCGGTTTTAGGTTATCTTATTTTATTATCTTTTTGCCCAAGTATCTTTTAATTAGGGATTAATATAAAACCTCCCTAATATCAGTATTAGGGTGAAGAGAGACAGAGTGAGAGCCGTTCTTGAGAAATACAAGAATCATCTTTGTAATCTTTGCAGTTTATAGTGAAATCATTCGATCTCGGTGCCCGTGGACGTAGCTATCACATCGATAGTGAACCACGTAAATTCTTGGTGTTGTTCTTATTGTTTGCATTGAATTTCTTTATTGTTTTCTTGTTTGTTTTCGACCTTTGCTTCCGCTGTCGCACAACAATTGGTATCAAGAGCTCAGGTTCAATCCTTGGAGAGTTTCTTGAAGATAACAATGGCAGGAGATTCAACAATAAGAATTGAGAAGTTTACCGGGAAAAATAGTTTCGGGCTATGGCAAATTAAGATGAAGGCTCTGTTAAAACAACAGCAGATATGGCGTCCGTTGGCTCCAAAGAGTACTACTTCGGAGTCAGGAGACGGACCGACTGACTCGCAGTTAGAAGTTATGGAAGAGAAGGCACACTCTACCATATTACTTAGTCTTGATGATCAAATCATCACGGAGGTTGCTGATCAGGAAACGGCGGCTGGATTGTGGCTGAAGCTGGAGTCATTGTATATGACTAAGTCGTTGACCAACAAATTATTACTGAAACAGCGGTTGTTTAGCCTCCGGATGCAGTCAGGTACTTCCTTACGGGAACATCTAGAAAAACTTAACTCTATTTTGCTTGATTTACGTAATTTAGATGTTAAAATTGATGATGAGGATGCTGCGTTGATTTTACTTGTATCTCTACCGTCTAGCTTTGAGAATTTTGTAGAGTCTTTTGTTGTTGGTAAGGATTCTATAACCTTAGAAGAAGTGAAGGCAGCACTTCATACTAGGGAACTCAGAATGAAAGCTACGAGTGATAATGGGGATAATGGTAGTGGGTTATTTGTTAAGTCCGGAAAGTCTAAAAAGAATAAGGGGTTTAACAAGGGGAACAATGCTGGGTCGGGTGCTGGAAACGGCAAGGATGGATCTAGTAAAACTACTACTAAAACATGTTATTACTGTAAAGAACCGGGTCACTTTAGGAATAATTGTCCGGTGAGGAAAAACAAGTCCCAGGCTGCTGTAGTTGAAGAGAAACCGAATGAGAGCTATAATTCAGAGGAAGATTTAGCATTAGTCAGTTCTGCTAGGTCTGATGATTTATCTGATAACTGGGTTCTAGATTCGGGGTGTTCGTTCCATATGTGTCCACGTCGAGATTGGTTTGATACATATGAACCTCGCAATGGGGGTATGGTTATAGTCGGTAACAATGCTCCATGTAAGGTCACAGGTATTGGTTCCATGAGGTTGAGGACTGTTGATGGGCGGAGGTTAACTTTGACTAATGTACGGCATGTTCCTGCTTTAGGAAAGAATCTGATTTCATTGGGTACCCTGGATGAATTGGGGTACAATGGTGTGTTTTCAGATGGGGAGTTGTGTATTTTCAGAGGTTCTGAGTTGGTACTTAAGGGTATCAAAAGGAACACCCTCTATGTTTTTGAGGGTGTTACACTGCCTAGTTCTGCGGTTTGCGCATCTGTATCTCACCAGGAGATGACTAAGATTTGGCACATGAGGCTTGGTCATATGGGGGAGAAGGGGATGCAGCTATTGTCCAAGAGGGGTCTTCTATCCGGGGTCAAGGTTGCCAACCTTGAATTTTGTGAGCATTGTGTGTTTGGTAAGAAACACAGGTCAAAGTTCAGCAAGGGTGCTCACATTACTGATGCAGTGCTCGATTACATCCATTCAGATTGCTGGGGTCCATCTAGAGTTGAAGGTATGGGAGGTTACCACTATTTTGTGTCATTTGTTGATGACAAGTCCCGATACACATGGCTTAGGTTGCTTAAGTCAAAGGATGAGGCCTTCAAAGTTTTCAAGCAATGGAAAGCTTTGGTGGAAAATCGACAAGGAAGGAAGATCAAGAAGCTACGAACGGACAATGGGCTAGAGTTTTGCAAAGACGAGTTTAATCAGTTCTGTGCAGATGAGGGTATAGGTCGGCATCATACTGTCAGGAAGACACCACAGCAGAACGGTGTAGCAGAACGGGTTAATCAGACACTGCTAGAGAGAGTTCGATGCATGCTCTCTAATGCAGGGCTTGGGAGGAGGTACTGGAGTGAAGCTGTGTTAACAGCTTGTTATGTCATTAATAGGGGTCCTCATTCTGGAATTGATTCCAAAATTCCGTTTGAGATCTGGAGTGGTAAGTTGCCTAATTTTTCGAATTTGAAGATTTTTGGTTGTGTTGCTTATTATCATGTTATTGAGGGTAAGCTGGATCCACGAGCCAAGAAGGGGTGTTTTGTTGGGTACGGGGATGGTGTGAAGGGGTTTAGAATTTTTTCACCTTCGGAGGGTCGGGTCATTCTTAGTAGGGATGTTACTTTCGATGAAAACACCATGTATTCAATTAAAAATGCAGAGATTTCAGATTTGAGAAGGGAAGGAGACAATTTATTACAGACAGATGGGGTACTTGAGGTACATCAGTCTACCATTGCTGATTTACCTCGGGTACAATATATTGATGATGATGCTGATGTTCCAGTGCCGGGTACTCCTGAACCTGAGATTACTCCTACTCATTCTAACTCTGGGGATGAGGTGGAGCAATCTAATCAGGGGTCATCTAGTCAACCTGACACCATTCTTGAGATGCCTAAACGAGTTATCAAGAAGCCTGTTAGATTGATTGAAGAGATGGAGGGAAGAAATTGCTGTGTTGATGCGATGACAGGTTATGCATTGAGTGTAGCTGATGATGTAGAGTCATTTGAACCTGCCACATATAAACAAGCAATTAGTTGTAGTGAGTCTGCGCAATGGCTTGCCGCAATGGGTGAAGAGATGCAGTCCCTTTACAAGAACAGAGTGTGGGAACTGGTAAAGGTACCGGAAGGGAGGAAGCTTGTGGGTTGTAAATGGATTTACAAGAAGAAAGAAGGGTTGTCGGAAACTGAGCAAATACGTTTTAAGGCTAGGCTAGTTGCTAAGGGGTTCAGTCAGGTAGAAGGGGTTGACTTTGTTGAGATATTCTCACCTGTGGTTCGACATACTTCTATCCGTGTGTTATTGTCAATTGTAGCACATTTTGATCTTGAGCTGGAGCAGTTGGATGTTAAAACGGCCTTCCTTCATGGCGATTTGGAGGAGGAGATTCTGATGAAGCAGCCCGAAGGATTCGAAGCTCCTGGAAAGGAACACTATGCCTGCAGATTGCTAAAGTCATTGTATGGACTTAAGCAATCCCCCCGACAGTGGTACAAAAGGTTTGATTCTTTTATGGTTTCACAAGGTTTTGACAGGAATTCATATGATTGCTGTGTGTATCATAGTAAGCTGGATAATGGTTCCATGATTTATCTTTTGTTATATGTTGATGACATGTTGGTTGCCACAAAGAATAAATCTGATATTGCTAGATTAAAGGAGATGCTTAACTCGGAGTTTGACATGAAAGACTTGGGTGCAGCTAGGAAGATTTTGGGTATGGAGATCTACAGGGATCGGGCTAGAGGTAAGCTTTTCTTGACTCAGAAAAGCTACATTGAAAAGATTTTGTCTCGTTTTGGGATGGAAAAATCGAAGCCTATAAGTACGCCAACTACTGTTAGTTGTAAGTTGTCTTTGTCTATGTCACCTCAATCAGAGGAGGAGTTGTCTTATATGTCTAGAGTTCCATATGCAAACGCGGTTGGTTGTTTGATGTATGCTATGGTCTGTACTAGGCCGGATATTGCGCATGCTGTTAGTGTTGTAAGCAGGTTTATGGCTCGACCTGGGAGGGAACACTGGCAAGGGGTGAAAAGGATTTTTCGCTACCTGAGAGGGACAGCTGATATTGGTCTTGTGTACGGGAATGGTAAGGAATGCTTGGTCACTGGGTACAGTGATTCTGATTATGCAGCTGATGTGGATACCAGGAGGTCTGTGACTGGTTATGTGTTCACTTTGGGTGGTTCTGTGGTTAGTTGGAAGTCTACATTGCAGTCATCAGTTACGTTGTCAACTACTGAAGCTGAGTATATGGCTCTAACTTCTGCAGCTAAGGAGTCTATTCGGCTCAAAGGCCTAGTAGGTGAACTGGGTATTGCACAGGATTTTGCTACAGTGTATTGTGATAGTCTAAGTGCGATTTGCTTAGCTAAAGATCAAGTACACCATGATCGGACGAAGCACATTGATGTCAGGTATCATTTCTTACGTACTGACAAGAGGATTAAGGTGAAGAAGATTGGGACTGCTGACAACCCGGCTGATTTCTTCACTAAGCCTGTTCCGTTTAGCAAGTTTAAACATTGCTTAGACTTGCTAAATATTGATTACTACGTGATGTAGTAGGCCCTGAGGGGCGAAGTTGGGGAGCTCCTGGTGTAGGTGTGTTGGCATTAAGGTGGAGCTTGCCCGGGGCTTGTGATGCAGGTGGAGCATTATGAGTTGTTATACTTGGAGACGAGTATGTGATGGGTCTTGGTTGAAGACTTATCGGGATGTATGGCTTATGCATGAGTCCTGCATCGGGTTTGGCTTGAGATGTTTTTTCACTATGTCTTGATGGGGTCGTTTGCTGACTACGAGTTCTCGTCAAGGTGGAGATTGTTGATAAGTATATTAGGTGACTCGTACTTCGTAGCTTTGTCCGCCCGATCGGGCGGACATTGCCCGGTCTGACCGGGCGGAAGAAGAAGAGGTGCCTGGCAAATTCGTTGAAGAAGCTGCTCTCGCGCCCGACCGGGCGAGCCTTCGCCCGACCGGGCGAGCCTTCGCCCGATCGGGCAGACCTTGCCCGGTCTGACCGGGCGGTGGGGGTTGGATACGTTGAAGCATTCGTATGGAGTCTTCTTCTCGCGCCCGATCGGGCAGACCTTGCCCGGTCTGACCGGGCGGAGAAGGAAAAATACGGAACGCGGATTTTGCGGTTTTAGGTTATCTTATTTTATTATCTTTTTGCCCAAGTATCTTTTAATTAGGGATTAATATAAAACCTCCCTAATATCAGTATTAGGGTGAAGAGAGACAGAGTGAGAGCCGTTCTTGAGAAATACAAGAATCATCTTTGTAATCTTTGCAGTTTATAGTGAAATCATTCGATCTCGGTGCCCGTGGACGTAGCTATCACATCGATAGTGAACCACGTAAATTCTTGGTGTTGTTCTTATTGTTTGCATTGAATTTCTTTATTGTTTTCTTGTTTGTTTTCGACCTTTGCTTCCGCTGTCGCACAACAAAAAGCTCATCACCACATTCATTCACATTCCATCCTTCTAAAGCATGTACGATTCCCGCCACACGCCAAGCACTGATCACCCTTCTTGGCAACCAGTTCTGCTTATGTACACATACAGCCGAAAACAAGCAATTAAGAGCTTCGTTTGAGAAAATAATACTCGATTAGGATGACTAAATAATGTATTCAAGAAGTGCGTGGGAAAACAACGAACAAACCTCACAAGAATGCAAGTTTCCAAAAGATTTAGGAGCCACCAATGATGGTGTGTTGTGATAGAAGCAGTCATCTCTTTATTTTCTTGGGAGGGAACTGAGAGAAAAAAACAAATATAGTTCCCTTCGATGCCATAGACTGCTCGTCTTTAGTAAAATCATCTCCGACTAACCATACCTGCATCAAAAGGAAAAAATATCATCTTCGAGACTACTAGAATACAATAATTTTACGTACAATGGTTACAAGAATTTATAGCCACTGTACCGTACATTTCATATATTTATTGGTTCGTATGTAGCTGATTTTAATACTTAGATAATTTAAATTAAAGAGCAAAAGCATACCTTTTGATTAAAACCATTTGTTATAAAAACAAGATTGGAGCCATCTTCTGTTGTCAAAGGCTTTTTAAGCTTCTCATATTCAACTTTTCTTATGGTAGTAACCTAAATAAGATATAAAAGCATAGGTTAATTTCACGTACTTGTATATATTTACTGAAATTCATCACATCAATGTGGATATTATTGGAGTTTTACCACAATACTACATGGCCATAAATGGCACAAATTTACTACCTGGATGCCCTTGTGACATAGCGCCAAAACAATTGAATAAGTAACCTTAGAGAGCCTACCCCTAAACATAACCTGGGAAGTTCCCACTGGAATGCTATTGAGCACTACCGCGACTGCTAAGCTACTACCATCTACCACTTTCACTTTGAAATTAGGGTGTCTTTCCAAGAAAATTTCTCCGTTTTTATTGCAATATTCCCCCTGGAAAGTAGTTATGTGATAAGAAGATAAAGTAAGCTATATTTTCATTGGTTTAACGTAACATAAGAGAAGAATCATAACTTGCCTGATTTAAAAGTCCTAAGCTCACTACTTTAATTCCTTTCTCCTCTGCCTCTAGTATGGCTTCTTCAATCGACTTGTTTATAGCCTCTCGCTTCGTTAGTAAGAGATACTACACCAAAGTTTGCAAAAAATATGTAAGTTCCATTTTTATGTCATACTCGATCATATAGAAATGTAATATGTCTTTGTGAAATTAAAGTTACTTCATTCTTAAAGCGTGGTACAACCCATAACTGTGCTTTAAGCTTCTTGAATGTGTTTCTTTCGACGATAAATGTCCTACCATATGCCCAAGTTATGACCGCGGTCAAACATGTGAGAGGCCAAATTAGCCACATGTACCATTTGGAGTTCAAGGGCTTTGAGGCAAGGGAAGCAAACCCAAGCCGGAGATGATAGACAGACTGCAGGGTAGTCAGATGTGTAAGGTGAGCCACATCCGGAACATCTTCTAGCTTCTTTAGAGAAGTTTCATAAACTATATCTGTTAAATTCATCCATCGTTCCATAGATATAATCATAAAATGGCATGAAAAGAGAATAATTTGTCCTGAAACGAGTGTGATGCAAAGAGTGATACCTGTCAAAGCACAAAAACAGTAAGCATTGCATCAAAACATAACAACAATACTAAAAGTAAGAATTATGCATATAACTTGCTTTTACTCTAGGATAATATGCAATATGCAGTGCTACCTAGGATTTGTTCTATTCGACTGATTTGTCTGAACTTATTTAATTTGCATTTATTTTATTTGAAATAAGTCGAACAAAATAGAGCCTTGTTACTTTTGTTCATTTTGAAATAGAGAAATGTATTGTACATGAGATATTTGAGTGGAGGAATCATATCAAACACCCATTTCGGAATGACTTCAAAGTTGCAATGACCCATGCTGTTCATCAAGTCGATGTAAGTGATATACAAAGCCACGGTAGCTATAGAGATAGTTCGCAAATGTGGTTACCACCAATGGTGATATAAGGATAGCATAATATGCTATGAGTTCAGCAAATGGATGAATCACAGCTGCAACCACAAATATTATTGTCCCACATTAAATAAGATGGTGGTCGATAAGGTCTAGTTGATTACTCCACCTATTTCCAACTGATTACAACAATTTTAAGAAATACGTATATAGATCTACACTATATATATCATGTGTCCGTTATCAACTTTTGTGACTATGTAATAACGTTATTTTGATTAATACATGTTACAAGATGTTTGATCGTTACAATTTCCATTGACAATGATTATGTGACGACTTACCAGTATGGGGTTGAGACACAATTGAAGAATGGTGATGAGAGTGGTAGCGAGAGTAAAGGAAGTGATGGTGTAGAGCACGATGTAACCAATAGTAGAGGAACTCAATAGGACCAATGTGAAGTATGAAAACCTGAAGAAGACCATCCATTCTCCATAAAGGCATGTTCTGTACAGCCTCTAGCCCCCAATATGCAATATAGAATATGATCCCATTAAGCAGAATCTGGTCATCCCTGATTAAATAATTTTAAAAAATATATTGTAAGAAATTACCTTATAAACACTAGATGTTTTAAGAAATTAAACTACCTTATAAAATACTTAATGTTGTAAGAAGTATGTATTATTTGCCGGATTGCATTGAATAAGGGACGTTTAATGACCCATTTTTAATCATTCTTTCTCCTTTTCCCACCCAATTTCTTCATAGCCCCCTTATAACCTAAATGCTCTTCTATTGTTAAATGAAGCACATAGTAGCAACTTACAACATTTACACTTTGTTTGGATGAAGGAAATGGAGGAAAAGGAAGGGAATTGGAGGGGTAGATAATCTTTCATTTGGATAACAAATGAGGGAGGGAGGGAATTGGAGGAGAGAGAAATGGAGGGATTAAATTGTAAAAAAATTGATCTCTTCAACAATGGAGAGATTTGGAAGGAAAACTCATCATTTTTCCCTCCCACCCCTTCTCCTCCTTCCCCTTCTTTTCCTTCTCAATCATCTATCCAAACACACTATTAGTTTTCACAAATTTTGATGTATATAAGATAGTTTTTCACAAAAAAATCCTAAACTTTATAAACATGTAACCGTCCCTTGTACCATCGAGGGAGTGTGATAGTTGGAGTTATTTTAAAAAATTTTGATAGCCATTTATGGTTAATTTCTATATTGGAAAAATGTTTTGGCAAGATCGCCTTAGGAAATTACCCTTAAAGTTGCGACTATACGTTAATTATGTCTGTTGACTCTGTTCATATAGTTTTCTCTATCGGGTACTATTTGATAATATTTACCCTCTTCCCATTGTTCTAGTACGTACGTTTCTTTAGGAAGAACTTGAGCATCGAAGCGATTCGAGATTCAAGATAACCCTTCTAATAATTCTATGATTCCACCTAGAACACGGAGCAACCAACAACCTTGATACTATTGCCAAGGTAAAACAAACTTCGAATTAAATTTCTTCAAAAAAAAAAAAAAAAACTTCAAATTAAATTAAATCTAGTTGAGAATTAAAAAAAGAACGTTACCATTTGCTTTCCCTATCAACTTGCTCGAAGTCGATACTCCTATCGACAATAAGGTTCTTGCCTTTTGCTGTTCGATATCGAGAGAGACTTATCCATAGCTGCTGGTGAAGCATCCTCCATAGCATATTAAAGAACACAAAGAGGTTAAATGATTTTCTCTCCTCTGATCTCACTAAGTACAAGTACATGCTGTGAATTATCCCTGGTACCACTAAAACATACTGCAACCCGTACAATAAAATCAACTAGTAAGTCATCAGTAGAGGTTACTTTACAATAATTAATATTCCGTATACATGAAATAATATTAGCACAGTACATAACTTAAATTCATATTTCCATTAAATTTCTCATACGCCCTTTTTCTGCTATACATGGAGAAGGCATCATATCTCTATATATGATACTTCGTATTAAAACAGACACCATCAATTATAACATATTTCTATTCTCGGTGCAGTTATTTCCCACCAAAAACTAATTCCAAACAAAATACCATATTATTTTTCATTCTATCTTTTTCATTAGGAAAACTTGTTAGCACCTTTTAAAACACGTTTTTTTTTTTTGTTTTTTTTTGTCATAAACAACCTTATACTTCTTCCGTTCTTTTTTTATTGCACCATGAGTAATTTCACGCTTGCCAATGCATTATTTTGAATATTAATATCTTTAATTATACTTTTGTAAAAATTATAATAAATCGATATTTGAGGTTATGATAAAGAGGTTATGACTATGTTTTTCCTAACGGATAAATCACAAAAGATGGTCAAAGAAAATTAAGTGAATAGTGTAAAAGTTCTTATGGTGTAATAAAAGAAAAACAGATGAAGTATTTTCTTTTCTTTTTTTTTTGCTAAAACACATCTCATTCTAAAAAAATTAAAATTGTCAAGAGTCACCCTTATCCGGAAACAACCCATCACCAGCCCAAAAACCCACCATAACCACCTAAAAATCACTCACTTAACCCAAAACTACCCCTAACCGGCCTAAAACCCACCATAACCACTCAAAAACCACCCTTCTCACGCCTCGAAACAATCTTCCTTCTATTTCTCCTAGCTCTTTGAGGGGGGATAGGTCGGGGAAAGGGCAGTGGAGGGGTTTTGGGGGTGGAGTATGGGATGTTGAGGATTTCAAGGGTAGGTGGGGGTTCAATTTTAAAGTTCAGGGGAAAAGGGGGAGGTTTTCTAGGGTTTTTTTGTGGTTTGGAGGAAAGGAAAGGGCGACAAGGGTGAGGAAAGAAGTGGCAGGATGTTTAGGGGGGAGGGCGTGGAATGTGGTGGTTGGTTGATGCACTAGTAGAAAAAATGAAATAGGCATCGCAGAATGCGCACCGGTTTTTAAAAACTAGTGCGAAAAAAAAAGGCGGGATTGAGGGGAAGAGTTTCCCACCGTTCTAACCAAATCGGTGCGAAAAATGAGTTAATTGCACCAGTTCCGCTCGAACCGGTGCAAAATCTATTGTAAAAAAAATAAAAAAAAATAAAAAACCCGGATATACTCTTTCTTTCTCTTTCATTCCTCGATCAATCCTCCTCTATCATCTGCCTCTCTCTCCTCCATTGAAGCGTACTCGAATTTCTCCATTGAAGGGGCTTCTGAGCTTTCTCTCAGCACTTTCCTCAAACTCCTTCTCTCTCCTTCGATCTCCTTCTCCATAACCGCCACTTTCCCTTTCCTTTCTTCTCTCTTTCCATCTCCTTCTCCTTCTCTTTTTCTACAACATTGGAGGTTAGGGTTTCTGGGTTCGTCTATTTTGAATCAATTCGATGTGCATGCGTCTTCAACAACAACAAATTCGAATCAATTTCGAACCAAAAATCAGAAATTCGGGGTTATGGTTTCTGGGTTCTTTAGCTTTGTGTTATATTTTGGTCTTTTGGTCCAATTATTCATGTTAAATGCTTTGAAATTTTGGGTTTAATTGATGTAACATTGTTCGAAATTTGTTGAAGATGGCCGGAGAAACTGATACCAACAACAATGGAGGTAACAACGCTTTTAATGAAGATAAGAAGCCTGCTCCTGATCGAGCTACTCATATCAATCTCAAGGTTAAAGGTCAGGTAATTATTTTTAATTTTTTTTGGTGATTCTTTTGATTTTTCTGTGAATTTTATTTTGCTTTTTTAGAATTTTTGTGTCAATTTTGTATTTTCTTAGGTTAAAGGATTTTTGTGTTAATTTTCTGTGAAATTGTTGCTGGTTTGGATGATCCGATGAAATTAATTATGCGATTTTGATGTTTTTGAATCATTTTATGATAATGCATGCATATTTAAAAAGAGTGTTAATGTTGTGGAAATTGATTCTGAGCTGTGGTGTCTGGATTTTATTTTTGCGATTTTTCTGCTTCAACATCGTATGGTAGCTCATTTCCAGATTCGTGTTGTTTAATTTTAATAATTTTGTATGGTACCTTAATTCGATTTTTGTAAAAAGTGATTACTTTGATTATATTTTTGTGTAGAATCTGTTTGTGCTGCTATTTAGTTTGGGGATGAGTTAAGTGTGCAAGCAGGGGAAAGGTGTGTAGGCAGGGAGAGGGCAAGTCTGCCACAAGGGGAGGGGGCAGTGTGCAAGTAAGGGGGCAGGCGAGGAGGGGAGCAGTGTGCAGGCAGGCAATGAGGAAAAATTATTGAAGAATTGGAAGGTAAGCTGCGAAACACACTAGATCAGGTACTATGCATGACTGAAAATTTGATAGTTTATGGGACATGCCAGTTCAATGCACGCACTCTACACTTAGACGGGTTGCTCTATGTAAATATGTTTGAAGTGGGCAGCTTTATACCTGTGCATATGTTTGAACTGTTTCTAGCTGGTGACCTCGCAGACTGGGTGGTGGACTAGGACTTGGAGGTTTTTCATGTGCGATTTTGGGGTAGGAGGACATTGGGGTCGATCATAATTTGTTTCACCTTGCCAATACATTTTCAACTTTCATCTTCTATATTTATCGAAATGAAGTGTATGCTTAACTGATTTTTGTGTGAAACTTGCTGCGTTCTTCCTGATACTTGCTGATTTGCTTAGTCGTCCTTGTAATATTGCAATTGTTGTATTAAAAATTAATGGAATGTGGCCCTGTTGTAAGTTGTTATTTGTGAACCAGTCAAAAATGGTTGTAATTATGAAATTTTGCTTGTCGATTTGTTGTATTGGTACTTGGAAGATGTTTTTTTTTTCTATGATCCAAATTCCTTTTTCCTGTGTTTTGTAGTCGATAGGGTGTTTTGATTCTTTTGTAATCCTATAATGTCACCTTAGGCTATTATATTTTGTCATTAATTTTAATGTATGCCTTTTACATTTGTGTAGTTTTCCTAAGATAGCAATCAATAAAGTGTGATAATAAAAAGTCTGTTGGTTATTTCTTTTTTACAAAAATGCTTCATTGATTCATACTTTCATTTTTATTACTCTAGTTTTTTAAACTACTTTGAATCATTGTGAATCAAACTGTTGTTAATTTCTGCTGCTTACAAGTGATTTCCTATTTTTTCTTATTCTAGTTTTTTAAACTACAAGTGCTTACAAGTGATTGCATATTTTTTCTTAACCTAATTGATGTATCATTTTTGTATTTTGTGTTCAGCCACCCAAAAGACCATTGACAGTCCATCAGCCGAGGACTGGAGAGGTGGAAGGGCTGCTTCCTTCAACATCATTCCCAGCAACACCGGAGCAGCTAAGGTATTTTTTGTCCAAACAATTTGCACTGAATCTATTATACATTATATTATTGTAAAGAGTATCGTTTCTTTGAATATTGCTACTTTCTATCTCTTCCTCTATGCCTTTCTCCAAAATTTGTTTCTTTATTGTCTTGCTTGTTTTTGGGTTTTTCTTGGTGTTCTTTACTTGTGCGAGAGTATGAATCTTGCTTGTTTATTTCTTGCATTCACTTGGTTGATTATTGCTTTTATACACTCACCTATACTCTACAGTCCTCTTTCTTGCCCAGTTCATTTAGTAACCATAAATTGCTTAGCCCATTTTATTATTAAGATTGCTTGATGCTTTGTTGGAGTTGTCCTTTTGCATATGATTCCTCTGTTAATGAAGTAGTATTAGCTTGGTGTCTTATTGAATATAGACTTGAAAAAAGTGCCTTCTGTACTGGTAGTATTAGCTTGTCGTTATGCATATCATTCCCATGCTTGAGGGGAGATGTGGTAGTAATTTGTAAATGTAATGGTGGCATATAGCTCAAAGTGTAAGTCCTGTATAGCTAGTTCCACTCTGTCAAGCTTCTTTTTGTTCTTATACCAGTTGACGTTTAGTATTTATCCTATAAGTTGTAATTGGATATTCTTCTTTTTTAACTTGCTACTCAATAAGATTAAATTTTAATTTTCCGCAGGAAGGAATCTTATGGTTTCAGAATTTGACTGAAGCACCAAATGGTCCTTTTGGGCCTATCTTACCTCTAATTATAGCTGGTTTGCATTTTTGTAATATCCAGGTACCAGAAATTTTCTTCCCTTCATTCTCAGTTTCTCATTAGTTAAAAATGGTGACTCTTGACTTTTAACAAATATATTTATGTTATTAACATCCTCATTGGAATTTACATCTAAAAATCTGTATGGTTGTGTCCCTATTACCAACTTATTTGAGAAGTTTTGCTTTTTGCAAATTATCTAAGTGCAACTATTATTTTTGTATTTGCATCCTAATTGGTATTTATGGAGTAGAACTTTAAGTTGTAGAATTTGGTCCAGGCATCTCTAGGTGGATTATGGGTGACATAGTACAGCAGCCTCACATTTTTTCAATTCTTGGTTTGCTGATTGTACTGTGATGGTGTGAATTTGTTATGGACATGAGTAAGTCAAATTTATTCAATGGTCTGTATTAATTTCTAGAACTCCTACCTTTGGTTCGTGTCCATTTAAATTTTAAGGTGTTGAGTTTAATAAATCTGTTGGACAGATATTTGGTCCTAATCCCCTATGCATCTACTGTTTAGTGGTAGTCATACCTGTTGCCTATTGGTTATCTGCAGTCCAGGGGTTGTCATATTGCCTATACTTGCCTCTTTGGATTATTTTCCCTCTTGCAGGTAATCTTTTATTGATTAAAGAGTCTTTCTGGCCTGATCATGCCAAGCTTACTCCTCTAACAAAATATCATCGCCAATCAGAACCAAGCAGAACCGGTGCTAAAAGTTTTTTTTTAATTTTTTAGGCCACTTTTCGCACTGGTTCACAGTAAGGACCGGTGCTTAAAGTTTTTTTTTAATTTTTTTGGGCCATTTTTCGCACTGGTTCACAGTAAGAACCGGTGCAAAATCTTTTGGTTTTTGGAATCCCTCAAATAAGGACCGGTTCAAAATCGGTGCGAAATGGGGGTTTTGAACCGGTGCCCATTTGTATTTTTCGCCTAGTGATGAGGGGTGGCTTTAAGTTAGGAGGGTGGTTAGGAAGGTTGTGGCAGTTCAATGTCAGAATAGTAGGTCAACAACCACATTCCCAATTGGCCAATTTAGGTGGGTCTTGAAAAAAAAAATACTTGAAATTAGGTCTATTTTACAAATATATATATATAGGATCATGTGATAACACATCTCTTATGTGAGAACTCTAATTTATATGAGAACAAATCTAGACCATTGATCAAATTAAATCTAACCATCCAAAAAAAACATTGTAATGGCATTTTCGTAATTTCGTGAATTACACCTCCTTCTCTCTTTCCTATTCTTCTTGGCTTTCACGTTCAACATCTCTTTCTCCTCAAACTTTCAAACCTCTTGTCTTTCGTGAAGTATTTATGTTTGATTTGTGATTAAATTGATTGTATGAGATTGTTTGTTAGTCTTCATGATAGGATTAGCTACCCTTGAATTTGGAGCTTGATGGCATGTTATGCTTAGTTTGACATGGAAATGTAGATTAAGTATGTCATTACTTATTGCAATTTGATTATGTATCTCCTATTGCTAAACTAATGAGGGATCTAAGTTTAGGAGAGTGAGTTGTTTTCCTAATTGCATGAGGTTGGTCTTACATATAGTCCTTCCTATCTTTTGTCTCTTTTACTCCCAATATGCTTAATTGTCATGGTTGAGTCGATCCCATTCCCTAGTGCTTTTAATCATTTGATTTCGAACAATAGTTTGTTTGTCTACTTGACAAACCCCCAATCAACATAAGTCTTCGAACTAGCTTGCATATTAAGATCTTTAGCGATTATATCACGTTCCCTGTGGACCAAACTCTTATTATTGTGCTTGGTTTGTGAGATGTTTGCCTATAAATGTGTTTGAATGAGTGTGGAATGTGCGACCATTCTAACGCCCATCATGCATGCATGATTCAATCCTACTTTTATTGATTTTTTGTATATTATATATGATGTCATATAATAAATTTTTTTGTTATTAAAGACCCATATTAAAACATGGTTCAATGATTAAATTCCTATTAGTTAACCTTGTGATCAAGAGTTCAAATCTTGTGCAAATCATGTTTCTAAATTTTTAAATGTGTAATGACATGAAATAATAGCCAACAAACAAAGTCGGGAGAGTGTCACGTGGCATGTGAACTTGATTCGAAACGCCTTTTAATATATAATATACATATACATTATGTAATTGTAAAAACAGTTAGAGAAACAAATAAATAGCAAATGACAAAGACATAAGAGAGGTTGAATACCTTGAAGTTACCAAGAAGTTCCCATGGCCAGTGAGAAAAGATGCCGGGAGTAGACGCCATATTTTTCTCTCTTACAAGACTATGAGATAATGAGACTATCTTTTAATTTTTGCTTATAACTTAAACTGTAACAAAAGCCTATATATATAGGAAGATTAGGGCAGGGACAAAATTGTTAATTAAAAAGAATAGAGAAGACCAAATACTAATTTTAGTTAATGAGGCCTCAAGGCAACTTGCCAATCAAGCTCTTCATGGTTAATTGGTTTGTATCCGATGTCAAAAGATTCTTAATGTTGTCGGTTGGATACTCTCCTCGTCTATTTAAGGTCACATGATCAAATTCTCTTAATTATAATTATAGGTTTTGGATTAAAAAAATTTGAGGGTTTAGTCATATGATTCTCTTTATTTAAGAATAATATATATCTCTACCTTTTAAAATGTTTGAGAGACCTTTTAAGTATAGTGTGTAAATATGTATTCGCTAACAAATATTTGTTTACATATTTGCCCTAATTTAAAAGTGTGAGTTTTTTAAATAAAAAAAAATCGAGTGAGTTCTTATAAGTAGCGTGCAGACACCTATATGGCTATATCCTTAAAAATATTTGTTTAAATATTTTCCCTCATTTAAAAGCTTGAGAAGCTCTTTTACATTTTCCTATTACGTCAAAATAAAAATACAAAAAAAAAAAAAAAAAAAAAAAAAAAAAATTGAAATCTCAATTAAGGCTTATTCGAGTGATTATTCTTAAATTAAAATTTGTGTTCATTTCAATTATATTCAAAGCTATTCCATATATTTTTACTCTCTCCATTTATGTGTGATGCCTTGTTTAGCTGATTCTTCTTAATAGCTTCTTTAAGTATAGAAAATAATTATATTTCTACTAGAACTTGATTTTTATAAATTGTCGCTTCCTCAATAAATGCAAATTAACTCTATAAAAGTTTTGAAAACTGCACAATTACATAATAAAAAAAACACATTTATCGTCTATAAGCAAATAATTATAATATATCACCATGCAAATAGGCATAGGATATTAGGGACAATTATAAAACCTCTTTCCAAACAACTAACCACATCGTGTGCGTCTAAATCCCTAATAAGTAATTAAAATTATCACTCTACATTAAATTGGTTCAAGATATTTCATGTTACTTCAAGATACTTACAACACTTGCCTCTTTCATCCCTTATTAATTATGGAGTACAACACTTCCTACTCTAGCTTGGGACTAGTAGACCACTATTATTTTAATGTTTCACTAATCCCACATGTACTAATTCTTAATTGGTTCTAACTCCCACAAACAATTAATAATACATCCATTACCACCCACCTACCCCATGTATATTAGTTTGTTTATTTGATTATTTCCATGTAAGTATGCAACACTTTTTCATGATTAATATTCAAGTGATCAACTTCAATTATGTTTCTTGATTTTCATTTAAAGAAAATCATATACAGTCATATAGGATATTGTTAAAGTAATTTCAATATCTATTTTATTAAAATCAAATATTTATAAATTTTACAAATATATAGATAAAGATATAAAAATTATTGATTAACAAACGTGAAAAATAAATTTATTAATAGCAACCGAAAAAAATAAGTATTATAATCCATTAATCCGTAGGACTATTTTTGACAAGATGGAAGGATTATTCCCTTTATTGGTCTATTAATGCAATTGTATGGGCTTTGATTAGCCAGCGTACACTATATATTTTATTGAGCCCATGAGATCGTATCTTGCGGCAATAGATTAGTATAAGTTGCATTAGATGTTAAGTCGATACATCAATGTAGACAAAGGCGGCTTTAAGCAATTTGCTATAGAGATTGGAGAGTTGCAGTAATTGTTGTTTGTTTTTTATGATAGAAATCGTGATTTTGATAAACTTTTTAATTTGGTTTTTTGCTTAGTTTTTGAACTTTCTTTAAACTTGTAAATCAATTAATGCTTATAGCAGACTTGATTAAAAAAATTAAATCCAGATATATCATATCACTAATCATCTATAATCTATAACTAACATTAAAGTAACAACCACTGATGTTATCTTTTCCCAAAGTAATACACGTACGCTACCTCATCAAAAAATTTCTCGCTCAAATGTTAAGCCCATTTACCTATAGGAAAAAGCTAACGAGCGCCCCGGGGGCGTTGGATAAGATAACTAAAAGAAGAAATATTGAATTAAAATGAACAATAATTACACCGATCGACGCATGATTTTGACATGTTTTCCTAAATTTAAAACTACTTTAAGAAATATTTTAAATGCTTAACTAACGCCCTGGGGCCGTTCGTTAGCAACATCCTTATTTATATACCTAAATTATATTAGAGTTTTTTTCTTTGAGGGAATTTTCCCTCCTAAACTCTAATTCTTTCGTTTAGATTTTTGCAAAATTATTAATGTGTCTAGAAACTTTTTATTGTAATTATTTATTATTATGATGGACTTTTTTATCACATTTTTTATGACACTTCTATATTTAATTTCAATTACCATCATCAAAACCGAGCATGGCTCGGGTATTATCTAGCTAATAAAGCCAAGTCCCGCAATCAGGTCACGAGTCAGTGGTAAAGGCTTTCCAACTTCTCACCAAGTATCACGCCACATAAGCAATAATTGTGCATAAACTTGACAGGTTAGATGTCATGTAAAAGATATCGAATAAATATTTTAAGAATATATGTAGTTTTTTTTTTTGATAAATTTTAAATCTTTTCCATACTAAAAAAAATTATAAAATTGTAAAATTGTAAATTTATAAAATTTATAAGATCGTAAAATTTATAAAATTTTCAAATTTATAATTTTAAACACATATCTTATAAAGTTGTAATTTTTGCATCATAAAATTCGTTTTAAAAAATACTTTAAAACATGTTCATTTATGATATACATAAACCAACTATTATGGAAAAACTATTTTAAAAATTATCATCCACTCCACGTACTTGATCCATCATTACCCGCTTTATAATCTACATTTGATTTGGTGGATCGGGCAAACATGTATTTTGAACTCAACAATATATCAATATGTTCTATTCACCTGAATTTTTTTTATCTAACTTTTTTTGAATTTATCTAAACTTACTAGACCTTATTAAAGCTTATTTTAGTTGTAATTTGAAATTGCGTAACTCTTATAAAAATTTAATTTTCCTCATCTAAACTTATTTGAACTTATCTGAACTTAACTAAACTTATCTGAACTTATTAGACCTGAAATAAGTAAAAATAGAGTAAATAGAATAGGCCCTAAATAAATTGGGATGAAAGGAACATCACCTAAATTCAACCATCACTCACCTTTCATCTAAATTATCTTACACTTTCCTTAATTAAATACAATTTAAATTGAGTGGATCTTAATAATCAGAAATCCATTCAAAATTATTATCCATTTGTCAAAAAAAAAAAAAAAAAAAATATTATCCTTAGCATTTATTTGGGTGCCCAAATGGTTTGTTCGTTTGGGCCAGCCCAATTAACTTCCAATGTTATTTATGCAAGGCTTAAATTGGGCTTGGAATTTACGTACTAACTTTATTAAGATAATGTTGATGCGGCGGTGGTACATGCTTGGTGGAAGTGAGTGCTGTCTTGGGGTTATTGCTTGTGCGGTGGTTTCTGCGGTTTGCAATTTTGTCCGTGATATATAATGGGACACGAGGTGGCTGTACATAAAGTGCCGGCTTTTGAGATTTCACGTGGCTATTTATAGTGGACCATACGATGAAATATACTACGTATTAAATTTCGTATTAGAGAGTGATCGTTTTTAACTCAATAATATCTCATCTACATTATTTACGGTTCGTGATTTTAAAAAAATATTAAGACCAGATTTTTATAGTTTTTAAAAATGAGATTGATAGTTTGATAAGTTTAAGATTTGTTGTTATACATAGTCATGTTCACCTAATGACCTAAAGAGTATTAATAGTCTTTTATCATATTTTTTTGCCCTTTATAATCTTTACACTAAAGTGTGGGTTTATAAATACTTCTATTTCTATGATTATTCTGATGAATGTATAGTATCGGTTGATATTATTACATTAAAAAATTTGTTTGCTTTATTCTATCCTGTAATTTATATAGGCCAATACATAAATCCATTAAGCTTGGTTGCACACTTGCACCACACATGTCACAACTCACTAAACTACCTTTCCTTAAGGGCATTACTTATCCACTCATCACCTCAAACTCAAAAGTCAAAACTATCTTTCGCATTAGCCAATATGCATTATTTGTTGGTCAATATTTTCATACTTCTACTAGCATTATCTTCATCCTCAAAAGTACCTAGCTCACTGTTGGTTGAAGCTAGACATCAACAATCTTCTAATGGCACATTCACATTACATCTCATCCATCGTGATTCGCCACTCTCTCCTTACTACAACTCATCCATTACACCCCTAGAACGCTTAAAAAGAGCGCCTTTAGGCTCAATCTCACACGGTCACAACATTCACCGGTACCCATCCTCATATTTGATCCCTAATGGTGGAGATTACCTCATAAAAATCGCTCTTGGCACACCAAAAGTCGAACTTACAGCCGTGGCAGACACTGGTAGTGACCTTATATGGGTCCAATGTTCACCATGTGACGAATGCCTCCCTTCAAAATCTCCACCCTTCATACCTAAGAAATCTTCGACGTATCATCCCATCCCTTGTACGTCTCCATCTTGCAAATATCCACATATTATTCAAGGTTGCCTTCCAAATTACACCAACAAGAGCTCATCATCATCAGCGCCGTGTTACTATGAGGCACTATATGGAGATGGCACACAAAGTGTCGGAATCCTAGCCACCGAAACCATTAGCTTACCCTCGTCTAACAACACTACCTCACCAAGCCACCCGTCCATAAAGTTTGGTTGTGGGTTTGATCAGCGAGGCCAAGTTGGGATCCAAGGAGAAGGGATCGTCGGACTAGGGACTGGCTCATTATCCCTAGTCTCACAACTAGGTCCATACATAAACTACAAATTCTCCTACTGCTTGGCACCCCTTTCTTCTGGGGTGCCAAGCAAACTAACCTTTGGGGCGGCTCATGTAACGAGCCCCAAAGTCGTAACAACACCCTTAGTAACCGGACTCCAATCAACATTTTACTATCTTACACTCTATGACATTAGCATTGGTAATAATGCCTCGGTCCCTGTGAACCAAGACATAATCATCGACTCTGGTACCACTCTAACGTACTTGCCACAAACCATCTATGACAACGTCAAGACTGCTTTGAGCACCGCGATCAAGCTTACTCCTGTGCCTGATCCACTACAATTCTACGACCTTTGCTATGATGCACGGCGATTAGGATCGAGTGGAGGCCTTAATACTCCTGATGTGGTGTTCCATTTCAAAGGGGCTGATGTTGTGTTAAAGGGAATTAACACTTTTAGGACACTAGAAGATCAAGGTTTGATTTGTTTAGCGATGTCTACTACAGAAGGTACCCCTATATTAGGGAATATTGCGCAAGTTAACTTTGAGGTTGGTTTTGATTTACATTCTAAAAAGGTTTCCTTTGCTCCAACTGATTGTACCAAGCACTAGATTTCTTAATTTCATGTATAGCACATAGTTTTATTTGTTTTGTTCACCTACTTGATGTATGCTACACTTGATCATATTTGAATCAATTTTCAATTGAACCGGAAAACATTTAATTTATAACATGCTTCTTCGTAATAATTGTAATGTGTTATCTTTTGAGTAAGTTTCATATTATTTGCGTCAATACTTTATTTGGTAATTGATTATTTGATTTTCTCTAAGTTTATATTGCACCCCGACATTACAATTAATACTGAAGTATGAAATAGAAAGAGTATTAAATTGTACCATCGGTCAAGCATACAATTCTACATACGAGGGCAACACTTAAAAAAAAAAAAAAAAAAAACTATACAAACGCGCAGGCTGGGCCAATATCGGTCCAGTTGACCCATCCACTAGGTGGCCCAATGGGACCAGTATTGCCTGGTTTGAGCCTCGTGCTCACTGACCTGACGACCTCATCATTGTGCTATAGCATGAGTTCTAATTTGTGGGTATAAGAATAAGAATTCCTAAGATAAGGTAAGATTAAAATTTAGAGAACACGAATGCAAAATCGTCTCACAATATGTTTAGCACTTAAGCTTGAGTTCTAGAAAACTTTAATTTAAACCTGTAATACATTACCATGTGACATTCACATACTTTGCAACCAAATAAATCCGAAGTAAATTAAAAGAGAATGTTCCTTTTAATAAATATTTCTCTCTAAAATCGAGCAGTTAGTGTATGTGATAAAATTGTAGCTCGAATAATTCGGAACATTGGTAGTCATCCTCATTCATGTTAAGTGCATGCATTCTAGAATGGCCATCTTTGGAGGAATGGGATCTGAGTTTTCCAAGTTTGTAGCCGAATTTAAGAAATAAGATTAAAATCATAGCCGTATAAAAGATCCTAATTCATGTGTTGCCTATCCTTCATATTCATTCCTTGGGAATTAATCTTTTCAAAATGTCTATCTTACTGATTTACTTCCTTACAATACTGTCCTACACAAACACACTACACCCATGGCTCATTGAAGCTAGTACTCGAACAAATAACGGCTTTTCCATTGATTTATTCCACCGTTACTACTCTCCAATATCTCCATTCTACAACTCCTCCATGTCTCCTAAAGAACTCCTCCAACGATTAGTCCTTTCCTCGAACTCAAGGCACCAACAAATCATATGGCAGCAGAGTAACATAGAAGTTAGTACTAATTTAATTCCTAATGTGGGAGACTACCTCATGCAAATCTCTGTTGGTACTCCACCAGTACAGCTAGTCGCGGCTGCAGTGACAGGAAGTGACCTTACATGGTTTCAGTGCAGACCTTGTGTCCTTTGCTACCCACACAACACCACCAATTTCGATCCTCAAGCTTCTAAAACCTACAAGAACCTTCCTTGTGATGCAGAACATTGCTCTAACCTTAATACAGGACACATAAACTGTGACCAAAATGAAAATTTGTGTAGGTATTGGTATACTTATGGCAATGCAACAACTATTACTGGAGGAGTCATGGGAACGGACACGTTTTCCTTTAGTTCTTTCGATGGGGATGAAGAACAGGCTGCCTTCCCCTCCATAACATTTGGATGTGGGTATCAGCAAGCAGGGTTTTTCGATTCTAACTCTGCAGGTGTTGTAGGACTCGGAAATGGACCTGTTTCGCTTGTTTCACAACTAGGACCCTCGATTTCTTACAAGTTCTCCTACTGCTTAACTTATCCTTCCTCACATAGAGCAAGTAAGTTGAGATTTGGAGGTATGCTTGAAGATACATCAGAAATTGGAGGTTTGACAACTCCTTTTGTTACCAATGATCCTTCATCCTCTTATAGCCTCGAGTTAAATGGAATTAGCGTAGGCCAATTGAACTTGAACATGAACAGGGAGATCATCATAGACACCGGAACCACACTTACTTACATAGATCCGAGCATCTTCTATAAGCTCGAAGCTATGGTGAACGATGCCATAGGGGCATCCCCGGTTTCTAACAATCCTTTGGTGGAGCCTGTTTTGTGCTATGATCCAGATGAATCGGCTTTAAATCCCCCTGACATAGTCTTTCAACTTAGCGGGGGTGACTTAGTACTAAAGGCAAACAATATCTTCTTTGTACTTGACCATTACCTTTGCTTGTCCATTGCTAAGTCACCAAAAGATGGGGATCCTATGGTGCTAGGGAACATGGCTCAGACCAACCTTGAGATCGAGTTCAATCTGCTAAGCAAGACAGTTAGGTTTACTCCTAAATATTGTTCTCAAGAGAGCAGCTAGCGCGAAGCACAAGTCCTATCAGGAGTTTTTAAAAGATGAAACCACATATCTATATAGCTTTTCGCGAAGAATTTATTCTAATACAATTAGATGAGAGTTTATGAAGTTATCTTCTTTATCTTAAGCTTAGATGAAAAGTTGAAAACCATCCATTGTAATATTTTGCTGTGTTCGACCTCTGCCTGTAAGCTGAGTTATGGTTAATAATACAATCATTTCTGCTATATTATGTATCAAAATTTCTTAGTTGCATACTAGTTCCTAGTTAGTTAGTGTCCATAAAAGACACTGAAGTTGGTGTGCGTTCCATCTTTAACTTGAGTAATATACTGTATCATGCAATAAAGTTGTATTCTATGCCAAGTTAAAATTGTACTCTCAGTTTCATTACATGTAGAGTTCATAGTATAAGAGACCAATTACATATAAATTCAATTAAGGAACCATCCTCAGTAACGTACTACATCTATTAAAATAGTCACTTTTCTATTTGTGACCGCTCTTATATATGGGACAACTAATCTTAGTTATACCAGTTTGGTAGATGTAATAAATCACAATAACAGAGATGTGTATATTATACTCCGTATGTAATTACAAATATCTCACGGAAATGTAATTTTAATGGTAATGTATGGTAATGAAAATTTACGAAGAAAAAAACTTCTTAGAGATTGGATAGGGTTCCATAACCATGGATGCATCATCATACTGATATGAGATAAACTCACAAAATTACGAATCAATACCACTTTATCCTAAGTATATTTATCATTGCCACATACAGGGAAAACTTAAACACCAGGCAGTTTGTAATGAAATTTTGATCAAAGTTTGTCTTGCATTGTGAAAGGTCAAACAGAACTCTAACTAAAATGTTTATACAAATAGGAAGAATATATTAGTTGAGAGTCACCTAGACTTATAAGTTATAACCAACAAAGCTCAGGCATGAACATATACAGTATTTATAATTCAGACATATATAGTAAAGGATCAAGCATAAAAGTTGTGAAATCAATATTTGATCAAATTGAATGAAAACACAAACATGGAATTGAGCTCAAGACATATATAGTCTATGATGAGGTTGTTTGGCCATTGACATATAAAACAAACTATTTCCAGACAGAGTGTGTGCTTTGGAAAGGCAGCTATAGAAACTAGAAAGGCAAAAGGATGATGCCCCAAAAATGGACCAAAATTGAACTTGTTTTATTTTCCACAGGAAGAGTGTGTGCTTTGGAAAGGCAGCTATTAGGGAACGTCAAAAGAATTTCCTAGTTACTAGCTAAATCTATGCTATTTTTGAATTTACATGATTATTAGTTGCACCAACCTTAAAAATAATTTTTTAACAAACAAGATTAAATAAATTCAGTATTTTTTAGCTTCTATAAATAATGCAATCTAAATGCCAGATTAAGTAAAACACACTGCCTTTATTGTACACTACCATTTTTCAACATGCATACCCTACTATTCTATATCTTCTTAGCACTATTGTTCCTATATCAAGGTAACACCCAAAATGATGGCTACACTATCGAGCTCGTACATCGGTACTCTCCAAATTCTCCATTCTACAACTCTTCTATGACTGCTGAAGAGCGCGTCCAAAGGCTTGTACATCACTCTGCTTCAAGGTATCACCGCCATACAAAGAGCCTCGTAGCTAACTATCTTGATACCAACATAATCCCAGGTGACGGAGACTACCTCATAAAAATCGCGATAGGTAGCCCACCGGTGGATATGTATGCAATTGCAGACACCGGGAGTGACCTTATATGGGTCCAATGCGAGTCTTGTGACATTTGCTACTTCCAAAATGCAGCAATGTTTGACCCTCAAAAATCTAGCTCCTACAAGACACTCCCTTGTAACTCAACGATTTGTGACAATGATCCCAACATGCAATGTGATGATGACACGGGCACTGAATGCGAATACTTCTATACATACGGGAGTGGATCAACCATGAGCGCGGGGATCATGGGGACAGACTTACTCACCTTAGACACGAGTAAAACCAATTGTGTGTTCGGATGTGGAATCGTGCAGGATGGTAGTTTCGACAGGAATGCAGGAGGGTTAGTAGGCCTTGGTGGAGGTCCTCTCTCGTTGATCTCTCAACTAGGTCCAACAATCGCAAATAAGTTCTCATACTGCCTAACCCCGATCACCTCAAACAGCACAAGCACACTAAGATTAGGCAACAACCCTGCTAAAACCGGCTCTGTTGTGACTCCTTTAGTGACCCAAGACAATCCTACTTACTACGCGATAAATCTCAAGGCCATAAGCATAGGACAGGATGAAGTCGAGATCAACAAAGACATAGTCATAGACAGTGGTTCAACTCTAACATATCTAGACAAGAGTGATTACTCGCGCCTAGAGGCATTAGTGATGGCCGCGATACCAGAAGAGCCAATCGACAATCCACCTCTAGGATTCAAGATTTGCTTTGAGAAAAAGAAAGGGGTTAAGATTTCATTTAAGATGGATTTTAAGCTTAATGGGGGTGATGTTATATTAGTAGACTCGAATTTTATGATAGAATTTAGTAAATATGTTTGCTTAGGAATTGTGCCCTCAGAAGAAGAAGGTGATCCTATGATTCTTGGGAATATAGCTCAGGTTAACTTTGAGGTGGAGTTTGATCTTAAAGGAAAGACGGTTTCCTTTACTCCCACCATTTGTAGCCAAAACCATGGGGCTATTTTAGCTTAGTTTTCTCTTACATGAATGTGTAACGTGAAAGAGAATAATGTGGTTTTCATCACAATTTGAAATAAAACTTGATTGCGAAATTTAAAATACCTCGTATTATGCATGTATTTTTGTCATATTAATACAAAATTTTATGATGCACATCATAATTTGGAGTGAAGATATAGTTCAAATATTAAGAATTTAACGATAATGTTCATAAATTTTTAAGTTATATATGTTCATAAATTTTTAAGTTATATATGTTCATAAATTATAAACATTATGGTCAAAATTTTCAACCTTGCTCTATTTTTGGTCCACCCAGGCCTGCCAATCTACTGGGCCCAAAATTATGTAGGTCTAGTAATGAAAATGACTTTGACTTTTAAACTAGACTAGATGGCAATATACTTTACTATAACTATGATTAACAATTACTCCGTACATCATTTCAAAGAATTAATTGCTAATAAGTGAATTGGGGAAAAAAAAAAAAAAAAAAAGAGAGAGAGTAAATTTGAAATAAAGGGGTATTTATTAATTAATAAGAAGATTGCCTCCATAAAAAATGGACACATAATTATGATCAAAGTTGTTGCCTTGTTATATTTGTCCTACCAACCAATTGTTATTTGTGCGCTTGTAAAGTTGCAATTATATCACACTTTCATCATTAACCTTTTACTTGTGAAATTAGAGTCTTCGGCACCATAATTATGGTGATTTTTTTTTTTTTTTATAATTATCGTGATTTTTTAAATTTTTTTCATAAAAAAACCTCAAGAGCAATGATATAGACAAAATTCAATCTCACACCTTACCACATCGAGATTTTAACATGCTAAGCTAATTGGTATTCGCTTGTGACTTAGCTTTAAACAATTAGTGACATGAAATGATGAAAATAGTGCATATGTGCTATAATTAATTCATTAGATTTACTTTGGCCAAACTCAAACAAATTTGTACATAACTTTTATGTTTACTTATATATATATGACGTGTGAACACAAAAGTTAAAGGCAACTTATTCTTTAAAAATGAAGCTTTTATTTTTCTTGTTCATATTTAATTTTCTTAATTTTCAAACAAAACCATTTGGAAGCAAGATAAAAAGCCAACGATGCTAAACTCAGGGAAGGCGCAACTGCACTAGCGCATGACTTAAGAATACAACTGACAAGTTTAGATAAAATATGTATTTTAATATTTTTAAATAGTTTAAAATTTACTGTGTAATTCTTATACAATTTTTTTTTTTTTAATGGAAAGGAGCTGACCATACCTCAACCATCACAGTTTTATTGGTCTAATATTTGCAGACCAAACATTTGGGAGTAGAGAAAAGGTAAGAGAATCATTACCCCTAATTAGTCTCACTCGGTAGGATTCATACTCCAAACCTCTAGGATCTGAGATTTTGAGGTACTTACCAAGTGAGTGGCAACACTGTATTTATTTAGTTACAACACTTCTATTATTGCACTAATCACATGCTTCATATCTTACATTCACTATTTGTCTTGATGTATGAATTGAATTGACAAACATGATAATAAAACGTTGCAACCATATATAATAAGAGTACTGAGTATTATCTTTAAAACCCTATCTTATAACATTACCGTAAATCTTGTCAATATGATATAGTCCAACCACTCCTAGCTAATTGACTACTAATCAAATGACATCCATCCATGTTACCTGTAACTTAATAATCACGGATAATTAAGCTAATTAAATAGCTGGCCCCTGTTTCTTGAATAACACAGTTTGTAGTTAGAATTAATTTGTTGCGTGGACAATTGGTCCTGTATTAATATTCAACAACCTTGAAATTTTAAAGTGTATCTTTTTATTTAATACGAAATTTAACCATTAACCTTGATTCACTCAATGAGTTAATATGTTCATAAGTTCTTACTTCGTACTATGTTTTGGATTATTAGATTCATTTTAATTAATCAATTTATTAACAAAATAAAAATAAAAAATTAAAGAGCACAATGTGCACACTAGTCATTAAGTCAATTACCTTTCCCTAATACCACCTTGAAAAGGACCTAACTAGTGTAGCTTAAATTGGATTTTTCTAGGATATCTATCTTTGTTGCTTTTCCTATTTAGGCTCCAATGCTCCATGATGTGCTCATATTCAATGTAGAAGACTCAACGACTTTTTTTTTCCCCTTCTTCGAGAGTATACATTAGAATTGACAAAAGCACAAAACTAACTCATCTTCAAATTATTAGACATTGTTTTAGAGTTAATATGAAACTACATGACCTTATCCGAATCCATATTGAAAGACTTAGATACTCATGTTAGACAGGGATACATGTCAAAATTTCTAGCTTAGCTACTTCGTGAAAATATTCTACGATTTCAACCCAAAGTGAAGTATCAAAGTGTCTATATCCTTATCGAGTTTTGGTAATCCGACATAGGTACTTAAGGACTTAAGGTAGAGAAAGAGAGTCTGAGCATCATAACTAATACATCGTATCAATCACCCAAATAAGATCTAATCGAATTCACTCCAAAACAATAACATGAGCTTTATTATTACACAAAAACTTGTCATTACTCAACAGTTCATGAAAATCCTAAAGCCAAATCAAATTATTACAAAAAAATAATAGGCAGGCCAACTGATAAGATATGTCTCAAATAAGTGTGGAGAGGCAAATCATGGAAAACAGTCAAAACAAAGGTCAACTGAATCAATGGTTACATAAGAACAACTCACTAGACCCCATTTCAACTGTCACACTACTCAGTCTAACTTGTATAGAAGGGAGTCATTTTTGTTTCATTCACCAAATAGACATACATTTGCTTTTGGTTGAGGATAACCTGTTTCCAGTTTCTGCTAGCAGGCCCTTTTCATCTGGACTTTGGTAACTAGTTCAGATCAAAACAACGGGAAAATGTCGAAGATTTAAGCATGTAGAAGTCCCTAAGTTGACATATTTCAGCCTAAGTAAATCGATAAACCTTATTAAGTACATGTAAGTTACGCGAAGGATCTTTTGTCTACCATAAGCTGGAAGTAAATGATATCGAAAACAAATAATTATGCGGATTCTCATGGGATCTCTAAGGGAAGTAATATGTCCTAATTTCTATGTCAATCAAACAACCACTTGGGCTTTTTCGGCGTTAAATGGGTTTTCCCACAAGAATTAGTTAACCATTTATCCTACCTACAACTTTACAAGCAACTTTCAGATTTATGTGATTCTCAACCACCACATAGGATTATAGGAATATCAATTATTGGGGATAACATGACGTGTTATACTTACTCCCTTCATCCATAAAAAATGAGACATTTTCCCAATTCATAATCAAAGATTTGATACAATCTTACCAAGAGATTATTATGTCTAAATTATCCTCCTACAGTAGCTGGAGCATTCTCACCCTAGACTGATTTTTCAATCTTTATCTAGGCAAAGGTATTATCAGGTAACTTTTTTCCGAACATCCTAATATAATGTACGCAACTTTTATTATCCGACAAAGGGAGTAATCAACTAATCAGGAAGGATCACAAATGACGCGATTTTAGGCAGCCTAGTAATCTTCCCAACATTACAAGGGCAGGTCTTCCAACCATGTCTACATCCCAAAAATTAAAATGAAAAGTATTGCTTCTCTATCTACAACTTAATAATCTACTACTATATCTTACATTACCAAATCAATCACCTAACATTCCTCCAATGACAGTAAACATTGCATCTAACACCTAGGACAAAATAAGTAGTTTTTACAAAGTACTTGTTTATGCTTGGAATCTTACAAAAATGTTGTACTTCCAAGTATTCCAACAGCTTAAAACAGAGTAATTATGCTTAGTTTAAGTATGCCAACTAATTGTGATCACATTTTTTAGTTGAAAATATAGTTCACGAGTGGTTGATGTAAATAAGATTTGGTCAATTATAATAAAATTTCCAACCACATAAGTCCAGAGAATTCCAATTTAAATGACTTCATAAGTTGAACAATTCAGATCATACCACAATAGCATCTCGATTAATTAATGGTCACGTATACTACTACTTCACGGTGTCTCCAAAAAATTATCACGTTTCCTAGATTAAATTAGTCATCATTTAACTACGAACAGTTAAGACAATGCGACAAATAATTCCAAGACAGAGAGAATTACATTATCATACGATTATGAAGGGGTTGCGACAACATGACAATTTCTTCCCCAAAAAGCTTCTGTATTCAGCTTCATCAAAAGATAACTCTGCCATTAATCTAAAAGTTGGAGTAAAAGGAACATAATTCACATCATCAGATAGCAAAACCCAGAGACAATTAATTAAATACATAGGAAAACAAAAGAAAAAGCAAAAGCCTAATCTAAGAACTTTAGTATATAAGTGGGGTCAAAATAAAATGATAAAAAGTTTATAATAAGAAAAAAAAAAGTAAGGAATACCTCCATAATTATCATGTAGCTTGACCTTTATGAGTCCAAGGCAAATTCATGTTATCAACAGAAAAACCACTAAATTCTGTGTTTGAAGAATTGGTAAATTTACCCTTTTTAGACCATAACCATATCTTTGAAACTGAAAGACTCTCAGTTTTACTGCCAATATTTATCTTTCTAGCTTCAGCATCTCCAATGTTATGATCAGCAGTAAAATTACCATTTTTACCCTTGATCATCTTCATTTCAGCGCCTTCATTTGATGATTTTTTTGGACATAATGCAACTTGAAAAACTGAATCAGCAACAACATATTGATATGAACCCATTGAAAAACACCTCCTTGCATCCAAATTACTACTGCTCGTTTCGCCCACATTCGGATTTCTATCATTAATTTTCCCTCTTTCAAAGACATTTAGTTGATCTTGCACTTCTACAACCTCTTCATTGTTGATACTATGATGGTTGTTATTACTTGTACTCTTAAACTTGCCAAGTCTAACAGGAAAAACCCTCCTCTTATCACTAGAAACCTCAATTTCAAACCCCTTCTCCTCATCCCTGGAATCATCGAAATCGAACACCGGGTTTTCAATAACAACCCCGGGAGTGTACAGAGCACCCCTACAAAGTGGACAAGTCGAATTCGACAACAACCATGTATCTATACAATCAATATGAAAGGCATGACTACACAATGGTAACAACCTTAACTTGTCCTGTTCAGTAAACTCACACAAACACACTGCACAATCAAATGGCTCTTTTAAACCCACAATTTCTTTGTACTGAAAAACAGGCAGTGCATCTATAAATGCTTGGTCTAACCCTGAATCATGAAGCTGGAAAAGCTGCTGTAATTGCCTTTGAACTGCATCAGAACTCGAAAAATTTTCCGGGTATCTATTTGATTGAGAATATGATGAAGATGATGAAGATCTTTGTCTTACAAAAAATCTAACTAATAAATGAAGTAACCCAGAAATGAAGAAAATTACTGCTAATATTATTATAATGAACAATATTGCAGGGCTAATTTTGCCGCCACCGGAGGAGGATGGTGGTGGCGGTGGTAGAGACGGCGGTGTTTGCGGTGGTGTGTCAAGATTACTTGAAAAAGATGACATTTTGAAAATTTGGGCATTACCCAAAACCAAGTTTATACCCCTTAATTACATTAGATTTGGGGTTTTTTTAATTTTTCTCAAGAACCCATTTTCAAATTCTTGATTTCTGACAAAACCCAAATCATAATTTTTCTTATTTACTAAGAAATTGGAAGCAATTCAGGTGAGATTAACGGCTAGAATGAGGAGAAAGATACAATCTTTACTTCAAATGACAGTAAAAAACCACTTCTTTAACAGAAAAAATAGTACCCAGTTCAAATTTTGGGGTAATTTTTCAGAGTAAAAGGGTAAAAACCTAACCTGTTTAAATTTTTGCAAGTGAAGTTGAACAAAATCTTGAATTTGTTGGTGTTGAATGAGGCTTCAAATGAATTTGAGAAAGAAAACCCTAGAAATTCCAAGATTCTTTCTTTCTTTCGTTTTTATGGGTGTTTTTTTTTTTTTTTTTTTTGGTTTAGTAGTGGGAAGAAAAAGTTGGGGGAAAATCAAAAGTTCAACTTACTTCTGTTAGAGGAGAAAGAGAGAAAGAAGTGAAGAGGTTTTGTGGGATGTTCCAAAAAGGAAGGTTAATGGTGATAGCCAATGAAAAAGGTGGAGGTAGGCCCAATTTTGTGCTTCATCGAATATTAAAGGGGCTATATTCGTAATTTTAGTACTTGTATAAGGTTTTATTTTTTTGGTACTTTTTTATTTTTTTGGTACTACAACTTACACTTGCTTTTGATTCTCTTGCTTCTTTACGAGTCCTTATCTCAGAGAAAGGGTGTCACTTTGTGTAGACATTCGACTCTTTGGTTTTTTTTTTTTTTCATGTCATTAGATTTCTTAGGAAATTCTAAATAATATTTGGTTAATCAAGTGGAAATTCCCATAAAAACTTCCATTTATCTAGGCCTTTCTAGATAATTAAGCTCTTCAATTTTGTAGGAAGTAGAAATTCCTAGAAATTTTTACTTTTCATTAATTTGTCGGCTAAAAGAATATCAATTTTTAGAAATGTTTTTTTTCATCAACCAAACAACACTTCATTCTTTAGAAGTCTACTTCTCTTCAAAAATGAATTCGTTAGTATATATGGCTCTTTCATAATTAGGATGATTAGTCACATAATTTCCAATAATTTAAAAGTGTCAAATAAGATATTTGGATAGTAAGGAACGAAGTTGTGTTTAGACACATATCATAATTCACCCCAAGTTTAGTGATTTGCTATATCGAACACTCTCTATAGTAGTACTTCCTCTATAGTCCATATATTTTTGGTGATTTTTAGCTTTGAAAATGTATCTTTTAACAGATTTGTTTCATTATACTTTGAATATCTTTAGTATATTATTATTTTTATTTGAGTACCTCTAACGTAACTAATGATGATATTATTAATAGTTAAAAAGATGTGTTATAATAAGGGAAAGAGCATAAGATATAGGGTATATGATCCGATCATTAGGCTGTGCATAATCATATCGAGAGACGAATATGTGCCCAAGTGATCTTCATGCCCAATTATACTCTAGGTCTGTAGTGAATGTGTCTCAATGTACCCTAAATTGCACTCGACTTTCTTCCAAAAGGCTTAGGTTATGATTCCTAACCTATCAATTGAGTCATAAATAAACTTTTGGATCATGATCAAGAATTTTTAGCCAATACCCAAAAATGATCCAAATCTAAATCTAGCCGATCATTTTGATAGGTCTAGATCACACATGAGTATTAATAGAGTATAAAATATAATCCTAGGCCTTAACCATCAGCTTAAGACCTTAAACTATTGGTTGAGCTGGTCCATTTAACTCGGTATTGGAGCCAACGTGACATAGAGGTCATAGTTTGAATCTCATCCACCCCCACATTTAAGCGGAATATTAAGAGATGGGTATGAGGAGGGCCTATGTTGCATCCACACTTCAAGCCCAACGGGCTCTCGTGTGAAGGGGCGTGATAGAGTATAAAACATAATCGTGGGTTTCAACCATCAGCTTAAACTTTTGGTTGAGATGGTCCCCTAACAAGTATAATACATACATATATATCATATCACTAATAGATAAAGTCGGTCTCGCAGCCAGACTACGAGACAGTGACACTTGGCATTCCAGTTTTTCGCCAAGTGTTGCGCCACGTAGGAGATGAATATGTATTATTGTGACACATATGATGCTAAGTAAGCGATTTTTGGATAGATTTTTTAAGATAAAATTGTTACTAGAGTTTTATTATCAATAAAATTTTAATATTTCATATATACAAAATTAATCATAACTTTTAATAAATATCCTATAACGTAATTCTATTTTCATCATCAAATTCATTTTAAAAAGTTCTTTAAAATAAGATCTATTTATAATATCTTTAATCACAAACTTTTATACGTAGCTGGCCAAACCGTGTCACCAATTATTACAATATCAGAGTTACTTCTTTAGTGCTATAAGGGTTACTTGGTCAATGTTATAGTGGTTACTCAATCATGTTATAGATAGGGGTTACTTAGTCAGTGTTAGAGGTTACTCAGTTAGTATAACAGGGGTTACTCGATCAATTTAATAGAGGTTACTTTGTCCAGCCAGATGGTGTGGTTAGCCGCATACAAAATACATTGTTTTTTAATTTATTTAAAAAATATTAGAGAATCAATAAATTGAGTTTTAATCAGTAAAAAAAATATTAGTTTGATAAAATACTTTCAGTTCGGTCAGTAAAAATAATTTAAATTCAATAACAATAATTTCAAGTCCATAATAACATAGATATCTATTTACAAACAAAACTACAAAATGTACATTATTCTATAAATAAGCGATACGATACGTATGTCTAAATATTCTGTATTATAGAGATTACATGATTGTATTATTGAACATTCAAGCCAAAAAGTTTATCCTAAAATTTTATCAACAATCCGGGCATCAACATAGATATCTACTTACAAACAAAACTACAAAAATTACACTTTTATATGATATTGTAAGTCTAAATATCCTGCATTATCAAAAGGGATTAGATGACCATATTTCACATTCAAGTAAAAAGTTTATCCTAAAATTTAATCATCAATATGGGCATCACCCGGGCATAAAACTAGTCATTAATAAATAAAGCCGGTCTCGCAACCAGGCCATGAGACAACGACACTTGACATTCTAATTTTTCGCCAAGTGTCGCGCCACATAGGCGACAAATAGGTATTATTATGACACATATGATGCTAAGTAAGCAATTTTTGGATAGATTTTTTAAGATAAAAATGTTGTATGGAGTTTTATTATCATTATACTTCTAATATTTCATACATACAAAAGTAATCATAACTTTTAATAAATATCCTATAACTCGGTTTTATTTTCATCATAAAATTCGTTTCAAAAAGTTCTTTAAAATAAGATCCATTTATAATTGTTTCGGGGTTTTCTGTGTCCCTCGGGAGAGTTACGTCACTAAGTCTGGATTCTGGGGAGCTTATACCTACAAAACAACGGAGACTCCGGTTGGGTGGAGTTCCGCCTCCGACGATCAAGTTGAACCGGTCGAAAAATGTAAAAAGGTGCGGAAAGTAAAGAGAGATCTTCTCGGATTCCGAGATTAGGTGTTTTCTCTGAGGTGAGAGAATTCAGTGTTTTCAATAATTGAATTTTATCCCCAAAGTGGGGTAAATCTCCTTATTTATAGGGTCATTGGGATTTGTGCCCCTGTTCTAGTTTACGGAAACCTAGGACTAATGGGTTGCGTCGTATTAGGGCAGTCTAGGGAATTGGGCCTTGAAGGCCGCCAATTCCATATGGGGTATCTGCCTGCCACAAGTCTAGCCCTAGTAGGTCCACTTTGGGCTCTCCCTAGGGTGACACGTGTCACGCTCTGGTTGGTCCACGTATCCTGGGTACTTTTATCCAAAACATTTTCCCCTCACATGTGTGACGTGGCATGCCATGTCGCGCCTGTGACACTTGTCACTTAGGCATTGGTGAACAGTTTTAACTATTCACCTTATGGGGAAAATACGGGGATGCCCCTGATTTTTACCCTTCTATAAATAGGGTTTTACCCTCCCTCGTTTTTGGCATTTTCAAAAAGTCTAGAGAGAGAGTCAAACGTTCTAGAGAGAGTCAAACGTTCTAGAGAGAGAATATCAGACAACCGCTCGTGTACTTTCCAGACAACTATTTCCTTTCTTGCCCAACTGGTTACAGCCGGTCAACTATCTATGCATCTCACAAACAACTGCTTGATTTCTGCTCGCTTGTTATAGCCAGTCAACAGTCTGTGCATCTCACAGACAGCTGCTTGATTTCTGCCCGCCTGTTACAGCCGGTCAGTGCTTGACACCACTTTCAGAAACAAATCTTTGAGGTACTGTTTCTTCCCTTCTCAGCTCTTTCATACTTTTTTCGTTTGTGTACATATCATTCAACAAATGGATTCACCATCAGCACACACGGCACAACCTAGGTCAGTAGTCAGCCGGTCCCCTGGTACGGTTGAGTCTAGGACTGGGGGTGCCGTCTCTGGGTGTTTGGATCACCCTTGTTCATCTCCAAATCCGACCGTCTCTATGTCTGTGCAAGACACTATGGCTCGGACGAGGTGGACGACACTTGATCCGGACTATAGGGAAGAAGGCACAGAAGGTATGCCGCCTGAGGAAGTTCTGGCTGAAGAGGGGAGAGGATCTCCTCTTGGTGCACCCAGCACTCCTAGTGATGGGATCCTTGAATCAGAAGAGGGAGACGGTGAAGAAGCTGCCTTTGTATTGGCTTTGGGGAAGATGATGAAGTTGTCTCTGAGAGAGACGGGGAAGAGACCGCCTCTGGGTCTAGCTCTGGGGAGAGCAGTAGTGGCTCACTATCGCCGGTTGAGGATAGTGAGGCAAAAGAGAGAAAAAAAGTGGAGCAACAAGGGGGATCCGTTCCGGATCCATGTGTCTGCTAGAGACAGGGCAATCATGGAAAAAGGCCTGGCAGACTTCAAATTAAAACGTCCTCTTGGCGAGGGCTATGACATCTGGGTGCCGCCTGCCATGGGTACCATTACCTGGAAAGATGACCAGGTGAATGCCAACAATTACTTCTGCTGCTATGAGGTGGCCTTCCTAGCCAGTCTCCTCTTCCCCCTTCACGATGCAATAAAGGCTATCGTACGAGGATAAGGCCTGGGTGTGTGGCAGTTAACCCCAAACTCTTGGGTTAACATTCTGGGCTACATTGCCGCCTGTGAGATGCAGGGCCTCCATCCCGGCTGGGAGGCTTTTGCCCATATGCACTATCTTAGTCGTAGCCCAGGCGGCTGGAAGGCGTGGTACACCTTGACCACCTACCCCAATTATTTGGTGACCTTAGACAAACTGTCTAAGTGGTCTGACTGGAAGAATAGGTTTTACCTGGTTTCTGCCCCCAAACGGCGAGATAACTTCGAGTATCGCTATTACAATAAAAAGCCGGATCTATTGGGTCAGAAACGTGCTCTCCCAAAGGTTCCATATGAGTATTATGAGAAAATAATAGAGCCGAGGTTCTTTGAACTTACAACCACCCCCCTCTCATCCGGCGAGTTAATAAGTGTACCCAAGAACTGGGTACCCAAACATGAGTGACTGAGAGACGAGGCGTTCTTGTCCGCCTGCGGTTTGAGCACTATGTTTGATAGACATATGTAGAACATGCATCCGGCAATTTTATGCCGTCTCTATTGTTTCTAACTTGTGAATTCTTGTCTCCTTGATGATCAGACAGACGGTTCTTTTTGCTGAAATCGGCAGAAGCATGCTTCATCAAGATAAGATGCCTGCCCGCTCTGCAGCTCAAATCCTCAAGGATAATGCGGAGAAAAAGAAAGCCCAACTAGCAGCTAAGGGCCAGGTATAAACCGCCTGCCCCAGCTTCTCCCATTTCATGTTTATGTATACAGACGACTTATAATCCGACTATATGCTTAATGTCAGATTTGTTTTTCAGGATGGAGACAAGGGAGCTCCAGATCCCTGACCAAGCTAATTAAATGGAAACCAGATGACGAGGTCAGCAGCTCGGCCAAGACCCAAAAGGTGTATTCTGCTCAGACGGCTCCTGAGTTTTTGCTTGGGAAAGGTCATTTGACCATCGGCGGGAAGAGTACCAGGAACGCTGGTCTGGGGATAGACCTCTCAAACAAGCTGGGTGCCCTTAAGGTGCTAAAGGGTGGCGAGCCACCCTAAGCTATAGGCGGTTCTGCAGCGGCTGTAGGCGATCTAAGCCTTCAGCCTCATCCCCAAGGTACGGATGACCTCTTCAACTCCCCCTTTAAGCTTGGTTAGCCCATGCGGGTCAAGTCTCGTTCTCAGCTACAGTCAGAGGGTTCCTCAAGCAGCCGGCAGTTTGTTGGTGGCACCTTTTGCTGCAGATCAATACCCCAAGTGGCTGGATGTGCAACAGTTCTCCAAGACCATGCTGAGGTTTGTACCCAAGGAGGACAAGGAGGCCATCCCTAGGATTCAGTCGTTTAATGTCGACCGCATTCTTTCCCTGCTGTCTGAGGTATATTAACTTTATTCACATTCCTTCAAAGTATAATGCCGGTTATTTTTCTAACACACCATTTGCATGTATACAGGCGATGCTGAGTGTAGATGGGCTGAAGAAGTCGTATACTCAGAAGCAGGAAGAGGTAAGGCGAGCTAATAAACGGGCGAGTGAGTCCGCTAAAGTTGCTCAGTATCAGAATACAATAAATGAACTTGAGACTAAAGCTGAGCTAATGACACAGGCAAAATCCATCAGGGGGCTAACGGCTGCTCTAGCTGAGGCTAACCTGAAGGCCACCAACCTTGAGGCGGCGCTCAAGAACGCCCAGGCGGACCTCAAAATTCTGGAGGGCGCCAATAAGGAGAACACCACTCTCCGTGCAGACGTCAACCGTATGAAGGGTGAGATGGCTGCCTCCCAAGGCAACTTCAGAGCAACTGTGGAAGCTGAGCGAGCCGCCTTATCGAGGAGAATGAGCAAGATTGCAAGGACCGGATGAGGATGGCATGGGACCTTGTGGATCAGGATGCTGATTATGGTGTTTGGGCCTTGGACTACAATTACGCAAATCTTGTTCTTTATACCAGAGCTGAGGGGAGACCGGAGCCGGAACCGTTTGAGGAGTGGGGAAATAAGGAGACCTTAGACAGTGAAGAGCCGGCTCAAGCTGCAGGGGAGAGAGAGAAGCAAGAGCAACAGAAGGACGATGCACAGGTGAACTCTACTCTACCTCCGCCTAGGAAGGATGCGCGGTGGCCTCGCCTCAGCAAAATTAGCTTTTCTTAGTTCTATTCGGCCTTTGGCCGTATACATTTTTGGCCTGCGTGCCGAGTATTTGTTGTACTTTTAACAATCTTTCAATTTCCCAGACATAGATCCGGTTTAACAATCACTCTCCCAGCCTTTTAGTCAGGCTTTATTTATGAATTGACCGACTGAGTCAGCTTTGTTAAATTTTTCGATTCCTGCAATTTTTGATTTGCTGATTTGCTATATATATATATATATGCTTGAATTTTGCCTAACTTGTTAATTGCATGCGGCAACTAAAAAACCCGTTGGCTTTTTTGCCCCAGGGCGGTTTTGTGGTTGGTTTCAAAAATTTGATTGACTTGGGGACTTTTGATACTTTTAGGTATATGATGAATTCCTAATCCAATTAATCACAACCGTGATTCCCCTAAACCAAGTACACGACCGTCTAAGATTCAGGCGGGTTAAGCCTGGAACCCAAGCAGTTTTTGGAGATTGCTTAGTCTATTAGACTAGGATCGTTTTAACTGTCTGGGGCATTTGTAACCCATTCATATACTCAGGCGCCCTTCTGCCCCATTAGGAGGACTATAAGCACATGATTCTTAATGTAGTCTAAGTTGGAAAAACGGTAGGTTACCGGATGATGTTTGCAGACACGCGGTTTTAGTATACCGTCTAGGTTTCCTTTAGATTGCTTATGCGAAACGGCTATTAGTGCACCCCATTGGAGAAATCAAACTTTTCATTGATGGGCTTCTTATTTACAAAAAATTTACATGTCTCAAAAGTAGTACTTTTTGAGGTTGTCTACATTCCAAGTTCTGGCTAGCTTCCTGCCGTTTGTAGTTTCTAGGCGGTAGGTGCCGCCTTTTACTTCTTTGTAGATCCGATAGGGACCTTCATAATTGGGTGTCAGCTTGCCCTGCTTATTAGCCCTACCGGTTGCCTTCATTTTCCGTAACACAAAGTCCTCTACTTTCAAGGGTCATTTGTGCACTCTCTTGTTGTAGGCTCTTGTCATCTCAGACGATAAATCTCATGACTCAAGGCGGCATTGCCCCTGTGTTCCCGGAGTGTGTCCAGTGCTAGCCGCATGGCCTCCAATTTGCCTCTTCATCATATAACATGACTCTAAGAGTTGCTCATAATGCTCAATAGGCAAGACGACCTCAGCACCATACACCATAAGAAATGGGGTTTCGTCGGTTGCCCATTTTGTTGTTGTTCTGATGGCCCATAAGACATGAGTTAACTCTTCTGCCCATAGACCGCCAGCCCTTTCAATTTTCTTTTTTATGCCGTCTGAGATAAGCTTGTTGAAGGCTTCAACCTGGCCGTTTGCTTGGGGACGACCGACTAATGCAAAACAGTGAGAGATCCCTTAGTCTCCCAGCCAATTCTTGAGGGTAGGCGTCTCAAACTGAGGGCCATTGTCAAAGACCATAGACATAGGTACCCCAAACCGGGTGATGATATTCTTCCAGATGAAGGAGATGACATCCTTTGTCTTGATGCCTTTGACCGCCTCTGCCTCTACCCATTTGGTGAAGTAGTCAACGACAACTAGGATATACCGCCGTCCGCCTGGCGCAGGCGTATACGAACCAAGAATGTCCATGCCCCATTTGGCGAATGGTACTGGGCTATAAATGGCTGTTAGATCAGTGGCCGGACGATGTATGAGTCTGCCGAATCTTTGACACTTGTCACACTTCTTTACCATTTCTATGGCTTCTGCCTCAAGAGTGGGCCTGAAGTAGCCTTGCTGCCTGGCCCTTACTGCTAGAGACCTGTCGCTTGTGTGCGAGGCACAAAAGCTCGAGTGTAGATCCTCCAGAATCTCTTGCCCTCTTTCTGGGGTGATACATTTCAAAAGAGGTTGCAAAAAACCCTTCTTGAAAAGCTCTCCATTATAAATCTCAAAGTTGGTCGCACGTTTTTTCATTCCAGTCATTTCTGGATATGTATCCGGCAAAGTGTCGTCTAGCAAATAGGCCCGGATGTCATCCATCCAGGTTGAACTCCGGTCTAGTATTCCAATGGGATCTTCTTAAATACTTCGCTTTTCCATTACCTCCCAAAAGAATGACCGAGGTGTATCACAGGAGACGGATGATGCCAACTTAGAAAGAGCATCCGCCTGATTGTGAAAAACACTTTGGGAAAAAACAAAACTGATATTCGCAATCAAATCTGATATTCTTTGTGAATCACTTTGGGAAAAAACAAAACTGATATTCTATATCCTCTTTCCTTCAGAGGGTCACAACCGCTAGAGGACCGTGACGCGCTGCATCCGGGGCTGCGGGTGCGGGAGCCCTACTCGCGGGCGCGGACAGGGTGAAAATGGATTTCACCCAATTTTCCTCAGACCTGCGGGCGCGGCACCCCATGCTGCGGGCGCGGCTATCCGGCTCTCCACATACACTCTATATATTCTAACAAATTTGACTATCATGTCATCAATGTGCGCCTCTACATTCCTCCTAATTTGATTAATGAAGACTATATTAATCATTCGTTGAAAAGTAGCAGGCGCATTTTTCAAACCAAACAGTATCACAGTATAACAAAATAACCCCTGATCAGTGACGAATGCCGTCTTCTCTTGATCTTTTTTCCACAAAGGTATCTGGTGAAAGCCTAAATAGGCGTCCATAAAGGTCATCAAAGCATGTCCAGCTGTAGAGTCGACCAGACTATCGATCTTTGGAAGTGGATAACTATCCTTCAGACATGCCTTGTTCAAGCTAGTGTAATCAACACACATGCACCAGGTACCATTCGGCTTCTTTACAAGCACAACATTTGCAATCCAATCTGGGAAGTGATACTGTCGAATGAACCCGGCGCTTTTTCACTTCGGCAGCTACCGCCTGACTTCTTTCCTCGTCGTGGTTTCTTTTCTTTTGCCTAACCGGCTTCTTTTTGGGATCCACGATGAGCTTGTGGACAACTAGATCCAAGCTTATGTCTGGCATCTCTTCCACTTTGAAGACAAAGATGTCTTTGAATTCCTTCAGCAAATTGTGCTAGTCTGCACCTAATTTCGCAAACGCAATCGTCCCTACCTTAACAGTACGCTTTGGACGTGTGTTATCCAGAGCAATATCAATGTGTTCACCAGCCGGCTGGGGACAAAGTTCATCCGCTCGTTCCCTGGTCAGTGATTTCTATTGCTTTTCCTTCTTTACGACCACAAGCTGGTCAACCTTTCTCTTTTTTCCGACTGCTGGTGAAGCAAGCTCATCTTCCTTGACAACGTCAAGGTTTATTGGCTCCTCACCCTAGCCGCTTGAGGCCACTATGGGCTTGACGTCTGAGAGGTAGCACTCTCTAGCCCATTGTTGTCAAAATCGCGATCCCATTTTAGCTAAACGATTCAGATCGGACGCAAAATCGCAGAGTAAGCAGGATCGTTGTAGGATCGGTTAGGATCGCACAAGATCGGGTAGGATCGGCCAGGATTGTACAGGATCGGATGGGATCGCACGATCTTGTTTTTCACTTATTATTATTGGATTGTATAGGATCGGTCAGGATCGGACGGAATCGTGCAGGATCGGTCAGAATCGACTAAGATCGGTCATGATCGTACGATCTTACTTTTTACTTATTAAAATGAGCCTAAAGCAATTGAACTTTTCTATAAGCTAAGAAAATTACTATCCATCTACTAAAACTATAAATTTTACCATTTTTATGGCTTAAAAAATGTTATCTAATTATGTAGCAACCCTTTTATTACTCTTTTTATCAATTTTGTAGAATCTTACGATTCTACGATCCAATTTTACCGATTCGATCCTACTCCTCTCACCGATCCAAAGTAGGATCCCAATCCTGATAACCTTGCTCTATCCGTCTTCTGGTCCCCGTTCAAGGAGCCAACAGACCCATCATCCTTCTCAAATTTCAACAGTTTGAGGGATGGAATAATGACAGCCTTGGATTCGTTCAGAGTCGGATGGCCTAATATCAGATTATAGGCAGTCAGCTCCTCTACGACCAAGAACTAGACTACCATGTGGCGTCCCTCTCCTTTCTCCTCCAGCCAGATGGGTAGGTCAATCCGTCTGACTGGGTGCACAACTCCACCCCCAAAACCAACCAAGGGGTGAGAAACCTTGTGCATGTTGCCGGGCTTGTAATTCAGCTTTGACAAGCACTTGTAGAGGATGATGTCATACGAGCTTCCGGTTTCAATGAGGATCTGGCCGACCTTCTAGTTGGCCACTTTGCACTCAATGACAATGGGGTCATCATGCGGTCGGCGGACCTTGCCCTTGTTCTTTTAAGTGATGATGACCTCAGGGAAGGTTTCAATAGACGCTTGACCCTCATCAACTGAACTGACGTCCAGCCGTCTGACATGATCCTTGGTGCTCCTGATAGTTGGGCCCCCTCCAGTAAAGTCGCCTGCTATTGTGTAGATCGACTCTTAATCATTGTCCGAACTATTAGTAGGTTGGGCACCCTTTTTGGGAGACTGCCCGGGGTTTGTCTTCAGGGTCACCTTAGACTTCCAAATGTAAGACTTCAACATCCCCTTATCAGCCAGACGGTCCTTAGACTATAGAAGTCGTTGGTGTCGTGGCCAATATCCTCATGAAAATGGCAGTACTTGTTTTTGTTCCGATTATTGGCGGAACCTTTCATAGCATTGGGCTTCTCTATGGTCACTCGATCCTTTATCACCATGAGGATAGAGTAGCAGTATTTGTTAAACTTGTACTTTGGGACGTACGGATTAAACTCTTTCTTTTTCTTCTGGGACGGCTGATTAGAGTCGTCAACCGCCCAAATCTTTTTTCTCTTCTTACTTTCTTCAGCTTTCTTAGATGGCTAAGCTTGCTGACTCTCTTTTTTTTTCATTCTTGGAGTCCGACTGTTTGCTAATGGAGCAGAGCTCGGTCGCCTGTATATAGGCTTGCGCCTCCATTAGCGCTTCCTCGAGGGTGACAACCCTCTTTCTAACGAGGTCAAACTTAAAAGTCGACCTGTCCTTCAAACCCTTAAAGAAGTCTATATAAGCCACATCGTCAGACAGCCCTTGAATCTGGATTCTCACCAGATTGAATCGCCTGACGTATGATCACTGCCCTTCTCTATCCCCCGGCTGCACTGTACCCAACTCAAGACTTGTTTTCTTGGCACTGCACCCAACAGTTAGAAGCAAACAAGAACGCAAGCGTCTTGAAACTATTGATGCAGCCGGCTGGCAAGTTGCCGAACCATTGTTCGGAGATGCCCTTCAATGTAGCCGGGAAGCATCGGCACCAGGTGGTGTCATCCAACCCCTGCAAGTACATGAGGTTGGTGTAGGCCATGAGGTGGTCTTCAGGGTTAGTGGTACCATCATAAGTACCCACCATGACATGCTTAACCGTGGCCGGCTGTGCCGCCTCGGTTATTTCCTTGGAGAACGCAGAAGGTCATTCCCCAAGTTTTAGCAGACGGAGTTGCCAGTCCAAAGGTTGGACATTTTGTGCCGCTTGACCCCCAAAGAGGGTCGGTTACATGTAAGGTTGTCCATACGGCATGTATGACTGCTGAGGCACACACGGGGGCCGAATGGATCATCTAAGGGCCAGTGTAAATGGACGAGCCGCCTGACTGACTCTCTCGTACAGATAAAGAATACCTCATTGAGGTATTCTGGAAGCTGTCTGGGTAACTCGACGTTGAAGCCGACTCAGACAGTTGCTGGTTTCTCTTCTGCTCGATTAGGAACCGGGCATCAGAGTATGTCTTCTTTGAGCCATCCGGATGAACATGCCAGATGGTCTTCCTCTTCCCTGTCTCAGGGAATCGGATCTTGGAAAGATCAATCAAGGGCCGATTTCCCTCCTTTGATTTAGGATGCGGAGTGGGCTCTCTATCCCTTACTGGCTTGTTCTTCTCAGAGAGTGAAGGCTTCTTGGCCGACTGACCCCTGTTGGAGCCAGCTTTCCTTTTGTTGATTAGGTCCTTTATCTCCCCCTTGAAACTTGTCATGAATCTCATGAGTTCGTCTCGAATGACTAGGGCTGTGCCTTCCGTCGCCTGGTGTTGTCCAGATGGCTGTCCGGATGATTTACTTAGACCTGCTTGATCATCGCCCCGTTCCCTTCTTTCCTTGGGACGAGTGCGTCTGGTTCTGAGTGACACATCAGTGACCACATACGTTTTGACTTCAAAGTCGTCATCACTGTCATGGTCCGAATAGACCTCAACTTCGACCGTAGGTCGTTTCTCATTAGGAGGCGGTATATACTATTGTGAAGCCATCTTAGAGCCTTAGAGGTACTCTCCCCACAAACAACGCCAAATGTTTTGGGGTTTTTTGTGTCCCTCAGGAGAGTTATGTCACTAAGTCTAGATTTCGGGAGCCTGTACCTGCAAAACAACGGAGACTCCGGTTGGGTGGAGTTCCGCCTCCGACAATCAAGTTAGATACGGTCGAAGAATGTAAAAAGGTGCGGAAAGTAAAGTGAGATCTTCTCGGATTTCGAGATCAGGTGTTTTCTCTGAGGTGAGAGAATTCAGTGTTTTCAATAATTGAATTTTATTCCCAAAATGGGGTAAATCTCCCTATTTATAGGGTCATTGGGATTTGTGCCTCTATTCTAGGTTACGGAAACCTAGGACTAATAGGCTGCGCCGTTTTAGGGCAGTCTAGGGAATTGGGCCTTGAAGGCCGCCAATTCCATATGGGGTATCTGCCTGCCACATGTCTAGTCCCGGTAGGTCCACTTTGGGCTCTCCCTAAGGTGACACGTGTCACGCTTTGATTGGTCCACGTGTTCTGGGTATTTTTACCCAAAACAATAATAATTTAATTTAGTAAAAAAAAATATTGAGAATCAACAAAAAGAAGTTTTAATCAGTAAATATAATTTTGGTTTGGTAAAAATATTTTCAGTTTCGTAAAAATAATTTAAGTTCAATAACAATAATATAAAATCAATAATAACATAAATATCTATTTACAAACAAAACTACAAAAAGTACACCATTCTATAAATAAGCGATAAGATATCGTATGTATAAATATCCCGCATTATCAAAAGGGATTACATGACCGTATTAATGAACATTCAAGCGAAAAACTTTATCCTAAAATTTTATCAACAATTCGGCCATTCGGGCATCGCCCAGGCACAAAACTAGTTGCTCAGCCTTAGGCCATGTTTAGTTCACCTTATTTTTACTTATATAATAAAAAATAAGTTCAAATAAGATCATATAAAAAAAAAAGGTTCTAAAACACTTTATTGTATTATTTGCAATTTTTTATCGTTAAATATCTTTAATTTCGTAATAAAGAAATTATGAACATTATATAATAATAAAATGCACATTAACATTATTACAAATTTAACAAGACCCCACTTGATATATTTTTTTTCTTTATAAATTATCGTACACATAAGGTCAAAGTTTGGTCAAATCAGACAATCTCAAACCAAATCAAATAAGATAAGCAACAATAAAGTGAACTAAACAAGCCCTTTAACTCGAATTGATTTCACACATCAATGAACCTTTTGTACTTAAATCCAATCAATCGATCGTAAAAACGTATGCATTACCATTTATATTTTTGGGTGTGTTTTATTCACCTGATTTTCACTTATTTGATCTTATCTGAACTTATTTGAACCCACCTGAACTTATTAGACCTTATCAAAACTTATTTTAGTTGTAATTTGTACTTGAGTAACCCTTATTAGAACTTATTTTTTCTGAATTGAACTTATTTTTCCTAAACTTATCTTAATTTATCTGAATTTATTTGAACTTATTACACCTGAAATAAGTTAATATAAGGTGAACAGAACATACCCTAAATTAATAGAAAGTGTTTACTTTATTTATTATTATTTTTTTTTAATAAGAGGTGAAATATGAGAATTTATTTCAATGTAGTGTAAAAAACAACACAGCATATGTATAAAAATGGCGTGCAACGGCTTCATGAAATAGGAAGATCAGTTATGACAGTGGCCGGTAAAATGGGCTTAAAAACGACATGCATGTGACAACTCGAAAAGGACAATAGCTTAATCTACCTCGGACTTCTCAAAAGTGGATTCCTTTCATTAAACCCAATAACCCAAAAATACGCCTATGTTATTGGGTTAGCTCTTTTCATTGATTTGTACATTATTATGGGCCTCTTGCTTTATATCCATGTTTATTATGGGTCTTTGCTTATTTTCTTGTTCGTATGAAGTTTGGGCCTTAACTTTTAGCTTGTCATGATAACTACGTAATAATAACGACCTTAAAAAGCCAATTTTTAGAAACTATCCTATACTTTGTATTTGTAATAAGACAAAAGATAACGAGCGTCCATTTTAAATAATGTATTAATTAGTGATCTAACGCTTCGAAGCACTCATTAGCAAGATCTTTATTCTAAACCACCTTGAACAATACTTTATGTAGTAATATAGTACCTTAGCCGGATTCTAGCCGTTTCACCAAAATTTTCCTTCGTTGACCCAGTCAGGTGCCAATCAGACGACCTTGAATGATCATATTCCCCCCCCCCCCATTCTTGTTTGACATTCAATGTTCTTATTTACCTTTTGTTAAATAGGGGGTTTAGATTGTACCCGTCCCTAAGAGAGAGTGTCCAATTGACAAGACTAAAAGTGTTCCATTTCAAAACCATATAACAATAGAAAGAATAGTCCCTTAACTTTATAAATTGTTAAATTCTCTATTTTTTTCTTAATGTGAGACACCTACTTGTGTTGTTTGGAAAGTTTATATTGTATTTCAACACCTTTCTCCTATAGTTTTTTTTTAACCTTTCTCCCACCTCGGCTTCCTTCCTTTCCCTTCTAGTTTTCCTTTCTTTATCTCTACTCCATCCTCTGCTTCCTTCTTTCTCGATTGTCACAATCTGTGAACTTGTAGATGATTCTAATGTAGTCTTATGACTTTTAACTACCACAATTTTTTAAAATGGACGGTTGAGTTTATTTGTTTTTTTTATTTATTTTTAATTAGTATTTTAATTAAAAATAATTTTAAATATATTTTTATCTTCCAGAATTTTTTTTTTTAATATTTTCGAAATTCTAGAAATAAAAAATATATGTAAAATAATTAAATTTTTTTTTTAATTAAAATTACTAATTAAAGATAAATAAAAAAAAAAAAAACAATCTCAACTCTCCATCTTAAAAAAATTGTGGTACTCAAAAGTCATAAAACTACATTAGAATTTTCAGTGAGCTTGTAGCATGTAGGAATGTAGGATATCCATCAATATAGTGTACGAAATAACAAATTCCTAGCAAAATTCAATTGTCCATGTTTCACATATCATTAATTACACTCAAATGAAACTTGATTTCTCTACATCTTTGTTACAGACACTTTCTATACACTAATCAAATCCTCTTCATCTTTCACATGTTGTTGGGCTCTTTTCGTTACTTCTGTACATAATTATTATAGCCCTCTTGCTTGTTTATGCTTATAATGGGCCTCTTCTTATTCTCTCTCAAACAACGCATCCATGCATTAAATGCAATAAGTTATGTCTAACTACAGTAGACTGAGAGATTGTTATATACATCCGAATGCACGGTACACTAATGAGTATTTTGTTCTCATTTTATTGATTATTTGTCATTTAATCATCAAACGAAAAGCAAAAATTAACTTTAGGTTAATTAAATACACGATACACCCGGATGTATATAAAAAATTTCACATTAAACGAATTTGAAGTTTGAGCTGATCAAATTCATTTCGATTTTGTTTATAAATTTTGTCTTAGGAGAATATTAATTAAAAAAAATCAAAAAATTACTAGAGTGAAACAGTTGGGATAAAACAAAAATTACGAAAAAAAAAGATGATTCTATATCAAAGGACATACACTAAATGTCGAATAGGCGGAAGTGTGGAACCTGAGTAGTTGTACTGAATATACATTTGCATGTGAGTATATATTTATACGACAAGAAAATGGAAATGACAACCAAATATATTGGTCCATCCTTTTGTGCATCACTAAAAGGTTCAATTCCACTTAGCTTCTTGGGAAAGTGGAATAAGTCTTTTATTTCAGATTTCATATAATCAATCGTCCAACGTGCAATCTTAATATATACTCCTATTATCTCATTTCCATGTATCTCTAACATGCTTATCTTAACAGATTTGATGTAGCCGGTTTAGGATGTCACTTGTGTGTATTTCCTTTGTCTCTTAAAAATGTCTGTGTTTATCTTGTTTCATATCATTTCTATAAGAGGTATGACATTATTTAATGTAGTATATGGTCAAATTATATGAATATGTGAGAGTTAGGCAAGGTCAAATAATATAATATATGCGTTAATACCTTCTAATAAGGTCTAATAACATCTTATACAAGTTCCAATAAGATCTTATTTGATAAGTTAAAATAAGATAATATAAGATAGAGGTTGATAAATTCAGATAGAATAAGGCTAATAAGATAAAATCTTTAGATAATTTACATAAACTTAAAAAGAGGATTTTAGATGATCTTTATTGAATGATGATACATTATCTAAATTTGGTAGGCTATGAATCGATGCGTATTTCCATCATATAACATGACGCAAACATGAAAAGGGAATGACTCAAAGTTGCACAAATTAAAGAGTATCTGCCTATATAATTGAGTCTTATGGCAACACGTACTACTAGCGGCCTATTTCTTCCAATAACAACGCTAATTAGCTGTGTATGCGACCAATTCACTGGAACAACACTTGTTGCCATGTTCACTTCGTATTATAAATGAGTATAACCACATTTGTTACTTGATACCATTGTGATACTTCACATAGGGAGATCATTAATAATCGTGTATCTTTTCATTTTTTTAAGAAATTGTGGTACTCCAAAGAAATCCTCTAATTCTTTTGGCAAGTAATCAAGCAATGTAAGAATGTATTGATTTATTAGAATTAGAAAGCAAAACGGTGTACAACCAAAAGAAGGCATACCTGCGTTTTAACTACATACTAGTACAATAATGATTAGTTTTTTTTAATGAGGAAAACAATTGAAATTAATTTACTTTGTACACGAATAATTTAATTTCCTCATTTTTTTCTTAGGTTTTTCATCAAATTTGAAAGACATCTATGAAAAACTAAATGATGTAAATACAATTGTAAGGATTTACGCACATATACATATTTTTCTTTTCCTCATTAATGTTATGTTACTAAACACTCTAGCTAGCAAAATTGTTTCAAATTTAACTTGTGTTAGTAAAACTAAAAATGTTCCAATTTCATTTTCATGTTCACTTTTGGTAGGATTAGTAAATACTCTACGTGTTGGAGTAATAGTTATTCAAAACTATTTTAACTCCTTAATCTACCTCGCCCATCTTGCTACATACTAATAACATTTAACAACTGTTCTAATGCACTGAATTAGATAAAGCTTTTAATTAAGTTATTGCTAACCAAAGCCATAAGCAGTGTGCTATAATGAAGTAATTATAGGAAAATTCTCTTTTGTAACACTCAACTTTATTTTTTACTCTTTGGTAAAAAGCCAAAAAATTTCATTATCATTGGTAACATTGTATTATTGATTCCCAAATATAATCACCATTTTAATTAAAAAAACTTTAACCTTGGTTAGTTTTTTAATTAATAACTAGCTAAAGTCTCGTGCCACGCATAGTTATCTTAAATTTTATATCGAATTATTATTTTTTATATAATGTATTAACAAAAATAATTATTTTTTACCAATGCAAATAACTTAAATTAAATCTATATCCAATACAATAGACATCAAAGTTATTACCCTTCGTGTTTTTTATATACATACTTTGTATATGTTATCAAAATAATTTTTTTAATGAAATGAATTCTACTGCCAAAAAATAAAGTTTGAGAAAAAAGAATGATAATATAACTTAGGTAAATTCTAATTATATAATAGTATATATAAAAATTTACCTAGTAATTATTGAAGATATGTACAAAAATTCTAGTTAATTATATACAGATTGAATATGATTACCAAAATGAGAAGAAAATAATATAGATTATAAATTGAGAATTTTAATTTGATATACACTTTTATAGGTCTTATTATTTTTTTTTTATTTTTTTTTGGTGTTCCACCTGGTTCACCCTTTGGGCTAATCCGGATTCGGGGATCACTTCAGGGTGGTTAGGTTCTAGTCCCCTCTCGATTGTTGTTGCGGGGGATCGAACACGGATCCTCCCTACCAAGTGCAGTCCCAATTACCACTGCACCAACAACCAATTGGTAAGTCTTATTATTGTAATATACGTTGTATATATAAGTGAATCAATTGTAATTATTTAAAATTATTTTGTTTAATAGATTTTCCTTAACATAGGAGACAATGCAGTTATTTTTGTAAGAAAATACAGTATCCAGTGACCTAATTATATAGTATGTACTCGTATTATGTTAGTCAATGGATTTGGTAAATATATATATGGTAATTTTTTTTTTTAATAAATATATGGAAAATCTTGTGTATCAATGGATAATTAAAAAAAAATAGATTTTGTTTTAAAGTTGGAGGGAAAAAATAGCACCAGGAATTAACACGTGTAATTTCTGATGTCTGTTTTAGTATTATGTTATTGTTTAATTATTACAAAAATAATTTTTTTTAAAAAAAACCCAACCCCTCTCCCACCCACCAGCCCCACCCCCTCCCCATGCCGGCGCCAAGCATTCCCCACCCTTGCTGGCACCATCGGGGTGGGGGGAAAGGGAGGAGGTGGGGACGGGCGTTGCCGACGATGGTGGGGGAGATTGGGCGTCGCCGGGTGGGGTGGGGGATGCTTGGCGCCGGCAGGGGGTGGGGCTGGTGGCTCGGTGGGTGGGAGTGGGGTTGGGTTTTTTTAAAATTACTTTTGTAATAATTTAATATTAAAAAATTAAAAAACTAACCCAAAACCTCTAACTATAGTTAAAAATTTAATACTCCATAAAAATTAATCATTAATGTTATAGGTAACTTAATACAATAATATAATGTTACCAACAATAATGTGAATTTTCACTTTTAATGAAAGAGAAAAAAAGAAAGTTAAAAAATGGTGCTGTTTAGTGATTGTTAAAAATTATTAGAGAGTTCCTTCAAGGTTTTCCTTGGGAGGGTTTATCATCTAGCTTCTTTGGCTAGGGTTTCCTCGTTTTTGAGGTTTCTTCTCGATTTTAATCAAGTTTTTATTGCTTTTTCCTAATTCAAAAGTATATGCGTTCAATTCTTGGATGTGCTTCTCGTTCAATGGAGGAGGTGGAAAAAAACCTACCATCGATGGAGAAAGTAGACGTCGAGAATAAAGAAAAACAAATTGATGTAGTAGATGATCCTAATGAAGCAATTGTATGGGATGATAAAGGTGAGGACGATGATGATGATCGTATTGAACTTGCGTTGATAGGTACCATCTGGACTATTCGTAACATTAATATTAATGCTTTCATTAATACCATTAAAGGAGTCTGGCAGCCCAAGCATGGGGTAGATATTTTAAACATTGGCAAAAATCGTTTCTTGTTTAAATTTTATCATTGGAGGGATAAGCAGCGTGTTTTAGACGAGCAGCCTTGGCATTTTGATCGTCATGCTTTGATCCTTGGAGAAGCTACTGCATCTGTGAAACCTTCGGATTTAGAATTCTTCCACCTGCCAATGTGGATTAGGGTGTATAATCTTCCCCTTAAAGGAAGATTAAATCTTGCAAACATAGAAAACATTGGGAACAAAATTGGGGTGTTTGTAAAACTAGATGCGGCAGCAAGGGTGGGGATCGATAAATCCATCAGAATACGGATTCTTGTGGATGTCCGTAAACCCCTGTACAAACACGTCAGATTGAAACTAAGAGGTGGTGTGGAAGAGGATTTTGAGGTGAAATATGAAAAACTACCTTTATTCTGTTTCTTCTGTGGGATGATGGGACATGGAGTGAAGGATTGTGAGAAACATAAAGATCTTGACGAACCAGCTTTACCCTTCGGCTTGTGGTTAAAGGCTTCACCATGGAAGTACAAAGCAGGAGGAAGGGATGAAATGGAGGGGAGGGACAACCAGTGTGTGAAGACGCTTTTTGTTACAAAACCAAAACATTGTGAAGCCTCGAAATCTGTTGAGACAACCCAAGTGGTGGAGGTTCTTGACAAGTTATGTGAGATGATGTTGAATTCCTCGGAGGGGAATAAAAAAATCATCCAAGGTGAACATGAAGGGGAGGTCTTTGTCTTTAAGAGTGTAAAAGAAGGGATGCAGGGGAGTGATCGGATTGGAGCAGTAGAAAACAGAAATACCAAGGTGCATATCCAGAAGAAACCTTGGAAGCGACATATAAGGGATGTGGACCTTAGCATGGAGGGAGAGTTATGTTTATCAGGGGAAAAACATAAAATAGGTGAATCTCTGACTAAGGAGAAAGGTAGCATGGAGATGGAGACTGAAGAGAGTAGTAAGAGAAGAGCACTTGACAAGGCAGTTAACAGTGTGGCAGGCTCCACCCAAAGGGCTCTTGGTGATCAATGAGGTATATATTGTCTTGGAACTGTAGGGGATTAGGGGGCACCCCTGTAGTAAATGCTCTAAAAAGGATTGTGTTCCTTGAATGCCCCCAAATGGTCTTTCTTTCGGAAACCCGACTGAAAGCCTTTGAGTTTGAAAAAATAAAACAAAAGTTGAAGTTTGATTGTGCTCTAGTAGTAGATTGTGAAGGAGAAGGAAGGAAGAGAAAGGGTGGTTTGGCGTTGATTTGGAAGAACTCTATGGATGTGGTGGTGAGGTCTTATTCTCATAATCATATTGATGTTGATATAGACTCTGAATTTCAAGGAGGATGGAGGTTCTCTGGAATATACGGCTACCCTGAGGAGGGAAACAAGATGGGGACTGGACTGCTCTTAAAAAGACTTTGGGACAATCATGATGGTCCGTGGATTTGTGGAGGGGACTTTAATCTTATGCTGCAGTCTAGTGAGAAGGCTGGAGGACGTGAATTTTGTGATGACGAAGCTGAGATTTTAAGGGAAGCTATCACTTATTGCAACCTAGAGGATTTGGGGTATATCGGACACGATTTCACTTGGACGAACAATAGAGGGGGAACAGAGAACATACAAGAACACCTTGATAGGTTTCTTGCGAATAGGGCATGGAGGGAGTGTTTTCCGGGGTCTTTTGTCTCACATCTCACAAAGAGGAGATCGAATCATCTTCCAATCCTCTTGTGCATAAAGGAGGCCCTGGAATTACCGAAAAAAAAGAAGAAAAAAAAGCTATATCGATTTGAAGAAATGTGGCCCTAGGATGAAAGTTGTGTTGACATTGTCTCAGAAGCGTGGGAAAGGGGTGGTGATCTCTGCTCAAAAATTGCATTTACTTCAACCAGGTTGAGTGCGTGGAGCAGACAGAAGTTTGGTGATTTCATTAATGAGTTACATGCATGTAGGAGTCAAATAGAAAAGCTCATGAACGAAGCCCAAACGGAGGAAGTCATATCCCAGATGAAAACAATAGATGATAGAATTGATGAACTTGAGAGGAGGGAGGAGATGTACTGGAAACAAAGAAGCAGGCAAGACTGGTTACAACATGGGGATAAGAACACCACCTTTTTCCATACGAAAACCAAGCAAAGAGCCGAGCGGAATAACATAAAAAAAATCAAAGATGAAGCAGGGAACGAATTTGATGATGAGGAGAAAATTACGGAAGTCTTTGTGAATTATTTTGAGGGCATGTTTACTGGAAATAGCCACATTGAGCCGGACCCTGTCATTGAGAAGGTGGAGAAGATCGTCCCCGATCGTCATCAAAGCAATATAGCAGCCCCTTTTAATGCTGAGGAGGTGCAAACAACTCTCTTTCAGATGCATCCGGCGAAGGCCCCGGGGCCCAATGGTATGTCTGCAATTTTTTTTCAAAAATTCTTGGATATTGTTGGTAGTGATGTGGTGGAAAAAGTATTGAATATTTTGAATAATGATGGTGATATAGGTGTTATCAATCAGACTCATGTTGTTTTAATTCCGAAAAAAAAAGAGTGCGAGTCTCCTGTTGATTATAGGCCTATTAGTTTGTGCAATGTTTTGTACAAAATTGTTACCAAAGTACTAGCTAACAGACTTAAGTTAGAATTACCTCTCATTATTCATGAGTCGTAGAGTGGTTTCGTCCCTGGAAGATTGATCATAGATAATGTCTTTGTTGCGTATGAATGTTTCCACTATCTCAGAAAAAAGAAAACAAGGAAGAAGGGCTATTTGGGGCTCAAGCTTGACATGAGCAAAGCCTACGACAGGGTTGAATGGGTCTTTCTTGAAAAAATGATGATAAAACTGGGTCTATCGGAATCTTTTGTCTCGCTGATAATGAGGTGTGTGAGTTCTGCTATTTTTGATGTCTTAGTGAATGGGCAACCATCAAGAAAATTTAAGCCGAGTAGAGGCCTTAGGCAAGGTGACCCCCTCTCACCCTTCCTTTTTATCATGTGTGCAGAGGGCCTCTCGAACCTCCTCAGAGATGCAGAGAAAAGGAATGTTATTCATGGGGTGAAAATAGGAAGGCATGTAAATCCTATATCTCACCTTTTTTTTTGCAGTCGATAGTCTCCTTTTTATTAGAGCGACAAAGGAAGAGGTTGAACATGTGTTGGGGATTCTTTCTACTTATGAGGTGGCATATGAGTATTCTCGATGGGATAGAAAAATTGTGTCGTCAGTTCTTTTGGGGCCAAAAAGGGGAGGAAAGGAAGTTATGCTTGATCGCTTGGAATAAACTGTATTTGCCTAAGAAGGAAGGGGGTCTAGGATTCCGGAATATGAGAAATTTTAATAGATCTCTCCTTGGGAAGCAAGCGTGGCGTATCTTGACAAATGAGGATTCTCTTGTAGCGAGAGTACTTAAAGGGAAATACTACCCTCACTCATCTTTAATGGAGGCCAAAGTATATTCGAACTCTAGTTATACTTGGAGATCGATCATGGGAGCTAGAGATGTTCTTTGGAAGGGAGCAAGGAAGCCAGTGGGCAATGGCTCTACGGTGCACATTTGGAAGGATCCATGGGTTCCAACCCTTCCAGATTTTAAAGTGTTCTCAAGCTCGAGAGATAATGGCGAAGGACCTACGTTTGTTCGAGACCTATGGGCTAATAATTCATGGAATAATGCAGCCCTTAGTTTGCTGTTTTCACCAACAGAGATAAAGGAGATTTGTAACATCCCTGTGCCTCTTTACGATAGGAAGGATGTGTGGGTATGGCACTTCATAAATGATGGCTGATATTCGGTGAAAAGTGCTTATAATATGCTGACATTGGAGGACAAAAATGGTACGGCTACCTCCTCGAGGGCTAGTTGCAATTTTAAGTGGTCTGTTGTATGGAACTCCGATAATACCCCTAAGGTAAAACATTTTGCTTGGAGAGCTATTAAAGGAGCAGTGGATGCTAGGCAGAGCCTGATCCAAAGAGGTATGAATATTGATCCCATTTGCCCAATGTGTGGCATTGAAAATGAATCTGTAATGCATATGCTTGCTCTCTGCCCTGATGCAAAAAGAATCTGGTACCTCTCCCCCTTACGATTAGAGGTGGGAAAGTATGAGGGATTGGAATTCGGTGAGTGGTGTGGCTCTATCTGTTTGCATCATAGAGATCCTCACTGGTGGAACATTTTCTTGGCGATCTTATGGGGAATATGGCTTTGGAGAAATATGTGGTGCTATGAGAAACGCAGGAAAGACATGATGGATGTGATCCACAAAGCAGTGAGCATGGTGGGAGATTACGAACAAGCTCAACAGGACATGACCAGCAGGTGTATACTCTCAATACAAATTAGTTATGCCACATTACCAGCAGGTGCACCATGAGCATGGTGCACCCTGGTGTATTATACAATTTTCAAAAAAGAGTAGGAATTTATGCTAAGGTGCAGTGCATTTTGCAACCTAATAGATGATTGGTTTTTAAAGTTTAAATATATTGTTAAAAAAATAAAAGTATAAGGAAAAAAAAAATCATTTAATTTAGAGATTAACCAAAGCTATGGGAACAAAGCAAAATTTTATTTTGATAGCTTTCCTGCATTATAATTCCCATTTATCGTCAAAAAACCATGCACATGGTGCACCTAGTTAAATAAAAAAAAAGGCTGAAAGAACATTTAGCTGTTTGAAAAAGAACATGCAGGTTTTTGAAAAAGAACATGTTTGTGTTTAACAAAGAACATGCATTATTAAATAACATAAATACATTACAAAAAGAACGTGATAAAATTTTATTAAAATTTTATGAAAAATTACACATTAACGGAAAAAACCTTTACCAAACATATCATATCCCCAAAAATTGTTTTTTCTCTCTCCAAAAATTAAATTTCCATAATAATTTTAGTTTTCTCTATCTAAAATATTTTCAACTAAGAAAAAACCAAGATTTCATTTTCAAATTAAATTTTAAAATTCAAAATAACATATGTTAAAAGAGCATAAAATATAATGTAAAGAACATATAATTTCATACCTAAAGAACACACTGATCAAACTCAAAGAACATACGATAATAAAAATGATATTCAAAAAAGAATTTGTGCGTTACTCGTTACCTCAAAGAAAACACGAGCCAAATTTAAAGAACATACTTTGTATTATTGAAACCCAAAAATGTTTTAAAAATGTTTTAAAAATGAAAAATGTCCATTAAGGATAATAATTTAAAACTGAAAACAGTTTAAAGAGAATAATTCTCTATAATTTTACCCTGATTTTTTTTTATTTTTCACTAATTTAATGTTAATTAGTTATGCCACATCACCAGCAGGTGCACCATGAGCATGGTGCACCCTGGTGTATTATACAATTTTCAAAAAAGAGTAGGAATTTATGCTAAGGTGCAGTGCATTTTGCAACCTAATAGATGATTGGTTTTTAAAGTTTAAATATATTGTTAAAAAAAAATAAAAGTATAAGAAAAAAAAAATCATTTAATTTAGAGATTAACCAAAGCTATGGGAACAAAGCAAAATTTTATTTTGATAGCTTTCCTGCATTATAATTCCCATTTATCGTCAAAAAACCATGCACATGGTGCACCTAGTTAAATAAAAAAAAGGCTGAAAAAACATTTAGCTGTTTGAAAAAGAACATGCAGGTTTTTGAAAAAGAACATGTTTGTGTTTAACAAAGAACATGCATTATTAAATAACATAAATACATTACAAAAAGAACGTGATAAAAATTTTATTAAAATTTTATGAAAAATTACACATTAACGGAAAAAACCTTTACCAAACATATCATATCCCCAAAAATTGTTTTTTCTCTCTCCAAAAATTAAATTTCCATAATAATTTTAGTTTTCTCTATCTAAAATATTTTCAACTAAGAAAAAACCAAGATTTCATTTTCAAATTAAATTTTAAAATTCAAAATAACATATGTTAAAAGAGCATAAAATATAATGTAAAGAACATATAATTTCATACCTAAAGAACACACTGATCAAACTCAAAGAACATACGATAATAAAAATGATATTCAAAAAAGAATTTGTGCGTTACTCGTTACCTCAAAGAAAATACGAGCCAAATTTAAAGAACATACTTTGTATTATTGAAACCCAAAAATGTTTTAAAAATGAAAAATGTCCATTAAGGATAATAATTTAAAACTGAAAACAGTTTAAAGAGAATAATTCTCTATAATTTTACCCTGATTTTTTTTTATTTTTCACTAATTTAATGTTAATTAGTTATGCCACATCACCAGCAGGTGCACCATGAGCATGGTGCACCCTGGTGTATTATACAATTTTCAAAAAAGAGTAGGAATTTATGCTAAGGTGCAGTGCATTTTGCAACCTAATAGATGATTGGTTTTTAAAGTTTAAATATATTGTTAAAAAAAAATAAAAGTATAAGAAAAAAAAAATCATTTAATTTAGAGATTAACCAAAGCTATGGGAACAAAGCAAAATTTTATTTTGATAGCTTTCCTGCATTATAATTCCCATTTATCGTCAAAAAACCATGCACATGGTGCACCTAGTTAAATAAAAAAAAGGCTGAAAAAACATTTAGCTGTTTGAAAAAGAACATGCAGGTTTTTGAAAAAGAACATGTTTGTGTTTAACAAAGAACATGCATTATTAAATAACATAAATACATTACAAAAAGAACGTGATAAAAATTTTATTAAAATTTTATGAAAAATTACACATTAACGGAAAAAACCTTTACCAAACATATCATATCCCCAAAAATTGTTTTTTCTCTCTCCAAAAATTAAATTTCCATAATAATTTTAGTTTTCTCTATCTAAAATATTTTCAACTAAGAAAAACCCAAGATTTCATTTTCAAATTAAATTTTAAAATTCAAAATAACATATGTTAAAAGAGCATAAAATATAATGTAAAGAACATATAATTTCATACCTAAAGAACACACTGATCAAACTCAAAGAACATACGATAATAAAAATGATATTCAAAAAAGAATTTGTGCGTTACTCGTTACCTCAAAGAAAATACGAGCCAAATTTAAAGAACATACTTTGTATTATTGAAACCCAAAAATGTTTTAAAAATGAAAAATGTCCATTAAGGATAATAATTTAAAACTGAAAACAGTTTAAAGAGAATAATTCTCTATAATTTTACCCTGATTTTTTTTTATTTTTCACTAATTTAATGTTAATTAGTTATGCCACATCACCAGCAGGTGCACCATGAGCATGGTGCACCCTGGTGTATTATACAATTTTCAAAAAAGAGTAGGAATTTATGCTAAGGTGCAGTGCATTTTGCAACCTAATAGATGATTGGTTTTTAAAGTTTAAATATATTGTTAAAAAAAAATAAAAGTATAAGAAAAAAAAAAAAATCATTTAATTTAGAGATTAACCAAAGCTATGGGAACAAAGCAAAATTTTATTTTGATAGCTTTCCTGCATTATAATTCCCATTTATCGTCAAAAAACCATGCACATGGGGCACCTAGTTAAATAAAAAAAAAGGCTGAAAGAACATTTAGCTGTTTGAAAAAGAACATGCAGGTTTTTGAAAAAGAACATGTTTGTGTTTAACAAAGAACATGCATTATTAAATAACATAAATACATTACAAAAAGAACGTGATAAAAATTTTATTAAAATTTTGTGAAAAATTACACATTAACGGAAAAAACCTTTACCAAACATATCATATCCCCAAAAATTGTTTTTTCTCTCTCCAAAAATTAAATTTCCATAATAATTTTAGTTTTCTCTATCTAAAATATTTTCAACTAAGAAAAAACCAAGATTTCATTTTCAAATTAAATTTTAAAATTCAAAATAACATATGTTAAAAGAGCATAAAATATAATGTAAAGAACATATAATTTCATACCTAAAGAACACACTGATCAAACTCAAAAAACATACGATAATAAAAATGATATTCAAAAAAGAATTTGTGCGTTACTCGTTACCTCAAAGAAAATACGAGCCAAATTTAAAGAACATACTTTGTATTATTGAAACCCAAAAATGTTTTAAAAATGAAAAATGTCCATTAAGGATAATAATTTAAAACTGAAAACAGTTTAAAGAGAATAATTCTCTATAATTTTACCCTGAATTTTTTTTTATTTTTCACTAATTTAATGTTAATTAGTTATGCCACATCACCAGCAGGTGCACCATGAGCATGGTGCACCCTGGTGTATTATACAATTTTCAAAAAAGAGTAGGAATTTATGCTAAGGTGCAGTGCATTTTGCAACCTAATAGATGATTGGTTTTTAAAGTTTAAATATATTGTTACAAAAATAAAAGTATAAGCAAAAAAAAAAAAAATCATCTAATTTAGAGATTAACCAAAGCTATGGGAACAAAGCAAAATTTTATTTTGATAGCTTTCCTGCATTATAATTCCCATTTATCGTCGAAAAAAAAAAAAAAAAAAAAAAAAAAAAAAAACCATTTAGGATCGAATTCAAATTAGTCAGAAGTCATTGAGAGTGGTACTTTAAAATTTGTATACGCGTATCAGATAAGCTGCAATTGTCTGATTGGTCCTTAAATTTTCACAATAAATAACATTATATGACTCAACGTATCCACTAATTACAGAGTACATGACAAATTAAATACGATTTATGATTTATAAACATACCACATACCATATAATTAATTTTGTAATGGACCACGATACGTCTTTCTCTACAAGTTTTCTTCGAGAACAAAGGAATTTATTAATGGTGCCCACAAAAAAGAGTATTATAGCCTAGCAAAGAAATTGAAATTGCCATAAAAATAAATTAGTCTAACATGTTTTTTTTTTTGTTTAAGACAAATTAAAAAAACAGACAATTTGTTGAGAAAACTCCCCCTATTTGTTTATATATAATTTATTGTCGCAATAAATATATATTTTTCCTTATGCTTCTACGGGCACTTAAAATATGAGAATATATCCAAGTGCGCATAGCTGCTATTTGTTAGAAAACAAATAAAATGGAAAAATGTGCTACTATATGCATAATAGGTGACAGGTGGTAAGTATTTTGGGGGAAAATGTTCAACCTATAGGATGACAAAAAGTACCACTACATCCATAATAGTACACAAAAAGTATTATTAAGACAACTTATACTTTAATGGTACATTATACATACATAATGGTACATTATAATGTACCACTTCAGAGTCAACTTTTTTCATTTTTTATTATGAAGCTTGCCAAATCTACATTTCTGCCATTCTATATGCATTGTAAATACATAGCAGCTATGCGCTAAGATGCACTCATAATAACATTGATTTTCGTGTTGATCAATCGATCATTCTATCAAACTAAATTCTTTAGGATTTGAAATTCTTTTAGGATACATCAATTTCATTTCTTGAATAACACCTTGAATAATTAGCTTTACTAATTAAACTAGCTAACATCTATAACTTATACAGTATATTGTTTTTTAAAATACTTGTATTTGAGTACTTTAACACTAATTCTCATGTAAAAGATAAATGATATGGAGTACGTTTAATCTTAAATAAAGGTAAAATGGCACTAATATTTTGAGTAAGTGAGAGTATGAATCGTCTTGCCCAACATCAACTGCCACAATGTTCATTTTATTTTATTTTATTTTATTTTTTCTAAAGATAATCTTCTAGCAAAAAGTTGTTATACGATTGCTTTTTAAAAATACATCCAAAAAAAGTGTTAAACTCAAGAGAGACCGGAGAAAACGGCTTAGCCTTGTATTGATATTTATGACAATATATATACACAATACAAAAGATCTAATTTGCCTAAAATTCCTAGCATGATAAACATGACAAATATGCAATATATTAACATATAAACCAACCGACTTCTAATAAAAAGAAAAATTATTACACATAAAAATTTGATTGAAGAGTAAGATGTTTAGCTGATAAAAATTTACAGAGCAAGAAATTGTACCTTTTGAAAAATTCTACTTAATCCCTACTTACAAAATGACAAAACATGATAACCATAAAATTTTCTACCCCGGCTCTATAAAATATCAAACTCTCGGCATAAGAAATTAATCTCTTAAATTGGACCAAATGAAGATCTCGCAAAAAATTTAAAGTACGTCGTATATTGAAAAAACATGTAGGATGCACACACTAATTTATGAGTTTTTCCTTTTCTTCAACGGGATACAAGTTTGTTCTACCATCTTTGATGCATTCAGAGCCACAAAGGAAATGGAACTCTACAAGTGCAATGTGCAAATACAACCTGAAAAAGGCCAAGTTATAATATGTTGTCCCCTAATCGATCGATCAATAATAATAATAATAACTATAATAACTATATAATAAAAGACACACCAATAATGACATAATAATAATAATAATAATAATAATAATAATAATAATAACTATATAATAAAAGACACACCAACAATGACACGTGTCATGTCTTGGTGTGTCCTTAGGTTTTTTTTTTATTTTTTTATTATTTTTTTTTATTTTTTTTTAATTTTTTTATGGTGAATTCTATTAAAGAAACAAATTTTATACAAAAATAATTCCCTAATCTTAAACAATATAATTACTCAAAATAAAAAAAAGATTTGGCATATCCTTAACACAAGTATTTATAAAGCTATATATAATAAAAACATTTTTAACATAGTTTTGATCATTTTCTACATCATTTTATATCTAATTTATCTTTCGTAATCCTTTATTTTGATCAAAATTTGTCAACTATGTCTTTAGAATTTTTATTTGTTTATAAAAACTAATTATATTTGTTATTGAAAATTACCGCGCATGACACAGGTGCTAACCTAGTTAAGTACAAAATTCTCTAACCCACACCTTTTTCAAAAAGTAATACCTTGTTGTGGTTTTCTATTATTTGTTTTGTTTTTTGTTTTTTGTTTATTTATTTATTTATTTATTTTATTTTCAAAAGCATATGATATATGTCATATAATGAATCATAAATTCGTCAAATTTATTAGTATCACGATAATTTTGAAAACTGACAACAAAGAAGTAATAACACCTTTCTCTTGTTTCCTTTTTTAGTTTTTTGTTTTAAAAAAAAAATCGAAAAAAAAAACGATGTCAAACAAGCCCAAGATAGAATTTTGCAATTTTTAATACATAAAATTATCATAACTATACAAGGAGTAGAATATCATAACTAAGTGGAGTATAATATTGCTACAAAAAAAGTGGAGTATAATATAATATTATCTAATTTTTTTCACAAATTTCTATATGTAGCTGGCCATACTGTGTGGCCAGCCATTATGGGGTTACTTCGTTAATGTTATAAGGGGTTAGTTACTCGGTCAGTGTTACAGGGGTTATTCGATCAGTATAATAGATTTATAGGGGTTACTTTGTTTTTTGTACTAGCATTCACATGGTGTGATCAACTGTACATAAGATGTGCTGAAATTTTTTATTTTAATTATCTTGATAATACTACTTGTACTTTTGAAAATTAATAACCATTTCGTGCCTTTTTACTAGCTTTATGACACTTTTACAAATGATTTCAAATTAAATGATTTATAATTAGACAAGCTAGATCTTTAAATAAGAAGCTTCAAATTCCTCACTTAAATTTTATTTTATGTAATTTACTAATCAAAATAAAAGGAGCATAAAATTTCAGACACGTCATAAAATATGCTAAAGGAAAAGTAGCAAGGAACTTTCAGCCATTAATGAATAAATCAAATGAATACTCGTAGATAACTTCATTGTTACATATAACAAGCTAATAGCTATATAAACAATGAACTAATTAATTAATAATGATACTATATTATGAAATCTAATATATTGAAGCTATAATATAATAACAACGACATTACAACTTCAATGCATTCCATAAGCTACAAAAAAAAAATAATAAAAAAAAAATTCACTCTAAAAAAAGCTTGATTTATTTTTCCCCCCTTTTTTGAGTTGAAAAGAGTAATAAATTATTGCTAGAATGCTAATATCATACTTCGTATGATATAATATGTATATATGGTACAATAATTCATTAAATTAAATTAAATTAAATATGGGGTGAGTAGAGTTTAAAAAGAGTTTGTAAGAGATTAATTTGCAACCTTAAATGCAAAATGTAGTCAGAAGTACGTAGAAAAAGGTGGTCTAGCTGCTGCACCCTTTGGCCACCGGGTATAACTCTTTGCAACTTCCTAACCTTCCTCAAAACCGCTTCATGTGATTGTCGTGGCTGCCCCTTCTTACATCGCCACCTCCTAGTTGCGACACGTGACATTGCTGGTGTACTAGAGCCTTTCCTCATCAAACGCATCGTCGTGGTTGTTTGGTGGGGAGGGAGGGAGAGAGAGATAGAGAGAAAAGAGTGGTATAAGCTAGCTAAGCTTAGCTTGTTGTGTAGCTGGCTAATAGCTAGCAAAGTGAAGTAAGTTTGTTTTGTGTAGAGAAAAAAGAAGGGGGTAGTGAGGTTTATAAATGCCCTGAGAAGAGAGGGTGTTTGTCCCATGTGAGGTCATCCAAGTTGTGGTCATGGGCAGATGGGACTTTTTTTTGGGGCTTAAATTAGCTAGCAACGACAATCTTCAATTTTACTCTTTTGTTCAACCGTTTCGTAGCGTAGTAATATAATATTAGGGGTGTCCGCTATTCAGATATAATTTGTTTAAAGTTCAATCCAACATTTACTTATTTAGATCACATTGTTTTCAAAATTAAATTGGATCGAATAAATTTTCTTTGAGGCCTAGATTAGATTGAAATTTCATTGAAATACTAGTAGATTTTAAAATCAGATCTAAGGGACTTTTTTTTTTTTTTTTTTTTCAAGTATGAATATAATTTTTCAGGGGCCTATTTCGTCATTTCTATACTTTCTATTTTGTTAGCATTGAACCATATATTTTTTTTTTCAATTTCTATTGATAAACACATATATATTTTTTAGTTCTATAATACCATAATTTCCAGACATTTTTCGAAATTATGCGTAAACGTTCGGCTAATTTGTGATTTAGTTTTAAAAGCAAGAAAAAAAAAGATATGAAGAAGAAATTGGTTTCCCTTTTCTTTAAAAAAAAACAGGAGGGGGGGGGGGAGGGGGTTGGGTTGGGAAGGGCAAGAAATTGGCAATTACTTGTATTATTGGATTTTGGAATGTAAATCCATCAAATCTTAAATCGGAATGGATCAATTAGAAATTCCAAGTGGATTGAAATTAATATTATAAAATCAAATTCTATTTAGCCTATTTAGACTCGCTCTAAACTTAATAATCCAAATAAGACAATGATAAATACCGGTAACAATTATCTAATGAGGCTTTAAAGTTTGGAGATGATAATAGTAATAGACACTTGTTATGACCCACTTTATCCGGTGAAAATGAAGGTTTAGTTAATTAGACAGTGTTCATTAAGTTAGAATGATGATCAATTTTACATTTATGTCGTCTTTGCTTTCATATGCCTAATCAATTAACAACACTCCTAACCTTAATGAGAATGTATCCCTTACCATAATACCATAAGAGAGTAAGAGATAGCTCAAGTGGTTAGAGCTTTTCTTCCGATTCCAAGAGATCATGAGATCGATTCTCACCCCCACCTTTGTGGTTTTCTAAACAATACAAAAAAAAAGTTGGTATAACATCTACCCAAAAAATTGTTGAATATAACAAATTCATACTAAATTGGTTTATAAAAATGTTCCCTTCTTTAAAACTAGCACTTTATGCACGCGATGTGTGCTTGCTTTAAGAATGCATGTAGTCACTATTTAAAAATTCATATTTAATAATTTAGAACGAATATCAAGCGGGATAAGTATCTCTTATTATAAGTTTCTATCACAAATAATTAGTTAAAAACTATAAAAAAAAAATGATCAAGAAAAATATCTATATATAAATTCTATAGTATGCCAATTGTTGTCACATAAATGCTTTAATAAATTATTAAGCTTAGCGGTATTATTAATCATGATTATGGCCTAAAGAATAGATAAAAAGCTAAATAATATACAGAGTACGAAAAATTCCCAACACTTCTTATAATATTAAGTCATAAAAATTTTTAATATTGAATATTGTGTTTCTAATATATACTATAGATTTTGTTTAAATATTTTTATGCATTGTGATATGTCGTTGAAAATGATAGAATAATTATTATATAAGATATCGATTTAACAAAACATATAATAAAAAAAAAAATCCAAATTTAAGACAAAAATATTGAGTATGAGGAAAAACCTTGTATGGAGCCGAGGCTTATACGCACGCAACTGACATTATACTGAACATAGTGACCCTAATTTTAACATAGTAACCTTATTTTTAACATATTAACCTTTATTAAAGCTTGTGTGACCTTTAATATTATTGTAAACTTGAAATACGACAATACGTTGAACATAGTGACCTTAATTATAACATAGTGACCTTTATTATTTATATTGACCAGTATATAAAAATTTCATTAAAAAAACCCTCTTATAGCCTTTATAATAACAAAATGACTTTTATTTCAACATAATAGCTTTTATTTTAATATGGTGACCCTTTTTTTTATTAATAAAAGAAGCATAGTGTATCTAATATTAGTGGTCCACAATAAATTCGTGTGAACCAGGTCCACTTAAGAGTAAAGTTAAAAGTTGATTGATTGGCACATACATGCATGTAAATGTTTTTTTTTTTTGGGTTTCTTATTTTTATTTAAAGTATTTTTGACAGGATTTTTTGCTTTCTTATCAATGACTTAGCTATTTAAAATTTTGGAAAATCACATTATTAGGCAAAATTTTATTTCTTTTTTTGTTTAGCTTTTAAGGGCAATTTAAGTACTTTAAAAGTTGGACAACAATTTTTCATTCTCTCTTTCCCTTGGCATATATAACAGAGAATTATAATTGTTGAGTAGATGTAGAAATACTTTTCTATATACTCCTTTCGTCTCTTATTTTTTATCCCATTGCATATATTTGGGTAAAATGTTTAAACTTTGACTATGAATTCTTGTTATCTATAAGTGATAATATATTCATGTAAGATCTTGTTGAAATCGTCTTATAAATATTAAGATTTTTTATAATTATTACGCATATAGAAATGAAGATATATACATTTTATGATGCGTCTTGTAGACAGTGAAAAGTCAAATGGGGCAAAAGATTATCGCGAAGTGAGTAGTACATAACTTTTAAGGAAAGAAGCTTAAGTTGGTGATTTAAGCCAAGAAGTAGTCTTATATATATTCAATAACGCCTCCTCGATCACAACAAATAATTTAATCTTGAGATAATATTTTCAAGGAGGGGTACGGTGAATGAGAATTGAACCTAACTTGTGACCCTTTTGTCAAGCTGGCTCTGACAACATGTCAAAATTAAAGACCAACTTAGTTAAAAACAAAAGCTGATGGTTGAAATCTTGGATTGCATATATATTTATTCTAGTATGGTCTAATGATTTTTGTATTTATGGGGATGGTTTCCATTAGATCCACTAACTTGTATTCGAAATATTGTTAACTTTAGTGATTTTGCATAACTCTTTAAAGTCTTAGCTTAATTAGCAAAGCAATTTCCCGGTCTTCCACTTACTAGATTTGCAATTCTAAATTAATAAACAAAAAAAAAAAAAAAAAATCTCTCACTAAGAGAGATAGAAAACCCTTTCTTTTAAGGAAGAAAAAATATTGTAGGAGAAGAAATATAATCACGAACTTACAAGAACAAACAAAACTAAAAAGTTTCTAATGGAGGCGGCAAGGCGCCTCCAAAAGTGACAAAAACAGTAATAAAAAAAATTAGGGTTCTTCATTGAAAAATTAATTGAAGCCCCTCTAAAATCCACTAATAGAGACTAGTATTTAAGGGAGAAGAGCGTGAAAAGAAGAAGAAAGAAATTTATCACTTATTATTACTTTATATAGTATAGTGTTGCTATCTATATAATACATTTTGCTTTCCTATATATATATAGGGGAAGGATCTCGTGAGAACCCCTCTTATATGTGAAAACTCTTTCATATGTGAGGACACTCTCATGTCCTAAATTTTTACTCTATGTTCTAAATTAATAGTCACATGTTCTAAATTTTAAGTTATTTGTTCTAAATATAACTTATATGATCTAAAAATTGTGTTCTAAGATTTTTATTCATATGTTTTAGATTTTAAATCATATGTTCTAAATTTTTACTCTTATGTTCTAAATTTTAAATTAGTTAGTTGTTCTAAAATTTTACTTACATGTTCTAAATATTAAATCAAGTTTTCAAAATTTTATCACAAGTTCTAAATTTAAAATTAGATGTTCTAAATTATTACTTACGTAGATGTTCTAAAGTTTTATTCATATGTTCTAAATTTTAAATCACGTGTTCAAAATATTAAATCATGTGTTCTAATTTTTTAATCATATGTTCCAAAATTTTTACTCACATGTTCTAAATTTAGATCAGTTCTCATATAAATATGTGTTCTCACATATGGACCATCTCCACAAATACTAAAATCTAAAACATATATATAGGGGAGGGATCCGGTGAGAATAGATCCATATGTGAGAACACATACTTATATGAGAAATGATCTAATATTTAGAACATGTGAGTAAAAATTTGGAACTAGAGGTGGCCAGTGGGCCGAGTTGGACCCAGCCCACCCTGACCCGCACGACTGGTGGGTCCGACCTGGTTTTAACCCGACACCAACCCGGCATAGCCCGGGTTTATCCCGGGTTGTGTCGTGGGTCCAAAATTTTCGACACAATCCATTTCGACCCAGCTCGTTTTGACCCGTTTGATTCGGCCCAACTCGCACAACCCGTTTTAACCCATTTAATTCGACCCACCCAACCCGTGAACCTACCCAACCCGACCCAGCTTGCACAACCCAGCCCACCTTGCACGCCCAACCCGCACGGCCCACGACTCAGCCCACCCCGCACGCACGACCCACTCAACCCGCACGACCCACACAAACTTTTTATTATAAGTATAGGAGTGATTTGATTGAATTATTTCGTACTTTTGATGGTCGTGTTAGTTTTATAAGTGATACATAGACTTCTTGTTTTGGCTAACCTTTCTTTGCATTACTGTACATTGGGTGGATGATGATTGATTTATTCAAAAACGTATACTTTATTTTGAAGCTATGGAAGAAAGGCATACCGGTTTATACATCAAAGTTCGTATTATGGATTGTTTAAAAGAATTTCACATGAAAATGTATACTTTATTTGAAAAATGACTTGAGTTGAATTTGTTGTTGGGTGGTAATCTCTTGCATGTTAGATGTTATGCACATATTTTGAATTTGTCTGTTCAAGAGGGTCTCGGTGAGTTGCAACCATTGCAAAACCCAATTAGATCAAACTGTTATAAAATGGATTAGGATTACTTCCTCAATTAGATGGAAGTACATGGCTATGTGTAAAGAGAGAGGTCTTAAGAAAAGACAATGGTTTATTGATACCCCTACCCATTGGAATTCTACTTTTAATTTGTTGAATGATGCTATAAAGTATCTTGATGTTTGGACCCAACTTTACAATGAGACTCGTGTTAATCCTAGTGAGTTAATAACCGAAAGTCATTGGACTAATGTCTCTATCTTTTGTTCGTGATGTTTTAAATGCTTTTGATAATGTGACTCATATTTTCTCTTATATCTATGAGTCTAACATTCATTTAGTCATATTGGAGTGTGTTAAATTTGTTCACACCATCGAAGAGCATATGAAAATTGATGGATTTTGTCCCGTTCTTGATAGCTGATATATGTGTTTTATATGCTATTTTATCCCTCGTCCCATGGTTATTTTTATGCATATTTGAGCTCTTTGGGGCTATTTTTAGTACTAATGTGTGGTTTGAGTGTTTTGTAGAGTTGGCATTTGTTTTGTAGGAATTTCCTGGATTTTTCGGTGATTTCTATGGTATTCCGGCCACTACGAGATATCGAAGCTTATGTTCACATTCATGATTGTCTTTTGTAGCCATGGACCGATTATTTCGGTGACTAAGGGCTTGGTTCGTGGAATTGGTCCAAGTAATGGACCAAGGAAGAGGAATTAGGCCACAAGTGTTTGGAGCCCAAAGAAAAAGAAGAAAGAAGACTCGGCAGAAAAAGACAGGCCCAATCGGGCGAATGCCCAGAAAGACAGTTTGAGCAAAAAGGCGGGCCCGATCGGGCGGCCCTTCGCCCGATTGGGCGCGTGTTTTTCCTGGGGAGTTGAGGACTTGTCGTTTTAGTTATTTTTGGGTTTAGTATTTAAACTCTTTTTGTAAGTTTTATTAGGGACGTTTTTACACTATAGTTTTCATTCTTAAACTTTTAGAGTGATTTTAGTGAGAGATAATTGTTGAACTTAAGTTTCCCCCTTTTAGTGCAATTTCATATTTCTTTCATTCGGTATTATTTCTCGTCTCTTTTATCGCTTTATTTATTGCTTTGATTTCAATTGCTTTGTTATTTTGTGCTTTGATTTCAATCATGTTTTCTTTATATGCTTTGATTAGTTTAGATTTAAATATGTGTGAGTAGTTATCTAGGGTTCTAGGGGATCTATAATTAATATGAAGGGATGAATTGTTTTGGTCGTTTATTGATATTGTATAATAATTTCTTATTGGATTGTTTTAATTCATTACAATTGGATTATGAATCGAGCATATGTGATTTGATTGTAAAAGTATAGCAATATTGAATTGATGAATCGAGCAGATGTTAATTTGATAGTAAAGGCTATTTTCAATAGGAACTTAGATTTGAAATTGCGAGAGCCTTTTTGTAACACCCCGTATTTTGATACGTATTTTCTAAATTAATTAATTAATTATTATTTCCTAAAAAGGGTATTTTAGTAATTTAAATTACTATTTGAATTTTGGAGCCGAAATGATATTTGAATTTTGGCGCCAAAAGTATTTTGAAACCTAATTATTATTTTTAGATTTTGGATAAGATTTATTATCCATTTAATTTATTTAAAAAACCGGATTATTTATATATTTCAGATGTTTTAATTAAAGCAAAAACTATATTTTATTATTTAATTAATAAGGTCCAAAAATTCCTATTATTGAATAAGATTTTCGGATTTTCTTAGTGTGGAAAATATGATTTTCAAGGTTAATTTATTTAGTGAATAATTGGTATATTATTAATTAATTATTTTTTACAATAAATATTATTTACAAAATTATTTTTAATTCCTTAAATCTAGCAAAATAACTCCCTAAAATATACTAATAGGATCCGAAAATTTGAACTATGGAAGCTCAATATTTTTTACCCTCATGGTAAAATTTTGGGTGATTTATTTTGAAAAATTGTATTTTTAATTATCTCCTTAAAATCTCTTATTTTCCTTAATTTTATTTCTCCATATCCTAAATATTTGATCATCTTATTTTCCTACCTTATATCTTCCTTGATTATTCCCCAAGTAATCTCTTTTACCATATTATTTTTCATGACAGCACACTTTACTTGATTCTATTATTCTTAATCACCTTAATATCAAAACTTTCCATATTTCTTTCATTCTCTTCTCCAAGTAATTCCTTAATTCTTTTTACCATAATTCTTCCTACATTCTCCTACCATAATTCTTGCATGAGCTAGCCTATAAATACCCCCTCATACCTCTCATATTCTTCACACCAAAAACTCAATTATCTTCTTCTCTTTTACTCTTCTTTTCCCTCAACCTTTTCCTACTTTTCTTCTCCTCTTTTCTAAAAGAAAATCTTCCCTTATATCTTTGGAGCCAATTTTCAAGCACTTTTGGTCAGTTTTGGGGTTTTTCTATTTCACAGAAAATTGTTTCTCTCGAAAAATCATTGAGGCTAGGCTCAAGAATCACCCAATTCGAAGTTACATCGAAGGAGTAAATTCAATTCTCTTTAATCCTATTCCTTTATTTTCTTCATGGTTAGTTTTCTAAAATATAAATACCTATTTCAAAGTTATAATTTTATATTAGAGTATTATTTTTAAAAGAGTTTTATAGTCCATGCACATTAGATTTGGGTTTATGTCTAAAGATGTTGTGATAACCTTATGGTTATGTTAATTGCAAGGTGTATTCGTGATTGAACTTTGAAAGTGCAAAGTGTTGATTGATATTTAGAATCAAGGTACGTGTAGGTGGCTAGATATCTTCGAAAGTGATTGGTTTGAAAAGCCTGTTTTATATGGTTTTATTGGTGATTGAATTAAATTGATTTGAATCATGATTTATGAAATAAAGTATGTTTGGTGGTATTAATTTTAATATTTGTTTTAATAAATGTATTTTTAAAGGATTGATTTTAATATTATGTTTTGAGTGATTTGAAATTATTTATTATGTTTAAAGAAATTTGGTTTAAAAAAAAAATATTGGATTGTTTTAAAATGTTTTTAAAAAGGTTTTTCAAAGTAAGAGTTATTGATTTTGAAAAGTTATTTATATGAGATTGAATTCTCAAGTATTTATTAAAAGGCTGATTTTGAAAGCACGTTGAATTAAATAAAAAGGAGTTTTGAGTTAACCTATTATAAAGGTTGATTTTATTCAAATAGGAATTTTATTGAATTATTTATTAAAGCTTTACAAGCATGTTGTTAGTAATCCCACTATGCGGATTTGGTAGATAAGACTTTGGACTTTGTATGACCGAGTCTTTCCTCAAGAATAGCCTTGTAATATAAGGAGACTAGCTTGGGGGGTGTGCACACTTGGGTGAGGAATTGGTTTTAAAAAGAGGAATTGGTTTTAAAATATGAATTGGTTTTATTGAATTGATTTATGACGTATTGAATTATTGAAATTGGTTTTATAAATCGTTTCATCGAATTATTGAATTATTGAGAATTGGTTTGAAACATGAGTTTTGGAATTCATTGGATTAATTATTGGAATTGATTTTAAAAACATGTTTGCAAATAATTGAATTTACTTTTCTTGCACTTATCGTACTTAGCATATTTTGCTAATCCGTATTTCCGGTTTATTTTGGTTCGCCTTGTTTACCGTAATGGTAAGCAGTGTTGACTATTTTTAATTAGGTGGAGCCATGAATGAGCATATGGGAGTCCCGGGATTTTTTTCACCTAGTTTAGGAATGTTGGTCTTGTCTTTATTTTGAGTACTTATAACAATGTTACTGTTTTTATAAGTATTAATAAAAGAAAGTTGAGTTTCCTCTGCAAGTTTTGTTATTGAGTTAAGTATTTTGAGTAGCCTTGCGTAATCACGTGGCGGTAATAGGCCTAAGTTTATCTCTACGATATAATTATATGTATTATACTAGTATTTCCCTATCTATTATTAGTTACCGGTCTTAGGAATTACTTTTGATTAAGTGATACGACTTTAGCCTGTCAATAGCATGCATGAAACGTAAGTGGCATACTTATTTTAGTAAATTCCCAATTATTTATGGAATCGCTGTTATTCTTGACCCCAATGTCAAAGCCAAAGGTTTGAAAAATCTTTTAGAATTATAAAAATTACGTTAGCTTTGATTCCTTATTTTGTGATATAGGGATATGTAGACATATTAATTAAAAGCAAGTCTTTAAATTGTTAATTTTGTAAAAATTAAACCACCTTAAAAATATATATGTGCAAAATATTATTTCAAAATAAAAGTTCAAAACTATTAAAAAAAACACAAATTTGGATATTTGACCCACACAACCCACTTAGCCATTTAGCCCACCTGACCCTAACCCCCGAACCCAGATCAACCCAAACCCACGAACCCAGCCGACCCTAACCCACCCAACCCACAAACCCAGCTTGACCCACCCTCCGACCCATCTCGACCCACCCTCCAACCCACCTAACCCACGAACCTAACTCGACCCACCCACGGCCCGTCTAACCCACGAACCTAGCTCGACCTACCCATGACTTGTCTAACCCACGAACTCAACCCTGGTGTATCCAATTTCTCTGACCCAACACACGAACCAGCCCACCCTACCCTACATGGGTCGTGTCGTGTGTCATGAAACCCCAACCCGCGACCCACCTAACCCTAACCCAGCTCGTACAACCCGCATGGTGGACACCTCTATTTGAAACATATGAGTAAAAATTTAGAACATGTGACTCAAATTAAAATTTAGAACATATGAGTAGTAATTTAGAACATCTGCGTGAGTAATAATTTAGAACATCTGATTTAAGAATTAGAACATGTGAGTAAAAATTTAAAAAATCCGCTTGACAAAATTTAAAACATATGACTAAAATTTAGAATATTTTATTTAAGATTTAGAACATGTGAATAAAAATTTAGAACACCAAGTATAAAATATATAAAATATTAGTAAAAATTTAGAACATATGAGTAAAAATTAGAACATATGCTTTAAATTCTAGAACATATGATTTAAAATCTTAGCACACATGTTTTAAAATTAGAACATATAAGTTAAAATCTTGGAACAAGTTATTTAAAATTTATAACATTTAACTTAACTTATTTATGGCTTAGAACATGTGAGTACTAATTTAGAGCATTTGAATTAATTTAGAACACTTGAGTAAATATTGAGAACATTAGATTTAAAATTTAGAATATGCAAGTAAAAATTTAGAGCCCACAGAGTGTTCTCACATAAGAAATGGTTCTCACATAAAGGAGAGGTTCTCACGAGAACCTTCCCCTATATACATATATATATGTATGTATATATATATGCGGGTGAAGTGTGAGCCATCAGATCAGATGGAGCACGATCAACGGCATAGATTGGTTCTTAGTTCTCATTATTCACCTAGGTTTTCACATGATCTCAATTATACACACACACATACACGCACGCACACACGCAACCTCTATTTTTTTTAGTTGACACGTTTTGACTTTAATACTATTCACACACTCCCCTTTGATTGTGTTTTGTGCTTTATACGTAAGAAAAAATATAGTCATGTGGGATCTTGTTAGATACGTCATGATATAAATTTTCTTATTAAATACCAACTTTTTATAATTTTTACTTATCGGTAATTAAAGATATTAATGGTTAAATTTGTGCATTGACAAACATGACTAAAGAAACATGTCAACTAAAAAGAAATAGAGGAAGTAATACATGTTGATTTAGGCCTTGTTTGGTTGCACATTTATAATGGGGGAAATACAAATTCATGGGAAGTGCATTTATGAGTTGTTTGGTTAACACTTATGTGGGAAGTGGAAATTACTTGGGAAATGGAATTCCTACGAAACATAGGAATTTAATTACCCCACTATACCTAGGTCAATCAAATTTCCCTTGTTTATTTTTACATGAAATTACATACTTACCTTTTTTTACTCTCTTAAATTGGGAAAGGTGGGATGAAATTACAATCTTACCCTCTATAATTGGGAAAGGTTCTTATAATATATGAGAATTACATAGTGTTAACCAAACAAATTATAGGAAGTATATTCATGGGAATTACAAATTCTTTTATGTCAACAAAACAAGATTATACATTTCCTATGAATTCTAATTTCCCATGAATTTTAATTGCCTATGGGAATCTACTTCAATTCCCATATGCAACCAAACGAGGCCTTAATTTTTGGATTTGGGTATATAGATACTTCTCAAAGCATTTTTGGATTTGGATTAATTCAACATTGATCAAATCCCTTGAAGTTAAGGAGATTTCATTTAGGAGTAATTTAACACTTCCACCAATTTTTATTAGATGCATTATTTTTGAAATTGGTAATTTTAAGGTAATTTTTGGAGTAGAGAGAGATAGAGAGAAAAATAAATGGGGCCTATGTGATATGAGAGAGATAGAGAGAATTTATTTATTTATTTATTTATTTTTGACAAAAGCAAATGCATTCATAAAATCAGAGTTTACAACCTATCGGACACGAACTAAAACTTAAAATATGGCTTTTAACACTTAAGCCGTTACAACAACTTTTGAGGCTACAAACAAAAACAAACTTGAATTGGCCGGATAAGTTGCAGATTAGGGACTCCTTACAAACCAAGGAGCAAAAGCATACTACATTCCATAACGAGAGCAACGGAGAGGATCGAAACTGTTTGACCATGGCTAGCAAATCCTTACCTGGCGGGATCGACTCATCACCAAGTAAGGTCAACAAACAGTTCACTTGAACTAGTGACCTTCCAATCAATAACTTTCTTTGTTGGCAAGAAAGCTTTGACAACGTCGAGGCTCGAGAAACCCCAAAACAAAGTTTAGACGCCTGCTTCAGATAACAACAATCAAGAGTAATGATCACAAGAATCATTACATCCGAGGGAACATAAACCAAACTAGAACTACTCCGACAAAGAACCCACTTCACCTTAGCCAAGGCTAACTTCTTATTCAAACCCCTAAAAACCGCCACTACAAGAAATAGGCTTATTTCCGACGGACTTCTTCCGACGGGCAAGATAATCCGTCGGAATATAAATCCGTCGGAAATTTCCGACGGATTTTCTACGGAATTAAAATCCGTTGGAAAATATGGGCTTTCCGACGGAATTTTCCGTCGGAATATTAAATTTCCGGCGGAATTAAAATCCGTCGGAACTTTCCGGCGGAATTAAAATCCGTCAGAATTTTCCGACGGAATATTCCCTCGGAAAATTAATATTCCGACGGGATATTCCGTCAGAATTTTTTTAAATAATAAAAAAAATAAAAACCCTAAACCCACCCCCATCTCTCCGCCTCTCTTCTCCTTTTTTTTTTCTTTCTTACACCAACTCGCCTCTCTTCTTCTCTTTCTCTCTCCTCTCATTCTCCTTCTCCTCTCTTTCTCCTTCTCTCCTCTTCTTCCTCATTCCTTTCTCCTTCTCCTCTTTCTCCTTCTCCTCTTTCTATTCATCAACATCAACAATCGCAACAATAACAACAACCGGAACAACAATAGCAACAACAACAACCGGAACAACAACAACCTCAACAGCCACCGCCGCTCAACAACAACAACCACCGCCGCTCAACAACACCTACAAGGTCGGAAATATATGTAGATCTAGGTTTATTTTTTAGAAATTTATGATTATAATGATTTTTATGATGAAATTGTAATATAAGTTTTTAAATTTTGTAATTTAAGTTTGTAATTTTGCGGATTTTCGGACAATATAATATATAAATTGTTTATTTCGATGTTTGTGGTTTTTGTTCTGATTTGGTGGTCTCGATTTTGTTTGATTGGTTTTTGTGGTTTCGATTATTTGGTTTTTTTCGGTTTTTTTTAAGTTTTTGGTTTCGATTTTGTGGTTTTTGTGGGTTGTGGGGGTGGAGATATGGTGGTTGTGGGGGTGGCGAGGTGGAGATAGGGTGGGTGTGGGTGGTGTAAGGTTCGTGGTGTGTGGGTTATTTGGTGGTTCTGGGTTGGGTGGATCTGGGCAGGGTGGTCTGGGCAGGGTAGGGTGGGGTGGTCTGGGTCAAGGTGGGTGGATCTGGGCAGGATAGGGGTGGGGTGGTCTGGATGGTGGGTCTGGGTCAGGGTAGGGTGGTGTGGTCTGGGCAGGGTGGCATGGGGTGGTCTGGGCAGGGTGGCGTGGGGTGTTCTGGGCAGGGTAGGGTGGCGTGGGGTATTCTGGGCATGGTGGTCTGGGCAGGGTAGGGTGGTTGGGGTGATGGTGGTTTTTTTTTATTTTTTTTATTGCTATTTTTCGACGGAATTTCCGTCGAAAATTTCCAGCGGATTTTTATTCCGTCGGAAATTTCCGACGGACTTTCCGGTGGCCGGAACTGTCCTTCCTACGAGGAAATTCCGTCGGAAAACGCTGTTCCGACGGAAACAACCATTTTTCCTACAAAAGGTCTTCCGACACCACGTTCCGACGGAATTCCATCGGAAACAGTGTTTTCCGACGAAATTCACGGTGTTTTCGACGGAATTTTTCCGCCGGAAATGGCCTGTTTTCTAGTAATGCGCACCTGTAACCTCTCTTACCACTATAACCACACCACAATCCTTAACACAGGATCTTAAACCCCACTGCACACAACTATCCACATTACTATAGCCAAAACAACTAAGTAGCCTGGAAAGCAATACCATAACACAAACTGAGGCAAGTAAACTCTGATAAATACTAAGAACAAACATACTTAATAAGGGAAAAACCATAGGGCACCGTCCTAATCGAAACCCCGAGACCACTCCCACTAGGAACCTCAAAACCCTAACCCTAACTTCATCGTTTCCGTCACGAACCACTCCTGACGGCGGCGTTAGGCCTAGCCCTCTAGCGCAAGGACCCACGAAACCCTAACCCTAACTTTACCGTTTCCGTCACGGTCAAATTTACCAATGGCCTTTATGACGACGGCGTTAGGCTTAGTCCTTAGACCAATTGTTTCGCCGGTGAAGTTCTTTGATCGTTAGCCACCCTCTCAAAGGTGGGTAAGAGGGGCTCGTTTAGGACGACTTAGCCGCGGATTGAGTCACCACAACCCCTTCAAGACTGAAAAAAGGGGGCTTGAAAAATGAAAATAGGGGGACAGCTGGGAAGAAAAGACGGAGGATAAGAGGAGGCGAAGCCTTACCGGCGTCTACACCAACCTGAGGGATGGGGGGCAGAGGAGAGCAGGGGAAGGCGAGCAACGCTGAGAAGGGAGTGAAAGGCGGAGAAAACGGCTTAGATGGAACTAAAGGATGAGGAAACTCGTCGGAGAAACGGCTACGGCGCCGAATCTCCGGCAAGCACCTAGGTTTCCGGTGGGAGAGGGTTGCTTCTGTTAGAGGAGAGAGAAGAGAGCTTCTGTTAGAGAGAAGAGAGTCGTTCCATTAATCTTCTCTCAATGTGAGAGAATTTATTGACTAAAAGAGAAAGTGATGCATCTAAGGAAGTACATTTTTTGGGTTAATTCAACATTAATGAAATCCGTTAAAGCTAAAGAGAGTTTCTTTAGTAATTAATACTATTAATACAAAAGACAGTTGTTAGAATCCTAATGAATGTGATCACAAATACATTACATGTGACTCGACAATACAAACATATTAAGTAAAGGATAGACCATGGACATTAATATTAAATATATGATATGACGTCATGTCAATTTACACATACATCAATTACTTCCTCCGATTTTTTTAGACGCATCATTTGTGAAAATACGGATTTCTAGGCAGTTTTTGGAGATGAGAAAAAAAGAAAAAAAGAAAAAGAGAACAATCCATGAGATATGAGAGAGATGAAAAGAATTTATCAACTAAAAAGAAAAGTCATGCATCTAATTTGAAACTTGCTTATTTAGAAAATGAAGCATCTTAAAAGAAATGGAGGAAGCTAAGTAATATATATTTTTAATAGGAATCAACTAATGCTATTTCATTTTTTCATTACTCCCTCTATCCCTTTATTAGATGCCTATTTCTAGCAATTATTACTCACATAATAAAGAGAAGTAGGCATCTAATTAAATGACGGAGGGAGTATTCATTATTTCATTGAACTAATATTACACCTAACACATGACCTCAAGTTTACCAAGAATTTATTAGATCTTTGATCACCACCTCAATGAAACAATTAATGACATCAATATTAACAAAAAAAAAGAAAAAAATCTTGCTAATAATAAATTAAAAACTTAATGCTCAACTCATACTTTAATTTCAATTTTAAAATCTATTCGGTTAATTTAATGTTAGGTTACATAGATCTAAATTAATGGAGTATTACACTTATTTAAGAAAAAATTAATTATACTTAGTCTATAAGAACACAAACCCCTCATGCTACTTGTCACTTCTTTTAATTTATCGTTATTAATTTCCTATTTTTTTTTTTTTTTTTAAAAAACATAGCCTTAATTCAATTCATTTATTAATGCTGTTTAGTTCATTTCCCTAATTCCCTAACTTAATTTGTTCCACAAGTATATTCAATTATCACCCTTCCATCCCCACCTTTCCAAACTATTTGTTTTTCCCATAAAGATAATCTATATACAAAAATAACATTATATATCTATAAACAACTCATGCTTTACATGGATAAAAAAGCTAAGCTAGTTTAAAATTAAAGCAAATATTTGTTCACCTATAAGGTGACATGCAATGGTAAGTACAATTATCATGTGATTAAGTTGCTTTAATGAGAGATCTTATACCGTTTTCACACTGATACAATTTATTTTCATTTATATGGCCACGAGAAACACAATCTTGAATTCAAGTTATCTTATAAATTGTGAAATACATTGGTTACATTCTTTAACTTCACCTCTGCCTCCTTTAATTTCGTCCTCATTTTTATTGTCTCATATCGTAAAAACAAGTAGAAATGGCAAAGAGAAGGAAAATGAAAGTCCATTAACCACATTACCTCAAAGAATTATACATCGAAATACTCGCAAGATTACCTAAAAAATTTCTTCTCCAATATCGTCGTGTTTCCAAAATTTGGTGCTCTGTCATAGATGACCCAAAATTTTCTTCAATCCATTTGAAAAGCTATAAAAATAATATAAAACAACCCCACATACTAGTTCTAGAACCACCCAGTATTTGCGTTACTAAACAATTATGCACAATTCGTAGTGCAAACAAGTATAGAAAAATGTCTAGTCTTGAAATAAATGACCCAATGTTTAAGCGTTTTCACGGTGTGGGTTATATCAATGGGTTGCTTTGCATGAAAAATTTTGTATCGGAAAATTGAGTTCACAAATTAGTCTTGTGGAACCCTTCAATAGGGAAAGCTTTGGAGATCCCTTCTCCTCAAATATTGCCAAGAATAGGTATGTGTAGTGGATTTGTTATTGATTATGCATTTGGATTTGACGATAGGCTCCGTTTGTTTTGATGGAAAACAAATCTAATGGAAAATGAATTTCCATGAAAATCCATTTTCTGGAGAAAAACTCAAATTTGGTTAAGTTTTCCGTTGTTTGTTTGTAAGGAAATGTTGTTTGTAAGGAAATTCATTTTCCAAGAATCCTATTTTCCTTTGTATGTTTGGAAATTCATTTTTCATGAATCCCATTTTTCTTTCTTTGTTTGGAAATTTATTTTCCTTTTAAAACAATTTTCCTTTTGTTACTTAATATTGTTTGTGAACCTAATTGTTTTTAAATTTGAACCTAATTAATTTGATACATGAATAAATAACAATCTTGAAACTTTTATTAATTAAAAGTATATAATTTGGGCTTGTTCGAATCACTACTCCAGATAAAATTAGCAGATGAGGTAAACAAACTTCCTGTTATAGCCGTAAATTAAGCCAAGCCCGGCCCTCGACTGTAAGTCAAGAAGAGAACATGAACAACACCCTTGTAAATGATTTAAAAGCTAAAATTCTATAATTCTTCATATTTGATCTACAAATGTTAACCACTTCAAACTAATAATAAAAAACTTCTGCTAATACTCAAGAATACAAATACCCAAGCCAAACAAACAGTAAAAAAATAAGAAAAGAAAAACGGTTGTAGAAAGGACAGGGGCAGACCAAGCAACATATAGCGGCCAATAGCAAACCAGGGAGCAGGAGAAGCAGCTTCCAGCAGCCTGAAGCAGCAACATAAACACCAGGCATCAACCACGCAGCAACATAGCAGTTATAGCAGAACAACAACAGGAAGCAGGAAACAAAAGGCAAAGCAGAATGCACCAAAACCAAGCAGCAGATTGTAACCAAAGCAGTAACCTTGAAGACAGCAAGAGCAAACTACCAGAAATTGGAGTGAAAGCAGCAAGCAGACTTTAATGTTTATGGTCTTTGACAAACTTTTTGATCCAAAGTTTGCGTAGTGGCAAGCTTTTTGTCAAAAATGCTTTTGCAAGCATTTCGCGCTCCACCAAGTGATCAAAAGCCGTAACACACACCCCTTCTTCAATGTCCTCCATCTTCATAATTTCGTCATAAAGCTTCTCCACATCAAGTTGATTGTTTGAAATTTTTTTGAGAGCACTAACCACTTCTTGAAGTTATGCTGAAATGTGTTCCATTTCCGATCCTTCGTCAATTCGAGACCTCTTTCGATGTGGCCTTGAGCCCGACGAGGTACCACTCTCAGCCTTAGAAGGCACGCTATCAATAGTCATACTTGGTTGTCCACTTTCCATTGAAGCATCAACATCAATGCCGGCAAATGTCTTGGAGAAGTTCCCCCGTGCTAAATCTTTACCCACTACTATAGCCATCTCTTCATACATATCAATTTTTCGATTCAAAAACTTTTCACATTTTGGATATTCCTGCAAAAATAAAACGTTATTTGGGTCGTCTTATACAATAGCAAGTTGCTTGGTTAAATAAAAAACTTATTGTATGTATGTATATATAATAATAGGAATGAAGGCTGCTATTAGAATCAACATAAATCATATAAACTAAACTTTATAATCAAAATTAAACATCAAGAAATACAACATTATTTGAAATAGCCAGAAGGTAGGAGGACATGATTTGTTGTCATGCTTCATATTCAGCATATTATCCTACCAAACTCTCTAATCACAAACATTATCCCATTAATCTCTATTACTTACTGTAAATAGATCTCTAGACAATTGATCAAGCAGATTAATATATACAGAAAGAAAATAAATCTCATCATCATCTTAATCAATCAATTGCAAGAAATCGTGTCGTAGTAAGTGTAAATAAAATAATGGAGAGCAAGATGATGATGAAGATGAACAAAAATGTTATTCAGGAAGAAAGATGCAATCTTGATTAAGCAAATCAACATGTTTATAAAAGGTGTATAAAACAACACTACCTTAACATAAGTAGCATATGCTGTGGGAGATGCTGTCACCATCTTCAAGTTATCGTTCCATCCAAACCCGGAGTTGTTTCGGACTGTTGATATAGCCACCCATGCATTCCTCACAGTTTTCATATGATTCTCCACATGTTCTGAGGTGGAATTGGTTTGAAACTTCCCAGAGATAATCTTCGCAGCAGCCACAAAAGAACTTGTTCGAAAAGTATTATTAGGCCGGTTTCCCTTTTTAACTTCTTCAGCTAAAAAGTCGAGTAATTCTTTTGACATGTCCTTTGACCAACGAAAGTTGACCTTTTTCTCTTCTTTTATGACCTAAAACAATCACTGTAGCATTAGAATCTGAAAAAAAAAACATAATAACATATAAGAAATATAAAATTGAAACAGGATAGTAGAGTAATAACTTTAATAAGGTATCACATATAAAAAGTAGATAGAAAATACATAACCACTGAAAATGTTATCTTTAACAAGATAAACTGTTATAGAATATAAAATACATGATTAATGAACTAATTATCTAAAAAGATGCATAAGCTAAGTCCATCAAATTCGAGCCTTCTTGTATACAGTCCACATCGCCATTGCAATGGCCTTTCTCTTCCTTTCAATTTGTTGGTTTTCTTCTCACTCTTTCCCTCGAGTACGTGCTTTACCCATGTGTTGTAAATCTTGTGATGTCATCTCTACTTCAACTTCTCTTGTAATTGGGTCATTTGGGTCAACACCTCTAAGGTAGTTATGTAACACACAACATGCTAGAACTACATCTACTTGGGTTTCATACGGCCAAAATGGCTAGCATCCAAGACACGAAATCGCTTCTTTAATACTCCAAATGCCCTCTCCACAACCATTCTTAGTGAGGAGTGTCGAAGATTAAATAATTCACGTTCATTCTCGGGTGGATTGTTGGTATACTCTTTCAAGTGGTAGCGAATATGCCTATATGGAGGCATGAATCCTTTACAGTCACCATACCCCGCATCAGCAAGGTAATGCTTTCCTACAATTTAAAGAGATTTGTCATAGTTACTAACTTATAACCAATGCATAAAAAGGTAGAAGGCACAATACAATCATGGGATAAGTTGTTTAAAATTAACTTACAGTTATTTGATAAGTGCATATATTTTAAGGGGGCGTTTGGTTCCGAAAATGGAAAAGGAGTGGAAAGGAAACAAATAAGAGGGGAGAAACGAATCATTTAGCTATTACCTTTTCATTTGTTTGGTTTAACCATGGAAAGGGTATTTGTTAAGAGGAGGGTAAGGGTATTTGTTACCCCAAGTTTTTGAGAGGTAACAAATGAGGGGTAACCATTACCTTCAAACCAAACATATGGTAACGGTATCGGTTTAATCGAATCCGTTTCCAATCCAAAAAATAGACTAACCAAACGCCCCCTAAGAGTGACAATGAGTTGTTATTTTGGGAAGAAGGAGAAGAGGTGAATTCTTACAATATTAAGAGCCAAGAAACCAAATTGTTTTTGAAGGGTTACAAGATTTCTCCACTATTCATTGATGCCTATGTAGAGAGTTTGGTCTTGTTAAATTGGGAGTTACTCAAAGAATCTTATACAATTTCTCTAATTTAATTGTTTCAAGAGTAATGAAATTTAAGGTGTTGATCATCATTATTACTCTTCCTTTTGTTTATTTTATTTTCAAGAGATTGTTTTGGTCATTTTAAGTCTCAAGTTTTATTTTTAGCTTGTACCTCAGCTTTGAGCTTACTTTAAAAGATTGAGTAATAATTTTAGTTTGGTGTGTATTAAAATGTGTTAATGACTAGTTAATTAATTAAATGTTGCATCCATATATATATATATATATATATATATATATATATATATATATATATATAGGACCTGTTCGATATCACTGTAGTTTTTTTTTATTATTATTATTTGTTTTTTGAAATTCTTATGATATATGTCATATAAAAAAGGAAATTTTAGAAAATTACACCTGAATAAACACAAAATTTTGATTATAACACCAAAAAATATCAAAGTTTTATTATAACACCACTTAAAAAATTAAAATTTTGGTTTCACCACCTAAATGGTTACGACGTTAGAGGAATTGTTAGTTGGGCCCAATGCAACGACTATTTTTTCCAAAGTCTTATATAATTACGATATCCTTCACAAACATTCAACTGTTGATCTGTTTACACAAAATAAGGGTTCAAATGTTACGAATTCAACAATCAAATTGCCCAAATTGTTTGATTTAAGCATCATTGTTCGGGGGAGGAAGATTTGAAATTAGGTAATTGCGTCAATACCACTGCAGAAAATCCTAATTTATCTTTCTTAAATGTTATGTAAATCAATCTATGTTGTTGAATTAAGTGCATAATTCAGTTCGCATGTGTAAGTAATCATATAATTCGGACTTGTTTCATGAAGTATGTGTGTTAATTGTCCTCATATAAGCGAAAAAATGAACTTAGGGTTCATCGCAAAAATAAATTGGGGGTTTTGATTTTTCGGTTTGATTGTTTAATTTCCTTAGTTCATTTGTATGGTTTTTTATAGTACGATTGGTTTTGCTTATTGTGGATGGCATATTGATGCAGGAGATGTCTTTCAGAAGTTCCTCTCCTTTAAGGGAGAAGAAGTGCAAGTGTGGTGCTCGTTTTGCGAAGCTTACCAGTTGGACAAGGGAGAATCCTGGTCGGAGTTCAGAACGTGCAAGTTCTATGATGCTGTAACTGAAAGCAGGGGTTGTAAAGCATTTGAATAGGTGGATGAACCTGATGGGACAGCCTGGCAAACAGAGATGATCAACAATTTGTTGTTGGACAAGAAGCTGTTGAAAGGAGAAATTACTGACTATAAAAGGGAAGTTGATGATCTTGGTGGACAGATGAGGTGTTTGCTCAATGAAGTGGACAACCTGAGGATGAAATGCAAGGCTTTTTAAACTCAAACAGGAAGAAGATGAACAGATAAATGCATGGAAGAAATGGAAGATCAGAGCACTATGTTCTGTGTGTTGCTTTTGGAATTAGTTTAGTCATGTTAGTGATGGTAGTTATTGGGGGATTTGTAATGCTTAAAGTGTAATTTTTCCTTTGGCATGAACATTAATAGTAATGCTTTTGTAATGGTTTATAAGTGGCAGTGAACCACTTTTGCAAACTAATGTACACATATTTTGGAAGGAATGATTTAAGCAAGTACCTAAAAATCTGATATTGCATTGAAGTGAATGAGCAAATTAGTTGCATTGCTTAACAAAATAGGCTTTTAAAGCCTAACACCAAAGTATTACTTTAACAAAATAGGCTCCTTTGTCCTAAAACCAAAACTATTAGTTGAAAATATTGCATGCTAATGTTCAAAATATCAACCTAAAACTCTAGTTCAGAATAACAACAACAAGATTATTGAGTCAAATTTGCATGTTTGAAAGTCTCAGCTTAGCTCTCCTTGTCTACACTCCAGTCTGCTGAACTTTGTCTTTGTTTGTGGGTTCAGGTTGACTGGAAGAGGGGGTGCCTTGTTGACTTTGTAAACCTTTCCTCTTACTAAGTGGTTCACAACCTGGTTGCTCTTGGGGAAAAGTCTTGTTCCCAATGCTATTTGGACCAGCCTCTACTACACTCTGTGTTTTAAAGAGAAATAAAAAAAGTATAAACATCCAATTGCATCACAAAATATAAAAAATATGAACAAGTCCAAAAGAATACCTTCTTAGCAGCTTTGATCTCACTCTTCTTCCTCTACTCAACTACCCATGGTGAGTTTAAAGGGGGGCTTCCTGCAAATCTTTGCTCAGTTGGTTCAGGTTCAGTTGGGAGCTTGCAAGTCTTGGCATAGTGGCCAAATCCACCACAATTCTTGCACTGATTCTTCCTGTTCTTTCCTCCCTACTGCCCCCCTGCCGCAGATGTTCCCTCACTAGGCTCCAGCTTTCTTTTCTTCAATTTTGGTTTTACAGGCTGCACTTTGAAGGCTAGTGGCTGGGGCTCTCTCATGTTCACTTTCTCCAGTGATTTGGGCCTGGCATTGGTTGAATTGCAGGCTCATATGCTGCTCTGTAGCTGGTCATAGTGTAATAGGGGTGGACATATTGCTCAACATCACTTCTTTGATCCATTATGCATGCAAAGGCATGAACACATGGGATGCCTGTCAACTGCCAATGATTGCAGGAACAAGTCCCATTTCCCAAGTCAACTAGAACTTAGTCATCCTTCAGCTGCACTTCATAAGTGTCATCCCTGACAACTTGAACAATGCAATTCTTAGATACTTAGCTCATCCTTTGAAACATCTTATGAACATATGGATTCAAGTTGGTTGTGATTTCCTTGGAGTCCTCCCACTTCTCATTGTTTCTCCTCATCATGTACCTCCTCATCCATTCCATTTGGGTAAGGATAGGTTTGTCTCTTGCATCTTTAATAACTGCATTGAAAGTCTCACACATGTTGTTTAGTAACATGTTGGACCTGCAATTGTCACTGAATGCATGTTTGCACTAGTGTTGAGTGGGGATATTATTCAAGTAATCATAAGCCCCCTCATCAAGCTCCTTAATCCATTGCATTGGTATTTCATACTCAAGCTACAAACATAACAAGAGCAGTGTTCAAGTTTAAAACAATTTCACTGTTTAATTTGTTCAAAATAATCTAAGCTACATACTTACATGTGTTGTACTCTTGCAGCACTCCAAAAAAGCTCTTTGAACACTGATCTAGTGAATTTCAGCTTGAAATTCGCCCAAATATGCCTAACACAGAACCTTGTTTCTGCATTTGGCACAGCCTCAACTGGAGCTTCAACTAGTCCCTGTTTAACAACATCAAAAAACATTTATCATACTTCACAAAATAAAGAACATGAAACATTAAAGACTAGAAAAAAAAAAGACACTTTTACCTTCTGCCTGTCTGACATGAAGGTGAAGCCTAACCCATCTGCACTCCCAAGGCTTTGCATTAGTGACTCCAAGAACCAAACCCAAGTTTCCCTATTTTCAACCTCACATGTTGTCCAAGCAATAGGGTAAATGCTGTTGTTTCCATCCTTGGACACTGCAACTAAAATCTGCCCTGGGTAAGCTCCTTTCAAGTGGCAGCCATATACCCCAATGATTGGCCTACAACCCCTCAATAAACCATCTTTCAAAGGCCTGAAAAAAACATACATTCTCATAAACAAGGGAGGCTCAGGCTGCTCAATGCCATCTACCACCACATTACAACCAGAACCTGGGTTGTATTTCATTATAGCCTTCCTATAATCCCAGACCCTTGCATATTGCTCTCTTGCTGAACTAAAAATTATCAACTTAGCTCTACATCTTGCCATCCAAGACCTATAGTAGGTCACTTTAACCCCCAGGTCTTGCAGCACCCTATCCATAATCTGCTTAATCTTCCAGGTTGGGTTACTTCTGAACTCCTCAAGGTACCTCTCTGCAATGAACTCTGCAGTGAACTTCTTTTTCTCCCTACTTCTCACACATCTATGCTTTAACCTCATGCCTTTTATTTTCCAAGTCTGTTGTCTAACTAACTTCGCAGCATGAATCTTGAAATTGCACTTCACTCCACCCCTACATATACACAAAGGCATCCTACTTGTCTTTGTGTCAAACCTACAGCCATATCTATTCCTACACTGAATAGTAATCCTTCTACTATCATTGTGCAAAAAGTAGTATTCATACCTATTCTCTGTGGCATGCACTTTAAGAGCTCTTCTCAAAACAAAAACATTGCTGAACTTAAACCTATTAACAAGTACAACAGGCTTAGTGAAGTCAGTTTTCTCATTAAACCAAGGATTGTTGTCCTCTTCATCTGATGAACCATCCAAGCTCCTTAGGTCATCTGATTCTCCCTCAACTTCTTCATGTAGTTGAACCTCACTCACATCCAAGTTCTTAGTTAACCTTGAACTAGGATCCTTTACAACCCCCTGATCATGTACATCAACCTGCTTCCCAAGTCTTCTTGTTACCTTCTCCAAAATCTCTTCAGATTTCTAGACAAACCACCTCTTATCCCCACTATCATACTCCTCCTCACCAGGCTCCCAAGTTATGTCAATGTCACTCCTATCATTATAAGAATACCCATCCTCACTCCCAGCCTCACTGCCCTCACTATTATCCTCAAAAACCAATCCTTTAGCTACAGATTTCTTTTTCCCCTTCCCTTTATCCAACACCTTCCCACTACCAGAAACCCTTTCAAACTTAGCTTTACCTTTCTACTTATCCAACAACTTCCCTCTACCAGAAATCCCTTCACTCTTTCCTATCCCCTAACCCTTATCCTGTCTAGATCTAGGTTTAGGAGAATCTTCCCTTTAACTCACCTTAGGTTCAGTTTTGTTAAGTCTTGGGCTCTTCCTAACTAGTACAATCTTTCTTGTACTTTTCTTCCCCTTTCTCTCAACCTTTTTTGGAGTGGACTAGGCCACATGTATGGGCCTTAAGGGTTCATCTGCAGTCACAAAAACTTCCACAGACCCTTCCCCATTGACTATCTCTAACAACCCCTTCACTTCCTCTTCATTTACTATTTCCCTTCTCCCTGTGTTAAAGGTCCTCCCTCTTTGTTTATACCACAGTCTGTAGTTTGAAGGGACATGAACATTATAATTCACAAACTCATTCACAGCAGCTTCCCTAAAATAATGTACATCTATCTTATCCACTACTACATCCCTCCTCCATTAACATAACCCACCACACCAGCAAAGCAAGTGTTTTGTTTTTAACACTCTTTTGGGAATAAAAGCACCCCCAACTCCGAATACTATATCAATTAATCCTTCTTGGTTGTTGGCCATTTATCTACCCCATAAACAGATGCAAAACAAGTTAACAAAAGCCAATATATCTTACCCCAATTTCACAGTCAAACGCACTACAACAAACATATTTTAAACCAAAACAAGGACAAACAAGTCAACAGGTCACCAAAATCAATGAATTATAGTAAATAATTAACCAATTACACCAATTCATACTTAAATTAGTCACATTCTACTTTAATTACAAGTTCGTACAGTATACAAAGTAAATCACACCCGATTTTACTAGTTTAAGGGTTCCTACTTTTTTTCCCAAATTACCCTACATTCCTCATGAAAATGGCATAATTAACATCATTAGTTGCTGAAAACTACTTTAAAAGGCTCGAAAGGTACCTCTTTTGGAATCTTACTGTTGTTGCTGTCAGAATCCATGAAAAATCCAAGCTTTTTGAATGTTGAAAATGGCTGACAAAGTCTCGCTGAGTTGTTTCACTCCTATACTAACACCTCCCCTTGCAATTCAATTTCTCAACCACACAATTCACTCTAGAGTTTGATTCTTGACAGTAATTTTGGTTGTTGAATATTAACAGAGAGAATTCAATGAAGGAGAAGTAGTTAGGTAATCAATGGAAGAAGATAGAATCGAATTGATGAGGATGAAATTTGGAAGGTAAACTAATTTGTGGGCCCCACACACATTTTCCGTCACAGATTCTGTTATCTGATGGTGAAACCATAATTTTAATTTTTTTAGTGGTGTTATAATAAAACTTTGAAATTTTGTGGTGTTATAATCAAAATTTTGTGTCTTTTCAAGTGTTATTTTCTAAAATTTCCTATTAAAAATTACTCTATTTTATTGAAATCATGGTTATTAAGAAAATTGACGATAAAAAAGTGTAAACTACTTTTTTCTACTTTCCAGTTTTTGGTTTTTTTTAAAAAAAGAAATAGTAAAAATAAAAAACAATAACGAACAAGCCCTTCTTTTCTAGATTTTAGCATATCACCATGAAGAACGTTATGTGGTTGTAAGCACCTAATTGTGTCTCCCCAACCTAAACTCGGTGATGAATAACCTTTTACCGCCAATTGGTCATGTTGCGCGTCGGAATTAAGAATTGCTTGAAGTCCTAGCCCATTTTTATTTCAATCCATCTAAACCAATCCATTCCTACCCCAAACATCCATTCAAACCCTTTTCCTAGCCCAAATCCACAAACCATTGCCTAAATTTCTCTTTTCGTGACCGTAGTCCCAAATTGAGCTTAATTGATTTTTTGGCCCCATAAATTTGATTCAATTCTTATATATTTGAATAGCCCTTGAAATAATCTTTCCAATGGTATATCATAAACCCAATTCCGATTTAAAAAGAATAAGGATTGAGCACAACACTAAAATTCGGCCTAAAACTGACACTCTTGCACTAAAATGACCATATCTGAAAAACTACAAAATATTTTTCCTAATTCAATTGGGTTGGAAAGTATACTTAAAGATCTACTTTCCAAAGATATATTATGCCTTATTCTGAGCTGCAGATCAAAAGTTATAGAAGCTTTAAAAATGCATAAAATTTTCCAAAGTATCGCGCCACGGTACAAAGAACGTGGCACATTACAATGCACCGTGGCACGACACTTTGTAATGTGTCACGATATACAAATTCTATGCTCGATCCCTCTTTTTCTGCCTTGTAGCCTATAAATACGACCCTAAATCTAGGTTTTTGGATAGAACAGAGCAAGAACAAAAATAGAACACTGCAATATACGAGCATCCACATTATAATTTGAGCCTTTAATCATCGTTATACTTATTCTAATCAATGTTTTCACGAAATTCGAAGTCCCTTTGCAATACTTGGAATTCTACTCATCAACCTAGGCTTAATAGGTTGAATTTCAGAGAGTTTGCACAAATCTAAACTTTATTTTATTTTAATCTAATACTTTCAATGTAATTTATACTTTTCTTGAAGTTACTAACATTTTATTCATTATGTAGCAATTTAAAGGAGCGCAGAAATGTGAGTGATTGCTTTATTTTATTGATTTTATATTTATTTTGCTATTATCATGATGGGATTAATTTGTGCTAATTAATATTATGACGTTGCTTCCAATATTTTTGTCGTACTATTTTATTATTGATCACCCTTTTGCATGTTTAATTGGGAATATGTAATTGAAAATCACGCTTAATAAGATAATTTGGACAACCGAATTAGTTTCTCTTAGCTTTTAATCTTATGAACTTTAATAAGTGATCACGATACTTAAAATTGTATGTGGATTAATATTCAACCAACTTAGTAATATTAGTTTGGAGCAAATTGAATAATATATTGTTTGTATGTCTTTTGAATCACAAGAAAGACTTTTCACTATAAGAATCGATTAGAGGCCAATACGGGGGAAGTTGAATTCCATGACTCAACTTTGTACCATCATCCACGATCCTTCATTCGTGGTTTGTAACCATATAGAGTTAGTAATCTCATAGATTATGAATGGGGTGTAACCTTCATGGATCAAATCGTTGTTGTATTTCGTTTGGTCCCTTTTCGTGGTTGCCTTTAATGATCCGTGAACGGTTTACTAGTTCCCTTAAAAACTTGTTGGCAGCTTCCTACTTTTTGTCTCTAATCATATAATTTCGAATCTCGTTTTCTTTGATTGACAAGCGTATTCACAACAAGCTTATTTATTTGTGCCTGCAAGGAAGAAAGGAAAGTGTAAGAGGGATATGGAGATGGACAAATTTTGTTATTTATTTTATAACGATGGTGGCTTCATATAGGTACATTTTGTTTGTCATGAGTGGTGTTAATGGCAGGAGCAGATCTAATAGTTTGAAAGCCATTTCAACACAAAACATGACATCAAATTAGCTTTGCTTTAGTGGTATTGTACTTAACTTAGATATATAATGCGGGAGTCCTGACTTAAGGTGTCTTTGGTCTTAGGTTCAATTCTTGTTATAAGAATTTTCTTTTATTACCTAAGTGCCCCTCTAAGCAATAAATTCCAGATCATCACGGACAACTTACAGCATCAATCGCTCTTTTTTTACTTGGGTTTGGCATCGACGACCTTAATAAAATAAACTTGCAAACTAAATTTCATGGTCCCCATATATGTATTAAATGAATTTTTAAAATGAGGTATGTATTTTGTATATTATATATATAATACACATTCCTCGAAATAATTTTTTCCATGTAGACTAGTCATTTCACCTATGATTATGGCAGCACAATAGCCCTTGGGGCGTGGGCTTTGAGACAAGGTTCCTCGGTTCTTCTTCGTGATTACGTGACTCACTCCGTGTTTGCTAATAATAATACGTCCTCCTCCACTCCACCTTCCAATACTCCTTCAGGTACGCCTTACCCTTTAGCGCATTATATAAATTGTGACAAGTTTTCTGTGCATTATAGTAAGTTCCTAGCAGCCATTGTGAGTGGTCATGATCCCAAATCCTTCAAAGAAGCCATGAAACATGAGGATTGGCAACAGTCTATGCAGGAAGAAATTAAGGCTTTGGAGGATAATGGGACTTGGACCTTAGAGCATCTCCCTCCCGGGAAACGTGCTCTAGGGAGTCAATGGGTGTATAAGGCACAATATTTGTCTAATGGTGGTATTGAACGTCTCAAGTCTCGTTTGGTTGTTTTTGGTAACCATCAGCAGGAAGGCTTAGATTATGGTGAAACGTTTGCTTCAGTTACGAAAATGACCACTGTTAGGGCTTTTCTTGCAATTGCAGCATCTAAAAATTGGGAACTTCATCAAATGGATGTTCATAATGCCTTTTTACATGGTGACCTCAATGAGGAGGTTTACATGAAATTACCTCCTGGGTTTGAAAGTTCGAATCCCTCTTTAGTGTGCCGTCTGTGAAAGTCCTTGTATGGTTTGAAGCAAGCTCCTAGATGTTAGTTTACTAAGCTTGTAACGGCCTTGAAAGGGTATGGTTTCTTACAATCCTACTCTGATTATTCCTTATTTACTTATACTAAAGGCAATGTTCAAATTAATGTCTTAGTATACGTTGATGACCTTATTATTTATGGGAATCATTCCGCTGCGTTAGTTGGCTTCAAGGCCTATTTGAGTGATTGTTTTAAAATGAAGGATCTTGGTCCTTCAAAATATTTTTTTGGGCAATATTATACTCTGCCTTATGATAACATATTCTTTTGGCTCAAATATAGGTGTCCCATTTAAGTTTTAGGGCCATAATTAATATATTTGCGACCATTTCACCTTAAGGTATGTATTTACCCAAAATAATGAATCACACAATCCTAATTACAAAATTAGTACTTCTAGCCCACCCTAATCCTTAAAAATTCACTCAATTTCTCGAACTTAATTACTTTCCTTTACTTTTCTTTGGCATTCAACTACCCTTTTCTTTTTCTTCCCCGTCGATTAGTGATGATTTTTTTTACATTAGCTCAACAAACTAAATAAACAATATTATTAAAAACATGATAAACCCTCCATGGCCATGGTAGCTAGTGGATGCGCTCTGTGAACACAACTCCCATCAACCCTATGTTTGTTTCACCAATCAAAATTGTACCAGCTTGCCTAATAATCTCCAGTGTCCATATTAGAATGAAATATGTGATCTTAAATTTCCTCAGCATTCGAACTAAAGTGAGCGAGTCCGTGAAGATTATAACATCCTTGATCAGCCTTTTCCTAGCCCACCGCAGACCTTCCAAACAAGAAATCATCCTAGAATAATTTTTATCTAAATCTTATATAGTTGGATAGCTTTTAAAATAATCTTTCCAATGATCTATCATAAGCCCAATTCCGAGTTATAATGAAAAAGATATGATAAAAATACCAAACTCTATCCAAAACTGATACCCTAACACTATTTTGACCATATATTTTTATCTAGACAAGATATTGAACTGATTCAAATTGGTTTAAAAAGTAGATTTCCAGAGCTTTCCAACGATATATTATGTGCCTTAATTCAACTTCGGGATCAAAAGTTATGAAAAAACAAAAACCGTAAAAAATGAAATTCGGCGCCACAAGCCAAAATTAACGCCATGCGACGAAAACCAACGCGATGCGACAATTGTTGACGTGGCGTAATGATTCTCTTATTTTAGCGATGCAATTTTCTATTTTTTCCTTTTTTACTTCTATAAATATCGTAGCCTTTCGGGGTGACGAGATTAGTTTTCTGTTCATCTTCTTCCTAATACTCTTATTCTCTTAATCTTTCTTCCTTCTTCCTTTCAAAATATCTCTTTCAAGTGTTTTTAGACATCAATACTTCACCCGAAACTCTGTCAGCGGTCCATAGCGTGAAATGTTGATCATAAACCCTGAGGGTTTCAATCTAATTAAACTCAATTTAATTTGTTTTCTCTAATTAATTTAGTTTCTTTCGATTTATATATTTTATTGAAGTTACCGACTGTTTATTCATGATGTAGTTGCAAGGTTTCGCAATCGAAGTAAGTAGATTTAATTATTCTTTCCATTTAATTAATTCTACAATATTATATTCTTGCTAGCATCATGCTTAGGATTTTTATTATTAATTATTAGTATCATGTTTAGGCGTTATATTAATTTTGTTAGTATTATGCCTAGGATTTTATTAATAATTTATTTAGTATCATGTTTAGGATGCTTTTAATTTGTTCTTCAATTATTATTGAGTTGCTTCCAATATTTTTATGCATGCTTAAATTATTTAATCTAATTTATAAGATTATTCTATTTTCTTTGATCACCTATATTGCATGTTTAATTGGGAATATGTAATTGAAAATCACGCCTAATAAAATAATTTGGACAACCGGTTTAGGTTCCTATTAATCTTGTTGTTCGTTTAATTAAGTGATCACAATAATTAGATTTATGTGTGCATTAAATATTCAATCAACTTAGATTAATTAGTTTGGAGCAAATTGAATCTTGATTGTATGTCTTTTAAGTTGCAACTAATAAATATCGCTATAAGAATCGAGTAGAGGCCAATACGGGTAGAATTGGGTTCATGACTTAATCCGTACCTTCATCCCCGAATATCCAGTTATGGTTTAGGACCATTATGGAGTTAGTAATCTCATGGATTATGAATGGGGTGTAACTTTCATGGATCAAATTGTTGTTGCCTTTCGGTTTGTCCCTTTTCGTGGTTGCCTTTAATGATCAATGAACAGCTTACAAGTTTATTAAAAACTTGTTAACGAATCCCTACTTTTCTGTCTCTATCGTATAATGTCAAATCCAACTTCCTATGATTTCCAAGCATATTCACACATGCTCCACGTAGGCGCACTTCGAGCGATGCCTACAGGTCTCAGGATTGAGTTCAGATGAGTTAACATCTTCCTGAGTATTTCCTTTACGTGCTGAATGCTTAGGAGCCATGGGAATAACCTCTAAATTAATAGAGTTATTAAATTTAGTTTAGTAATCTCCCACTGTGGTCGGCAAAAAACTTGTTGAGGCAAATATTGTTCTTTTCCAACAAGTCAAATACCCTATATATTGTTCTAGAGTATTAGTGGGCTGCCCCTTGAGCTACCGGTTTGAAAGATTGATAACCTTGCTAACGTAACATAAACAAAACAATAAGGAAGTTTTTCCAAAGAAAGTAAAACAAGTTAGATTGCTTAAAGAAATGAGTAGATGAATATATGACAAAAGATACAAATGCATTCCATTAATTAAAGGATAGAGTCGGGTTTACAATTGTACAAATTGAAGGAGAGGTTACCTCCATGTTCATACAATTGGAAATGAATGAACGATCTTCAATACATGCTAAAGAAACTACATTATCGCTTGGCTACTAAGCCAAGGGAAACTAAGAAAGCTAAGGAAAAGGCTTAAAAGAAATGAAATGCTTGTTGTTGATTGATTTGCTGATGTCTTTCCTTCGGTCTTCATGCTTCTATTTACAGACAAATTGGAGCGCTTATGGCTGCCAACTTTCTTTGAAAATTGAATTGTCCACTTTGCCTCCAAGCCGACTCTTTTCCATATTGGGCCTTTGGATAATACCAGCCCACTTTCATTATTCTTTTTTGTTTATCCCGAAACCTCTCATTGAGTCTAAGGTTCAATTTACTTAGTCAGTCAAGTCAAAGTCAAGAAAAAGTCAATAAAAGTCAAAAATCTGATTTTTGGGTGTAACAAGCATGAAGAGCAAATTGTGCCAAACCATGGGATGCACCATCCAAAGAACCTTGAATTCCATATTTCGCATGCTTTAGGCACCATCCCATACTAGATCGTTGTGTTTGTTTGGACCAAGAACCATCCACCAAAATTGTCGTGGCAAGGGAACTCATACCCTCCTCTATCTTACAAAACAACGCACCATAAACCCAGGTGGGTAGTTGTTCCCATGTTCAGGCTGATGTAAATAATCTCAAAATTTTCCCCAACTTCTCAGTAAACAACCCCTATTGTTGTAAACCCTCTAAAATAATTGCAAGCATCGAGACTTAGAGTGACTAAAAAGTTCCAAATACCCAATTATTCCTTGAAATCCACAATCCCCACAATTGGAAACATTAAGGTAAAGTAAACGTTAATTAAACCGACAGATACATAATTTTTGTATGAATTCCAAAATTAACACTATTTTAGGTTATATATTACGCCCTCCTTTTTTTTTAATGGTAGAGTTGTGAATGCATGGAGTTTTAAGAGATCATATTGACTTTAATAAGATGTTAGTGGGGTAGGTATGATTATAAAAAAAATGATAAGAAAATATAGTGGGATAATTATTTTATTGAAAAGTAAAAGGGTATGAGAGAGAGAGAGAGAGAGAGAGAGAGAGAGAGAGAGAGAGAGAGAGAGAGAGAGAGAGAGAGAGGACATTGAAGGAGTGAGAAATGATAAATTAAGAGAGGGTAGGGATTATTAATGAGTAAAGTTATATTATTAAAATGTAATAATCCCTCTGTTTCATAATAATCACAACATTAGGGTATGCAAAGATTTAGGAAAATTACAGAGTCAAATTAAAAGAAGAGTTTTTTTTATAATAAAAAGTATAGTAAGTAGGAGTTAGAAATAGTAAAGAAGTAATGTATGTGGGGTTGGTAGAACAGAGAAATAATAAAGTATTTGTAAAAGTGGGGTTAGTGGGAGAGAGAAATAATAGAGCAATTGTGTGTTGTTTCCAGTAATTAAGGAAGTATTGCAATTATTGTTGTGAAACAAGCATAATGAAAATGTTGCAATTATTATGAAAGGAAGGGAGTAAGAGATTTCAAAAAGTAGAAATGTGTCATTTAAAAAAAAAGGCCGAATAAGACAAGTATAGCATTTATAAAAAATGGAGAAATATCCAACGCTTTGGGATGCTCGATAGCAAAATCCTGTTATTTTTCTATTTTTAAATAAGACTAATAGATCTTTTATAGTTTATTTCCTATTACTTTTTAAAATGAGGTATGTATTTTGTGTATTATATATATAATACACATTCCTCGAAATAATTTTTTCCATGTAGACTAGTCATTTCACCTATGATTATGGCAGCACAATAGCCCTTGGGGCGTGGGCTTTGAGACAAGGTTCCTCGGTTCTTCTTCGTGATTACGTGACTCACTCCGTGTTTGCTAATAATAATACGTCCTCCTCCACTCCACCTTCCAATACTCCTTCAGGTACGCCTTACCCTTTAGCGCATTATATAAATTGTGACAAGTTTTCTGTGCATTATAGTAAGTTCCTAGCAGCCATTGTGAGTGGTCATGATCCCAAATCCTTCAAAGAAGCCATGAAACATGAGGATTGGCAACAGTCTATGCAGGAAGAAATTAAGGCTTTGGAGGATAATGGGACTTGGACCTTAGAGCATCTCCCTCCCGGGAAACGTGCTCTAGGGAGTCAATGGGTGTATAAGGCACAATATTTGTCTAATGGTGGTATTGAACGTCTCAAGTCTCGTTTGGTTGTTTTTGGTAACCATCAGCAGGAAGGCTTAGATTATGGTGAAACGTTTGCTTCAGTTACGAAAATGGCCACTGTTAGGGCTTTTCTTGCAATTGCAGCATCTAAAAATTGGGAACTTCATCAAATGGATGTTCATAATGCCTTTTTACATGGTGACCTCAATGAGGAGGTTTACATGAAATTACCTCCTGGGTTTGAAAGTTCGGATCCCTCTTTAGTGTGCCGTCTGTGAAAGTCCTTGTATGGTTTGAAGCAAGCTCCTAGATGTTAGTTTACTAAGCTTGTAACGGCCTTGAAAGGGTACGGTTTCTTACAATCCTACTCTGATTATTCCTTATTTACTTATACTAAAGGCAATGTTCAAATTAATGTCTTAGTATACGTTGATGACCTTATTATTTATGGGAATCATTCCGCTGCGTTAGTTGGCTTCAAGGCCTATTTGAGTGATTGTTTTAAAATGAAGGATCTTGGTCCTTCAAAATATTTTTTGGGCATCGAAGTAGCTCGTAGTGCCGCAGGTTTATTTTTGTATCAACGAAAGTATAATTTGGATATTATTTCTGAAGTAGGTCTATTGGTGGCAAAGCCGAGTGGTTTTCCGATGGAGCAGAACCATCATCTTGGCCATGCAACAGGTGATCATCTCACGGATCCGGAGGTGTACCGTCGGCTAGTTGGCCGTTTGATTTATCTTGTGGTTATAAGACCTGACTTGGCATACTCAGTTCATATTCTATCTCAGTTTATGCACAAACCCCGTATTGATCATTGGGAATCAGCTCTCCGTATAGTTTGTTATTTGAAATGCACACAGGGTCAGGGTATCTTGTTGCGTTCTGATAGTGATCTCACCTTGCAGGGTTGGTGTGACTCGGATTGGGCGGATTGTCCTCTCACTCGTCGCTCCATAACAGGATGGTTGGTGTTTCTTGGTCATTCTCCTATCTCTTGGAAGACTAAGAAGCAACCTACTGTTTCTACATCTTCTGCAGAGGCAGAATACAGGTCCATGGTTGCTGTTACTTGTGAGCTAAAGTGGCTTAAAGCTTTGCTATTAAGTTTAGGTGTCCAACATCCAAAGGCAATAAAGTTGTTTTGTGATAGTCAATCTGCTTTACATATCGCGCAAAATCCGGTTTTCCATGAATGAACCAAACACATTGAGGTTGACTGTCACTTCGTTCGGGATGCTATTGTTGACGGGTTGATTTCTCCATCCTACATTTCTACCACTTCTCAATTGGCCGACATTTTCGCGAAGGCGCTTGGGAAGTCACAGTTTGACAATCTTCTCTCCAAGTTGGGCATTTATGACCCTCATGCACCAACTTGGGGGTGGATATTAAGGATGTAATTTGTTAGGATATATTTTGGGGTAGTTATCTTTTATATTATCTTGACCTAATTTAAGATAACTTAGGATTAGTGTTGTATATATATTGGCATTGATTAATCAATAAAACACAAGTCACAAGTTTACAATAATTCTACAATTGACAAGCGTAAAAATATAAAAGGTGTCAACTAAAAAAAAAAAAAAAAGGAGGTTGTATGTTTATTTATTGTTCACTTTATCTACCTAGTGGATAAGTTTAAACATTAATCCTCCCATTGTCCCAATTTAATCCTCACACTCACATCAAAAGTAGATATCGATATTATTTCATTTCTCAATAAGAAAGGATGCAAACTAGTTGGGACAACCCAAAACAAAAAATGTGTAATCATTATGAAACAGAGAGATCGATCGAATACAACGCAAGATAATATACATAAATGAAATCGTAATTACGTCCATTCATACAAAGGCCTTGTTTGATAAAGCGCTTTTTGAAAAGATTTTAACTTATTGAGTACTATTAGAAGTTTGACCATAATAAAAAGTAATTAATTTGAATGTTTGGTATATAGTTTATTAAAAGAGTTTTTTAGGCTCAAAAAACACTTCTCAAAAAACTCATTTACCAAACACTTTTACATAAAAAACTAATTACAACCAGCCAGTCAAATCAGCTAGTATAACCAATTAGTCAAATCAGTTAATACAATCAGTTATAACAATCAACTAACCTGTACTTACCAAACAGAGCCAAAAAGTAGATTATTAAGATTTGAGGTATGATCGACCAGATAGATAACAACTGCATGGCATTAACGAATTAAAGTATATGTACGTTAACATGCATCACGTCCCAATGTCCCATCGTATACCTTGTGAAATAATTTACGAAGGGTGTCCCATAAATTTAATTATTTTACCACATGGTTTGAATACATATATTGGTATATTTAAATAAATGCCCTCGTGAACCCCTGAAAATGTCTTATGCAAATGCAACCAACATAGGGGACCATGTAACGTTTATGCATGCTATCCTAAGTCTCAAACTCTCAACTATATCTATGAAAATAAAATAAAATTTCTTCACTTTACAGCTTTTATTTAGGCATGCAATTTCATAAATTAAACATCACCTCTATATATCTTGGATCTCCATACCTGTACGTTTTTATGATTGATTATAAACTTAGCTTGCTGCATGTGCAATCTTTTGCTTTCCACTCCGGGATCGATCTATATATGTTCATTCTCTTGTGCAAGGCTTGGCTTTCTCATTTCCACACATATTTTTATTTTAATAATCTTGATATACGCTGATTATCTGTTAAAATATTAGATACTTTATTATTGTAACCCTATAAAAATTGATCAATATAATACAGTGGTCTAATTTAAGAGTTTCTTTTATCCATATATTTTTATAATCTAAGAGTTTCTTTTGTCAATAATGCTTAAAAATCAAATAAAATATAAAAGTTCTGTTGCCATACTTAAACTATGTATGTCATCTCATGTAATTTTTTAATTGGCTTGAAGTTTGTGATTGTCCTATGTAATAAATTACCCAATCAAATTATAATTCAATTTTAGCCAAAGTTCTATTAATATTCTATAACCATTTTTTTTAATAGTGCAACTTAATTAATACTAATTCATTATTTAGTACTCCATGTTAATTATAATGTTATACTTGTATAATTTTGTAGTCATTATTTTGTAGTTTGTGATAGTAATTGCACTTGTATAATTTAGTAGTGATCATACAAGTGCAATTACTATCAACAATAAAAACTCCAATAGTATGTATAATTTATTTTGATACATATATATTCATAAATTCTCATATTTGACTAGTAGAGTAGTAGCCACTTACATTAGTTGATGGTAATGACTCTAATGAGGATATCTTGATGGATAAGGGAGATTATTCCAATGGACAAATGGGTTAGTCTTGTAAAGAAGAGAAACCATTTTTTGATAGTCATAATAAATTAAAAGCTAGAAAAGGGGTTGCTTGAATGAATAAATCATTGTGAAAATTTTATTGGTGGTCAGTTTTTTATTTTATTTATTTTATTTATTTTATTTTTAATTTGCTGATGTTACTAGTATAATGAATTGGTGTCACTTTGATATCAAAACCACATTTTTTTTTAAACAAAAAACCACATATTTTGTCACAATAATATGCTAAAATGTTTAAAAAGAGTTTTATTTGACTTTACATCTACAGATATAATATAATTATATAAAATGTACTTACGTTAGTAAATTCAAGTCAAATCATTTATTTAAACATTTAAAACGTACAATATATACAACCATATTACTCTATTAATTATTTCGAATAACGGGAGATCAAGCTAAGTACGGACTTTCCAAGTATGTCTTAGCTTGATCAAAAAAATAAAGTAAGAATTGTTAGTCTACAGAAGACGAAATCTAAGATACAATAATAGTTTATTACTTCTTTTGTTATATTTATTCAATAAAGGTACACAAAATCTAAGATCATCTTCTATCAAAGCTACGTTTAGTCTATCAAGAAAATGAAATAAGAATAGTTAGTCTACAGAAGGTTTATATTTTGATGTGTCCAAACTCCAAAGTTATCAAAATTGGGGTTTTATTGTGAATCGGAAGGGTTATCAGAATCGAATCATAAAATCGAACAAACATTCATATTCAAGACGTCTTATTCAAATTTTATTAAATATATTTAAATTATAAGTTTAAAACCTAATTATTAATAGAAAATAGTTGTTTACCCATAAAGCATCCAATAATTGACATTATATATTTATAAATAATTTTGTATGCATATTCTAAACTTGTAAGGATTTCGTTAGTTAAGAGAAATATGTAAAATCGGGTAGAATCATAAATCGAATCGTATGACATATATGAATCATAAAATCATAAGATTCTAGGATTTAAATCGGGATTTTAATAACAATAGATATGTCTAATTATGATGATCAACATAATTTGCTGCCCCGTTTGCTAACCTGAAAATTTGACGTGATAAAATTCTCCTGTTATATAAGTTATACATGTAAAAGAAGAGTTTTCAAATTTGTGTTGATTCATGAATCTAGCCCTATATATGCTTCATAAAAACCTATATAGCGCGTAGTTGTGCAAGTTGAAGAGAAAACACGATGCATTTGTGGGGCAAAATGAATGAATGAAGTATTGAAGTTATGATGGTGGGGAAGTTGATGAACATGTCACACGTGCCTTGTTTTGAATGTTATTATATGGTGGTGATTGATAGATTTGTGCTCTTTTTTCTCAAACCACATTGAACCCCATTCCAACACGACTTTTATTAATATTGTGAATATAATTAGGTTAAACTATCTCGCCTAAATAGAAACATCAAGGTGAGCTTTTCTTTTTGAACAAGAAGAGTGCTACTACTTGATTACAATAATTCTTATCAATGAAATGAAAATTAAGTATATTTTAAAGCTTCGAGCCTCAAGAATTAATCTTGTTTGGCATGTTAATCACAGTGAAGTCATATATTTAGTACTGTCTAAAACCGAACCGAACTGGTCAAACCGAACCGATTCAAACCGATCCGAATGAGAACCGAACTGATTAAAAACCGATTTTTTTGAAACCAAAAACTGACCTGAACCGCATTTTAGTAAACCCGAAACCGAACCGATCCGAGTAACGTTAAACCGTTTAAGAACCGAACCAAATCTAAACTGAACTGAAAGGAAATCGAACCGAAAATGAACCGAACCGTTTCTAACCCGAAACCGTTTGAACTGGTATAAAAACCGTTTACATCGAACCGTTAACAAAATGCAAACCGTTTGCACCGAACCGTTTATAAACCGAACTGTTTATGAACCGAATTGCTTATAAATCGAACCGTTTACAAACCACTTACAACAACTCATCAAATCATGATTATGACACTATTAACTAAATGATCAAATAAGAAGCAGATAATAATCTGATAGTAAAACAATAATACATTAATGCACTAAACTTTTATAATCTACTTCGTAATAAACTAGTAGATCAGTATGGCTAAACTTGAAACATAACATGATATGTATTTATAAAATTAATGAGAATTTACATATAATATGATGCCTCAATATGAAGTGATGAAGTCTCACCTTGATATAAAACTTGCTAACCAGCAAAAAGTTAGAAAGTAGTATAAAATTTCAAATCAAAACTGTTTAATTGCCCGAATCCAAACAACTCGATAAAAACCGATTTTTTGAAATCAAAAACAGACCCGGATCGTAATTTAGTAAACCTGAAATAAAACCGATCCAAATAATGTTAAATCGTAGAAGAACCAAACCCGTTAACGAACCGAACCAGTTATAAACCGAACTAAAATAGAACTGAACCAAAAAAGAACCGAACCGTTTCTAACCCGAAACTGTTTGAACCGGGATAAAAACCGTTTACACCGAACCGTTAACAAACCGCAACCCGTCTGCACCGAACCGTTTACTACTCGGACCGTTTACAGCCCGAACCGAATTTAAACCGGGATAAAAACTGTTTACACCGAACCGTTAACAAACCGCAACCCGTCTGCACCGAACCGTTTAGTACCCGAACCGAATTTAAACCGTTCAAGAATAAACCGAAAATCGAACCGATAATTATTTAAACCGAACTAAAACCAACCTGTCAGACATTTGAACCGATTTCAAACCGAACCGAAACCGAACTGTCAAACCGTTTTGACAGTACTACATATATTCTTTAGTTAGCACAACCTGTGTATGATGGATCATATACTGAACATGTACAAAATTAGGAGACTTCTATGTGTGTAAGTAATCCTCTTGTTATGTGGTCTACAATATATGGACACAAGTTTAATTGTTGTACCTTATTTAAGAGCTTGACTACTAAATATTAGCTCAAATTAGTTGAATTAAACTTGAATGATCTTCGATTCAATTCTAACTAGAGATAATTTGCTCCAAAGAAAATATTGACCTATAGACGACCAGGAATGTCATTTGAAACCATTCAAATCCATGAAACTTAAAATCATTTGTTCAATCACTTGTCCTCTTACACGACAACTCGACTTGGAATAGCCAAAGCTAATTCCATTGGATGCAAACTTGCGTGCTTTTACAAAATGTGTCCCATCTTATATCTTTACAAGATTGCATACACAATTTAATTAGATATCCATGTGATGCATTTTTTTTTTTTTTTGAAACATTTTTGTGTCTCTAAGATTAGTGTTTATACTATAAACTAAGTTATTGCTCGTTGCTATTTTAATTATTGTAAATAAGGAAAAATGGAAACAGTATACCATTATATGACATCTGATCTCAAGGAAAGTGTCTTTACATGTAGGTTTTTTTTATTTTTATTGGGGGATAATTGTTGTACTTAATTAAAACGCAATGTCAATCAAGATTGAAAATTTTACCATAGTCGTTTAAAATATGACTACCATAATGTTTTAATGATTATATAGTTTATAATTGATATATTTTTTTCCAATATATTATTTTATTAATGGTATTAAATAGTATCATCAACATTTTTTTTTATTTATCAAGTTTTTATTTTCATTTATGTAATTTTTATTCTTATTTTATAGTTTCTCCAAAAATATTTATTTTATGTTGGATAAAATTTTTCAAAATTTATATTACATTGTAGATATTATAAGACTAATTGTGGCCATTTTATAACGTGAAAAAATAAAGTGATCATATTATATATCATTAAAATAATATCGTAGTCATTTTTCAAACAACCGCTGTAAAATCATCCCAATCAAGATGGAGACACAACACCACTTAAGAGAAAAATTAAATATCAGTAATACAAAATAAGTTAATCAATTCTAAAACATATTAATATTAAGGGTGTATTCTATTCACCTGACTTTTATTTATCTGAACTTACTTGAACTTACTTAACCTTATTAAAACTTATTTTATTTGTAATTTGAACTAGCCTAGGGTAACATTTATCTGAACTTATTAGACCAGAAATAAGTGAAAATAAGATAAGCAGAACAGATCCTTAAATCCGTAGTAGTATCGTCACCATCAATCACCCTCAATTAATTGTTAAAATTCTAAACCCACTTGTTAAGAATCTAAAACAAGCCGAATCGAGGCTTGCTTAATAGATGCTTTAAAGTGCAACTTGGTACTATTAAGATAAGTGGGAGCCGTAATATAATTTAAAGCCAACATAATTTCATAATTTTCATTTAATGTTAAGACATCCACATATAGTTAAAAAAAAAAAAAAAAAAAAAAAAAAAAAAAAAAAAAAAAAAAAAAAAAAAAAATTCGTACCATGGTACACCATGTGAGTAAGTGAGTTTGCCAACTATTTGATCATGACTCGTCATATTTCATGAACCAATAAGTTTGTACTTTGTAGCCATTGTTTTCTTGTTGTACACATTATAAATTTGCTCCTTCGATCTCATTTTTTCTGATCTATGTATTTTGCATAACTATATCTATATATATACCTGTAAAGGCTAAGCCATAACTTTCTTGTATTTGCAATAAGTCGATTAGGGATGGGGCAATAATACATGGGATTCCAGACAATTATTTAAAAAAAATTTCCAAATCAATAAACCAAAATATATTTTCCCTTTTTTTTATTTTTTTTTATACAAACACTAAAATCATACTCGAACTAGATTAAGTCCCATGCAATACACCGTTGTCACTAAATTTTACGGAGTACAATGTAACAAATTGCAATATTAATTCAACAATTATGATACACCATTGTTTTTATATACTTTTACCAATGTCAAGGCTATTGAAGATTTGAAGAATTAGACTTTATTTTTAAAAAATTAACTAGATCTATAGGATTTTTTATTAATAAAAAACAAAAATCTAGTTTAATATCCGTGCTATATATTATTAATACTATTTTTAAGTGTCAAATATATATATATATATATATATATATATATATATATATATATATATATATATATATATATATATATATATATAAAGTATATATATAAAGTGCATTTTTTTTAATTGAAATAAACTGATGAGAATACTACTGCAGCAAAGAAGGTTTTGGAAGCCTCCAAGATAACAGAAGCTTCTAAACAGAATTAAGACAGCTGGTTGTTAAAGATGCTTGCAGCCACGTCAGCAAGAAGTTTGTTATATAACAAAAAGTTGTTAAGTTTGTTATGATTCTGTTATGACTTGTATATAAATAGAATATCTTACATTAGTTTGTCATTCATTCAATTCTATTGTAAGAAACACTTCTTTGTAAACTTTGAGCAAATAATAAAGATCAAACAGCAACTTTATTGTTGTTCTTCCCTATTTCTTCTCCTTCTTCCATTTTTCTATTTCTGTCAGTCTTTGATTCTAAATCTTGACATGGTGTCAGAGCAACAGTAATACGATTCTGAGTGCAATCATTTGATCAACTTCCTGCATCAATTTGTTAAAAAAAAAAAATTGACGTTCTATTCGACAATGATTCCGGTGTGCGTGTGAGAAAGCAAGCCTTAGTAGCTTTTTCCGTGGGAAATTTTTGTGATGAACGTTGGTGTGATGTGTTACCTATGACGGCATGCCAAATACTCTTAGGCCGTCCATGTCAATTTGATCGTAAGGCAATACATGATGGTGTGACCAATGTGTATACGGTCAAAACTAGTAGGGGAAAGAAAGTGAAACTACTACCTTTACCACCTAAGGTAGAGAAGATGCAAGAAGAAAAACCCAACTTCCTCATCTCTAAACACGAGTTTGAAGATATTCATGAGAAAGAAGGAGTGGTGTTTGTCTTGGAAGTCAAACCAATTTCGGAGAAGTTGGTTGAAGGGAACTACCCACTTATTATTTGTTCATTATTATTGGAGGAATTTCAAGATGTTTTTCCCGATGAATTGCCTAACGAATTACCTCCAATTCGAGGCATTGAGCATGCTATTGATTTGGTGCTAGGTGCGGCATTACCAAACAAGCCGGCCTATCGTTGCAATCCCGAGCAAGCAAAGGAGTTGCAAAGGCAAGTGGAGGAATTGATGGACAAAGGCTTTGTTCGTGAAAGTCTTAGTCCTTGTGCAGTTCCGACATTGTTAGTGCCAAAGAAGGAAGGTACGTGGTGAATGTGTATTGATAGTCGTGCCATTAACAATATTACTATCAAATATAGATTCCCCATGCCTAGACTACAAGATATGCTTGATGAATTATGTGGGTCAAAGGTGTTTAGAAAAATTGACCTTCGTAGTGGGTATCCTCAAATGAGGATCCGTGAAGGTGATGAGTGTAAAAAGACCTTCAAGACCAAACAAGGTCTATACGAATGGCTAGTCATGCCATTTGGCTTATGCAATGCACCTAGTTCTTTCATGAGATTGATGAATGAGGTACTCCGTCCATTTCGTAACAAATTCATTGTCTTTATACTTAGATGATATTTTAATATATAGCAAGGATAAGAATGCACATGTAACTCATCTTAGATTATTGTTTGAAGCATTGCGTAAACATAAATTGTATGGTAAAGTAGAGAAATGTGATTTTCTATGTACTATTATTACTATACTTTCCTAGGATATATTGTTTCTAGTGAAGGAATACAGGTTGATCCAAGCAAGGTGAAGACAATTGCTACATGGGAAGTACCACGCAATCTCCATGAAGTGCGTAGTTTTCATGGGTTGGCTTCTTTCTATAGAGTCTTCATCAAAGGTTTCTCTACAATTACTGCCCCGTTGACAGAATTATTGAAGGAGAAAGTGTTCAAGTGGAATGATTCGGCCCAACGAGCATTTGAAGAAATCAAAGCTAAACTTTGTTCGGCTCCTGTTTTAGCTTTGCCTGATTTTGATAAAAATTTTGAAGTTGAATGTGATGCTAGTGGTGTGGGTATTGGTGCCGTGTTGGTGCAAGACAAAAAGCCAATTTCTTACTTTAGTGAGAAATTGAACGGTGCAAAATTGAACCATTCTACCTATGATCGTGAATTCTATGCTATTGTGCGTGCCCTTGATCATTGGTCCCATTATTTGAGGCCTAAGACTTTTGTGTTACATTCTGACCATGAAGCTCTAAAGTTCATCAATGGCCAACAAAAACTTAACTCATGTCATGCCAAGTGGGTCGAGTTTTTACAATCTTTCACATTCAGTTCGAGGTACAAGGAAGGGAAGAAGAATGTAGTGGTCGATGCTTTGTTGAGAAAGAACTTCTTGTTGTCCATGGTTCAAACTCAAATTTTGGGTTTTGAACATTTAAAGAGTTTGTGTTGTGATGATGATGATTTTTCTAACCTGTTTAACAATCCTGTGAAAGATTTTGTGAAACAGGAAGGGTTCCTCTTCAAAGGCAACAAACTATGTGTGCCTAAGTGTGGAATTCGTGAGCTATTGATCCGTGAGGTGCATAGTGGCGGCATAGCTGGTCATTTTGGAGTCCACAAGACAGTAGACATCCTTCAAGAACATTTCTATTGGCCTCACATGACTAGAGACGTGAGCCAAGTGGTGGAGAGGTGCGCAACTTGTCAAAAGTCCAAGAGTACCTTTCACAAAGGTCTCCCTATGTTCCTCTACCGGTTCCTAATGTCCCTTGGGAAGCCGTAAGCATGGAATTTTTAGTGGGTTTGCCTAGAACTCAAAGAGGCAATGATAGTATCATGGTTGTTGTTGACCGTTTCTCAAAAATGGCACATTTCATTCTATGTCACAAGACCGATGATGCATCAAAAGTTGCGGATTTGTACTTTCAAGAGGTGGTTCGTTTACATGGTGTGCCAAGGTCCATTGTTTCGGATCGTGACACTAAATTTCTTAGCCATTTTTGGAGGATGTTATGGAAGCTCGTGGGGACTAAACTTTTGTTTAGTACTTCACACCATCCTCAAACGGATAGGCAAACCGAGGTCACTAACCGTACCTTGGGTGTGCTTTTGTGTGGACTTGTGAACAAGACTCAAAAGGATTGAGACTTAAAGTTGGCTCATGCTGAGTTCGCCTATAATAGGTCTCCTTCCTATACTACAAGTCAAAGTCCATTTGAAGTCGTTTATGGTGTGAACCCGTTGTTATCCGTGGAACTCGTTCCATTACCTAAAACCAAGCTAGTCCATGGTGATGCTAAGAAACAATGGAAGGCATTTCAACAAACTTGTAAGCAAGTTCGTGAAAGGATCGAGGTTATGAATGAGAAGTACAAGGCCAAAGCCAACAAGAACCGTTCTCAACCACAATTCAATGTAGGTGACTTGGTTTGGTTACATCTTCAAAAGGAACACTTTCCTAACCTATGCAAAAACAAATTGATGCCTAGGTCAGATGGTCCTTTTCGTGTGCTTCAAAAGGTTGGTGAAAGTGCCTACAATATTGAGCTACCTAGTGACTATGGTGATGTGAGCTCAACTTTTAATGTGGGTGACCTTGCTCCACACTTGGATGATGAAAGCTTGAGGGCAAGCTTCTTTGAGGAAGGGGGGGGAATGATCTGGAATTGATCCTTGATCAAGAGTTTGTGCAAGCCAATGAGTCAAGTGGTCCAAGTGGTCCAAACACACGTTCAAGGGTCTAAAAGAATCAAGTTCCTATTGTCCATGGGTTGTTCATTTAAGAGTCCAAACTTGACCATGTTCCACGCATGGGTTTCGACATATCCTCGTCTTTGTACAAGTCATGCGTAACTTGGATGGATGAGTAAGCATGGAATTAATTTGCCTTGGATTCCTTAGATATTTTCATGAGCATTGGGGGAGGAATATTCCTTGTTCCTTTCTGATTTGAAGGCAGCTAAGACAAGGGAAATAAAGAGGGGGTTACACACGTTAAGTAAGCATTCAAGTGGGTTTTTATTCACTTGTTTGGGCGCCATTCATGGAGTATAACCTCCTTAGTTTAATTGCTTTTTATTACTACTTATTTGTATGTTTTATTTTCAGTTTATAGTAGTAATTAGCTTAGTTTAAGTTGCTGTAATAAAAGTTGTAACTGTCAGCTGAACAAGAGTAGTTTGGACCCTGAAGTTATTGCATTTGCTGTCATTAGAAGGAAATATAATGAAGGTTATAATAATTTTGATAAGAACATGTAGCAAATTTTCAATGGTGGGTTTGGTGGCTAGAGGCAAAATTCTTATTCTGATCAGATACCAGGCCATGAAGATAACAGTCAAAGATTTGTTGGAGCAGTTTATGGTGATGAAGATGCAAGTACAAGTAATGGTGATGTGCAGAATACTATTACAGTTGAAAAATATCAACAAATCATGGAAGTTTTGAACAAAAATTCACAAGTTCATTTGAACTCCAGTGATCAGAACAATCTTAAAGCTCAGGATCAGGTAAATATTACTTGCTATCTTCAAGTAGTTCAACATGGATTGTAGATAGTGGAGCAAGTGATAATTTGTCATGATATGTCCTTATTTGATCAGTGGCATGTTACTACTGGCCCTAACAACTTGCTTACTATACTTGATGGGCAACAAGTTGCAGTTACACATATAGGAACTATAAACTTGAACAAAGATATCATTCTGAAGAATGTTTTATATGTTCCTAACTTCAAGTTTAATCTGATGTCTATACCTAAGATTTGCAAAGATATGCATTGTTCTGCTGTTTTCACTGATGACAAGTGTGTTTTACAGAGTCCTACAATGAAACCTCAGCTTCTTAGTAAGCTCCATCATGGCCTGTATCATCTTGACAGTTCAGTGAGAAAATATGATAGTTCTACTCCAATACATTCTATGAATAGTGTATCTCAAGAAGGTTCAAATAAGGCCAAGCTTTGGCATTTAAGGACGGGACATATGCCTTTTCATCAGTTACATCATTTGCATAGTGTTTCTAATGTAAAGGGTAGTGATATAGATAGTATTTGTCAAATTTGTCCAAGTGCTAGGCAAATTAGGCTAGTTTTTCCTAGTAGTTCAACAAAAAGTGTTTCAGCTTTTTAGTTGATTCATGTGGATGTTTGTGTACCATACACTTAGGAGTGCTAATTGAGTTGAGCAGCTCGCGAGCAACTCGAACTCCACTCGGTCAACGTTCGGTCAAAACTCGACTCGAGTTAGCTCGACTCGTATTCGACTCGACTCGAGATGTTAACGAGCACGAGTTGAGCAAGCTCTAACTCGACTTGATAAGTTCGTGAGCAACTCGATAATATATTTTATTAATATAAAATTTACAAACAAAATAAAGTTACCATGTTTAACCAAATTTGACACTTAATAAGTTTTAATTTATATTATCTAAAAAGAATGAAAGAGTAAATCTTTAATAATAAATATACTATTATAAAAAAAGAAAACAATATAAAGTGAAAATAAAAAATACAGGCATATAATTATAGAAGGGTCAATCAAAACTTTAACGAGCAGATCGTGAGCTACTCGACTTGACTCGAAACTTTAACGAGCACGAGTTGAGCAGGTTTTATTGGCTCGAACTTTTAGTGAGCACGAGTTGAGCACATGTAAAAAGTTTTCGAGTCGAGTCGAGCACCCCTCAGCTCGTGATCGACTCGCTCGATAAGCACCCCTACATACACTACAACAAACCATCACTTGTGCCACGAATTATGCCACGGGAAATCAAAATTCGTGGCATAATTTTACCTAGCCACGGGAAAAATGAATATGATACAAAATCTAAAGAAGAAAAATTATTGATGCCATGGGTATTTATTTTCTTGTGGAAAATGTATCACTTGTGCCACGAATAGTGCACTTCTTGTGGCAAACTTTACATTTGTGCCACGAGTAGTTTTTTCCGAGCCAAACTTTGCACTAGTGTCATATGTAAGAATTTTTCCATGACAAACATACACTTATATTACGGTTTTGGCTCCAACAAAAAATTCATATCTAGCTTAGATCTGCTCATGCCATGGAATATGAATCATGGCGTACAATAACTTTACTAAGAACATATAATTACATGACAATTAAATTAGATACCATGAATTAGCCATATTACTTCGTTTTTTCTTTACTTCTAAACTTGAAATACAATAAGCACTAATACAAAGTAGAATATTAAAAGATACCTAAGAAATGCGCTGGTTTTGCTCAATCCCTATAATTAAAATAAAATAAAGTAAAAACCCATTATAAGAGGTGCAATAATTTATTTTTTTAAAATTTTGTTCTATATATGATCTATTTCTAATACACACTTAAATTTCTTATTATATAAATGCTTGACTTTTTTTTTTTTGTTTGTTTGTTCCGTGTAATGCCAATAAGTGCATACTATTATTCGGTAGTAGAATTTTTTTAAAATATTCCTAAGAAATGAACTAGTTATATAAAAATCTCAGTTCCTATAATATAAAATAATAGTTTTATTGACTAGAATATAAAATTATATTAAAACCATATGATTAGAGATGTTAATGTTTTTTTTTTTAATTTTATTTTCCAAGTCTTTCCTCTTTCTTACGAGTAGTAATGACCATTTAAAATAATAATAATAATAATAATAATAATAATAATAATAATAATATCCTTCAAAAAAAAATAATAATAATAATAATGAAAATTAAAAAGCCCAAGTAGTCTCTTGCTTGTGATTTCATTTTACAATAATAAGCCAAGCCCCAAATTCCCTCATTTCTAACTACTCATCCACCACGCATTGTTAAAAAAAAAAAAATCCTCCACGTACAGCCACTCACTCCACCGCGCCGCCCACTCCACCGATGTCCCCTCTACTCACGTGAATACTCGTGGCATAAATATCAAAATTTTCCACGACATCCATTTTCCCGTGGCAAATTTCTAGCCACGCCCTCTTGTGCCACGGGAGTAAATTTCAAAATTCCCGTGGCTAAATTGCATAGCCACGAGAATTTTAAACTTGTGTCACGATTTTTTACTCGTGGCACAAGGGTCAATTTGTTGTAGTGATATACTAATGAGTCTCATGATGGTTGTAAGTTTTTTTTAACAATAGTGGATGATTTTACTAGAATGACTAGGGTTTACATGTTGCATTACAAGTCTGATGTTGTGAGAATTATTATAAATTTCTTTGCCTTTGTTGAAAATCAGTTCAAATTAAAGCAATTGTGATGACTATAAGAATTGATAATGCAAGAGAGCTTTGTGAAGGAGAATTGAAGAGATTTTATCTTTCTAAGGGAGTTTTGCATCAAAAGAGTTGTGTTGACACTCTCATCAAACTGGGGTAGTTGAGAGAAAACATAGACATCTCTTAGAAACTGTAAGAGCACTATATTTTCAATCTAAGTAGCCTATTTCTTATTGAAGTGCGTGTGTGTTAACAACAGCACATCTTATCAATAGAATGTCTCTTCCTATTTTGAATAATACCAGTCCATATGAGAAACTTTTTGGTGCTCCTCCTAAGCTAGATCACATCAAAGTTTTTGGTTGTTTATACTTTGTTTCTACTCAAAAGAAAAACAAAACAAAACAAAATTTGAACCAGAGCGACTCCAAATGTTTTTCTTGGTTATCCTTATGATCATAAGGGTTACAAGGTTCCTGATATGGCAACCAGAAAAATTCAATTTCCAGAGATGTTGTTTTTCATGAACAACATTTTCCTTTTCATATTTCTTCTGATTCTCAGTCCAAATTGAAATTGTTTTCCTACCCCATCTCATCTGATTTTACACCTATCTTTGATGTTGATCTACCTGATGTCTTTGCTTATGATCATAATGTGATGAATCACTCTAACAATTTTGATACTAGTACAACAAGTTCTATTCCCAGTCCTGCTCCCTGTTCTGATTCTAATAATGGCCTTGAAGATATTCCTGATGTGAGAATGAATAGTAGAGTAAAAAATACCATCTACAATACTTGATGGTTACATTTGTAACAAGGTTCAGAAACATTAAGTTCATTGGTGTAATCTAGTTTAGTTCAGCAGTTTTCCTGTACAACATCAAGCTTTTATTGCAAAAGCTGAATCTCTAGTTAAACCAGTAACATACAAGGAAGCTGCAAAGGATGTTAGGTGGATAGAAGCTATGAATAAAGAGTTGAAAGCATTGTAGGACACTGGTACCTAGATATTGGTTGATCTTCCTATAGGAAAGAAGCCAATTGGATGCAAATGGGTGTTTAAGATTAAGCTTAAAGCATATGGAACTGTGGAAAGGTTCAAGGCTAGATTTGTAGTAAAAAGGTATACACAGAAGTATGGAGTGGATTTTCAAGAAACTTCCCGTCCAGTAGTCAAAATGGCTACTGTAAGGTGTATTATAACTCTTGCTGCAAGCATAAATTGGAAATGTTTCAATTGGATGTGAATTATGCTTTTTTGCATGGTGATCTTCATGAAGAAGTTTATATGAAAGTGCCTGAAGGTTTTGAGAATCTAGACAACAAGGTTTGCAAGCTGATCAAGTCTCTATATGGCTTTAAACTAGCAAGCAGGCAATGATTTGCAAAATTATTTAATGAGCTCATTTCTAAGGGCTTCAAACAGTTAAAGAATGATTACTCTTTGTTTATTAAACATAACAAAGATTTATTCATTATTGCTGATGTTTATGTGGATGACATAATCCTTACTGGTAATGATTTTGATGGGATTACTGCTATAAAGTCTCATTTGGATGTAGTTTTCAGCATTAAGGACTCGGTCAGTTGAGTTACTTCTTAGGTATTGAGATTGGTTATCATCAATTTGGGATCACTTTATCTCAGAAGAAGTTTACAGGAGAACTCTTGACTGATTGTGGGGTAGAAAATTTTAAGCCTGTAGTCACTCCTCTTCCTTTAAATTTGAAGTTAAATGCTACAGATGGTGATCTATTTCATGATCCTAGTTGGTATAGATGCATTATTGGGAAGCTGAATTTTTTGACTAATACCAAGCCAGACTTGTCATTTACTGTACAACATCTAAGCTAAGTCCATTTATGCAAGAACCAAGGGTTCCTCACTTTCAAGCATTACAACATACTCTAAGGTATATAGCTTTAACTGCAGGCTAGGGTATTGTTCTAAAGGCAGCAGATAAGCTTACTCTCCAGGCTTTCACAGATTCTGATTGGGGTGCATGTATGGATACAAGAAGCTAGATCAGTTTTTGGTTATATACTTCTTTTTGGCAATTCTCCTGTCAGTTGGAAATCTAAGAAGCAGAATATTGTTTCTAAAAGCTCAGCTAAAGCAGATGTCAGCAACTACTTCAGAAGTAACTTGGCTTGTCAGATTGTCAGAAGAACTTGGTGCCACAAATCTAATGCCTGATACCTTGAATTGTGATAACCTGAGTTAATTCATATTGCCGGAAAACTTGTGCATCATGAACGCACCAAGCATATAGAAATTGATGTGCATTTTACTCGGGATAAGGTGCTTGAAGGGCTCCTACAGATTGCTTATGTTTCTACTTACTCACAGCTAGCTGATATTCTGATAAAGATATTGCCTTTAGCTCAATTCAATACTTTGTTGAGCAAACTTGGCATGTTTACTGCCTTTCCTAGTTTGAGGGGGGGTCATGAGAATACTACTGCAGCAGAGAAGGTTCTGGAAGCCTCTGAGATTACGGAAGCTTCTAAACAGAATTAAGACAACTGGTTGTTAAAGAAGCTTGCAGCCACGTCAGCAGGAAGTTTGTTATATAAAAGAAAGTTGTTAAGTTTGTTATGATTCTGTTATGACTTGTTATATAAATAGAGTATCTTACACTAGCTTTTCATTCATTCAATTCTATTGTAAGAAACACTTCTCAGTAAACTTTGAGCTAATAATAAAGATCAAACAACAACTTTATTGTTGTTCTTCCCTATTTCTTCTCCTTCTTCCATTTTTCTGTTTCTGTCAATATTTGGTTCTAAATCTTGACATAAACTTTATAGCTAAATTAGTAAAGTTGAAACAAATGAAAAAACTGATAATGTTATGGGATAATTTTTGATAAAAGTATTAATTTAATATTTATTTAATCTTTGTTCAATTTTTTAATACACAATATAAAATAATTTAAAGATATGCAAAAATATTCTTGTTGAGTGTATATGGAAAAAAAAATATGATTGTCAAACTGGAAAGATATATAATATGTTCTAAATAGTTTTCTTGAATTTTCGCAAAAAAAAAATAAAATTATTTGTGGTGATAATTTTAGATATTTGCTATAATACAAATAGCATGAATTTTTTTTTTTTTTTTTTTTTTTTTTTTTTGTATGAAAAAATAATGGTGGTCAAATAGGTTGGTTATATATGATAATATGGTAAATTTAAATTGAAGAAGATGTGACGAATAAAAAAGAAAAAAAAAGGAAAATTTGCCAATTACAGCAATTTAAAGTTTGTATTTTGCAAATTGCAACCGTTTTAAAAAGGAAAATTTAACAACAACAAACCAACCATTTCCCCATTCTCCCAACATGGACGAACATGTAAATCTTCCCAAAATAAACATACGTTTGCATTTTTTTCCTCCCAAAATGAACCCAAATGACCAATAACCAGTACAACCGGTCATTTGTTAAATTTTCCTTTAATTATTTTTTTTTTTTAAATTAAAAACCTTTAATTATCTTTTTCAAATTAACAAAATAATTAAAAAAAAAAACTACGCTCCCCTTACCCCATAGCCACCGCCCCCTCCTCCACTTCTCCTCCCTTTCCGGCCATCACTCCCCCTCCCCCTTCACCTCCCATTTTTGACCATCCCCTCCCTTTCCACTGCATTTTCCGACCACACCCCGCTCCCTATGAAACCCCCAAACCGACAATCCCTAAACCGAAAAAGTGAGAAATTGACGTAGAAAGAAAGAAGAATTGCAAGATTGAGAAATTAAGGGTTTCGGTGGGGTGAGTTTCGGATCTTAGTGGTGGTGAGAGGATGGTTTTGGCAGGTTTCAGATAGAAAAGAAGTGGATTTTTGGATCTTGGTGGTATGGTGGTTGGTATGGTGTTTTCGATGTTTTCGGTGGGTTGGTATATATAGTGGTTTTGGTGTTTTTGGTGGGTTGGTATGGTGGTTTTGGTTTTTCGGTGGGTTGGTATGTGAGTTGGTATGGTTGGTATGGTGATTTCGGTGGTTAGTATGTTGGTTTATGTGGTGGTTGTTCGTTGCTGGTGGTATGCATAGGTGGTGGTGCAGTGGGTGGAAGTGATGGTGGTGTAGGTGGCGATAATTCCAACGTCGTTGATGGTCGTCGGCGCCAAAGGGAATTGGCTGGGCGCCGGCTGTTGGTAGGGGAAGGGGTGGCTGGTGGGGTGGGGGACTAGCAGTGGTGGGAAAGGATGGTTTAGGGTTTTTTTCATTTCTTTTTTTTGTAAAAATTACCAAAATTAAAAAAAAACTTTGACCAATGATTTAATGACAAGTGGATTTTTACCTGGTACAACAAGTAAGGTGACCTGTTGGGTTCATTTTTGGGAGAAAAAAATATGCAAACTTATGTTTATTTTGAGAAGATTTAAAGGTTGGTTCATTTTGGGAGAATGGGGCAAAGGTTGGTTTGTTGTTGTTGTTAAATATTCCTTTAAAAAATAAATTGCAAATTGCAGCCCAACAATACTAATGAATTGTAAACTGCCACCCAATTCAATTTTTTTAATCAATTTGCGCGTCGAAAATATTCCGTCAAGGTTTTAGGGGTCATTTTAGTTCTTAAGGATCGATTTGAGCTCGGAACTGGCAAAAAAATAACATAAGTGTCTCGTTTTGCGTATCAAAAAATTTATTGATATGTGTGCAACCATTTTTGTTGTGAAAACGAGACACTTACGTTAACTTTTTGCCAATTCCGAGCTCAATTTGGGACTTAAGGGCTAAAATGACCCATAAAACCTTGACGGAATATTTTTCGGCACGCAAATCGATGAAAAATTTGAATTGGGTGGCAATTTACAATCTGTTAGTACTTTTGGGCTGCAATTTGCAATTTTTTTTTAAATGGCTACAATTTGCAAAATACAAACTATAAATGGCTGCAATTGACAAATTTTCCAAAAAGAAAAAAAGAAGAATGGTTTTGGAGGAAAAAAACAACACTAGGAAGTGACATGTGTCTTTCTGATGTCTGTTTTAATATTATGTTATTGATGATAGTCAAGTATATATCTAACTAGATTAGTGCCCGTGCGATGCACGATAGTAATAATCTTTTTTCCCATAATTAATTTGTGATATAATATAAAAATGAGACAACTTATGTGGAAATGTGGAATAAATGAATGCAATGCATATAAGAAAGATGAAATAATAAAGCAAAAATTATTTAAACTACAATTGAGGAAAAATAAATTATTTTTGATTAGTTGTGTTGAAATATTTTAAAATAGTGTACTTTATATTATATTAATGATGTATGTTATTCCCAATAAAACTATACAATGTAAATGTCGTATGGCTTTTTTATAAATGAATTAATTTAGTTAACAAAAAAAAAAAATTATACAATGTACTTCCAAAAAATAAGCTAAGTAAAATAATTTTTTTAAAAAAAACTTAAAGCTGACATCATATATTTTATTGGCGGGAAATTTTTTTAATGATAGCTTAACATATGTCCAAAATGATCGATGTAAGCATGACCTATTTTAATAATAGTTAATAGATTTTTTTAAGGGAAAAAAATGTTATAAGTTGGTAAAATTATTATAGAAAGATTTAACAGAAAACTCACTCAATTTTTATTATTTCATAGGATTTCAAATCAAAACCATGAATAAAAATGTTTTTTTTTATTATTTATTTATTTTTTCCTTGAACCCCACTATTGTACAACTATATAATGGTAATTTAAATGTTAATAATGCATTTTTGACCCCGTTATTTTATACTCTCCATATTTCAACCTTCTAAATTATAGTTTAGTCTCCCTTAATTAAAAGGTCTCAAAATCTTGTGTAACTATTTTAAGTAAATAGAATACAAAATATAAAGGAATACAATTATTTTAAAGATAGATTAGGAAAAATATATTATTATAGTTGTATTATCTAAATATTCCAAAAATAAAAGATTTTTACTAAAAAGGGAGAGAGGAGCTTTGGAGGAAAAAAACAACATCAGAAAGTGACACGTGTCATTCTGGTGTCTATTTTAATATTATATTATTAATTATTGATTTGAGATTCTTATATTTGTGCCGCGCCTGAAGTCTTACTCCATTAATCATTACTTATGTTGTCTTTTGATAGTCTTATATTCAAATAAAATAGTACTTAATTTATTTATTTTTGTATAGTCTGAATATCTGTTAAACCAAATCAAAGCTATATGGAGAATAAGGAAATTTTTTTAGAGGAGTTACCTTTATTCATTAGTAGTCGGTCATTCTCGTGGGGATTAACTGGTTGGTATGAGGGAGTTCAGTGCCAAGGTTGTGGGAACGGAACGCACATGGGGTGCAGACCGTTATGGCGTTTTGTGGTGTACAATTCCACATGTCTAATTTTGCAGGATACAACTCCCATCTATACGGTGGACTTTTGATAAAGTGTAGAAGATAGTCCTCTAAAATGATATTAAGAATTAGCGTGACAAGCTTATTAGTTCAAATCTCATCTACCGTCACTTTATGGAGAGCCTCATGTTGCATCCACATTATTTATAAAGTGAAATATTTAATATTGGGTATGAAGAGATCCGAATTTTGTAAAAGATATTGTACATATATATTTATATTTTAACAATTTCCAAGCCATTAATCAGTTTTGTTTTCATTGAATTGTAATCACATTTTTGTTATATGATGACTATTTTTCAACGAGCCCCATAATTTAAATTCCTAGGCAACGTTTATTTAGTCTAACTTAATGTTTTTAGAAAGGAATTTTAGCATGGAAAACCGTATTTAGTGTTCTCTGCTTAAGTATTATATAAAGTTACATTGAACATTATATAATACCACTAAAGAAGATGTGAGGTATACAAGCAGATTCAACTGGTGATGATGTATAGCCACCAATAATTGTTGATACGGTGATAAGGATTATGTGGGATCAATCCTCAAACAAGCATCTCAAGGGGTGGGGTTTCCCTACCACTTTCCCTTACTCTCAAAGAGCCTTACTCAATTACTCAGACAGGTGTGAGATCATGATCCAATCCTTACCTATTATTTGACTGTTGGTGTAGTGGTAATTGGGGGTGCACTTGACAGGGAGGACCACGTATTCGATCCCCTACAGCAGCAATTGGGAGTGGACTAAAATCTAACTACTCAAAACTAAACCTCGAATTGAGATTAGCTCAAAGGGCAAAACAGGTAGGGACACTAAAAAATGATCCAATCCTTGCCTATCCAAAAAAAAAAAAAAAAAAAAAAACAGGGGGTGTAGGATCTCATTAAGGATAAAGTGTTTCACGTTTGGATTTTGTTATTTATTTGGTAGGTTGGGTGGGTGTTGGATTTTTAAATTTGTCCCAGTTAACGTTAGAACATCTCAAGTTTAGTTATTAGATGTTGGGCCTAACAATTGGTATTAGGTAATCATGTTGCATTGGGCTTTACTTGGATTCTTTTGACAGAGCATGTGGGCTTCGATTCTTGTCAGACTGTGTGCAAAACGTAGGGAATTTTAATTTTATAAAAAATGCTTTTAATTAAGGAAATTTGTAAATAATCACCCCTCAATACATCATAGTTAGAAAAACCATTCCTTTTTTTCAATATTATAAAATACCACCCTTTTTTTTTAAAAGCGTTAACTTTCACCACCTCTTAACTAAAATCCCATTTTTAAAAATAAATACATTGAACTTAGTGCCAAAACTTGCTCTATGAAGGTTTTGGGGGCCATTTTGGTCCTTTGGTTTGGATTTGAGATCAAAATTTGAAAAAACTTATCGAAAATGTTTGCGTGCTAATAACTACCTCGGTTTGGGTGACACATACAAAATGAGGCATTTTTGATAACTTTTTTCAAATTCTGACCTCAAATTGATTCCAAAGAAACAAAATGACCCCTATAACCCTAATAGAACAAGGTTTTTTTTTTCTTTTTATAAAAAAAAAAAAAAACTTATTCTTTTAGCGTTTTTTTTGGCACATTAATTGATGATATTATTTTTTTAAATAAAATTTTTTTAATCAAGAGGTGGTGAAATCTAACACTTTAGAAAAAAAAGGGGTGGTATTTTATAATATTGAAAAAATAAGGTGGTTATTTCAAAATAGGGTGTACTATAGGGTGGTTATTTATTACAAAATTTCCTTTAATTAACTAGTTAATCTACAATAACATTCACGCCTTTCAAAATACACACGCACCGAGTGTATAAATAACTAGTATAATGTTTTGACTATTTTTTTTTTTTTAAATGTTTGACTCATTTTCCATAGGAAGCATATCCATATAAGGACTTTCTCCATGTATTAAACTAAAATCCTGATAAAGAATTTTCCCTTTAGAGCGCTTCTCTTGGGAGGGTTTTGTCTAGGGTTACTAGGGTTTTCCTTTGGTGAAGGTGCGATCTCGATTTTCTGAGTGGTTTTCAATGAAGAATAAATTTGAATTGGCTACGACAACTAATCAGAGCACAATGGAGTCAGATATAGAGGGAGATGAGGTTTAATGGAGTGTAGTAGGGGAGGAGGACAAGGAAGACAAGGTTGAATTGGGAATTGTTGGTAGGGTTTGGGCTGAGCGTCATGTGAAAACCAATGCCCTCATTACAACGATGAAAAGAATCTGGAACCCTAAGCATGGGATGGAGGCGAATGGTATTTATAAGAACGTCTTCTTTTTACAATTTCATCATTGGAGGGATAAGTGGCAAGTTATGGAGAACCAACCATGGTATTTCGATAAATATGTATTGGTGCTGAACAATGCTCAGGGTAATTGCAAACCGTCCGATATTTCTTTGGTTAATGTTCCTTTCTGGGTTAGGGTTTATGACCTTCCGTTTATGGGGAGGAGTAATTTGAATAATGCCAAAGCAATTGGTGACAAATTAGGTGCTTTCATTGCAATTAACCAAGAAGAAGATATGGGCTTCAACAAATCTATCTGTGTCCAGGTGAATATTGATGTGAGAATTCCTTTAAAGAATAAAATCAGTTTTAAGATGAGAGATGGCTTGAAGGTGTTTGCGAAAGTGAAGTACGAGAAATTACCCTTATTCTGTTGTGTTTGTGGAAAATTAGAGCATGGGGAGAAAGATTGCGATGATGTTAACCCTGATGCCTTGATTACTCGAAATTTGATAATGAACTGAGAGTCTCTTCACCTCTGAAAATCACTAAACAGAAAGAGAAATATGTGGCTGATGGGGCCAGTAGCTGTGCTAAGAAACTCTTTGTGGTTAAGAAGTCTCGTTTTGTGGATAAGAAGAATGTTTCTGCCTTGAGTAATATGACCGAGCAACTTGAAGTGGTCTCGCTTGAACAAAATATCAAGTCTCATATCCTAGTGATAGGGGGTAGAGATAAGGAGGCGGTGAGTACGCTGTCTTCTAGTGTTGGTGTCGTTGATGAGGGGGTCAGGAGTGAAACTAGAGTAGGGGGGAGATCTCAATGTGGTCTCTCAAGATGATGTTTTTCGGTTTTCTGTTAGAAAGAAAAAAGGAAGCTTAGAAAGGTGAAACTTCTAGATAGGGTGGAAGGGATGCATATGAAAGAGGGGCGACTTAGAGTGTGTAATTAAAGGTAAAAGGAAGGGAGTGTTTGAAGAAGACAATGAGTTCCCGGGCTCGAATATAAATAGCAGCAAGAAGTGTAAGGTGGCAGCTAGCGTTGATTCTTTAATCGAAGTAGTGGAGGTTAGTATGAACCAATCCCACAAACAACAATGAAAATCTTGAGTTGGAACTGTCGGGTGTTGGGCGACCCCCGAAAAGTTCGTGCTCTCCGATCATGATGTTGGAGAGATCGCCCAAACTTAGTCTTTGGGATGGAGTTGATGATCGATTCGCAAAGGCTTGAGTTTATTCGTAATAAGTGTGGGTTTCAGGAAGGTCTTTGTATTAGTAGTTGGGGTAACTTGGGTGGTCTGGGTTTATGTTAGAGAGACTTCAATGCTCACGTATTATCATACTCTAACCACCATATTGTTGTAGAGATCCGCAACAATAATAATGTGCCCATCTGGGCAGCAATAGGGATTACGGTTGGCCGGAGACCAAAAGAAAATATATGACTTTTGATTTGATGAGGTCGTTAAAAGATAGCATTATTGTTCCAATGGTCTTTTTTGGGGACTTTAAATTAATGAAAGCTTATGGGATGAAGAGAACTATTGGGGGTGGCTAGAAGTGAACGAAAGATGGAATTATATAGAGAAGCTCTTGATGATTGTTCCGTAGAAGATTTGGGGTATCATGGGTGCACATTTACGTGGCAACGGGGTCTTGAACCGAACACTATGGTCAAAGAAAGGCTGGATAGGGTGTTTGTTTAGGGAAAAAAATACCCCAACACGTGGTCCAATTAAAGGGCGACACATGTCCCTATAGGAAGATGACACGTGGCAACCCTAAGAGCACCTTAATGAGAGAAAGGCCTCCTTAATTAAGGAGGCCCAAATCACGAGAAAGCTACAAAACGGCGCCCCCAAAGGACACGTGTCCTTATCTGATTGCGCCGCTAATCAGAGCCTAGCTTTTTAGGGCACTAACACTAAAGGGGCACACTTTCCCACCCCTATAAATACCCTAATAATTTATGATGGGAGGGGTGGATTAAGACATCATTCAAGAGCATTGAATAGCTCCTACTTCTCTCTACTTTCTCTCTCTACATTACTTCGTTTTGCGGCCACTAACTTGATCGTTAGAGGCGAATATTCCGTCAACTGAAATATTAGTTATTTTGCAGGTGTCCGAGTCCATCCAACCGTGTTCAAGACTTGTATTCCGAGGGATTCCAAAAACCCCCGAAACATTTGGCGCCGTCTTTGGGGATACACGTCTGAAATGGCTAAAGATGGTCAGGCACTTGGTCCTGGTTAGGAGGGGCATGTAGAGAATATCATCGCAACAATCAACTCTAGCAATCCTATAACCGCTTCATTCCATGAGGCGGAGTATCCCCCGGTCACATCTGCTTCCTTGAAGGTCGCCTTGGAAAAGCTCTAGAATGAGCTTGAGGGTAAGATCCCCTCTTCTTCTAGACAGCTATCTAAGAGTGAAGAAGAGGGTGTCCGAAAGAAACCCCAGGGTAAGACGGCCAACACTGAGGATGCTGGGAACACCCAATTCAAACGACATGCAAGGTCACCGAGGGTGCCCTAGATGAACTGGTCCAGGCACCTTGCGAAAACACAGTCGGCTGAGGGGCAGACCAAGTAGCCTCAGAAGAAGCAGAACGAGCCGTCCCAGCGCTGGAAAGATGCTAAAGACTATCTCCGACATAAGCAACGAGAGTAGGCACACTACTCGGACACTGCCTCTACTCCTACCATGTCGGATGAATTCTCCAACCATACTCTCTCCAAGCATACCAGCTCAGTCAGGACCACCAGGAGTCAAGCTCACCGTACTCCAACTCTAGTTCCATTAACTCAACCACCTCAATTCCAGATGCCCTAGAATTATGGTGTAATTCTGCCGCCTACTCCCTCTGTCTATAGGCAGTACGAGCAGTATGACCAGCCTTACGACTAGGCAGCATACCTAGTAGAACCGGCCGCACAACCTCGGCCCATTAATTGGTAAATGCACTTGTTGAATCTTGGTGACAAGTCGCCTCCGTTTTCTCAAGAAATTCTCAGCTCTCCTCAACCAGTTAAAGTGAATAGCGTATTTGTGGGTGCCTATGATGGTACGGGGAACCTGGAAGAGCATGTTACCTCATACAGAAATATGATGTACTTGTAGAGTGTGGATAATGCCGCCTGGTGCAAATGCTTCCTAACCACCCTCAAGGGTGTTGCTCAAGACTGGTTCAATAGTTTGCCGGCCGGATGCATCAATTGCTTCACAACTCTCAGCTTATTATTTGTTGGAAACTTCTCTTATAATATTCCACCACGGAAGACTAGTCTTAACTTGGAAACCATCGTCCAAGGAAAGAAAGAGGGGTTGCGCTCGTACGTCTAGAGGTTCAACTTAGAGAAAGATCAAATTCAGAATCTACTATATGAGATGGCTTACTCAGAGTTCCTTCGAGGTTTAAGTCATAATAGTTTCAAGTTTGATCTAATTAGGAAAAAGATTCGGACATATGTAGGTAATCTGCGGGAGACCGAATCATATATTGAGGCAGTTAATTTTTGTTCCCTTATAAAATCAGTAGAGCCGGCCAAGGGGGCCGAGAAGAAACAATCTTCTTAGAAAGACTCGGCCAGCAAAAAGAAGGAAGGAAGCAACAAAAGAAAAGAAGTCTATGTAGCCGACTGCCAACAGACAAAGTCAAGAAATGCCAAGACGTACGAGCCTCAGTACGAGTACAACAAAGATTGTTATTCAATTTTGATGGAAATCAAAGACAAGTTCGAGTTCGAGAAGCCTTAGCCTTTGAGAGGGTCGGCCTAGTACGGAAACAAGAACAAGTACTGTCATTACCACAAGGATGTGGGGCATGACACGAACGACTGCAATAATTTGAACAGGTTACTGGATAAGCTGGCCAAGAAGGGCATGCTGAACTCATACGTCCTGAAGTCCAAGTTCACCTACTCTCGGACAGACAAAAAAACTGAGAAGAAGAAAGAAAAGAGAAAGAAAAAGATGATGATAATAGCACATACTCAAGGTTCGTGGCCGTCATATCAGACGGCTTTGCTGCAGGCGGCCCTACCATGAAGGGAATCAAGCAGGATGCTTGGAATTTTAAAAATGTGATGCACACCGAAAGGGTAAAGGCCGAGCCCTTTCCAAAAGTGACGGTTTACGATGCAGACCGAGGCATAATCAAGGCCCCTTACAATAACCCCATGGTGTTCATTTTAAAAGTTTCCAATTTGAAGGTCAGACGAGTGCTAATAGACACCGTCAGCTTGTCCAACATTATCAGTCTAGTATGTTTGAAGAGTCTGAAGTTCCTAGAGGACGCCCTAAGATATCTCTCACCCGTTGGTTGGGTTCGGTGGAAGTATTATTCACCCGGTCGAACAGATAGATTTGCCTGTCCGATTTGGGCTGAAAGGCGAAGGAAGGGACATGGTCGTCCACTTGCTAGTTGTTAAGGAGCTCACTGGCTACTATGTTATCATCCCGCCCAACTTTGACATCTGCAAAGGCAGTAATCGTCCCTCACTTGATGCTGATGAAGTTTGAGAGGTCAGATGGGAAGATAGGTTCTATTAAAGGAAATTAGAAGATGGCCAAACAATGTAATCAGCAGGCCATGAAGCCAACAACACTCGGACATGTGACTGCGTCCGTGCAAAATTCTGAAGAAAGGTCACTCCAAACATACCAGGTCGGCAAGAAGCGCAAGTCGATCAAGAAAGAGCAGCACAACATCTAATGACCGTCAGCCGTCCAGAAGAGATGAGGCCAGAAGAAAGGAATCAGGCGGCCACAAATGAGGTTAAGAAGCTTCTTGGTGCTAGTTTCATTCGGCAATGTTACTACCCTGATTGGGTGGCCAATGTAGTTCTTGTCAAGAAGTCGAATGGAACTTGGAGGATGTGTGTAGACTACACTGACCTCAACAAGGCATGCCCTAAGGATATTTTTCCCTTGCCTAAAATTAACCGTCTGGTTGATTCAACGGCCGGGCATGCCCTGATGAGTTTTATGGATGCATACTCTAGATTCCACCAAATCCCTTTGTGGGAGGAAGATTAAAAAAAAACAGCATTTGTGACCAAGCAGGGGCTATATTGTTACAAAGTTATACCATTCGGCCTGAAGAACGCCCCTGCTACATTTTAGAGACTTGTGAATACGGTCTTTATAGATCAAATCGGCCAGAACATGGAAGCTTATGTTGATGATATGATTGTTAAATAAAAAAGGTCGACCGACCATCTGAGTGACCTCCGAGAGACATTTTTTGAACTTAAGCGGCATAAAATGATGTTAAACCCAAAGAAGTGTGTCTTTGGTGTTGAGTTCGAAAAATTTCTTGGATTTATGATTGATCAGCGCGGCATTGAGGCCAACCCTGAGAAGATCCAGGCGGTCTTAGACATGAAATTGCCAAGAACCATAAAAGAAGTTCAAAGATTGACCGGCTGCTTAGCTGCGCTCGGACGATTTTTGTCAAGATCTGGGAATAAGTGCCGCTATTTTTTCCAAGCTATCAAGAAGAAAGCAATGTTCGAGTGGAAAGAGGAGGCCGAGGAAGCCTTCGTACAGTTGAAGAATCACTTACATACCCTTCCTCGGCTCGTCAATACACTCAAAGATGAGAAGCTGTATATGTATTTGACTATTTCATATCATTCCTTGAGCGTTATCCTGCTTGCTGAAAGGGACGGACATCAGATCCCTGTGCATTTCATCAACCATGTTTTACACAATGCTAAGATTAGGTATCACCTATTGAAAAGTTCTGCCTGAAATTTTTTCATGGCATCAAATGAAGTTAAGACAATACTTTCTTGCTCATTCGATTATGGTCAACACGGACCAACAGTTGAAGAAGCCGTTCACAACACTGGAAGCCAGCGGCAGAATGCTTAAATGACCCTAGAATGCTTAAATGACCCTTAGAGTTGAGGATATATGATGTCACATTCGAACCTAGAAAAATAATAAAGGGCCAAGACTTTGCAGACTTCTTGGTCGAAATGACACGGCCTGATTTCTAGCCGATAGGGGATCAGATTTGGAATATTTTTGTGGATGGAAGTGCAACGGCGACCAGATGCAACGTAGGTATCATATATCTATCTTTAGAAATAGACAAGTTTTAGTATGCTTTGAGATTTCAGTTCCAAGCCTCTAACAACGAGGCCGAGTATGAAGCCCTTCTGTCCGGCCTCAGAATGTGTAAGGCGGCCGGGGCAACAAAAGTTGATGCCTGTTCGGAATCTCAATTGATAGTAAGCCAAGCGAATGGTGACTACGAGGCTAGTGAGCCGACAATAATGAAGTATCTACAAATGGTGAAGGATGAGGCCGAGAGCCTAGAGCATTTCACGCTGCAACAAGTCCCCCGATCCGAGAATCATTAAGCGAACGCCCTCTCTAAGCTAGCCTCCTCGACATCATGTGATACTCCGAGATCTATGTTCAAGGAAGTTAAGGAAAAGCGGAGTATTGATGCCGAGGCCGTGCAAATCAACGACAGAAGCTCCACATGGACGGACGGAATAATTTCTTATCTCAAGGATGGAGTTCTTTCGGACGACCAGAAGAAGGCGGCATGGTTTGAGATAAAGGGAGAGGACTTGTTCATAAGATCATTTGTAAAGCCTTATTTGAAATGTGTCACGCCTGAGAAAGGGCATGAAGTGCTAGACGACCTCCATCAGGGGCATTGCGGATCACACATAGGCGGACGGGCCTTAGAAGAGAAGGTTACGCATCTGGGGTACTACTGGTCGAGCATGAATTCGGACGCCATGGAAATGGTGAAAAAATGTGACAAGTGCCAGAGATTTGCAACTCTTATTCACCGCCCAACAAACAGTTTATAGGCCATAAGTAGTCCACTTCCCTTTTCAAAATGGGGCATGGACATCTTGAGGCCATATACTCCTGCATCCGTACAGAGGCGGTACGTGTTACTAGCAATCGACTACTTCACAAAGTGGGTAGAAGCTGAGGTTGTCCGAGGAATTAAATGGAGAGATGTACCTGCCTTCATTTGGAAGAATATAATCACATGCTTTGGTGTGCAACAGTCATTGGTGTTTGATAATGGACCGCAATTTGAGACCGACCAACTCAGGGATCGGCTGAGCGACCAGGGCATAACACATTGTTTTGCCTCGGTCGAACACCCAAAGGAAAATGGCCAAGTTGAATCATACAACAAAATGATCTCCAATGGCATCAAGAGAAAGCTTGAGAAAGCAGGCAGCCTATAGGCTGATGAGTTGGTCAATGTGTTAGGGTCTATTCGAATGACAACAAAGAGCTCAATAAGGGAGACCCCATTCATTCTGGTCTACGCCGCTGAGGCCGTGCTCCCAATTGAAATGTATGAGCCCACTTTATGAGTGATGCTATATGATGAATCGGCCAATTGGGAGGCCAAAAAGACTTCCCTAGACTTCCTTCCAGAAGCTAGGGGCAATGCGGCGCTTAGACACGAAATTTACTGTCTAAGGATGACTAGGGCATATAATCGCAAAGTGTCAAAGCAACCGCTTAAGATTGGAGAGTTGGTCTTGAGGAAAATGAAGGCAGTAGGCCGAGCAAAAGAGGATGGAAAACTAACCCCAAATTTGGAAGGGCCTTACCAAATTAAAGAAGAAGTTCGAGATGGTACCTACCGTCTTGAAGCCTTAGATGGCCGTCCTATTCCCCGTACGTGGAATACAGACAATATGAAAAAATATTATGTATAAATTTTTTGTACTTTTCCAAATGTTGTATATACAACTAGGTCTAAACGGCCGAGCAATGTAATTAAAGCCATACGGCCAAAAAAAACAATGTAATTTTGACAATATTAATGAAAAAGTCAAACATTGTTATTAATTAATTTTGTATGTTTACTTATGGTTAAGCAGAAATACCGACTAAAAACAGAAACAAGGGTGGCTTGCAACATAGCAGTTTGGCTCCTGACAAGGGCAGAGATGAAAAGGCAATGCCGCCTAAAAAGAGAAACGAAGTTGCTTCCTACATGGCTGCTCGACCCCTAAAGGGAGCATGACTAAGCGGCCGGGTAAAATGCCTAGCAAGGGCATTCCCCAGCAACGCAAATCGGCCATAATGGTCAAAATGCTATTCACTCCATCCAGCCATAGACAGGTCGGACGGGTGATATTGCCTAAGATATTTTTACCCTAAGGGCAAGGGCATACCTAGGCCCTACAAACACTTAGAAATAACCAGGTTGAGGTAATACCTGAAATTTCACGAGTACGTTCGAGAGATAGTATCAAAGGACGACTCGACACAAGCCAATTAAATGGTCCTATAACTTTAATTAATTTGGCAATCACCTAGTCCAAGGGCAATCATAATTATGATTTGATTAACTTACTAGCTTAGTCATCATACCCTTTGAGGTATAAAATCTACTAACTTAATCAAACCTCATTGGTGCCGATGATTGCTTCCCAACTCTCAGCTTATTATTTGTTGGAAACTTCTCCTACAATATGGACTAGGTGAAATGCCGAATAAAGGGGCATACCCCCAGTGAAAAATTATTCGTGCGCGAAACCAAATAAAGGCATGAAAAATTGCTGAAAAAATGCTAAGTATAGATGAAAGAAGAAAAACTTCATAAATCAAAGCCGTACAAAACAGACGACAAAAGTAAAAGAGTATATTACAAGACTGCTCAAAATAGGCGGCCAAAGTTGAGATTGTTCAAGATAAAGAAATAAAAGTTAAGTACATAAAGCATGAAAATAGCAGAAGGGCTTGGGCTCTTCATTCAGCCAGCTTATCATCAGTCTTGCCAGGCTCCTTCTCCTCGGTCGGCTTCTCATCGTCGGTCGACTTCTGCTCCTCTCTACCATCATCTTCCCTGACCTCAGAGTCAAAGGAAGTCTCAACAAACTCGGGAGGGGGCTTGCCGATAGCCTTGGCCTCTTCCTTGAGGCAGACAAAGTCAAGGCGACGAGCGAAGCGCTCTTGATAGTAGGCCGCCTCGCCCTCCTCGACCATCATGGAGAAGGCTTCGTAGAAGCGGTTCTTCAGCTTTTCCTCGGCCTTGTGCTCAATACGGATGGCCTCCATAGGATCAATCGGCCAAGGAGTCTTCAGTTGCTCAGACAAGTCCTCAATGGACTTTTTCAAACGCTCAACCTTAAGTATAAGGGAGTCTACTTGGTTCAGCGCGGTCTGAAGAGCTTCTTAGGATGAGGACAACTCATTCTTTAGTTTCTCAAAGCCCTCCTTCCACTGAGTGGCGTTGGCAACCGCCTCGACTCTCTCCAGCAGAAGTGCCTTCCTGGCCAGCTGCTCCCGCTTGAGAGCATCACCAATCTTGACGATGTTTTCAGTCTGCCGAGCTGCTTTATCCGATAAAGCATTGAGGGCCACCTGGAGTCGGATCTCTTAATAGGGCAGTGTACTGGTGTTTTCGTCTTGTATCCGCTGAATGGTGGCCCAGGCCGCCTTAATATTCTTGTTCTCTTTGTCCTTCCACTCTATAAAGGAATTGAGCCTGAGGAAGATCTGCATTCGGATAGAAAAAAGTTAGTAAGAGCAAAATGAGAAAATAATCTGAGTATGGGAACATAAAATAAGCCGAGTGCTGATAAAAGGCATTACCTCGGCGCTGCAGTTTATTATTGGGCCGAGGAAGCCCTCATTAATGCCGCAGAACTTGTCCCGCTGCTCTTAGAGACGGCCCGCAGTATGACATCCCTAATAGCCTTCCAGTCAGTGCCTGTTAACGACTGGCCAGGCAGTTTCATGTTCATCTCCTCGGCACTGTCTGCGTAGAGTAAAGAAGAATGTTAGATTGACCAAACAAGTTCATGAAAACACAAGTAAGAAGCGTACGAATGTCAACTCACCGTCCAAAAAAGATGGAGGAGTTGGGAGGTTGAAAGAAGGAAGGGGAAGTGGATGATCCCCTTCCTCTTGATTATGGCTGAGTTGCTCTGCGACCGACTGATAAACAACCTTCAGCCACTCAGATTTGTCCACTACCTCTACATGCGGATTCGAGGCTGAGTTGCCGGTCGTTTTAGCCAGGGACGACTTACCCCCATCCTCCATATGGACAGACTCATCGTGGACCGCCTTAGTTTGCGGTTCCACGGGCTTGGAGATCCCAGTAGGTGACAGCTGGGGTAGCACTTCTTTACACTACTTTGGAGCAGTCTACGGCGTGACCTTGTCCGCGTTAGGGGAAAACTTAGCCTTAGAGTCTGTTGTCTTCCAAGCTTTGGACGACTGACCGTCCTAAGAAGCAGAGGACGGTTGCTTCCTCTTCGTCCGAGGGGTAGGAGTGGCTGCTTGAAATAAACAAGACAGTAAAAAAATGAATGAAACAAATGTCTGAGTAAAGTTGGAAAGGATACCCTCCCCAACATACCAACTCGCTAAACGAAGTTAAAAGATGATGTCCAAGCAACCGAGGAAAGGATACCCTTCTGTAGACACCTGGTTGTGCCTCCCCAAAAACCAAACCCAGTAATGAGTACCATTCACATCTTTAATTATCGAGTTAGGTGAAGAGTTGAAGAGTCTCATGAATTTCCCTTTAGCCTTGACCATTTCTAACCTTTCCAAAAATGTTTTAATCCAAAATCATTCATTTCGTGCCTTTAAACCAAAATCATTCATTTCGTGTCCTTAAAATCATTTATTTTGTATCCTCTTTATAAAAATGTCCAAACCTGTTAATTTGGTCCATAATCTGGGTCCAATAATTGTATAGTTGGATAGGGTTTGAAAAGAGCTTTCCGACGATATATTATAAGCCCAAATTCGAGTTATAACGAAGAAGTTATGGCCAAAATACTAAATTGGGCCTAAATCGAGCCTTACCTACGACCCAATGACCATGTGGAGGGTCCATTAACCTTAACATCATTCCTAAAACAATTAGGATTAATAAAAAGTCTTCTAGAATCCTCTAGAAGGTTGTTTTCAATCCTAAATCCCTTAGGATTTATTATTAGCTTCTGGAATCCTCTAGAAGGATCTAATTTATCCTATAAAAGATAAAGACTTAGGATTTTATATTGGATAAAACTTTTGTTTTAGTTTTGATAAAATTTTAATACGTATGGATATTCAACTAACCCAATTTTATTGGAAGTCGGATTCCGTACGGATTCTATCTTCTAAAAATATCGAGTCGCGATAGCGCGTGTTTTACTCTGAGTCGGATTCTGACTCTTTTCATATCCTTCAACCCTCTTTTTTCCTTATTCTTAGAGGTCGTATCCCCCATTTTCAATCATCAACAAGCTTGATCACCAACAATCATCATTTAATCCCTCTCTCTAAGCTAAAAGCTTTTCTTTCTCTCTCTCTTTCTTTCTTAGCCTAGCCTAAACACCTCCCAACACCTTTTTGATATCATACACCATACCTCTATCACGAGCCTTGAATACTCCTAGCCAATCTCGATGTTGCCTTCGACCTCGATGTGAAAGGTTGATAGTTCTGAGGGTTTGGTCCCAAATCTATATTTCAATTCTTATTTGATTTATTTGGTTTGTTTGATTTAATCTTTCTTGAAGTTACTAACGTCTGTATTGTTTTGATAGAAAGAGATACGAGGCATCAAAGTGAGTAAATCTACTATCCTTATTCCTTGCTTTTGATATAGAAATCATGCTTAGAATATTATTTTAATCCCTAGTATCATGATAGGGTGCTTTTATTATTTCTAGTATCATGTTAGGATGCTTTTATGATTTCTAATATGCTTTTATGATTTATAGTATCATGTTAGGGTGTTAATTAATATTCCTAATATCATGTTGGTTTCTAGTATCATGTTTAGGTTAAAGCTTTGATCTTTATTATTTAGTGACATATTAAGATTTGTTATTAATCCGTTTAGTATCATGCCTAGGATCTTACTAATAATAATGTTTTGATGATGATGTTTGTTGAGTTATTTATACATTGCTTGATTATTCATGATTTATTGTTATTGCTTGATCACGCCCTCTTTCTGCAGGTTTTAATGGAATTTGTACTTGAAATCACGCCTAATAAGATAATTAATAAATTGTTTTAGGCTAATATGATTTTAATTCAAGTGATCGCCAATAATAGATTTGATTGTGCATTAATAATCAACCAACGTAGATTAAACAGGTTTAGGGCTAATTTGATGTATGTATGTTAATCATAAAGCGCACATGGATATCATAAGAATTAAGTAGAGTCCGATTTAGGGCGAGTTTAATCTCTTTTAGGTTGGATTCGTACCATCATCCTTGAATATCCAGTCATGGTTCCGGACCACTATGGAGTTAGCGATCTCCGTGATCGTGAATGGGGTGTAACCTTTACACCCTTGAACGGTTTACAAGTTCCTAAAACTTGTTGGCGACTCTTTTATCTCTAGCTTCCTTCCCTTTGGACGCCACCATGCCTAAATTCATGATCATAGTGGGGCTTAAAGTTGATGAGTGTGAAATATTCCCTACACCTTCCCAACACTATCGGTACCTCCCTAGCCTGTTCGTGTTGCTGTTGGCAGAGTGTATACCGCATCAAGTCCAGCTTGGACATGTTAGTTTCCCCCTTCTTCTCCGGATCCAACACTTCAAGGGCTACGTCTGAAGAAGAAAAAGTGTTAGAATATTTTCAAAATGTCAAAAACATTCGAACGACTAAGTCGCAAGGTTCCACCTTGAGGATAGTTCCGATATAGGCCACAGGCTGACATGAATACCGGGTTCCTAAGCGAGTCGGCCAAAGGTATCCAACTCAATGGCACGGTCACCGTCTTTCCACCCCTGACAACCTTTTTGACCCTGATGTAGTCCAGTTGAAAGTAGTTGTCAGGGTGGACGGGTAACTTTGAGGGTCAGTGCTGCCCGCGGCCGAGTTGAATTGGATCGGCATTGAACCGATTCATCCGCAAGTTAAATTCTTTGTCACTAGTCTTAAAGCGGTAGTATCGGTGCTTTCAGTCTCGCCAATTAGCCGGCATGTTCAGAACCACTAGATACTCTTTCTGGGTGCTCAAGATGAACTAGCTTTCCGTCCCGGAATCGAGGCTGACCACAGAATGCATTTCATAAAAAATTGAGACGTTAGGGTTGAAGCCTTGCCAAAGGCACGTCACCAGATAGCCAAAAATATTTACCAAGTTGTTCGGCACCAGATGGAAGATAGCAATGTTGCATTCGTCCAGTAGTGCCTGGACGAACGGGTGCACGGGGAAGTGAAGGCCCATTTCCAAGGCAGCGCAGTAGACACTAAAACATTTCTTCCGTTGCCTCTTGCTCTCCTAGGCGGCCACTGAGTAAGATCAGGTGGGCGCCACAATTTCGTAGCCTTCTCCTAGATGGAGGAACTCTCTAAAATTTTCAAAGTTCAGATGCAGAAAAGCTAAGGCAACGTCGCCCACTGTACAGGCGTACGGGTCCTTAAAATTATCAATGTTGGCCTCCTCGACCGTCTAATTAGCATCCGGGTTCTCAGCCATACCCTCGGCGGCTTGAGGTGCAGGGACCTTGGTCGAGCCAAATCCCTAGGAGAAGAAGTGCCTAGCTGATTTTGGCGCTCAAAAAAGGAGGTTGTCACTTCTATCACGGAGCATGAAGTACCACTAGCAGTGGTGTTCGTGTTCTCCCCGTCTTTATAACTCGGATCATAAGGGACTAGGGGGTCTACCATACTACCGTCTGGATTTATGGGGACACCCCGTTCGTGCATTTGTCTCGTACATGCCATGTTCAACTGCAAGGACAGAGAAGAATAGGTGGGGTTGAGTTGGTACGCACTAGAAATGGACCCACTCCATAGAGAGGAGGACTCGTCCCCTTCCACTCTAGACTCCTTAGTCCCAGGCAAATGGTCGGCCTCATGAGGAGAAACAGACTAAGCCGAGGTTATGCCAGTTCGTGTTTAAAAAATAAAACAAGTATAAAAAGAAGAAGGAAAAAGGCAGGCGGTTACCTCTGTATGTGTAGAAACTCTTGAAAGTCTTTGAAGATCATGGAGGTTGACCGGAAAACTCAAGAACGTGTCGGAGCTCTCGAAGATTGGGAAAAAGCAACACATTCTCTCTCTAAAAAAGCTCTAACTTCTCTCTAGAAAACGCAAAGTTCCAAAGTGACAAAATGAAGTCAAACAAATCTTATTTATAGGCAAAATTCATGAGGCAAAATGGTAAAACCACTTTTCTCGCCAAGAAGTACAAACGATAACTTTTGAAAAAAGGTTAACCTAGAAATTCGAACGATTAAAATTTAAGACGGGAAGATGTACGGACACTCTAATGGCGTGTCAAAATAGACGGCCAGGTTAGCAAAATTTGAATCATCATTCCAAAAAGTACGAAAGACCAGCGTTCACTTAAAGACAGTCGGCACAACCCGTCCGCCTGATTTTAAAACTTTAGGTCCACTAATGAAATCAGGCAGACCGATCAAGGCAGCTAGCCTAAAGGAAAAATCCCATGGACGGACAGACGATACTGTCCGTCTCCTTTTAATGATGATGCTCCATCAGCCCAACATTCAGACAATACTGGACGGATAAAACTCAGAAGAGGTGGCCTGTATGGTACGAGTCACCCCCTCTAAGGGGCAAATGTAGGGTAAAAAATACCCCAACACGTGGTCCAATCCCAAAGTGACACGTGGCCCAATTAAAGGGCGACACATGTCCTTATAGGAAGATGAAACGTGGCAACCCTAAGAGCACCTTAATGAGAGAAAGACCTCCTTACACCAGGAGGCCCAAATCTCGAGAAAGCCACAAAACGGTGCCCCCAAAGGACACATGTCCTTATCTAATTGCGCTGCCAATCAGAGCCTAGCTTTTTAAGGCACTAACCCTAAATGGGCACACTTTCCCACCCTTATAAGTACCCCAATCATTTATGATGGGAGGGGTGTATTAAGACATCATTCGAGAGCATTGAATAGCTCCAACTTCTCCCTACTTTCTCTCTGTACATTACTTCGTTTTCTAGTCACTCACTTGATCTTCGAAGGCGAATATTCCATCAATCGGAATATTCGTTGTTTTGCAGGTGTCCGAGTCCATCCGACCGTTTTCAAGACCAGTATTCCGAGAAATTCCAATAAAACCCTGAAACAGTGTTGGTTTGTGATGCGTGGAAGTTTATCTTCCCACGCAATAGAGTTCAAAATATGCCTATATACTTGTCCGATCATGGGCCGGTGATGTTAGAGGCTGATGGGGAAAGGCGGAGGAAAAAGAGGGGTACCCGTTTTTATTTCGAGGCTATGTGGCTTGTTAAGCCAGATTGCCATGAGAGAGTAAAGGTGGCATGGGAAAGCTATTCGGGTCAGCAAATTGAAAATAAGATCAATATGTGTGCAGCTTCTTTGAGGGCTTGCACTGACGAGTCTTTTAGGGATGTAAAAAAGATAATTAAATACAAGGAAAAGGAGCTGAAGGAGTGGCAAGACTGTGATCCGGATTCCATCATGTTGAATAAGTGCAAGGAAATTGTATCAAATTTGGATGAGCTTCATAGATTAGATGAGTCCTATTAGCATGCAAGGGCTAAGGTAAATGGACTTAAGGATGGAGACAAGAATACCTCGTGTTTCCATCATAAAGCGAATATAAGAAAGTGTCGAAACCGTATTGATAAGGTTGAGGATGAGTTAGGGGTGATGAGGGAGAAATTGACAAAATTATCACTAATTATTTTTCTAATTGTAGACATCTGATTGTGTCTCCCCAAAAAACCAAACCCAGTGATGAGTACCTTTCACGTTACGATTTACTAGTTCGGTAAAAAGTTGAAGAGTATCACAAACATCCCTTAGACCTTGACCATATTTCTAACCTTACCTAAAAAGTTTTAATCCGAAATCATTCATTTCGTTTCCTTAAACCCAAAATCAGTCATTTCGTGTCCTTAAAATCATTCATTTCGTGTCCAAGTTACAAAAATGTCCAAACCATATTATTTTGGTCCGTAATCCCAGTCCAATTATTGCTTAGTTGGATTGGGTTTGAAAGGAGCTTTCCAACAATATATTATAAGCCCAAAAGAGCTCAGTTATTTATTTGTTCTTATTTTGTGAATTGGAAAAAAATAGAAAAATTGTTGTTCAAAGTTGAAAAAAAATACCAATGTGAGATAAAAGAAAAAAAAGAGCAAAAGAAAAAAATTTGTTTTGATGTTCAAGTGTTCTAGTTGAAGGTTGCTCAAAAAGGAAAAAAAAATGAGAAAGAAAAATTCAAGTTCAAGGTTTATTTGTTCACTCAAGTTCTATAATGTTATAATTTGTATGAGTGGAGTCTTAAGTGTTAAAAAATTTGTATAATATTGGATTGGTTGTTTAGTAAATTTTTGTAGTGTTGAGTTGTATTGGAGATGATTGGTCATTATTTATTTTTGACCTTGGTTTTATTAGGATTTGGCTATCTTAAGCATGGCTTTACTCTACATTTTCCCAAATGTTTCCTACCCTTTACCCTAACCTTATGTTACAAGCTTTAAAGACCTTCCGACTTTTGTGCATAGAGTTGTATGGATGTGAAAGTAGTTGTCTATCAATACAAAGAATGATTTGATATATTTCGAGTCGACTATTAGGTTGAGTGTATGTCTTTTAAACACACGAGTGCGTGAGTTGGGAGGGAATTGTTCACATATAAAGGGGTGGTTGGATAGCGATCGAGTACACTTTTTACTCCCCACATAAATGAGAGTTGAGTGTGTGAGACCTAGTCTTGAATTCTATATGCTCTTGTGGTTTGCTCTATTTGACAATTGTTAGGGAAGATTGGTAGTTGCGTGGATTTGATTGACTGACTTTGATACATATTTGTCGAATTTACCTTGAATCGTATTTATTGATTTGAATTGCTTTTGGTGTGAAGTATTGATTTATTTATCATTGCTTTGCTTAGGGACAAGCAAAGGTTTATCTTGGGGGAATTTGATGTATGCATTTTATACCATGTTTTACCCCGGTTTTATAGCGTATATTTGCATGGTTTTGGGTTCTACGGAGCCATTTCTCGCTAATAATCTCTTCTCTAGTGTGTTCAATCTATTTTATTGAGTTTCAAAGGAATACGGAGTTTCTTGGATGAATCGAACTTGTTTTGGATGGTTATAGAGAGGTTGTTGAGTGAAAGATGAAAATTTCCACAATGCCCTGTTGGGCATAGCTTGCCCGGGCAGACCATGAAGAAGAAGAGAAGAAAAACAACGCAGGAGAAGAAGTCGTACTTTGTCCGCCCGATCGGGCAGCTTTTTCCCGGTCAGACCGGGCACCGTTGCGCGAATGTCGTTTTACTTAATTTTGAATTTCTATCTTTTTAGGGGTATAAATACCCTTTTGTAATCATATTAGAGGACAAATTATTATATCCTCTAGTATTAGTTTTTACCTAAAAAAACCCTAGTTTACTCTCTCTAGCATTTTAATTTCTACTCTTAGTTTTGATTTATTGTTCATCAACAATTCAAGTTCTTTCAATTTGAAGCAATTGGTATTTCTCTATCTCATTTCTCTTTTATTCCTTATTACTTATTGATTATGTCTTGTCTATTGAATCTTGATTTTGATTTCGTTAATATGTGTGAGTAGATTCTTAATCCGCGATCTTGCAAAGCCCAAATATGATTGATATATGAATTGAATCTTTAATTTCTCCAATAATAATCCTAATTGACATGCTTAATTGATTATGTTTATGCCAATACTAGATTAGGAATAATTAGTATTGTTATCATCCCTTTGTTCTTATTGCAACGGAAGTTGGGTATTAACGAGATTTGGGTATTTCAATTAAGGGTTTGAAAGCATCACGGAAGTAGGTGATTGGATGATTAGGAAGCTAAGTATTGTGTTTAATGTCCCTTATTGCTTGATTCCATGGAAATAGGCTTGATAGTTGGTATGGGAAGCCATTGATAACTCGGAAGAGATCTTTGGTATTGTTTAGGGAATGCCTTTCCACTTGTCAATTGATTTGTTATTGGGGGTAGATTCATTTGTGCTTTGATTATATTCGTGGTAATGCTTGATTTTGGATGCTTTAATTCATTGATTATCTCATTCTTAGTTAATTGTGTTATTTTGTATTTTAGTTATTAGTGTTCTTCATTCTTGATTCGGTTACTTGGTTAGTGATTTATTGAGTCTAATTAATTAGGTGAACCTTAGTCTTTTTGAATTCGACCCTTACTTGCCCGTCTGCATAGTAGTGGTCTTGTTTGGTTTATTTTTGTTAGGTACGCGACACGCCTATCAGGGAAAAACTAGGACTATGGCTATGAAACCTGATATGAGTAAATCGTATAATTGAGTCGAATGGTCTTTTTTGGAGAAGGTGATGTACAAGTTTGGTTTCTGTGAGGGATGGGTAAAACGTATTGTGTGTTGTTTGTCTAGTGTCACATATGCGTTTAAGTGGAATGGTGAGGTTGGTGGAAATGTGATTCCGACTAGAGGTCTTCCCCGGTAAGGGGACCTAATTTCTCCATACTTATTCCTTCTTTGTGCTGAGGCTTTTCTGGGGCTACTTCGTAAAGCCGCCGATAATAGGTTGATTCATGGTGCGCAGGTTTGTCGGGGAGCTCCCAGAGTTTTTCAGCTTTTCTTTGTCGATGATAGCATTTTATTTTCTAGGGCTACCCTTCAAGAATGCTCTAAAATTGTTAATATTATTAGCTGTTATGAGAGAGCATTGAAACAAAAAATAAATTTTGATAAATTGGAGGTGTCCTTTAGCAAAATTGTGGAGCATAATCGGAGGAGAGACATTGTTTCTACGCTTGGAGTGAGGGAGGTTATAAAGCATGAAAAATATCTTGGGCTCCCGATTGTGATTGGTAGATCGAAGAAGAGGGTCTTTAATAGCATCAAGGAACAAATCTGGAAAAAATGCAAGGGTGGAAAGGGAAGTTACTTTCGCAAGCCGGAAGGGAGGTATTGTTAAAATCAGTGGCTCAAGCGATTTCGACTTACATGATGGGGCTCTTTAAGATTCTGGATGGCACATTGAATGAGATCCATCCTATCCTTGCTTGTTTTTGGTGGGGTGCAGATGGGACAACTAGGAAGAAGCATTGGGTAAGTTCGGAGAAACTTTGTCTTCCCAAGGCTCTTGTGGGGATGGGATTTCGTGACTTGATAGTGTTTAATCAAGCCTTGCTTGCGAAATAGGGAAGGAGACTGTTGTGCAATCCTAATTCACTTGCTTATAAAGGTGAGTGGAATGTGAACTTGCTTCAGGCCCACTTGTGAGAGGAGGAGGTAGGGAAAGTGCTCAGCATTCCTCTTAGTGCGAGATGCCCAAAAGATCAACAGTTCTGGCAGCCTAGCGATGACGGTATTTTTACAACCAAGTCAGCTTATAGGTTGGGGCATGTCGGGGGTGGGAACAACGATTTAGGGGAGATGGAGAGGAGCTCTAGAAGAAGTTTTGGAGTATTGGTGGTCCGCCTAAGCTATGTCATTTTTTGTGGAAGGTGTGTTTTGGTGCCCTCGCTACTTTGGGTCGTCTCAAAGACCGACATGTTCGTGAGGATGACTGTTGCTCTGTTTGTTATAGCGCGAGTGAGTCAATCTGCCATGCTATTTCACTTTCCCGAATGTTAAGCAGATTTGGGATTTTTTTTTTCCCTTTTCATGATTTGCTACAAGAGTGTCCTCTTGGATCGTTTAGAGATTTGTTCACTTGGTTTGCCTCCCGTATTAACAGAGATGAATTGTTGTGTTCTACTGCATTTGGTTGGGTGGCTTGGTCCTATCGCAACTTCGTTGTCTTTAATACGCCATGGAAGTGTAAGGTGGTGGGTACTATGCGTTTCCTTAAATTAGTGGAGGATTTCAAAATGTACTCTACTGTAGTGTGTGGTAGGACTGCTCGTAGCAGCCCCTGTTTGCGTGGAATTAGGGGTAGAGCCAGGGGGGAGGCTGGTGGAATCCCGGCCCCCGTGGCCTAAATTCGTGGCCTGTTATATTTTGTATGCTTGCACCCATAATTAAAATATATATAACGTTTTTTCTACTTTAGTTACGTGAGTTTTGCTTTGCTCCAGTGGTCAAGCATTATGGTGGTAGTTAAGTTTTTTGAAAACCAAAGTTATAGGATCGATTCCTTGTACAACCGTAACATTAAATAATTTTTTCACTCTTTTCTATTTTTGTTCCAGATATTTGGCTGCCATTTTCTTTTGTTTCTCTGCTATTTAATTTTTTTTCCCTTTCATTTTTCCTTACAAAGTTATAATATTTTATAAAATATTTTGCCTAATGAATGTCATGACACTTAAATTTTCTTGCAAAATTATTAGGTGGCTTCATTGCAATTAAAGGGAAAATCCTTCTAGAATAAAGAAAATAATGAATCTAGAAGGAAGATTATAAATTTCATTTTAAAATGATTAAGAGTGAGCAATATATATATATATATATATTATAGTTTTATTATAGAGTACTTTTTTATATAAAATTTTCAATGAGGTATCGACCTCCCTAATCCTAAATCCCTAGCTTCGCCCCTACGTAGAAATTGGGTTTCAGCCTATGGGTAACTATGTCAGAGTTGATGTTGATGCAGCAATGCTTGATGGGAATATGATTATACTGGGTATTGTTGTCAGAAATGGGGTAGGGGAGGTTGTTGCGACAACTATTAAACAGGTGCGTGATGTGGGTAGTGTTAAGGGTGCTGAAGCTATGGCTGTGCGACTTGGGACTCTGTTTGCGCTAAACCTTGGTTACAGGTATGTCGAACTGGAGAGTGATGCACTATGGGAGTGGTAAATGTTATCCGTGAGGGCAGTGGGGGAAGATCTTCTTTTGGTTTACTGATTGATGACATTATTTTTGCAGGCAAGAATTTTAACTCGATCTTTTAAATGTTTTCATATTAAGAGGAAGGGTAATGTGGTTGCTCATTTCCTTGCAAGGGAGCTTTTGAGTAATGGGGTTGAACATTGTGTTTTAGACGACTTTTTGCAAGGTGTCTTGGCCTTGGCGGAAATTGATATGATGTATTGGTTTTTGTGATTAATAAAGTCGGCCCTCATCCCGTTCTTTAAAAAAAAAAAAAAAAATCTAAAATCCTGATGTAAAAGGACAATTTCGAATTTCAGTTTTGAAACTCTAATGTGTAATCAAAATGAAAATTTAGATTTCCACAATGATTGGAGGCTTAGGAACTTTAATTATATGTAGGCTAATTTGAACTATTATCTACTTTGTAAATAAATGAAATTGATAAATCTCTAAGGGTTACATGTAAGAAACTTAAAACAGAAAGATTGAGAATTAATAGACATTAATTACACAGATCTACGCATGTTTTTGTCAGGAATTCCCAAATTTATGCTATTATTATACTCCCTCCGTCCCTTTTTGCTTGTCACTTTTGCCATTTTAGACGCCCCTAACTGTTTGTCACATTTCATATTTTCGTAATTATTAAGATACATAAAAAGACTTTTATACTCTCATTTTTATTTGTCATTATTAAGTCATCTTCCTATTTTACCCTAACATTTGCCATAAAAGTTGTGTTAACTTTTGACTAATTTAATGTTTTACATTAGGTATGCACTACGGATACACCTGATATCTACACCGTAAGTACATTATGCATACCCAAAAAATAAAATTAAAACAATAACTCCGTAATTCTCTTTCTTATTTTTGATACCAAAAATTATACTGTATTCAAGTATCCAACAACCAACATCCTTCACATTCTACTCTCTTTCACAGGTACATCTAAGATGCATGCAATATAAATTTTGTAAATTAATCAATTTACTCAAGTGAACTTTGAAAACTTTGATTATAAATTTCGATCATTCTACAAGAGGTGATATAATTGTGTGTGACCTTATTTGGTTCGTCTTATTGTATATTTTATTAATATTACCTTTGTATAATTTTTATTCATGTATGAAAATGGAGATATTACGATTTAATATGTGTCTTAAAGACCGTGAAAAGTCAAATAGAGAAAAAAAATTAGGGACAGAGAGAATATAAAAACTAGCCATTAAATAGGCTTACAATAACAAACTTCGACTACAAAATAGGAAATGATAATACTGGTGAGTTTATTGCAAGTTCTAAGAAGGAGTCTTAAGATGAGTCTTGAACAAGATTTTTGCAATAATGTATACAAAGACTACATGTAGTCTTTAGATGAGTTTTGAAATCCAAAACTCATCTTAAGACTCTACAAAAGTATAAAAAAAAATTATTGTTGCTCAATAGAGAGTTGTCAACTCACCATCTTAAAAATAATTCATACAAAACATTAATATATAATTATATGAATATTAATAATAATAATAATAATAATAATAGAATAAGTATATCTAGAGTGAGTCTTGGAATAATGTGTAAAACTAGAGAAAGTCTTGTATGAGTCTGAACAATAAAAAAAAAATTAAAAGTTAGTAAAAATCCGATGTGACAGAGTTTGTAATATAAGTCTCAGTGTTGGAATAAATTTACCCTAAAAGGTAATCATAGCGGCATGGCCCACGTTTTTCTCCATCAAATATGGACTCAATAGTCAATATGCTTCTAACTTTTTAGTCCACTTTGTAACAACTAACAACTTCGTCCACTAATTTTAGAGGCATTAATAGACAATAAATACATTAATGAACCTTTGTAGATACATCAAACGTAAAATACAAATACATCAAGTCATCCTATACATGTCATCTATGACTAGCATAATTTAAAAAAAAAATGCTATATGTAGCCCTTAGAGATATATATATAAGCATTTAATAAACTTTTAAAATGGAATTAAGTTAGAAATTCATGATAAAATCATGCACAAATCGGTGTAATTAATGTTAATTTATCCTTAATATTTCATTTTTTTAGCTAGTTATCATTTTTCCAAAAAAAAATATCGGATTTTTCATGAAATACCACTGAGTTTTTCGAAAATTCACCATATACCACACAAAATTTTCTAATTCACCATATACCACTGAGTTTAACATAAATGTCACAACATGCCATTTCCGTTAACTCAGTTAGTTATTAACGTTAATTGTGCCACGTGGCAGCTTGTAATTGGTTCTAATTAATATTATTTATTTAATTAATTAAATTTAGAAAAAATATTTTAAAAAATAAATAAAAAATTAAAAACCACTAATACAAGCCACCGCCACCCCTGCCGGCAACAATTGCAATCCCAACCACTTCCTAGATGGCCGGCGACTGCCCTCCCCTGGCCCCTTCCCCTCGCCGGCGACATTCTCGACCCCTTCTCCCTACGCCGGCGACCATCCCACTCCTACTCCCCTTCCCCGAAAATCATCCCCCACCTATAACCCAATTCCCGATTTCCTCGCCGGACTCCTTTTCCCCAATTCCCCAATTCTCGATCTCTCTAACCCTAAAAAAATCCTCAATTTCCCTCTTTGCAAATCCCAATTGGAATATCGACGGCAAAGAAACCACCCATCAAATCTTGACGAAGAGAGAAAAGGTCGAATTAGAAGCGAATTTGTTCGAAAAAAATGTCGATAAGTCGAATTGATGTTGTTGTATGGTTGCAGATTTTGAGTGTTGTCGGTTCAGGGGGAGGGGGAGGCCGACGCGCTGGCGAGAGAAGGGCCGGGCGCTGGCGTGGGTGGGGGCGGGATAGGGTGGTGGCTGGGGGTTCTGGTCATATTTCGTGCAAGCAGGGGATGTTGGGATAGGGTGGTGGTTGGTTGGGGGACGTTGGTGGTTTGGGAGGAGGACGGGCTGGGGAGATGGCAGGGGTAGGGGAGCTCTGGAGGGCCGGCGAGGGAGGAGGCTGGGCAAGGCCGTCGGCGGGGAGGATGAGCTGGGCTGGTAGGGGAAGGGGGTGACGGGGTTGGTGGAGTGAGGAGGTGGTGGCTGTTTTTTTTTTTTAATTCTTTATTTAACTAATTAATTAGATAATATTAATAAGAGCCAATAAGTGACAGCCACGTGGCATAATTAACCCTAATTACTAACGGCGTTAACGGCACACTAACGGAAGTTACCAAAAATGGCATTTTGTGTTAGCGTACAGTAACTCAATGGTATATGGTGAATTAGAAAATTTTGTGTGGTATATGGTGAATTTTTTAAAAACTAAGTGGTATTTGGTGAAAAATCCGAAAAAATATCTATGACTAAGATAAACAAATTATTTAAAATTAAAAAACCTTAATGTCAATTGACGATTGACGATTGGGATTAATCCAGAAATAGGAAAGAGAGTTTGGAAGAATTATTCAGATATGCTGCAGTTTTGATAAATCTCACTAAAGTATATATTAGTTGTTTAGTTATGAATTTGCTCACAATAATAAGATCTGAAAACTTGTTACCAAAAACAGAAGATAATTGAGAGGGGAGAAACTACAATTATCCTTAATTTGAAATCTCCATGTTGTAGCTTAGAGGAAGAAGAGAATGTTTCCTGCTTTCCTGTATTCACATTCAAGTGAACTACGGAGTATATTTTTGGGAAATTGGAGAACATGACTCACATGAGTGGGCTTGGCAGACTGGCATGGCAGGTACAGAGGTACTTTCCTCATTTCCTGGATTCACATTCACGTGAACTATTTTGTATTTTTTTTCTTTCTCAAAACAAATTAAATCTTTTTTTTTTTTTTTAACGTGGTAGGGCACGAGCTCCACCATGACAAATTGACATTATTGTCACGAGCTTCCACCGACACTGGAAGTTGTTAGAAAATAGAAACAAATACTCCGTAATTTATACAAGTAAGAATCAAAACCCCCTCAATAAAAAAAAAAGAGTAAGAATCAAAACAACACAATATTATTGGTACTTTATGAGGAATTCAATGGACTCTAGCTATTAGAGAATGACTCTAATAATAGCATAATCGTCCTTTCATTGTTTACCCACTTGAATAAAAAAAAATAAAATTGAAAAGAAAAACCAAAAACCAAGGCTGGAAAAAGGACAGTATTAAAAAAAAAAGTGGAATAGGACATCTCATTAAATTAAAGAAAAACAAAAAGGGGAAAACGACAGCACATTAAGCCTTGGTACTTTTCCCGTAGTTTCTCTCTCTAAATTACGCCCTCTCTCTAAAGTTCATTCTCTCTCTCTCTAAATTGCTTGAATATCTCCGGCAACATTCCTGTTAAAGACGATCGTTTTCCGGCCAAAATTTAAGCTCAAGTACATACCAATTACGGCCTACATGTAACATCTTGTCAAGTTTTGGTATCTAAAAGAATACCATCAACGACAAATAGAAAAAAGGAATACCATCAAGGGATATTGGTATCTAAAAGAATACCATCAAGAATTGTTGGAGAATACGGTTGTTATCTTAAAGAATACCATTAAGAAGTTCGTTGGTATCATAAAAATTAAATACCATCAACAACAAAAGATAGAACAAGAACAACACTAACGGTTTGTTCCCACCATGTTTTGGTGCCAAAATTTGTCACATGTTGAGAACTCCATTTGAGGAAATAGCATAAAGAGAACTCAATTTGTCAGAATTTCTTTACCATCAAGAATTGTTGGAGAATACCATCGAGAAGTTCGTTGGCATCATAAAAAATACCATCAACAACAAAAGATAGAACAAGAACAGCACTAACGGTTGTTCCCGCCATGTTTTGACGTCAAAATTTGTCACATGTTGAGAACTCCATTTGAGGAAATAGAAGAATGAAGAACTCAATTTGTCAGAATTTCTATTTTGAGAAATTAATTTTTGTTCTAAACTAAACAAAAAATTGAAAAGGACATTTTTTGTACAGATTTTGTTTTGCCTTTTCTTTTTTCTTTTACCTTAATGTTTTTTATAATTGCTTTTTTTGAATTTACCTTTTTGCCCTTATTAGAGTCATGGATGACTCTAATAGCTAAAGTCCTAGAATTTCTCGCCCTTTATACCCTGCTAAAATAATATTGAATAATTATCACTGTAATTCTCATTGATCAACATCAGGCGCATACAATATCACAAATTCTTATATGTGGCTAGCCACATGGTGTGGCCACTTCACATATAAGGCAATTAAATAAGTATAGGGGGTTATGGTGATGAACAAATGGGGTTACCTTGACATATGTGGGTTAATTAAATGAAAAAAAGGGTTACTCTCTTACATAAGTAGAATCATTCTTTCAATTTTTAAAACAAAAAAATAGGGGTTACTCGAATGAATAATGGGGATACTTCTTTCTAAATTAGTTGATATTACTCATATAATGAATTGAAGTTACTTAAATAGACAAAATGAAGTTACTCTTATGAATAAATAGGGTTAATCATATATATAAATAAAGATTATTCTTATAAATCAATGTGGCCACACCATGTGGCTAGCCACATACAAGACTTACTCATAAGTAGGTATACTTGGAGGGCAAGGCAAATATTCATGAGATATATTACAACATCACAATATATTCTAAGATATCTTTTCACAATATTCACAATTATCGTATCTCCCAAAATATATCCCAATACATACTCTCCTTTCCTCTATTATTGTTACACAATCTTAAGAACAAGAATATTATTGGTAAGGAAACAACTTTCTTATCCCATTCTTTATCTCTTTTCCTCTATTTGACACACCATTACTCACTATCTCAATCCTTTTTTTCATCATGTTTCTTTTATTTTTCCAACATTAATAATATACTTTCTCATTCTCTACCCTACTTACATATACCCCACATTTAGGTAAACTCTTACATAGACCTAGTTCACAATAATTTATTGTGGACCACTAATTTTAAAATACTATGGTCGATTTATTAATAATAATAAAAAAAAGGTCACTATGTTAAATTAAAAGTCATGTGTTATTATACATGTTGTAAGAGGTTATTATTTTAAAAGAAATTTTTAATATACTGATCTATATGAATAAAAAAAAGGTTACTATGTTACAATTAGGGTTACTATATTCAACATAACGTCGTATTTCAAGTTCACAATAATACTAGTTTTGTGCCCCCGAACGATGTCTGGATTGTTTATTAAATTTGAAGATAATTTTTTTAATCTATATGCTAAATTTTGAAACATATCATTGATAATATTTGATACAAACAATGTTATATAAAAGGTGTATATCCTCTTTTATTTAGGATATTAGAAGGTACGATACTATTGATTTATGAAATAGCGCATATATCATAGAAATATACACTCGACATGTGAAAAATATTCCCAACTCGCAAATTATACCGAGCTTTGCTAAAAAAAACAAAAAAAAAACAAGCTAACATTCAAATTATAAAGCACTCCAATATCCTTCACCAATTTGTTAGTCATCTTTAACTTGTAACCTACTACTTTTTTCTTATTTTGATTTTACTTCGTCTAATATTATATTTCGTTGACTTAACATTATACATATTAATCTGTCATGTTAATGCTTATTTGTCGTGTGCGACATGGTGAGAACTGAGAAGTTAACGACTTTATAAGATATTCTTGAAATTTATAATTTAATCTATATATATGAAATATTATAATTTTATCGAAATATAACTCTAAACCAACAAGTTTATCCAAATTTTATTGAAAATAAAACTCTAAACTAACTTTTTTTATCTTACAAAATCTATTTAAATCTATCTAACATTTTTATCCTACATGTCATACTAATAATTAATTGTTGCCTATGTGGCGCAACAATTGACGAAAAGTTAAAATGTCAAGTGTTGTTGTCTCGTGGCCTGGCTAAAAGTTTAGCTTAATATATAAGTTACTAGTATTGTGCCCAGACGATGCCTAGATGGTTGATAAAATTTTAGGATAAACTTTTTTGTTTGTGTTACATACGGTCATATAATCCCTTCTGATAATTTAAGACATTTAGACATACAATATCATATCGCTTATTCATATTATAGTGTACTTTTTGTAGTTTTGTATATAAATAAATATCTATATTGACTTGAAATTATTATTTTTGAACTTAAATTATTTTTAATGAATTGAAAGTATTTTTTATCAAACTAAAAACATTTTTACTGATTCTTAATTATTTTTTAAATAACTTAAATATATTATAAATGGATCTTATTTTAAAGATTTTTTTAAAACGAATTTTATGATGTAAATAAAACCTCAGTTATAGGATATTTATTAAATGTAATGATTAAATTTGTATATATGAAAATTAGAAACATATCGGTAATAAAACTCTATACAATATTTTTATCTTACAAAATCTATCAAAAATTCGCTTATTAAGCATCATATGTGTCACAATAAAACATATTTGTTGCTTACGTGGCACGACACTTGGCAAATAGTTTTGTGCCCGGGTTGTTGATAAATTTTAGGATAAACTTTTTTGTTTGAATGTTAATATGGTCAAATAAACCCTTTTGATAATGCAGAATAATAAATAAAATAATAATAATATGATTAGCATAAAAAAAAAATTAAAATGCTTTTTAAGTGAAAAACCTATAAATTACTAAGACTTTGCTAACATTGATCTAAATTTACTTCAAGATTCCTTGTATTGTACAGTTTTTGTTGTATCCCAATTTTAGTAGTTTTTTTACTTCTTTTATTTCATTAACAAAATCACAAACATACACAAAAATATTACAACCGAATATGAAGAATACATGATTCAAAAGCTTTAATATTAAATCAATGGTAAACTAAAAAAAATTAATGATACATGGCCATATTTATAATTATAATTACGTGGTTATTTGCATAGGAGTAAAATTCTATTGTTAATTTGGATATTCAAATATGTGTTGTTTTACTATAAATAAAATTCTATTGTCAATAAAAGATAAATTTTTTTCAAAAGAATTATAAATCATTTTATGTATATGTTTTTTGTTATTCTAAACAAATTTATCCAATATAATCTAATGTGGCATTTAATTTAATCACAAACAATATGTGCCCGAACGATGCCTAGATTATTGTTGATAAAATATTAGGATAAGGTGGATATGATGTCCACCTATAATCTAGATATATTTTATCATTAAAAAGATACATTTTAGCTTGGATAATAAATTAATAAACCCACTACAACTTTTTTTTTTTTTTTTTTTTGTTCTGTTACATGCAGAATAAATAATACAAACTATATAGATTTTTTTTTAAAGCATACGAAGTATATAGTTGTATATGGCAACAATTCAAAGTAACAAAGTAATTAAGATAAGCTCAAAAACAAAAAAATCAAAAGCAAATACAATCATCATCCATAATGAAAAATAAACCACACGTTTCATGGGGGGTAGTTGGATAAAAAACGATGTCAAAAGCCCTCCTCCTAGATCCTTCCCTCAATTTGAGAATGTAAAGCTCATTGTCCTTCTTCATCTCCTCAACACCACAATTAATACATCCAATTTCAAACTCATATTGAAATTCATAGAAAATTGTTGTTGTAAACAACTCGGAAGCATCTTTCTTTAAATGAATTGGAGTCTTACATTCTAGACTCTTATTCTTCGAATCATTATCCATTTTATTTTGAGTGTGCCTTTGAGCATCTAATGCACATTCAAACCTATAGAAAATAGAAAGTAAATTTAGAACATAGAAGATAACTTCAGAACATAGAGTGAATTACATTAGAAAATATAAAAATAATATACATGACATGCTTATTATGATCTAAGTACTATTAAAACATAAAGCGAAAACTTTTAAACATGTAAGACAAAATTTAGAGCATAAAAAGAGAACTATAAAATAAATAGTAAAGTTTAAAAATAAAAATAAAACTTTAGAGCATAAAAGGAAAACTGTAGAGCATAATGAATTACTTTATCTTCTAAACTTGCTTAGAACATAATTACTTTAGACCATATTAAGTTATTTTAGAACGTAAAAATTAAAATAGAACATAAATAACAAACTAAAAAGAGAAAAATACTTTAGAACATAGAGAGAAACTTTATAACATAGAGAGTAAACTTTTAACATATTTGGATTATCACATATTATCTCATGTAGAACTCAATCAGGGTGAGATGAGGATTTGTAAACATAGTGAAAAAGTTAATTTCACTTTTTGATCCAGAAGTGGTCCTCATGATGCCACCCAAAAAATAGATATCTTGAAATAGGCTGGAATCCACATATCACGTATATTATACATACGCGCCAACCATTCATGATTCTCCAAATGAAATTCTGAAATAACTTCGTTCCATTTTTGTTCAAACTCTGCCGGCTCAATCTCTAAATGGCAAACACATGTACAAAGTTTTTTCAGAAAATCAGTGTCTTGGGCAATTCCTCGACCTACTTTTTCTGGCACATTTTTCATAATATGCCACATACAAAACCTATGTTATGTAGTTTGAAAAACATTACGAACAACAACTCTCATTGCAGAGTCTTGATCGGTAGTCAAACAAATAGGCTCATTATTTCCCATGGCTTTAAGAAAAGTTTTTAAAACCCATTTAAAAGAAGGTATATCTTCATGAGCTACAAAAGAAGCCACAAAAGTAACACATTTCTAATGGTAATCAACTCCAGTAAATGGACCAAAGATCATATTATATCTGTAACATACACAAATTATATATGCAGAAAATATTAGAACATAAGATAAACTTTAGAACATAAGGTAAACTTTAGAACATTTAGAGAAAACTTAAAAACATAGAGAGAAAACTTTAAAACATTAAGGATAAACTTTAGAACATAGTAATCTACTTTAATTATTAAACTTGCCAATAACATAGTTGCTTTAAAACATAGTGAATTACTCTAGAACATAAACAATACACTTAAAATATAGAGTGAAGGTTTAAAACTTGATAAATAAACTTTAGAACATATAGACATAATGTTTAGAACATAAGACATAATGTTTAGAACATCAGAACATGATGTATATTAGTTTAGAACACAAGGCATAAAGTGTAAAACACAAGAGCATAGTGTTTAAAACATAATAGCATGATGGATATATTTTAGAACATAAGACATATATGTTTAGAACATAAGACATACATAGTTTAGAACATAAGACATATATGTTTAGAACATCAGAACATGATGGACATCTATTTAGGAACACAAGGCATAATGCTTTGAATATCAGAACATATGTTTAAAAAATTAGAATGTAAAAGTAAAATATTTAGAATATAAAAACACAATAAATATTAGTTAAGAATGTGAAAGAAGTATATATTTAGAACATCACCTATTTGTTTTGAACATGATGGTCCGTCAATGTAAGCCTTCAAATCTCTATAAAAAAAAATTTGAAATCTTGTTAAGATGCACCAACATTATCATGTGATCCAGCTAATTCTTTCATCATAGTATAAGACCTCATAGGACCAACATTTACTTGTTTAAAAAAAGAAAAAAAAAAATTACTATGATTAAGGATAAACTTTAAAACATAGTAAATCATAACAAAGAAAACATTATTTAGCACATAAGAATAAATCACCTTTGAATTATCAACAATCAACTTTTTATGCATAATATGCATTTTCTATTATCCTTCTGAAATTTTGCACAACTTGGAGTATATAAACGATGATTATGTTCTTCTTTGAAATGAGTAACAACATACTTTTCGTCATCATATCTCATACATATGTGAGCATTGCATCCTACGCGAGTAACTAAACGTTTCCTAGTAATACGAACTTTTCCTTTTTCATCAACTATTTGTCGAGCAATAGGTTTTCTTATTGCCTTGAAACCTTCCTTATTGCAAACTCCATATTGAAAATTAATTACATCTTTGTTATTCTTCTTCCTTTTAGTAGTAGATTTCCTAGAAGTAAACCCAGCGGCATTTGCATATGTTTTGTAAAAACTAAGACCCTCCTCGGGATCTTAAATATTATGCCCCACACTGGGTTTTAACTCCTTGGGAACACTTGGAATCCATTCCTTAGTAGTACCACTAGGACTAAATGATCCAACAACCTCAGGAGTACAATAAATAACATCAATTGCATTAGAACATTAGAAAAAAAAAAACATTAGAACATTGGAACATGAAAGTAAACATTAGAATATAAAAAGTAAAATTTAAAACTAGAAGGTAAACTTTAGAACATACAATGAAAGTTTTAGAATATAAAGAAATTAGTAGAACATAAAAATAAACTTTAAAACATAAAGAGAGAGATACATAGGAAACTTTAGAACATACAGAGAAAACTTTAGAACTTTAATAATAGACTTTAGAACATAGTAAATCAGGGACTTACCTATAATATACTACTTTAGAACATAGTGAATTACTTTATAACATAAACAATAAACTTTAGAATAAAGTGAAAAAACTATAGAAAATAGTGAATTACTTTATAACATAAGCAATAAACTTTAGAATAAAGTGAAAAAACTTTAGAACATATAAATAAACGATAGGTAAACTTTAGAATATAGCTAGAAAAATTTGGAACATAGAATAAAAACTTTAGAGCATGTAAGTAAACTTAAGAACATGTAAGTAAACTGAAGATAAAACACTAAAAATAATTAAAATTACCTGAACGAGTAACAGAGGAAGAAGGAGAATTATGTTCAACATCATCTAAATCCATGAATATGCAAAAACTTAATTTCAAAATCATAAACACAAAATGTAGCAAAAAAAGCAACCTAAAATTAAAATCGAATTAAATTCAAGCAAATTGAAAAACTCAAGCAAATAAAAAATAAAATTAGAAAAACTAGAAGATGAATTTGATGAAATTAAGGGAAAAAAAATCAAGCAAATTCGGATAAAAAAAAAGAAAGAAAAATCTGGAAAAAAAATAATAATAAAATCTGAAAAAAAAAAATTAGAAAAAATAAAATTTGGAAAAAGATTCGAAAAAAATAAAATCTGGAAAAAATAAAATTTGGTAAAAAAATTCGAAAAAATAAAATCTGGAAAAAAAATTCAAAATAATAAATCTGGAAAAAATTCGACAAAAATAAAATCTAAAAAAAAAGAAAGAAAATTCTGGAAAAAAATCGAAAAAATAAAAACGAAGAAATCTAAAAATGTAAACTCTAAATTGATGAAAGTACGAACAAAAACAAGAAAAATCGCAAAAAAAAAAAACAAAAAAAACAAAAAAAAAATTGCAAAAAAAAATCGCAAAAATAGAAAAATAAAATCACAAGAAAATCTGGGAAAAATATCTAGAAAAAAAATCAAGTAATAAAATGAAATCAGATTTTGAACAATTGATAAACTTATCAGAGAATATTCGTTGATGAAAATGGTGAAATTTGGGTACTTTTGAGTTTTGAGGAGAGAAAAGATGCTGAGGAGAGAGAAAATGTTGAGGAAAGAGGAGGAATAGCCTTGAGTTTTACCCTATTTATTTAGAAAGGTCAAAAAAAAAAAATTGTAAACAAGTTTCAATATTACAGAAATGCCGTTACTAAAGGATCATTTTAGATGGTGTGATCAAAACTAATAAACGGTTGAGATTTGTTCTTATATGAGATTGAGTTCTCATATAGAGGAGGGTTCTTATATGAGCCTTCCTATATATATATATATATGTGTGTGTGTGTGTGTGTGTGTGTATATATATATACATATATGTATACTTATGTGTATATATATACATATATGTATACACACACACACAAAAACACCACTTATACCAATGTGGCAATGTTACATAGAATTAAATATATAGTCATTTTGGTATTTGTTAAAATCAACTTAATGTACAATTTATCGAATTAACTCTTTATATTTTTCACTTTTTTTTATAATAAAATTTATTTTGGGTCAATACATTAAGAAATTAAATGTGATAAGCAATGTGTGGGACTTAAAAAAAAAAGAAAAAAAAGAATAAGTAACGTCGATATTATCAACAACTTTATCTTATTGGAAAATTTGTCAAAAATAAGCCAACCTTTGCGCGGTTATCCCAAAATAAGACAACTTTTGATTAACTAAAAATAATTCAAACTTTATAAATTATTTTCTCAAAATGAGTCATGACCTGTTGATTTTGGGATTAGCTGGTTGTTTAGGTTAAGTATGCCACATGTTATAAGATGATTGATTTATTTTAAAATTTTAACCAAAATTAAATTTTAACTAATATTTAACATTAAAAAAAAAAAAAACTCCCTCCCCTAATCGGCCAACCGTTGAAAAACTCCACCTTCCAGCGCCGACTAATCACTCCAGCCATGCCACTGCCGATGATCCCTCCACCCACCGGCCACCGTCGACCCCTTTCTCTTTCTCCTTGCCCACCGCCGTGCGGCCTGCGCTCCTCCCCTTTCTCTATTTTTACGAATTTCTAGGTGGGTTTTTTTTTTTTGTTCAGGTGGATGTGGTGGGTTTCGGGGTAGATATGGTGATGTTTTGGTGGTTACGGTGGAATTTGAGGTGGGTTTTGGTGTGGGGTATGGGTTTCGGCCGATGAATGTCGACGATTAGGAAGGGGGAAAAGTAAGAGATCGATGGGGAGAAAGGGAGTTGGCTTGCATTCAAGGAGGGCAGGAGAAAGTGGCCCCGTGCAGTGGCCGGGAGGGTTGGGATTGAAAAAGGATTGAGGTGATGAGGTCGTGTGTGGTGGCCGGTCGGGGTGGGTGGGGGATTGGTCGGTATAGGGGTTTTTGTAAATTTAAATTATTAATTAATTAAAATAAATAATTTTTATTCAAATAATATTAAAGAAAGTGACTTGTTTAATAGGTTGTAGGTCATTTGACTTATTAAAGAAAATACCCCTTAAAAATTAACTTCTTCTTAGTTAATTAAAAGGTTGACTTATTTTGAGTTAACCATGCAAAGGTTGACTTATTCTTAACAAATTTTCCTTTTTTTTCACATAGACAAATAAAAAAATTACAACTGAAAATGGGCCATTTACACTAGATATAGGTAGTGTACTCAAATGTCATATGCCTATAAAATAGCCACACCTTATGGATGTTAGGTTGAGGTGTTAACCCGATAACTAGATCGCATGCATAATAATTACAACATAAATAAAAGCATGCAAATAAACATAAACATAAGAGAAGAGAGAGAAATAATGCTCACCCTAGTAGCGTGCTTCGCTCAACCGTTGAGCTCGGAGTTGAAAGCTTCAAGTTCCGCAAGTGCGAGAACCTTCGACGGCTCACACCCTCGCTATCGAATTACTACGGTCCCTACCTCGAAGCTTAGTCGAGGCTAGACCAAAACAACTTAGAGTTTACGAACAAAGGTTTTTTTCTCTTTTGGAGATCCCTTAAAATTCACCAACTCAAGTGAAATTCCTTATGCTAAATGATTGGTATTTATAGGGAATTGTTCCCAAAAATTCCCATCATCTTTTAATGTAGGATAGTTGGTAAAAAGACAATATTAATATTTAATTTAATTCCAAATTAAATTAAAAATCCAAAATAATCATCAAACAACAAGTGGCATGAGGTGAGCATGGGGGTAGGTGAGGACCACCATTGCTTGCTCCCCAAGGCAAACTGCCCCCTCATAACCGGTGTAATGAGAAGCGCACAGCTGGCAGCCCGCTTTGGGCACCAAGGCAGCCATGCTGGCACCTGGTCCCTCGTTTGGGCCTGCCTAGCTAGGCTTTGATGCATCAGCCTGCAACAGCAAGACACACACATGCGGGCTGCTTGTTGCTGGGCGCTGCTGCTGCTACGCACCAAGCTCAGTGCAAGCAGCATGTGCCTGGGGCGCTAGCTGCTGGGCATGCTAGGCCGCATGCATGCTCAGGCATGCTCCCATGCCTTGCTAGCAGGGCTGCTCGGCCAGCTTGCCCAGCCAATGCATGCGATGCATGCTGGGCTTGCGGCCAAGCGTTTCCTTACGGCAAGGTGCTCGGCTAGCTATGCTAGCCTACCTAGCTCTCGCTTGGCTAGCCCATCGTAAGGCTAGGATTTTCGCACGCGTTGACTTGTTGTTTGACTGATTTTTTCGTCTCGTCGATCCCTAAATTCGACTCAACTTTCGATGCTCTAAGCTCAGAATCCGACGACTTATTTCGTAAAGTATCTATTGGCTCATTTAATCCTTCGGATTAATTCGTCGCTTCGGTTTGGATGCACGATTGGGTGTGACCCGAAGGGTTAAGTCAAGATTAAGCTGTAATATTAATTATTCATTAATATTACTGATCGGAAGCGGTCTCCAGCTAGGCATTCCGATCACTTGACCTCACTCAATAATTAGCTTTCTAATTATTTCGAACCCTCTATCATAATAATACACCTGGTCCCTTTGCTTGGCCTGCCCAGTCGGGCTTTGCCGTATCAGCCTGCAACAGCAAGCCACGCACATGCGGGCTGCTTGTTGCTGGGCGCTGTTGCTGCTACACACCAAGCTCAGTGCTAGCAGCATGTGCCTGGCGCGCTAGCTGCTGGGCGTGCCAGCCCGCATGCATGCTCTCGCATGCTACCATGCCTTGCTAGCAGGGCTGCTCGGCCAGCTTGCCCAGCCAATGCATGCGATGCATGCTGGGCTTGCAGCCAAGCATTGCCTTTCGGCAAGGTGCTCGGCTAGCTATGCTAGCCTACCTAGCCCTTGCTTGGCTAGGCCATCGCAAGACTATTATTTTCGCACGCGTTGACTTGTTGTTTGACTGATTTTTCCGTCTCGTTGATCCCTAAATTCGACTCGACTTTCGACGCTCTAAGCTCAGAATCCGACGTCTTAGTTCGTAAAGTCACCATTGACTCATTTAATCCTTTGGATTAATTCGTCGCTTTGGTTCGGTTACACGATTGGGTGTGACTCAAAGAGTTCAGTCAAGATTAAGCTGTAAGAAGCGGCTTCCAACTAGGCATTCCGATCACTTGACTCACTGAATAATTAGTTTCGGAATAATACACTTGTTCGAAGGTCACCATTCCTTTCAGTGAAGCCATACAAAAATGAAGTATCACATCTAGTTCATCACCTCTTAATTTTTTTTTTCTTTTACTTTTACCTCCTTTGCACCAATTAAAAGAGTTTTAGTATAATCATCAATATTCTAATAAAATGAGCAACATCAAAGTGAAGAAATCAACCATGGTGTGTCCAGCTGAGGAGACACCAAAAGGCAGTCTTTGGCTATCAAAGTTAGACATGTTCATACGCCAACCTTACTCACATACTAATGTTCTCTACCTATATTCTCCCAATAATACAACATCTTCTTCTAAATTTTTTGATATCAATATTTTCAAGGAAGCTCTTAGTAAAGCCTTAGTGCCATTCTGTCCAATGGCAGGTAGGTTAAAATTTAACGATGAGAGTGGAAGGTATGAGATCGATTGCAATGCAAAGGGGCCTTGTTTATCGAGGCAGATTCAACTGAAGCTCTTGCCTAATTTGGGGACAACTTGAAGCCGGATTCTCAACTTAGAAAGTTGGTATTCCCTACATGCGACTACTCGGGAGGGCTCTCATTGTTCCCTCTACTATTAGTGCAACTCACCCACTTTAAATGCGGTAGTGTATGCCTTAGTTTTGCACAACATCACCATGTAGCAGATGGAGCTTCCCATTTACACTTCAACAACTCAAGGGCAAGACTAGCCAAGGGGCTTGATCTTAGTGTTTATCTTGTTCATGATAGGGCAACCTACCTTGCGCCTCGTAGCCCGCCCCAAGTTAAGTTTCGACACTTAGAGTATGAGCCACCCTTGCCACCCTTAACCTCAAAGGGTTTGTCAGGTAAGTATTTGTTACTTAGTTACTTTTTACTCCGTATTAATTAATTATGTGCGCTATATATTGCATAAAAGATTTACGATTTGCACGGTAAATTATTTAAAACTTACTATCTGATTTTGCATAGAAATATACAAACACTTCTTTACTTGTGGGTCATTCTCAATACAAACACATTTATATTATGGAGTTACTTGCTTAACATAATTTATACCCCTTAAGTAATGGAACCAACTATTTTATGTAGTTGTGATGGTTTTTAAGACTGTAAAACCTGGGATCTAGACAAATCTCATCTACATCAATGCTTATACCCTAGCCCTTGAACAACCTTCAAAATGTATAAAGATAACCATATAACCTTTAAAAGATTACCTCTTAAAAATCACTTTCTAATGTTCAAAGATAATTAATAAAGGTTAACATATACTTCAAAATGGATTTAAATTAAGTTACCCTAAGACTATAAGTTATATAGTAGAATTATTGTACACATTCCTTTTAGTGATTGTTCACACTTCCCTTTTCTTTTCTTTGCACAAAATTTTTTATCAGGTGAGACGGAACCAACAACAGAATGCACCTTCACTCTTACTAAAGACCAAATTTACACCATAAAACTACGAGCAACATCTCAAGAGATGGTATTAGATTACAAGCAAAGTACATATGAGGTGCAAGCTGGGCACGTGTGGCGCATTGCATGTCTGGCACGGATTAACCGATGATCAAACCGTCAAACTTTACATACAATTAATGCACGGTCAAAATTAAGGGATATAGCCTTTCCCCAAGGTTATTGTGGCAATGTCTTGTTTTTTGCAACTTGTGTGGAAAAGGCTAGAGATATCACGTGTAAACCACTATGGTATGCTGCGAGTAAGATTCACGAGGCAATCAAAAAAGTGAGTGATATTGAGTATATGAAGTCAATGTGGAATCATATCCAGATCTAACAGCTATTGTCCATGGGCCACATAGTGCTACTTGTCCAAACCTCACAATAAACTCTTGGGCTAGGTTGCCTTGTTATGAAGCTGATTTTGGATGGGGTGGACCTATATTTACAGGCATAAATAGAATGAAATTTGAAGGGCAAACTTACATTACACCAAGCACAAATGGGGATGGTAGTTTTTTAGTGGCCATAAAACTTTTTAACTCTCATATGACACTTTTCAAAGGGTACTTCTATAACTTCTAAATTACAAATGGTTATTTGAGTATGCACTTTATTTGTGGCCTTAGGCTATATATGTAACATAAATGCGGAGTACTTCGTATAAAATAAATCACTCCGATTTCTTTTAGTTAGCTTATGATGCAACGTAGTACGAATGAAGTATATTATTATTATTATTATTATTATTATTATTATTATTATTATTATTATTATTATTATTATTATTATTATTATTATTATTATTATTATATAACAAAAACCTATAAAGTCAATCGATTTACAAGAAATTAGTGGGGAGCCGAGTTATAATCTGGGCCTCCACACCTCTAGCTAAAGCAAACCCGATCCTATTGAAGATGTGAGTAGCTGCACGAGCACCAATATCCTGAGCCCTAGCGAACGCCTGAAGCCGTTTCAGCAACACAACATCATCCTTCTCTAATTCCCCCAAAGAAGAAAAAGAGAAAGGAAGAAAAACATAGCCAATAGCCCTGCAACGCACCCCATACTTGTCCTGCTTCCGCTAAGCCGCAGCCAACATATCACGACTAGGAACAAAGTCAGACAACCCAGATTGTGTTAAAGGAGAAGACCCTTTCAAGTCAACACATACATTAAGTCCTCTGTCCCACTAATAAAGCAACATATCTGCTGGTCGAAGAGCCCCGTCGTTCCCTCCAGTCAACCCAACGTCAACCTCCTTTCTAGCAAAAACTCCAGACCGGAAACAAATATCAACATGCGTATCACGAACAACGTTATGCCGATGTTTGATACCCACCATCCCAGCACAAGACACTGCATGATCCCCATAAATATCCCCATCAAAAACCCTTGAGCAAGAAGAACACGGTGTCAAAACGGAGACAAAGGAACACCCAATCGGTAGCAAAGAGCACAATGGTAAGTCTTACCATTCATAGTCTGACCCAAACCTGATATTAGGACCGCTCGCAACCAAGCAGAAGTGTGATCGCCCTATTAGGACTTCCATAAGGCAACCTAATGCGGAGATAAGGCGAAAGTGGATTTTGCAGATGTAGTGACTTTCGTGAAATATATATTTGCCAATTGCTTCATAAGTTTGGGGGCAGCGATCTCACTAGGGTTACTCAAAAGGTCAGACTCCACAGTCCTATTAAAAAGACTAAGAGCACCATCGAAGGCTAGTCCTAGACCAATAATACTAGAATTGTGAAGAAGCGTAGCCTGAAGACTAGTAGACTACAAACGGGACGCAAGGAAAGCATAGTGCCGAACATCACCCGCTGAATAAACACCCAGTCCACCATAAGCAAAAGGTAACATGGCAAGTCGCCATTGCCAATCACCTAAACTAGGCCCGAAAGTAGTTACAAAGCGCTCCAACGAAGCCCGAAGGGCCACATCAAAGGAAATCTAGGCCACTTCAAAAAGACGAGGGGGACAAATGCCATAACAAAGTAGAGTTTTGTAACCACAATACACGCACGAAGAAGTAACAGCTCACATTGGGGATCATCAAGCTTAGCAACAACATCCATTAGCATAATGGTCTTCGACACTCTCTGCGAAACAAGCTCACCACAGAAAGAGGAATCCGCACTAACAAGACCACCAAGCAACTTAACACTATGCACAAGTCGAGCAATATCTGGAGGAAAGACACCTACGAGACGGCTACGGGCTAAACCAAGGTGTCACCAATAATAGTGATGTCATCCAAATACCAAGCCTACAAATGTAAGTCAAAAGAATCCCTTATTATTATTATGATGGAAGTTTAACCTGTATGCCCCCATCGTCTAGCAGTTCAAGGAGACAATGGGGATTCGAATTCCCCTAGGGTAAGGTAGGTACTATAAAAGGAAGTTGTTCATAGGTTAGAAATTAGCTTCAAATTGAATTGATTTTTCCTGAGTCGATGCCAGATTGGTTAATGAGGATAGATTATAAATTCATTGGCACCTGATTGAGTCCTTGGGTTTCCAAAATAGTGTAAAAGGAAGTGCTTCGAATCATTCCTATATGATTCAGACCTATTTTAATAAAGTCGAGGAATTTCGAATTGTTTGTTGACTCGAGAAAAGAAAAACCTCTAAAATCATTTTAATATTGGAACTTGGAAATATAATAGTTTCGAATTGAATCTCTACAGTTTTGTCTCATGGTAGCCTGCTCTAGTCCCCTTACGAAACTATCGTTATTGAGTTAGCCATACAATTTACATGTTTCTAGCAATTCACACAGCATCATCAAACTTTCTTAGGTGAAAGGAAGGATATCTCAATGACTCAATCAAGAGAAAGAACAGGGAAATAACTATGATTTTTTTCCTTTTTCATTGTCTCATTTCATTATTATTACCGAGTATTTGGGTTATTTTATAGTATATTTTACTTTTATAAAAATGTGAGTGAAAATGGGTTAAATAAATAAATAAATTGTGTAATTAGGTAATATATTAGTAAAATTGGGGTTTGCTAAAATAAAGTAAAATTGAGTTGAATTTTTAAAATCATCTTTTAACAAAATTTGTGTTAACTACCTAAGTGCGTAAGTTTGGGTCATATTATTTATGTAATGTCATGAAATCTTTACTTTAATTAGTCAACGAGAGGGCAAACTATAATAACTTTCATAATTACTACGATCTATTAAAATTTAGGAAAATTTGGTTTTAATAATCACAATTTTGGGACAATTAATTTAAATAATCTCAACTAGCTGATAATTTAATTAATCCCAATAATTGGGGGCGTTTACATCAAACAAACCTAAATCGGTCAACAACTTGTTAAACCAGGTTACATGCCACGTGTCAAGCTGCTATTGGTCCAAAAAATTAAAAAGAAAACCACCTGCCCCACCCCTCCCCTTCCCCCACAGGAATAACCTAACCCACCCCCGGATTATATGGCAATGATCAGATTTTGCGGTCGTGATGATGTCGAAAGGGTTATAATTGGCAAACTTAAAACCCTAAAATCAAACAATATCTCTACAAGAAAATCTTTTGTTGGCAAAAACCCCTGTCCATCGATTGCAATTTTCAGATATGGCGAATCCTCAAGCTCGTTTGTCGTATAATGGGGAGCGTGAAATTATTAGTGTTGCTCATCATCCAAGTATAACTCCAACATGGTTAAGAGTTATGTCAATGAAACCCTTTTGAAGGGATAGGTTGGGTTCGCTAGGTAAGGGGGCTCGATGATGAAATTAGGTGTGAGGAGTTTGTCAGCAAGGGTAGGGATGGGTGGGTTGAACCTCCAGCTAGGGTGAGGTCAAACCACCGGCTAAGGAGTGGTGGGTGGGGCTGTAGTAGGGTGGTTATCGGTGAGGATGGTGGTAGGGCTGAGCGAAAGTATCCGAAAAACCAAAAATTTGATCCGTAACTGATCCTAAAATTAGGGTATCCAATCCAATAACCTTAACGGTTCGGTTACCTAGCTTGATTTGATAATTTGTTATCGAGTATGGTTATTGGGTATCATTTTAAAATTAATGGTTACCCGATTTGATCCGATAAGCAATTTTTTCTTTTTTTTCCTACTTAAATTTATCTAAACTCTTACTTTACTTCATAATTACTCTATAATATGAATGATTAGTAATATTATTAATAATTTAGTCAAGATCATGTGGTATTGTTATTAATTAGTGTTGAATTATATCATAAAAACTACATTATTAAGTTAATTAAATTATCATTATTGGATATCATATTGAGTACCCGATAATCGATCCAAAAATTCGGGTACCCGAACTAATCGGTTCGATTTATGGATATCATTTTTAGTAGGGGTGGCGATTCGGGTCAGCAGGTCAGGTTCGGGTCAGATTTCGGGTTGTGCTTAGAAACTATCAAAAATAGTGTAAAATTGAATATTATTACGAAATATAAAATTTAGGGTAAATCGGGTTGTTCAATTTTAGTTTGGGTCGGGTTCGGGTTTCTCACAAAACTTTAGGTCGGGTCAGGGATTGCCAGCCCTAATTTTTAGTGATATTTGTTACCGGTTACCCGAACCGATAGTGTTAACGGTTCGGGTACCCGACCCATGCTCATCCTTAGGTGGTTGTCCCTGGAGGCGGCTGGGATCTTTGTTTGTTTATTTTATTTATTTATATTTTACCAATTAGCATTCGACATGTGGCAAAGATATTTTTTTAAAAAAGAAAATCTAACCCTTTCAGCATGTCACCAGTCATCATACATCTGGCCTATTTAAAGAAAACGCACCCTCAGGTTGTGTTATTAGAATTAAAAAAAAAAATCCAAAATTGGGATTATTAATTGTTATTAATTTTTCCTAAAATTTATTTATTCAAGTGGCATAAGTTTTAGATATTTAGAGTGGTTAACTGGTTCAATAAGAAAATTCAAATTATTTCCTTTATTTTCTATGTCTTTTTATAATCCCTCTATTTTTTTAAATATTACATTTGACTGACACATTATTTTAGACAATTTAATTGACTTAAATATAATAAAAGATGAGTGTGGTAGTTGAAATATTAAAAATTGTAAAGAAAGATACTGGGCTTTTGAAAGACATAATGGATGTAAGAAGTAAGAAATAATAATAACAAAAATAATAGTGTGTTTGGGTAGGGACAATAAAAGGAGAGTTATATAATATTAAAAATGTAGGTTTTTGCCAAAAACGGAAGTGTGACACTTAAAAAAAAACTGTTGTATTTGATAATTATTACAATTTAAAATAAAAGAGGGAGTAGTGCTTTTTAGTTTAGTCTATTTATTAAGTTGAGTAACTTTATTTTCTCTCATACGGTAATGTTTTCGGTCAATTTACTCCCAACAATTTTTCCCTACATTATATATATATTTTTTTAACAAAGCCCTATTTACAAGTTACAACACATTTTTTTTAAAGAGAAGTTATTGAGAAAAAATTCATTTTAATAATCCCTATTTTGCTTAATTTACTTTGAATAATCCCAACATTCGTTTATTATGAAAAAATCCCAACTTTAAAAATAGGTTACCAGATGAAAGGTTAATTTTTTTTTATAAAATTATGTGTTTGTCGAGTATTAGAACCTGAATGGTCCAAAAGATAAAAAAATTTTAAGAAAAGAAATAAGAAAAGGAAAACCATCGGCCACCAACGCTAGTGGCCTCCCCACCCACCGCCCCAACCCCTCCACAGCCCTAAACCACCTGAAAACGACTCTCCTCCCTTCTCCCACCCCTGAGATTACCTTCCTCCTTCCTCGACCATGATCGTGATTGATTGACTAAGATAGCAATTTCCACCATCGAAAACGCCAACCTTCTCGATTTTCCAATAGTCCTCTAGCTAGAGCAGGGCATGGGCCAGGCTGGCCCGCGGGTGGCACAGGCATGACAAGGTAGCGGCCCGGCACGGCACAAGGAACGAGGGGTGGGCAGTGGGTCGTGCCGTGAACAAAAAAAATAAAAATTCGGCACAAGCCCGGGGGTGGCACGAGCTTTTGGCCCGCGGCAAGGCTCGCCAGCACGACCCATAATAATAAACAAAACTATAAATAATAAAAAAATATAATAAATTAATAATAAAAATAAAAATAATAAAAAGAACCATTAATAATATAAAGAGCTATGTATATATATATGATAAACATAAAAATAATTTAAATATTAAAATTACTTAATTAATAATAAAATTATTCTATTAATATTAAAATTAATAGGCTGGCCGTGCCATGGGTTAGGGTGTGTAATTTGAAGGCCTAACACGGCATGGCCCGCCTTCACCTCAGCCCGGCACGGGATGACACAACCCTTTCTCCGGCCCGAGGTGGCACGACACGACCTGAATTCCAGCTCTACCTCTAGCGGTCCACAACCATGGTCATGGAGGCTAGGGTTCTGGCTTATGGGAGAGGATGTCGAAGGTCCTGAAGGTGGTTTCGGGAATGATTTATCGGTTTCGCCTCTACCGATGCCGAAAACCTCCTCCTTTTATTGCTACGTAGAATCGTGGGTTTTAGACAACCACCTTCTTACCTATGGGGTAGGGAAACGGAGGAGGGTCATCTCGGGGTTGGGGGAAGGGTCGTTTCGTAGTTGTTTGGGGTTGGGCGTTGGGTGAAGTGGCCACCAACATTGGTGGCTAGCGGTTTTTCGTTTCTCTTTTTTTTTTTCCCTTTTTTATGTTATTGATTTTTTTTCCTTTTTTAAAGTTTTTTTAAAAATTTTGGACGAATCAGGTGTTGACAAGTGTTCAAGTTACCTATTATAACAGGTTGACGACCTGTTGAGATTGAAGAACGAAAATGGGTATGAAAGTTGATATTAATGCAGAATAAGCAAAAGTTAGGATTATTTAAAGTTAATTGAGCAAAGTTGAGATAATTAAAATGAATTTTTCCAAATAAATGCTTCTCCCAAACTCCTCTTCACTCCTCATTTCGTCATATCAGATCCTTTATACATCCACCACCATCTTCTAACTCCGCCACCACTACCATCTCCACCATCATCAACAAAAATAATTCTCATTTGCCCTCACTTTCTCTCTTCCCCACTATCTCACCTCCAAAACCATGAGTAATATACACTTCTAGGTACCGAACTTTCATTTGTATCAAATAGAGTACTTTGACCTTGACTGGAGGTAACCTCTTGTAGCCAGTATATTCGATTTTAAAAAATAAATAAAAAAATTCGATTGTCAGCAAATTACCTCGTTTAACGAGATGTCATCATTAACTTCGTTTAGTGGGAGAAGTGAAAAGGCAATTGCCTTTACACCATTCATTTTTTGCTATTTAAGGCTTCCCAAAGAAGCAAAAAAGATCACTTCTTTTCCTCTTTCAAAAAAAAAAAAAAAAAAAACACAAAACAGAGCATTACTTTCTCCTTCGTTTGGTAGCCATTAATGTGGCCAGAAGAATCTTCCTCCTGCAAATACTCAAAGCTTTACATAGAAGAAGGTATATTCTTTGTCTTTATCGTTTTATGTATAATTTTTACAGTGATGTTGTTGTTTGTTTGCTCGTTATGGTGTTAAAAATGTGAATTTTGACTTTGACAATTTTTTTACACGTTTTTTTTTAGGATTTCGTTTTGTTAATGTGTAAGGTCCATGAAAAACAAAGTTGATCATATTAATTTTTTTTAATCACTTCAGAATCTGCAATTTAGTTTAGGGTTTTGAGATAATTGGTATGTGTGTAACATGGGTTAACACTTGAATTAGCTAGAAACTGATATGTATCTACATGTGGCCTTAGGTATGGACGCACTTGGTCAGGCTCACCCTATCTTTAGCCAACAGGACCTCCTTGTCACCCACATTTTAAAAAAAAATGACTGGGAGGACGAAGTGAATGTCTAGCTAGTGTGCAAGAAGTGAAGAATTCGGAGGCGCCTCCGTCACTTGGCTTTCTGTCTCCCTTTCCTTGGCCCACATGCTGATGTGGCGCAGTGGATTCTGCAAGACATCGTCTTTAATGGAGACAGGGACTTCCATGCCAGGATGACGAAGGACATGATGGTGTACTTAGATGGATTCCTTTTCTGTTCAAGGAGGAGGGGAATTAGGAAGGGGGTAGGCAGCTAGGGGGGTCTGTTTTTGGAGCAGCTGATTAGGATTTATTATATAGTGATGATGCTGCTTTGTTAAGCTAATTTAGGAGTTTTTATGTCAATCTTCAATGTCATGGGAGGTAGTTTGTTTAGAGTGACATAATGTAGGACCTTTTGTGATTTTGTCACTAACATGACATTGTGTAGTTTAAGTTTATTTATCTCTGGTTATGTAAATAATTAACAATGCTAGTTTTTGTGGGGTGGATGTTTAAATATGAATGTTTTAATAGTTTGTGTTTATAAATCAATGTTGTTAATGTTTATATATGTTTGATGATTTAATTTATGTTTATGTATATGTTTGATGCTCATGGTTTGGTTGTAATGTTTGATGGATTGTTATTATTGTAATATGTTTATATTGTTCATAAGCTTATTTGATCATAAATGAATTCTTGGACATGATGTGTTAAATTTATTTTTGACAGAAAATATGGCTTTGAACCCTTGCATTGTGGTTTATCATGGTGGGGAATGGTTGGTTAGGGGTGACATGTTTTATAGTGGGGGTAGGATTAATGTCTTTGAAGACATACCTGAGTGTGTGGATTCAGCTTATGTGAAGAACATATTTGATTTTCTTGGACATGATGACATTGTGAAGATGCATTATTTAGATCCTAGGAAAACAATGCAAGATGGTATTAGGTTCTTGGGTTTTGATAGTAATACATTTAGATCCTTTGTTTAAAGTGATTCATGTATACACTGAACATGAGTTAGGGCCTACAACACAAACTACAGGTATGGGATTGGGTCATGGATCTTTCACTGAGTTGCTTACTGGTGGTGGGGTAGGTTGTTCAGCACCAAGGGTTAATGAACAATTTGGGTTTGATGTGGACTATGACAGTGAAGGGACAGATGAGGATGATTGGAGGAGAAGACATATGAAGATGAGATGGATATGTTAACAAGGGTAGCGAAATCTAAGGGTAGGAAAGTTAATTTCTTTGGCAATGATTGGGAGGGAGAAAGTGATGTTGACAGTCCTAGTGAGAATGAGGATGATGATGATCTTGGTTACCTTATGCCACCCCAAAGGTGAGAAAAGGCAAAGAATTGTTGGGAGTGATAGTTAAAGTCAAACTTTTATATAGGACAAAAATTTGATAATGTTGTTACATATGGAAAGATTTAGCACATTACACAATAGAATTAGGAAGGAATTTACATTTTTACAAGAATGATCCAAACAGGGTTGGTGCTAAGTGCAAGCAATTTGCAAAGGGTTATCCTTGGAAGATTTGGGCATCTATGGAGCAGTGTAAAAGGAATTTTCAGGTGAACGATTCTTCACAATTGGGAGCACACTTGTGGGAGATCTATGAAGATTAAGACAATGAATTTAGGTTGGATTGCAGATTATTTTGGTAACAGGTTTAGAGTGAACCTAATATGAAGGTCCATGACATAATTGAAACCCTTTGGTTAGAGAAAAGACTGAAAGTGAGCAGACTCATGGCATATATAGCAAGGAAAAAGAGGCAGGCTAATATTGTAGGGGAGTATGACGAGCAATACTCTCTCCTACCGAGGTATGTTGCAGAGATAAGGAGTAACATGGGAAATACAGAGAAATTGCAATTGAATGCTAATGTGTTTGAGAGAATGTACATTTGTTTTGAAGCACTGAAGAAGGGTTTCCTTCCAGGTTGTAGGCCCTTCATTTAACTTGATGGCTGCTTCCTGAAAGGGCCTTTTGGTGGTCAATTACTTGTTGCAGTGGAGAGGGATGGGAACAATCAAATGTTCCCCATTGCCTGGGCTGTAGTTGAGGTTGAGAAAACAGATACTTGGACTTGGTTTCTTTCCCTGCTTGCAAATGACTTGGGAACACAACAAGGGGCTGATTACACTTTCATGTCAGACTAGCAATAGGGGTTACTAGCAACTGTTGATGCAGTGTTCCCAAAGGCTGAAACAAGGGTCTGTGTCAAGCATGTATACTGCAATTTTAGGACTGTGTTTGGAGGAGGGCTTGAATATAGGAAGCAATTCTGGATAATTGCTAAGAGTAACACAGAGAATGACTTTAAAGCAAACATTGCTTAGATGAGGGCAATATCAGAAGATTTAGATGTGGATTTGCTTAACAGAAATTACAAGAAGTGGTGTAGGGCATTCTACACCCCTATGTCTTGTTGTCATAGTGTGGACAACAACATGAATGAAGTGTTCAATGCCTACATTCTCACCTCAAGGCATAAGCCCATTATCACTATGTTAGAAGATATCAGAGAGGGGTTAATGGAGAGGTTGCACAAAAAAAGAGATGAAATAGGAAAAAAAGAAGTACTTTTATGCCCTAGGATTCAAATGATTCTTGAGAGAAATAAGATATGGACAAGGGGGTGGAATGCTTTTTGGGATGGAGGTTTTTGTTATGGGGTGAGGCAAGGTGCTACACAAGAGAAATTTGTGGTAAACTTACAAGATATAACTTGCAGTTGCAATGATTGCCAATTAAGTGGAATTCCTTGCAAGCATGTTGTTGTGGCAGTATGGAACAAAGTTGATGAGCCTGAGCATTATGTGAATGATTACTTCACCAAGGACACTTATCTCAAGGCCTATGACTTCCTTCTTGAGCCACTGAATGGGCCCCAACAGTGGCCTGAAGCTGATGGTGTTGTTATAGCACCAAAGTTGAAGAAAATTCAGGGAAGGCCAAAGAAAAGCAGGGGGTATCAGGTGGGAGAAGTAACAGCTTCTGGTAGGTTGAGAAAGACTAGTTCAGCAATGAGATGCAGCATGTGTGGTGTCATAGGCCATAACAAAAGAGGTCACAAAAATCCTTGTCAGTACACACAGTAGGGATCCACTTTCAACCTCCCCAATGATGCAGAATAGGAACCAACTGCAACACCTACAGTTCCAATGCACATGAGAGGTGTTAGGGTGTACACTTACCCCAATGGATATTAAAGAGTTACTACTGTAAGTTAACTAGCCTAACATTCTGTAAATTCTTCAATTTATTGATATTATGTCATCAACACTTGTTTTTTTAAGCCTACAAATTAAATATTCAAGCCCAGCCTGCTCCACCAAGATAACCTACTCCACCAAGATAACCAATTCAGAGAGTATTTAACAGTGACTGTGAGGGAGATCAAACAGTGTACTCTTTTACTCAAGAGTATCCACTGTCAAGCCAACAAAGCCAATCAACTGTTATATCTAGTCAAGCACTGCAGGTATTCCAAGTTAGGCAAAAACATATTCACTTAATTAATTTAAATTCATTTTCATTCATTAATCAAGCCATTCATTACATAATGTACTGTTATTATGGGACCTTGCAAGATCTAAGATAACAGGAAAGCACTAAGGTAAACCTGATCTTCATTACATTGATTTTTTTCATTACATTACTTCCTAAACAAATACCAACAAAGACCTACACACACAAGAACAACCAACTTCCACAAATCACAGGTAACCCCTAGGTTCAATGTAGCAGCCCTTCTCATCTTCAGCAGTATGTAGTCACTCTCTATTTTCCTTAAATGCTGCTTAGATTGCCTCAGCTCCTTCCTCATACTCAGGAATTCACTATTTAACTCCTGTTTATCTTGCATTAAGCCTAAAATTACCTCTGTCTGCCAATTAGTTGGATCCTCCTGATAAACCCATTTGAAGTACTTACAACCTCTTCTTCCCGTGTCTGCATCATAATCAGGGCAAGCAAGGAACCTCCTACCAGGATTATCCTTTGTCCATGCCTTGCTTTTGGACACTAACACCCCACAGTTAAATCTCTTTAAACCTGCACTCACCCCTGGACTGCTCCTAGATATTTCTTATATCCGTAAAATCAAATCGCTAATTTTTTTTAGGCCACTAAATTTTTTCCATAATTTTTTGTATGCAAATGATGGGATTTTGTTGCTGTTAAAGATAATTAGATGAAATATGGAGCATAATACATATAGCCTCTGAAATTTTTTTTTTTCTAAATACAACGGCTAGTTGCAAAATCCATTTTTGGAACAAATTGAAAGTTCAGTACCTTCCATTGATTGTGTCAGAATTTTAATTAATTTGTTTTTATTTTGTTGTTAACCGGTTGCTGTAGGTGGGAAAATTTAGTAGTCTATCTTGAGTACCTTGCCTGATACAAATGAAAGTTCAGTACCTTCCCTGATACAAATTGCAAAGTTTAGTACTTAGTAGTGTATATTACTCCCAAAAACACACAACTTTTCCGATCGATTGCTAGTCATAGGGAGGAGAAAAATCATGCCACGAAGTGTGTGGTGGTGGTAAAGACGGTGATGTTTGAGGCGACAACAATCTAGAATCTTCCTTTTCTTCTTCGTCTCTCAATTTCTGGAATCGTTATTCGAGCTTTAACTAGTAATACTCAAAACGACATTGCCAATGAAGAAAACGACGAAGGAAAAGAGAAGGGATTATTGGATGATGAGGCGATTAGTCGAACTTCGAGTATGAAGCTAAGTAAGGATGAGAGTGATAATGGTGGTGCAATTTTGTGCAATAATTCTGATTTAGCTCGATCTCTCTATCTTCAATGCTATGCGCTCTTTGGCTTTCAATCGTACATATAACTGATGGCTAAATGGTCATTCTTAAATTTTGATGAATTAAATCTACATGGTAATTAGCCGAAAAATAAGAGTATTTGGTAGAATCATACAAAGTATATAGTATGAGCTAGGAAATAGTGAGTGAAATAAGATGGAGTGTAGTGTGTAGATCATGTCACTAGGCTATGTGAGTATAGTGGCAGAAATTGCTAGGCCATCTAATTTAGAATATCGTTTCCACCCTAAATTCATTACTTTTTGGTGCGATGCTAGGTTATTCATCAATCAGTGCGTTTATTCAAAAAAACATCCAACAATTTTTTGAAAATCCAATCTAATTAGGTGCAAACATTAACATATTTTAATTCTAATTTTAATTCAAGCCTTAATCACAATTAATCAATTGAATTCAATAGAAAAAGATCTTAATACCATTGTTAGGTTTTATTCCAATAGTAAAAAAGTGTTGAACTTTTTTAACCAATCAATTCAAAAAATTAAACTCCATATAAAATTATTTAGAGAACCTGATGGCATTGCATGGGACGAAATATGAGTCGGATTGTAGATGAGCTTTATTAAGAAAAAATTAACACGAGCTCAATTAGGGGTGCTTATGATGTGAGCCGAGTTCGAGTTTGGGGTAGCTTGACTTGACTCGTTAACATATCGAGTCGAGCTTAGTTTAGTCAAGTTTTAATCAAGCTTTGACCAAGTCAGGCTTTGACCAAATTGATATCGAGTAGCTTGCTAATTGATTCGGTCTTAGTAGAACTTCCTTCTCTTTAATTTTGTATTATAAGAAATATACATGTGATGATACAAGTATGTAAATATTATGTATTTATTAATTATTATTATTAAAAAAAAGTTTTTGAATCAAAATTTTATATATTTTTATTAAATATAATAATGTACTTAAAGAAAATTGAGTTTCTCGCGAGTTTTCGAGTCGAGTATTAAGCTACTCGACTCAACTCGACTTATTAATAATTCAAGTCAATCTCGAGCTCGAGTCGAGCGAGCTCAAATCAAGTTTTAACCTAGTCGAGCTCGAATAATCCGCGAGTGGTCTCGTCTCATAAGCACTCCTAAGCTAAATATAACAAGACCTTTTTTTTTACCTATTCCAAACACGACACGGGTCTTACCCAGCTTTACCTACATGTGTTTTATAAAAGGATCTCATTGGAAAAGACACTACATCCTATAAAATTTGTGCTTAAAATACTGCATATGTTGTTTATATGGGTTGGGGTCTTGAATTGTACTCGATAATCCTGGTTCACTTTCAAACAATTATTAATAGCTAGACCTAAGACTAGCTTCTAATCAGTGTACCCTCATGCCATGTCATTATTTTTGATAAAAGAAATATATAAATATTTATATAAACCCTAATTTACATAAAAAAAATTCATTTTATTTTCAAATCTTAATCCCTTTCTCCACTTTCTCTCTCCTCAAATATTCATTTTCTCTTTCTTCATTTTTTAATTTCTCTCTCTTCAAACCTTTACTTTCTACCAAAATTCAAGAAAAAAAAATGCGTAAATCAAAGTAAATTTGTTGATTTCAAGTTAAAAGAACAAATTTATACTCAAATTCAAGTGTGAAAGTCATTTTGTAAGCTCTAAATTAAAATCTCAACTGTTATTTGGATGGTATACTACAAGAGGGGGGTGAATTGTAGTATGTTCCTTGGTGCCTAATTTTCGCGGAATATAAAACTGATTGTTGTTAGGAAGTTAGACAATGCAAAGAGGATTTTACGAGGAAACCATCCAGGGCCTAACTGGAAGTAAGACCTCGACCCTCCAAGGGATTTCAAACCAAATCAATCCATTATAATAGGCAAAACACTCCTAGTTACAACTTATTACAATAAGACCTTTCTCACAAGTTCCTGACTAAACTTGCTACCTAGTTCCTACCCGGAACTCACCAAGAATGGAAATGTTCTTCACTCAACTTGAATCCCATATTTAAGTCCCCAGTAGTACTCCCGGAGCACTACTCACTCGGCCTCACCCTAGAAGCTCACTCGGCTTTACACTAGAAGCTCACACTTTGCACTCTTACAATTATAATAACGAGAATCCTCACGAACTCTCACACCCCAATACATAAAACACTTAAAACCCTTTTTCCCTTTAAAATATCTCAAAGAATAACTCTAAATACATATATATGAATAAAGAGATAAAACTAATATGCTGGACGCTCAAGATCTGTCTGGAACTGACTGGACGAACTAACCAAACCTTGACCAGAACTTTGACCAGGAGGACTGATTTAGCTTTGTGGTAAAGGATGAAACCATTAAGCATGACCACTACACTTCGTCGGCCTCAACTTTGAATGAATACATATGAGAATATTTATAGTACACCCAAATCATTCTTTTCGTAAAAGATAAGTTTTATCAAAATATATGTTTAAAAGATATTTTTCAAAAATAAGTTTTTCAAAAATATATCTTTTTGTTAAGAATAAATTATGTCAATAATAAAAAGATATACTTACCATAAAATAAGATTTTATTTAAAACTTATATTTTGGTTAAGAGACTTTCCAAATAAACTTATCTTTTTCCAAAAGGGATTTATTAGAAAATAAAATCTTTATTCAGTAAAACCAAATCCCTAAAATATATGCACGTATATGTAAATACATATCATTAAAACCGACTCTTAAAGACGTGCAGACTTAAGTTTCTATTAGGTTCCGAAACTCTGACAGTCCTGAGTTCCTGACAGGTCAGTAACTCTAATTTCATTGACTGTCTGGAGTTCACCTTGATTTTATAAACTTGTTCAAGACTGACTTTTATGTACAACATACTTACATGAATCCTAGAGCGATATACTTTAATTTCTCCGTTTTCATGTTACTTATCTGAAACTCTTGTTCTGGAATCTTATAGTCTTGATGTATTCTGTATCTTGGGGCAACGTTCCACTTTTGGAATCGCAGGCCAAGTTCCTAACTGGAACTTGTTGTCACTCTTGTTCGTTCCTTATTGGAACTCGCAGACCAGGTTCCTTTCTGGAACTTGCTGTCATCTTTGCAGTCCAAGCTTCATTAAGCTTTCTGTCATGCTTTTGTTAGGAAGCTCCTTATGTGTACCTGTTAAGGAACATGTTGTAGCTCTCGTGGGAAAGCCTGCTGAAGGTTCCTTCGTGGTTTGGTTCTCACGGAAGAACTTGCTTTAGGTTCATTCATTCTCTCTTGTTCCTCTTGAAGTCTTCTATGTTCCAACCCATTGACTTCACCTAAGTCAGTTCCCGTCTTCACATAAACACTTAAGAGAACATTAGATTGAAGTTTAATTGACATAAACGAACTTCAAGTGAGAGAACTAATTAAATTAAAAGCTACGTAAATACTCCTATGTATATATGACTCATGTATGGATAGGGTATTTACCTCATGAAGCTAACATATGCAAACACTTATTTACATAGTTAACTTCATGGTTCCTTAGCCATCATCATGCTTATCAACCATAACTCATCATTGTTCTTGTTCTTCTATTGCTTATTATATATTGCTCAAGTTCTTTATATATATACTTGTCATTGCTCGGGTTCCTTGTATCTTGTTCCAAGCATAACTTGTTCTTTCTATGCACAACTAAACAAACATGTTAGATGGATAATCATCATTAGTTTACAATCATCAAAACCTAATTACTTAACATCAACACTAATTTTGATTAACAGTTTGTGGATGGGAAGAGAAATATGTTTAAATCCAAAAGTTTAATTTCATTATAATTTTAAGCATTAATTTATTTTGGTAATTTGTTTATGATGTTTGGCCACACATTTATGAATAAAAGTTACTTATATGTCGTAGTGTCTGATTTGTAAAGTGAAAGTTCAATGTTCATTTGAGAGTATATGTTTATGGATGAAATAATTATGATGATTATGTTTATCTATGTTCATGGTTTGGGGATGTGCTATTCGTTTTCATTAATGTTCAAATATGAAACTTTTATGTTCATTTATAATTAGTTTTATGTTCATTTTTAAATGTTGCCTTGATTTAATATAAGTTCATATCATAAATTAAATATGTTAATTTTGAAAAAGTGTTATGTTCATTTACATATAATATAATAAGGATTTATTGTCCTTGTTATAATTTTTTAATGGAGATTTGATGTCATGTTTTTCCAAACCTTTTAAATGAAATCAATGTATCCACCAAGTAAATTACAATTTGATCATTTTAATGTTAGACGATGTTCGTTCTCGTTTTAGAATATGTTTTTTTTGAAGTCATTAACATTATCGAGATTGTTGTTGAATAAATGTTCAAAAGAATATGTTCAGTTTTGTTCAAAATTGATTATTCATTCTTATAAAAGTTTTGAGAAAATCATTTGTTCATTTTCATGTTAGATGATGTTCATTTTCATTTTTAAGGCTGCTCAATTTTTACGTTTTTTTTTAGAGTTATCAATATTGTAAAATATTGTAGGTTAAATGTTCAAAATCTTAACTGTGGATATATGTTAAAAGAAGTTGATTGTTCATTCTCGACTCATTTGTTCAATTCTATGTTGGAGTATGTTCATTTTCATTTTAGAGATGTTCAATTTATCCTTTTTAAAGTCATGAACATTAATTGTTGTTGGTTAAATGTTCTAAATTTATAGTTGATTTATATTTTTGTTCATTAGGTAAAATAATAATGTTCATTTTTATTCAAAATAATGATGAAAATTTGTTAAAAATTAATTGTTCATTCCCATAAAAGTTTTGAAAAGATCATTTGTTTATTTTCATGTTAGCGGATGTTCACTTTCATTTTAGAGGAAGATCATTTTTATTACATTATATAAATCATTATCATTTTAAAAATTAGGGAACTAATTAAGAAAAAAAGATAGTTCAAAATAAGTATACACTCATGATAATAATAAGATAACATGTTCGTTTTCTTAATGTTATCAAAAATATTTACGTGCATTAAGAAAATTACAATATCTTTTGTTCATTTTCATGTACTTTGTAAATAAATGTTCACTTTTAATAAAGTCGGTCTCCTATGAAATGTTTTTTTTTTTCTTTTTAAATAAAAAAGTTCATATTTATGTATTATGTATTAATAAATACTTTTTACTTACTTAGAATATTTCTAAGGCCTAATTTATACAGAATAATGTGGAGGCCTTGAGTAATACTAAATCAGTTCAAAAATCAACAACAGAAACGAATGCTAAAAAGAAATCTAGTGAACAAAAGGCTACCAAGAAGCGATGACAACAATTGAAGCCACTCACCAACAAAAATAAAAATTGCCGAAGGAATGATACTTGAAGCTCAAGAAATGCTAATGAAGAAGCAACAACGTTAGATGTTCATTTTTACTTATAACTGAAATGTTCAATTATATAATATTTGATGTACAATTATTTTTATGTTTCAAAATGTCTTTTCCTTTTTTTTTAAGGAAAAGTTAGTGCTTTATTAATCAGGATTCAAAGCAACTTTGTGCGAAAGGACATACGGGGAAACCTCACAAGGATAATGGTTTTCCCAGACTTGTTCAACACCAAAAGCACCAACTTAGCGAGGTGATGAGCAACAAAATTACCATCACGCTTTACATGAGACCAACTTATATAATCAAAATGTGAACTAGTAAACGAGATATCATCTAGAATTATATCTAAATCCGAGAAGAAAGTTGTGGTTGCCTCAAGTATAGTAACAAAGCCTTTGCAATCGGACTCCACCACTACCTTTTGTTAGCCCATAGCGACGTCCCAATTTCACAGCGAAATTAATTTCCATGCCTTCTGCAATATTTGGAGGCCACCTGCCACACAACCTCCTACACCCCGTAAACAAGACCTCACCCTTAGCATCTCTTGTAATCACCCCAAGGCCAACCTATCCATCAACCTATAAAGAGGCGTCGCAATTAAGTTTAATCACTTCGCTTGTAGGGGCTTGGTGCTCTTCTTTGCCTTGATCCCATAGATTTTAGTAGCATATTTGTTGTGATTAGCTACTAAGCCCTTCACTCTGTCAAGAACAATCAAATGTGGGGTTTCTTTGGCATTGAAGATCATATCGTTACGTCTGCCCCAAATCTGCCACATTAGAGCAACATTACCTAACATTTCTTTTTATCAAGCTTGCTCCATAAGGCTATTAAATCAGGGAGGCAAAGCTCATTAGCCTTCAACCACATCTCCTCGCAGCCACATTCTCGCCATAGGTCCCGTACGGAGTGACAATCAAACAAGGCATGTTGCATCGTCTCTGAACTATCACACCAAGGACATTGATCGTCCTCTGTCATATGTGTTCTCTTGAGCAAATTCTTGATAGGATGGGATTCCGTACACAAACGCCACAGAAAATGCCGCACCTTAGGGGTAGTATCAAACCTCCAAATTTCCACCCAATCTTGGTGGAAGCTATCAAGATTACACAATTTCCCCAAAAAATAGGCGGTTTTGACGGAATATATCCCATCTTTCGTAAACGCCCATGTCAAGCAATCAGCCACATTTCGAGAGCTTAAGGGAATAGCCAAAATGCTATTAATATCCCTCTCATTAAAAATCAAAGACAACAGTCCATAGTTCCAATCCTTACTATGAATATCAATTAAATCGGAGACATTCAAAACAGAATCAACTTTGTTACTCTCAATGAAACGCCCTTTCTCATCCGCAACCCAAGGATCACTCTATATATAAATGCTTTCACCATTGCCTACTCTCCAGATTAAGCCTTCCTTGAGTAGAGCTTTTGACCCCCAAATACTCCTCCATGAGTAGCTTCCCACCAATCCTAATGATGAGTCAAGAAAGGAAGAATTAGGATAGTACTTACTTTACATAACACGAGCCAAAAGAGAGGAAGGAAACAGAAGTAATCGCCAAGCTTGACGACCAAGTAGAGCCTGATTAAAAACCTCCATATCACGGAACCCGAGACCACCTAAGTATTTTGGTTTACGCATCAAGTCCCGGCTCCTCCAATGGACATTATTTTTCCCATTCGAACTACCCTACCAAAACATCGCCGTAAGTGAACGAATTTTCTGTAAGACGCCAATAAGAATTCTGTAAATTCCCATAAGATACATTGGGATGGCCTGGATTAGAGATTTGATGAGGACCTTTTTACCGACTTTAGATAATAGTTTTTCCTTCCAACCCTGAAGCTTCTTCCAGATACGATCCTTAAGGGCCGCAAACACCAATTTCTTTGATCTTCCGATGATAGTAGGAACTCCAAAATATTTCTCATGCTCATCGACAATTCTCATACCCAAAAATTCAACCAACTCCTTTTTCTTTGACTCACACACCCCTTTGCTGAATGAGACTTCTGATTTTTCATAATTAATTTTCTGGCTAGAAGCTGCTTCGTATAAGTTGAGTTATCAACTATCTTTGATCATTCCACTCGGTTGGCTCTAGCAAAGAGTAAACTGTCATCTGCAAAAAAATAGGTGAGAAATTGCCGGACCGTTCCTACTAGCTCGAATACCATGTAAAGAACCACTTTCCACCGCTTTCCAAATTAACCCTGAAAGAGCATTAACAACTATGATAAAAAGATACGGTGAAAAAGGGTCGCCCCGCCTTAGTCCCCGAGAAGGAGATAAATCACCACATATAAAACCATTGATGATGAAAGAGTATGACACTGTAGAAACGCAGTTCATCACCACTCTAATTCTATCATAAGGCTTACTCATGTCCAGTTCAAGAGAAATCGTCCCTTTTCGCCTTGTACGCCGCTTTTTCATGGTGTTAAAGGCCTCTAGAGCAATGAGAGCATTATCTGTTATAAGTCTTCCAGGAACAAAAGCACTTTGATTTTCTGAGATAACCCCAAGGAGGTTGTGTTTCAAGCGAACAAAAATCGCCTTTGACACAATTTTATAAAGTACATTACACAGTGCAATCGGTCGGAACTGAGACATTGAAGTAGGGGAGTTCATTTTCGGGATAAGAGCAATATTAGTCCTGTTTATCGACTCCAGAGAACATCTACCATGCAATATATTACACACCTAGTTAGTGATATCATCACCTATAATGTGCCAAATTTTTTTATAAAATATGGCATGAAGGTCGTCAGGCCCCAGGGCCTTGCAGGGGTGCATTTCACAAATTGTAGCAAAGATCTCTTTTTTAGAAAATGGCCGGAGCAGGGCATCATTATGCTCTTGCGTGATAACCTTATTAACAGCATTGAGGACTCTATCACAATCATCATGTGAAGGCAAGGAGGATGTGAACGACCTTTCATAGAAATTCTGAACAATAGGCTCAAATTCTTCTTCATTGTCACACCATTGCTCCTCACTGTCATATAAGCCTGTAATCTCATTCTTTTTCCATCTCTGTGAGGCCTTGTGAGGAAAGTACTTCGTGTTGCGGTCTCCATCTTTTATTTCGGAGACACAGGAACGAAGATACTAATAAGCTTCCTCCTTATCAAATAGATCCTCTAGCTTCTCAGACAGTGACGCACATAATTTCATGTTCTCTTAAGTAAGATTCCTCCTCTGAGCCTCCTTGAGTAGTTGTTCAGTTTCCATGATCTGTGAACCCAGATTATCAAATTTTTTGCTATTCCATTTTTGCAAAGATTCGAGCAGCAGCTCCATCCATGACCCAATTTGTAAACCCGAAGACTCCTCCCACGAATTTTGCACTGTCTGTTCACAAGAACTGTCAAGGAGCCATCCAGTTTCAAATTTGAAAGACTTTTTTCTCGTCTTCCTCTTCGGTCATTTAAGTCTGACAAAAATTGGCGTATGGTCCCATTTAAATCTAACTTAGTGCTTAACATAGGCATTGGGGAACAATGAACACCATGAACCATTACCACAAAAATGATCCAGTTGTTCTCTTACCACTCTACTCGTCTCACGCCCCCTCTCCCATGTATACCAGGTACCATTAAAGCCCAAATCACACAAATCACAAGATTCAAGAGTGTCACGAAACTCTGGGATTTTTCTTCTAGAAGTGTCACCACAAATGTGGTTTTGAGAATAAGAGACAAGTGTAAAATTTATTTTTTCACTATTCCAAAAAATACATAAACCACTTGACAAACCAATACTACTAACACCAACCGCACAATCGAAACCTAGTCTCGATTTTTTATTTTCAGAAGCAGATTTACATATTTTTGTTTCAGAAAGAAAAACAATGTCCTAGGCAAGAGAAATAAACCACTTTCGTAGTGCACGAACTACCTTGGGGCTGCCAAAGCCCCTGCAGTTCCACTACAAGGAACTCATTGTTGTTCGCGGGGTTGGCTAGCTCATACTCTCGCTACTTGAAAGACTTCGATTCGATAAGCATACTCTCATTCAGTATTGTTTTCTTCTCTTGGTAAGGTAACCTTTCCTCCAAATCATTGAGTTTCTAATGGTGCCTTTTCCTCAATATCGGAATTAACTGACTCCCACCAGGTAGATTCTGCCCCCCTTCACCAGCTACTCTTCTCCATTTTTGACTTCCCCACATCTTGAGCTTCATCAGACTCCATAGCAACTAGGTGTTGTACCTCTACCTCCACTAGGGATGTGTCAGGCAAGACAGGGATAGCTATTTGTCCTTCCATACTGTAGACACCTGATTTTGTCTCCCCAAAAACCAAAACAAGTGATGAGTACATTTCATGTCTTTGATTATCGAGTTAGGTGAAGAGTTGAAGAGTCTCGTGAATTTCCCTTTACCTTGATCATTTCTAACCTTTCCTAAAAATGTTTTAAAGCCAAAATCATTCATTTCGTGTCTTTAAACCCAAAATCATTCATTTCATGTCCTTAAAATCATTCATTTCGTGTCCAACTTATAAAATCGTCTAAACTAGTTTATTTTGGTCCATAATCTGGGTCCAAAATTGTGTAATTAGATGAGTCTTGAAAATAGCTTTCCAATGATGTATTATATGCCCAAATCTGACTTATAACGAAGAAGTTATGGCCAAAATACTAAACCAAGCCCAAACCGGACTTAGGTCCATCTTACCTACGACCCAATGATCATGTGGAGGGTCTATTAACCTTAATCCCAATCATAAACCAATTAGTATTTAGTAGGAGCTTCTAGAGGTCTCTAGAAGGTTCTAATCTATCCTTTTCAAAAGATAAAGATCAAGAGTTTGAAATTGAATAAAACTCTTCATTTTTTATAATCCTTGTTCCATCCAAATTGAAAGACAGTCAGATATTATTTTCGTGTCTCGTATTGTTATCCAAAACTTGGATGATTGGATAGCCCTAGAAATTATCTTTCTAATGATATATTATAATCCGAATTCCGATCTATAACGAAAAAGATATGTATGAAACACCAACCTCTATCCAAAACTGACATCGTCCTACTATTACGGCCATATCTTTTAACCTATAAAATAGATAATTCTGATTTTAATTGGGTTGGAAAGTAGACTTCCAGAGCTTTTCAACGACATATTATTTATCTTATTCTGGATCAAAAGTTATGATATATATAAAAAAAAAAAAAAAAAAAAAAAAAAAAAAAAAAAAAAAAACCAAGTGAATCCAGAAGGGAGATCTGGTAAACGACACCTCAGAGGGCTGCTCGTCACCAGAAATCTCCCTCAACACACCAAGTTTATTGTCAAAAAACCAAGGGCTCCTTTCAACAACACGGTTCTTTGCAGCTTCATTGAAGAATTGAAAACGAATAAATTTGACTCCACCATCCGAATTGCAACCTCATCCTTCACTCTCCAAATCGAGATTAGGGTTCGTTTGAAAGCTTCAAAATTGAACATCTTATTTGTTAACAATCTCCCAACCAAAGTCAAGGAAATTTGGGTATCCGCAACATCATCAATTGAATCCTCAAATTCGCCCCCAATAATCGCCTCCTCTTTTGTCAGCTTAAATTTCTCCCAATCCTTCAACAGTTCAGATTCCATTGAAGCAGAAGGCAAAGCAAACTCTAATCCAGGATCAAAACAAGCAACCAAACAATATGAAACAACCCTAAACAAGGACGAGGCACCAAGTCAACGAGGAACCCTAAGCGAGGGAAAATATCCTTCTACGTTTTCTCTCAGCCTTAAATGTCTTTTCTTTTTACTCTAGTATTAAAAATGTTCATTTTTATTTATTGCAATATAATTTCATTTTTTAAATATTTATTTTTCTCTTATTTGGAGTTCCTTTTTTCCATTTAAAAAAAAATGTTCATTGTTATTTAATGAAATGTTCATTAATTTTTAGATATTCATTTGTAGTATCAATGCTCCTTTCAAAAATATGTTCAATCACATAATGTTCATATTTTTATACTAAATGTTCATTTTCAAAACGAGGGACCAACCTACTTTGACTGGTTGGGAGACCAGCTAAAAATTTAGTCACTTTCCAACTTATGGTGATAAAATTTTTGGTTGTTGGGCCTTGGTATATAATTGGGCTGTATTTTTTTTCCCGTTCATATGGGCTTTGTTTAGATATGTGTTTGACGGGCTGGCAAACACTACATAAGCTTGCAATAATATTTGCAAAAGTTGGCTTCAGCACTTGGGGCTTTTCTATAATGTGGTACAGGGGCACAACAAGTAGAGGTAGTGACTACTAACTAGCAAGTGGATCATTTGTAAAGGATTTGGTCTTAAGTAAGTTGGTTTGGATCATATTCGTATGAGATTTGGGTTTGTAGTACAATTATAAATAAATTTTTAGTCGCATTTTCCTTGTGTCATACTTAGGGTCCCTATGTTAGGGACGTAAACCTTGTGAGTACTTTCTTGTTTACGACCTTTACGTTCATCAAATTTAAATGAGCCCAAAGCTTTAAATTATCTCAAAATTTTGTTCAAATTTGATTTGTTTATAAAATTATAAGGTTATAGTGTTCGCAACAAGTGATGAAGGATTTGTTTATAACTCGAGCTAAATTCATAAATGAGTTTTTTTCCTTTAAAAATTTATTTTTCTAATTTTATTTTTAGATACTAGGCAGGTTTTTCTTATAATTGAAATATACACTTTTGACATGATCGACAATGAACATTTAGTATTTAGTTATTTACTACCTCCATTTCTTATTATTTGCAAAAAACGATATTATTTGTGAAACATAAAAATTCCTTTATTGCAAATAGTAAGAAACAAAGGTATTACATAAATGCATTTCTCATGAGATTATTATGTGGATAGGTGTGTATATTCTTTTTTCTTTAAGAAATTGGTGAGCTAGCTATATCCAACATGCAAACAAGAAAAATCTACAAAGGAACTAACAACATCCTTACGTCAAGATATTTAAGTTGTGGTTATATGATTTAGAGGCCAAACTAACTAAATAATACTATGAAATTATTGAAGTAACATATACTATACATTAAGGAATTAATTGTAACGTGGTCCTTATTATTGGTTTGAAAGTTGTAAATAAAGTGAAGCTTTTGAAGCATCATTTTCTCTGGTTTGTATTTCATTGAAAACTGTATTATTAATTTACAGTATTATAAATGAAACGGTCCATCAAAAGGGTGCAAGTGCAACTCTCAACATAAGCTTTTCTTTAAAGTCTTGAAAGTGAAAAGGCAAGAAAAAGCCATTAATTTTTGTAGATATATAGTCAATATTTTTAGGCTTTGTTCGTACAATGCGTGGAACAAAGCCAATGTACTAGTTAAGTTATGGTTTTTTATGAATAATCATTAATCTAGAATTAATGATAGAAACTTACATGCACGATGCACATAGAGGCAACTAAGGGGAATTTTTCGCTCTAATACTGTTTTTTTCATTTGAAGGTTTAGAATGAGCAAAGAAATATACGAAGTACTCCGTATTATTTAGTGCACCTAGCTCTAATAACACCTTACTCCCGGGTGCAGTGGCGGAGCCACATTAGAACAAGGGGGGACAGTTGTCCCCCCATTTTCGGAAAAAAAGTTTTTTTAAAAAAAAAAAAATCAAGAAAATACAGTAAAAGGCTATAAATAACATATACTTACAGTAGATATCACAATATTGAATATGGTTTGGTGGTTGAGTCCTTAGTAAGGTTGTGTTTTGGTCCTAGGTTCGATTCCCTACTCTACTGTTTTTCAGCTTTTTTGTTTTTTTTTTCCCTACTTCCTGTTTTTTTTATTACATACTCTAATTTTCAACAACCTTTTTAATTTGATTTTTTATTTCCTATTTCTTGTTTTAGGATTTTTAATGTTTTTTCTTATTTCCTACTTCTTGTTTTTAATTATTGCTTAACTAAGTGTGCTTAAACTCAATTTTTTTTTTTACATTTCTAATAAATAGATTACTATTAATTAATTGTTTGTAACTGTGTTTTAACGAAATACATATTAATAATATGATTGATTTGAAAAAGTTGAGTTTATTTTTTCGAATGTAACTCAAACCCTGGCCCTTCATATCTACCATCAATTTGTTTTAACGATAATTATTTGACTTTATGATAAGGTAATTAATTCGTATTTATCAATTATGTGATTACATAACAGGATTTACAAATATAAATTTATTCATTTTTGTTGGATAATTTTCTTAATATACAATAAAACTTTTTTACCCCTCTTTTTCCATATAGAAATAATTGGCATATGTGATTTCAAATAAATATTAAACAATTTAGGTTATCAATTTTTTTCTTGAGATTTTTGCCGAAACTTTAACCTCCAAAATTTGTCCCCCCGAATTATAAATCCTGGCTCCGCCACTGCCCGGGTGAATTAAATTTTATCCTAAGTTTTTAGGCCTACAACTAATGAATATAAATCATGCGGGGTTTTTGGTTCAAGGTACTTGGATGTGTTTTTTGTTATTGGTTTCCCACCATATATTTGTTTTCCATGCTTTAGTTGAGTTTTTTTTGCTAGAGAGACCCACTAATGGTCCCAATTTTGAATAATTCAAAGTCGAAATCCTAAAATTCTTCTAACTACAAATGAAAAAATTATTAGAGTACATAGTTTTGATCAAGTATCTAATGTATTATTAGTTGACTTGATTGAGTTTAATAGAAGAAAACAAATTATCCAAATGATTCAAGACATACGGTTATAAAATAAACAAAAATTTATCATTTTTAAAAGTCCAACTAAATTGAGTCGAAATCCTAAAATTCTTCTAACTATAAATTAAAAAATTATTAGAGTACATAGTTTTGATCATGTGTGTAATTATTATTAGTTGACTTGATTGAGTTTACGAGAAGAAAACAAATTATCAAATGATTCAAGACATCATAAAATGAACAAATATTTATCATTAAAAAAAGTCCAACTAAATTGAGTCATTTGAACAAAAAAAAAATGATCCCTCCGTCTCCTTTTATTTGTCACTTTTGAAGAAAAATCACAGGAATTAAGGCGGAGAATGTAACGTAATAAAAGTATATGGGAAAGTAAAATTTCCAACCAGTAAAATAATAAAAGTGCATAGGAAAGAGACATTTCCAATTTAATAAAGTACATGGGAAAGAGAAACTGAGAGATTCAAGAGTGTAAAACATTAAATTAGTCAAAAGTTGATATAATTTTTAAGGCAAATGTTAGGGTAAAATAAAAAGAGGGCTTAATAAGGACAAAAAAGTAAGGTTATAAAAGTCTTTTTATATATCTTAATAATTATGAAAATATAAAATGTGACAAATATTTAGGGACACTCAAAATGGAAAAAGTGACAAACAAAGGGGGACGGAGGGAGTAATTAATTTGGGTTTTGACAAATTTATGATAATGATAAAAAAGGAGTTAAGCCCATATTTGGTGATTCATTTTTTCATCTTTAGTGATCAAGGTTTTTTTTTGTTAGTAGTTTGGTGATTGAGGAGAATATTGTGACCAACTAACCAACGTGAATTTTCATTAATTCACCTATAACCACACCAAAACATAATCACTTGAGACATAAACATAATCACTTGGTCATAAATTAATGTTAATTTTTGCAATTTTGTTTTTCCAAAATAAAAAACTAGTCGTTAGGAAATTCTTTACATAAATATGTTTTCCATTTCTAACTTAATAATAAGGAAAGATTAAGGGGTCGTTTGATTGAGGGTATTCAACAAAGGGAAAGAGAATCAACTGTCATGATTCTCTTTGTTGATGTTGATAGGCAAATTCAATCATTTCCTTTACCCCTTCCATTACCCCATTTTCCTCTATTTTCATTCCCACCCCCCCCCCAAGGGAATCACCTTAACCCCCAAACTCCTCTTCACCCAACTACCTTGACCAACCTTTTAATTACCTTGACCACCCTAGAAACACCAACTGCCCACCGACACCACTAGAATCATCGCCTAGCCACCAACAAATCGCCGACACACTGACGCCACCACCCAGCAACCACCGAAACTACCCAAAACCACCCAGCCACCACCGCACCACACTCCCTACCACCGAAACAGCTAGCCACCCCACCGAAACCCCTCGCCTCACCCTCGCCCACCACCGAAACCCCTCGCCTCACCTTACCTCGCCTTACCCTCCCTAAAACCACCCCACCGAAAACACCCTAATCCCACCCTCCCCGAAAACATTCGCACCAAGATCGACCCAAACCCACCCGAAAACCCACCTTTTGTGTAAACCACCAAACCCAATTCGACACAACCACCACTCATACCTCCAAAACCTCCAGATCCACCACTAAACCACCCCAAAAAAATAAAACTTGAGAGAGAAGAGGGCATCAATGGCAGTAGAGGGGAGGGAATCATTGTGGCCAGGGCAGGCGACAGGGGAGACGGTGGCAGGTCGTGAGGAGGGTGGTGGCTAAATTGGTGGTGGTGGTAGGTGAATGGTAGATTTAAGGGGTAGTGGTGGTTGACTGGTTGTAGAAGGAGGAGAGTAGTGGTGGTTGCAAATGTGATTCCCTTTGTTTATGTAAAACAAACAACAATACAAAAAAATGAGGGATTAGCTTTCCTTTCTCCTCATTTCCCTTTGTTGATTCCATTCTTTTTACCTTGTGCGAACCAAACGGCCCTTAATATTAATAATCCCAACTTTTCTCCATTTTCTTTGAATAATCCCAACTTTGGATTATTTTGGAACAATCCTAACTTTGGGGGGGTGTCTTCTTTCTTCAATCTCAATGACCGGTTACTGGTTAAATGGGATATTTTTATTTTATTTTTTCTTTAAATAACACATGTTGCAAATTAATTGGTTAAAAAAAATTTTAAAACAAAAAAATTAAAAAAAAAAAAACCACCCAGCCAAACCCAACACCCAACCGATCAACCACCTAAACTTTGACGCAGGCCGGCAACCCCCACCCCTCTCTTCCCTTGTGACACCACTATTCCCCCTCCCCCTGCACCAGATTCCCCCCACCCCCCCCCCCCCCCGCGCCAGTGATGCGACCCATTCACTCACCCCCCACGTTCCCTCATTTTCCGACTCCCCCACCATCAAATCTCCCTTGAAACACTCGAAATGCCCTTAAAACCACCTCTCCAAATTTCAAAAAACCCCCAAACACCCCCCCCCCCCACCATCAAAAACCCTAGCTGCTAGGGTTTCAGGATGGGAGGAGGGGCGGTTTGGGGTTTTTGGGAGTGGGGGAGGGTTTGCTTGGTGGTTGCGTTGGGGAATAGGAGGGGGTTTCGGGGAGGGGGAAAATCAGTGACGCCAGGGGTGGGGGAGGGGTGGCGAGCCGACAAAGGATGGGCGGCGGGCTGGGTTGTGGGGGTGGGGTTAAGGTGGACGGTGGGGAAGGGGAGGAGAGCTAGTGGTGATTTGTGGTTTTTTTTTTTTTTTTTTTACCAATCAGGACTTTAACCTGATATAATAGGTCATTGTCTTTTGTTGACCGGTTTGGGATTGAAGAAAGCAAACACCCCCAAAGTTGGGATTATTCCAAAGTAGTCTAAAGTTATGATTATTAAAAGAAAATGGAGCAAAGTTAGGATTATTAATATCAATTTTTCCTAATAATAATAAGTTCATCCAAAATTTTTTAAAAAAAACTCCATTGCACAACATAATCCACCATTTGAAGAGCGATTCCAGTGAGGTAACAACATAAATCTTAAGAGAAATTCCAGTGATGTCAAAAAAAAAAAAAAACATCAATTTTATTTATTTTAATTCTACAATACAAACACATACAAGGGTTATGGAAAGATGAAATGTATTCTTTCAAACAAAAGGCCAGCTAATGCAAAAAAAAAAATGAGATACGCCATCATAGTAAGCCATCTGCAGCATATTTCTACCATTTGAAGAGCCATTCCACTTTACTTCATTAGACCAAAAAAGAACAAATCAACTATGATCCAGATATTTATTTAGATGTAATTTTCGCTTGTACATCAACGAACTCGGTCACAAAAAAATATTTTAGATTTATAATTACTTTTAGAGCAATAGAGATACACTATTAAGCTGTTTTAAGAATTTTGGCAAATTTATACTCCGTGTTGAATTTGAATATAAGGATCAATTTATATTACATCATTCGGTTCATTTCGTATATTTAATTTTAAGTTGAATGTATATAATTAGTACATAATTAATCATAATAAAATATATTATTTGCATATTAAAATTAATACAAAGTATAATCGATCTACATGCCTACTCTTACCAATATAAAAATTACACCAAATTAATATATTTTTCAATGTCTCTAACAAAATTTTTTCCATCTTTCACAAGTTATAGCCTGCATGCTCACATTATTTTTTTTTCACCAATTTAAAAAAAAAAAAGTAAGTTATACTAATAATATAAAAGATTTTCTGAAGATGGTAGTTAGTACTTAAAAGTTACTTCATTAATATAATTATTCTAGAAAATTAAATGAGAAAATTTTCATAGCTCATACATACTTTAGGTGATTAAGTTTTTGCCTCCTAATTATTTTTTTCTTTATTAATATAATTGCATGTGCTTAATTTTAATTGGTTAATCTTAGGTGACTAAGTTATTAGCCGTAGGTGATTATGTTTATATTACCCATTAAATTTTTTCAACCGGAAATTTACCTCCAATTACCACACGGTGGTGTTTGGAAACTTAATCACCAAAAGGTGAAAAATACCAAAACTTAATCACCATTTGTTGGCTTAACTTTGATAAAAAGTCAAACGTGTTATTTATAATGCAATGGAGGGAGTAATAAAACCTAATGGTACTAAATATTTTAGAGGGAAAACAAAAAACAAAATTCCAATATTTGCTATGCTACGTAAGTACACAAAACACCATAAATTTTGGTAACAGGAAGACAATTATTTGTGGTTCCCATATAGTCATTGTCCAATAAAATTACTATTGATCCCTTCTTTGAATCATGTATATTTTGTAGGGAACAACATTATTGGAGCATAAATTATTCATTGAACCTTCACTATCAACTCAAACTTTAGAGTAAAATAATTATATGTTGATAGGTTGATATGATATCATAACAGATTAAATAAAGCTAATCATCCACTTAAAATGTCAAACTTCATAATCTAATCTTATTCTTTTTAGGAAAATGTTCCGGATTACAACGTCAAATTATATATTAATGGACTATGGACTTATGGAGAGGTCAAGTGTCATTTCAAGCCCAATGTAAAGCAACTTCAGGAATCAGGAGATACCATTTTTGTTTACTTCTATTTTTATTTCGTGGGCAATTGTAGGCGTGCAAGATTTATTTTATTACTCCCACTTTCACTTTATTATATTTAATCACACCTGGTCTATTTTGATCAATAATATGGAGTACCTTTTATTAACATTAAGTTTAGATTATTAAAGGTTGATATTTGAAAACTATACATTGAGATGATTCTAACAAGTAATCTTATGATTATATTTGAACATTTGTTTCATTGTATGTATAAAACATAAATATTTTTTTAAAGTGGTGTACGTAAATAGTGCAAAAGTCATAATAAGACATTCAAAAAATGAGGGAGTACCTATTGTCGTAAAGTCGTAATAGCACCATTATTCTTCTCACTTTATTTTTCATAGGTTTAATAAAAACGTTAATATTAATACAAATAATTTAATTTAAATAATAAAATAAAGAAAATTCATATTAAGAAAAATAAGTTAAAAAAAATGGCATAAGCTTGAAATCTAAAATAGTAATGGGGATGATTTTAAAAGCTCTATTCTCCTAGACTTATTTTCACATGCTTCAAGAAAAGATGTTACTATAAGTTATATACATGACTTAAGTTCCCACTCTACCCTACTAATTAAACTCCTTAATATGCGTATCCAACCAAACTAAAAAAATGTTTGATTTGTAGATAAACGGAGTTTAATTAGAATTACAAGCGAAATAAGTCGTATTCCAACCATATATATATTATGCTATAGAGTATTTGATTAGTTTATACGTATTGTAAATGTATAACTTATTATTGGTGGTTGGATATTATGGTTGGAGGACCTTTAAGAAAAAATTTCATTTTAATAATCCCAATTTTGGGCAATTTATTTTGAGTAAACCCAACTTTCGATCATTCTGAAATAATAATCCCAACCTATGTGTTTTCTTTCTTCAATCCCAGCAGCTAATCAACTTATTACAACAGGTGAATTGGACACGTGTCAACACGTGTTTTGGTCCAAAAAAAAACAACCAGCCACAAGCGATGGGTTCCCCCTCATCGCCCAACCCTTTCCCCAGCCCCAAACCATCATAAACGACCCCCTCCCTTCCTCCACCCTTGAAATGAACTCCCTCCCTCCCCCCCCCCCCCAAAAAAAATAAAAAAATAAAAAAATAATAAAAATAAAAATCCCCTCCCTCCCCCACCTGACCTGAATCTACCCATATTTTTCAGTGGTTTATATGGGTGCTTTCAAGGTTAGGGAGGGAGGAGGGCTTTTTGGGGGTGGGGGAAGGTAGGCGATGTTTTCGGTGGTTTGGGGTTGGGGAGGGGATGGGGTGGGGTGGGGACTGGTGAGGGGGGAGGCCACCGGCCCTAGGCTGGTACTTTGAATTTTTTTTTCCCTTTTTTGGATTAATCATATGTGCTGACACATGGCAAACATATATTTTTTTTAAGAAAATTAACCCTTTCATCAGGTGGAAAGATAACACATTCTATAGTTGGAACTATTTTAGAATAAACATAGTTGTAATTATTAAAAGTAAATTGACCAAAGTTGTTGGGATTATTAAAATAAATTTTTCCTTATACATGTACTCCCTTCATTTATAAGTATTCGCAACAATTTGACTTTGACATTATCCATATATTAATTTTGACTTATTTTACTTATATGTAAAATTAAATGTTATTTTGTAATATATTACTGAACTAGTCTCAATATATATTTTCTTGTAAAAAAACAAGTCTCAACATATATTTTAAAATATTATTTATTTTTTTATAATTTTTATTAATACATAAATGCATATATTCAAGTTAAACTTGTGCATTAGCACTTGTACTCGTCAAAGTACTTCCATTATTCAGAAACGAACAGAGGAAATTCCTAATTTATAGACCCATTACAAAATTGTTAATATTAAAAATCTTAATCAATTTAATTTGCATTTCTTAAAACATGCAACTACTCTTACAATTTCTTCAATCATTTTGACTTGTTATGTTTACAACATCTTCTAACTAGATTACTCGTATAATAATTTACCACTCTTTTATAGTCATATATCTTCCTAAATTGTATAGTTAGGGAATATTAGTAAGTTACCATTAGTTTTCGGTGTGTTGTTTTGCATGCATATGTATAACTTTATCGATTAATTTCCTCACCTCTTCGGATACAATCGTTTGAGAGAAGCAAATACGGTTGAAGATTATGTGGCCTCTGTGGTACATCATACAGATAGTCGATCACTAGCTAGGAAACCGACTCTTATTACAATAGTAAGTTCTCTTATTTCCTTCATTCCAATCAATTAGGCTTCGGTTTGGAGAGAAGACAACCCTAATTGTAAAACGTCTTTTCTTAAGGGGTAAAAATATATATTAAAAAAAAAAAAACAATCATTTGGTACCTCCTCAACCCTATTTAGCTAATGAGTAACCTCATACACATTTTAGGGGTAAAATAACATGAATAACATCCAAATTAAAACTATATATAATTGTTAGTTGTGTATTCATTACGAAGAGTATTACATATTTACATATAGTTGATCTGAACAATATAACTAAAATACAATTGTAGTTGCATTATCATAGATAAAAAGTTACATATATAAATACAAACCAAAAATTACAGTAGTAGACTAAATCTTGAACCCTAAGCTACTAGCAACAAGCCAAGCACTAAAAATTAAATCTAATTAAATTTTGAGTACAATATTATTGTGTTCCTTAAATAATGACAATCATTCAAATGATTAATTAATATTTAAAACTATATAATTAAAAATTATTTCTACTAAAATCCAGTACTAGGCCTGCTAGCAGCTAAATTAAGATCTTGGTGATGATATGAAAAATGCTGCTGATATGATGACATTGAGGTGCTACTACATTCCCCAACAACCTCTCTTTCATTATTATAATTATTATTAATATTCCTAATTTCTTGTTGATGTTCTTCCTCACCCAACTCTTCTTTTTCCACCTTTTGGGTTGATGGTGAGCCCAAGAACTGATGGGCCTCCGGACCACAATGTCCCGTGGGGTCTCGGTGGGCCGGGCCAGGCCCCACCGAGGGGAGCTTCGATAGGAGGGCCTCGAGGCTGCTCATGGACGGGGTGATCATCCTCACCATGGGCGACTGTTGTTGTTGGGCTTGGGCTTGGTTGTAATACTCGTATTGTTCCATGAGTTGGGCGGTTGGGCCCATTCCCATGGGCCCTCCTCCACTGCCTTGGTAGGCCCACATTTCGGGCGGGATCCCATACCCGTCAACGGGCCTTATGGATGGTGGGAACGCAGCAGAAGAGGGGTGAGGTAAGAGCACCCCGGGGATACTCTCAATGTAGGTAAACTTCTTCCGGAGCAAAACGATGTAGCTTAAGTCCTCCACAACCTTGTTTAATGATCCAAGTTGTACCACGCCTTCTCGTACCGCTATCAAGGCTATAGTCTACATGATATTCACATATGTTATTGACGTAACAAAATCAACCAAATTTTGTTTACTAAAATTGTATACGAGTACAAATTTCATCTTAAAATAAATGTCATAATCATCATACCATAAAATTACCAAAACTTTGACCCAAAAATTCTAAATTTTCTAGGATTTGGCACATAGATAGTATATGTATGCATATAGTACTAATAATGAAAACGCAATGATACTAAAAAAGCAACCAGCTTTATTAGATTTTCAAAATGTAATTTGAACAAAAGATGTGACAATTACCAATATTTAACAAATATAGTATGTTTTCAATTTTACTTATAAAACAATAAAAAATGGTCATTTTGTCTAGATTTATATACTCCGGAGTAGGAGTATTAGAATATTAGTACGAACTAGATAAACTATCGATGTAATATTAATTCCGGACAGTGTGAGTACAATCTTGGCAATTTATTTAGTCGATAATACCTTCCCGTAGAAAAACAAAAAATAGAGAAGAGATGATACCTTGATACCCGACTGGAATTGGGCTTCCCAAGTCCTTGGTTGCTGCAAAATGAGATATATACATATATATCATAAATTTTATATTCATAAAACCTTGACATATTTTATTAAATATTTCAAACAATTAACAATTATTAAAAAAAACAAAACAAAAAAAAAAAAAAACTTAAAATTACCGCATCAGCCGAATTATGCCATGCAGATAAGAAGTTAATTTCTTGGTTTTCATTTGGTTCTTTGTATATCCATTTATGACTATGATCTGCTGCAACTTTCCCAATCAATCTGTCATATTTAAACCATAAAATAACATAAAATAAGAGTATAATCTAGGGTTAACTATAAGATAAATAATTAAAAAATGTTATTTAATAATACCATACATACCCTTCACCATAATTATAAATTTCGTGGGACATTTTGAAGAAAAGCTCAGGTTGTAATCCAGCTTGAAACTGTTGAAATTGTTGATCACCATAATTGGCTGATGATGATGGTGATGAGCTAGGATAATCGCTACCGCCGCCGCCACTGCCGGAGTTCATCTCAGCCGTTGTAGACGCCGAAAAATTGCAAAACCCATCTTCCCATACTAATATCCTGATCATTAAATGGATACATCAATTATCACATATATCATATGTTATTGTACATGAAATATTATTTTGTGGACCGACCATATAATAATTGTAATAGTGCAATTATTTATATAGTGGAATATGTGCACCAAAAAAAAAAAAAAAAAAAAAAAAAAAAAAAAAAAAAAATTATATAGTGGAATATTATGGGAAATGAATCAAATTTTAAGAGATGAATAAAATTTTAATTACCAGTTTCTTCTGTTGCCTCGAGACCTATCATAAACTCCTCCATGAGTGTCCCATCTATAAAAGGAATGAAGAAATAATGTATGAGAGATCGATCATGCTTATGTAGAGATCGATACAAATTCATAGTTGTTCTCGTGTATACCTAGAGTAGTCAGGTTGGTGTATATACCATGTGTGTGTTTTTACTTATTTTATCAGTTTTATTCATTAATAAATGAATACGATAAAATGATTAAAAAAAAACCATAGATACTAGTTTGAAGTCTTGGTATATTCGAGAACAAGATAGAGATGCTACTATGCCAACGGCCAAAAACTAGGAAAACAATAGTGAACTTGTTAAATTTGTAAACTATCAGTTTTATTCATTAATGAATGAACACGATAAAATGATTAAAAAAAAATCATAAATACTAATTTGAAGTTTTGGTATATTGGAGAACAAGATAGAGATTTTGCTATGCCAATGGCCAAAAATTAGGAAAACAATAGTGAACTTGTTAAATTTGTAAACTTATTTTTTTCTTTCTTTTTGGAGAGAGAGAAAGAGAGACTTACTTGGGAGGAGGATAATTTCTAGGAAGGATCCTCCAAAAAACAGCATAAACCCATTGAGAATTGTCTTGGCAACATAAACTTCTCAAAGTGTATTGTAAAAGATGAGTCACTGCTAGTGGATTTAAATGTTCTTCCATTTTTTTTTTTTTATTTCTTTCTTTCTCTCTCTAGAATTATAGCTTCAATTTCTCTCTCTTCTTTTGAGTTGTTTGATTTTGGTGATTTTGATTTGGAGAGGGGAATAAGTATGTAGTTGATCTCAATATCATATCCCCCTTTATATAAGGCTACCCCAACAAGAAAATCTCACATTTATATTACTTGCTGTAACTCACTCTATTATTTTTACGTTTTTTCTAGGCAAAAAGGATCAACAATTATAATCCAACTATTACAAAACGTGTGATAGTACTATCCATGAACTAGCAATCTAGCATCCTATTGATTATATTTAATTTAGCCAGCTTTTATGAATTTATAATCATATGGTTACAAGTATAAGAAATTATATTATTCTAACTTTTACTATGATTAATTTACATGTGAATATAAAAGGAAATATAACATGGAGTAATTGTTATATACTCTATACAATGAAATTAAAATCATTCTATATTTTTGGATAAATATAGCTACTAAATTTCATATACTCTATATTAATTCGGTCATTTTTCTATTAAGAGAAGTTGTATATATTAAGATCGAGAAACTGTATATATTATTCAATAAGATATTAACGAAAATAAATATTTTGTATACAAAAACAAAAAAAACAAAAAAAAAGTTACTAATATAGAATATAAAACTTGATCACATATGCATACATAATGTACGTACTAGTATATACGAGTAATATTCTTAGATAGACAGATACGGTCACACAACCCACTCTCGAATAACTATTAATGAGATAAATTCACAAATAACTTTTCATGTATAGTTTGGTTATTTCTATTGTCAATAATATTCAGTATTGACACTTGTCTAGCCATCTTGGTACGTAATACCGGCAATACTATCAAATATGTTATTTTCTTGAAAAATAATCTACTCCGTATTGTTTAGTAGCACGTAAATTCATATAAGACATATGTTAACAATTTCACAAGATTCCGTAGAATAGAAGAGTTAATCAATACTTTAAATGAATAATACATATGTTTGGCAAAATTATTTTCATATGATACGTAGTACTCCACAATGCAAAAAATATAAATATAGGATATGATTTGCGGCCAATGACAAGTCTCTCTCTCAAATTCCCGCTTTCCAACGACGGTCTATTCCCGTTCATAGATTTACTCATGAACAACTATATCATCATTCATGCACCAGCCTTAAATAGATAGACCAAACCTCAATATTCCACACAAAAATCATCATCATCAACAACATCAAGAAACATCTATCTAGTATCATTTCTCATAACTATATAGAGGTGTGAGCCGGGATCTCAGCTACATGGGGAATTCTATTATACACTTGTGTGCACATAAAAAAAACGTATGCCTAGTGTATATTTTCTTAGGTGTTATATGTTGGTGTGAGTGTGTGACCATATATGAAAGCCAACATGTTAAATGGTTGTATACTTGTAGTACTTCATATACTGTATACATGATTGTACAGTACATTAAAGGTGTTTATTTATTGTAAACAAGGAATTAATTAAGCGTCCATCCATAAAAGTGAGAAATTAAAGTTCATGTATAACACGGACATATTAGGTATATTACTTATAGGACAAGGTATATTACTTAGGACATTGTTTGGTATTGGTTGGCATTTTATGGTAAAAAAAAGTTTGTGAAAGTAATTACATATAAGTTGTTAAAAAGGATTTTTATTTAATTTTAATTTAAAGAGCTGTTTTATGATTACATTGTATGAATTTAGCAACCAATTACAATTAATACGGTCAAATAATTATTATCTTTAATTTCTTTACATGTACTAGTGAAGATACTATTCATTTTACCCCTCGTCTAAGTATATTTACTTATTTAGGAATTAGTTAGATTATAATAATTAATATATATCCGCATATATTTTAACTATGTCCTTGATAAGGTGCATATATATAACTATGAGTTACGGACTTACGAATTACTCCCTCCATCCCTTATTTATATGTCCTTAATAAGGTGCACATAATAAAGAGAAATAGGTATATAAATAAGCGACAGAGGAAGTACAAGCTAAGTTAAGCAAATGGTTATTAATACTTAATTAACTTGAACTAAAACGGTCTCAATTCTCTAAAAATCGAAAACAAAGTTTAACTTTCTGTATGATGAATAATAATAAACAGATATCTACGAAGTATTAAATTTTTTTTTTTTTGAAGGATCAAATATCTATTATATTGGGTGTACTATATGTCTCTGTATGAGTGTACTACACGTCTCTATACAATAATATTTCTACTACTATATTAGTCACCTTGCTTAATCCAATTATATACTTGTATATAACTATTTGATCAATTATTTGTAAAATTTTATGAGGTGACTAGATAAATTCTTTGTGTATACATCCGTCGTACAAAAGTTTAACAAAGATTTACTTTTCAATGGCTAGATTATGGGTAAAAAGGCTTAGTATGTATGTATGTCCCTATAATTAATAAGATAATTATGTGGAAGATGATGGGTGAAAGAAGGCAATAATAATGATTGAAAATTTGGTACAAAGAATTTGGTTTGAGTTTCTTTGTCATTGCACCTTCTTATCTTTAAGTATACCAAATTACACTTTTTTTCTTCTATTGAACATTAGCTTCAGAGAGAAGACTATTATCTCCAACACAGTCAACAAAACTGTTGAGACACCAACATATGCGGTAGAAATTAAAGCTTTCAAATACTATATATTTTACTAATAATAATATTTATTTTTCTTTTATTTTTTATTTTTTTTATTTTTGGCTCTTTTTTAATCTTATATTATTATGCTTTACAACTGCAAATATCTTTTGCAAAAGAGATAGCTTGCTACTATTATTAATTATTATTATAATTTTTCCGTCTCTTTGGTTTGCTCCAGTTTTTTTTTTTTTTTGCATTGTATTTGTGAATTTGCTCTATAGTATACATAATTTTCCTTTCACGTCCACTACATTAGTCATACTACGACTAATTTTGTTTCGCATCAATTTCATTCATCTAAATAGTATAAAAATATCAAAATTTTCATTAGGATAAACAATAAGAGACGAAGGGGGCAAGATACAAGTAATCAATCAACAATGAGATAGGTAAGATCCCAATACTGTAGGACAATTGCTCCTTTTAATTCCTTTATGACACAAGTACCTTCTGACACAAATGGGCCATTTGGTTTGGGAATACCATACATCTAAATGGGTCCATAACTTTCTCTACCCTTCAAGTAAAAAGTATGTGCATTGATTATGATTGTTAAATTGTTACTGTGTAGTACATACTCTTTCAATCTTAATTTGTTCTAAGCTAAGGAAGGTCAGTGTATTTTGTGTGAGTTTGGACCGCTAAGTTGTTGCTTGAGTTCCTACACTTCCTAGGGACATTTTGTAAGCATATTACAGTATATATACATCCATCATTATATAATGTATCATTAATGTGAGATATATGATGCATCTGAATCCGGATGACTAGATGCAGTCTAGCATTTAAAGCTACAAGGTTATTTCATTTAGCAGTACCAATTAGTTTTACGATGGGACCATATATGCTTAGCCTGTACGCGTAGTCATTCTTCTCCAACAGAAAATTTCAACATCGTCAAATTTCTTTATGTAATTAAAAACATATGACACTTTTCCATATATACATAAACGTCAACTTTGCTTTTGAGGTCAAACTTTGATGTTAATTTCCGCTCAAATGTAATGAACTGATAAGTGTATTTGAATAAGAATGTCTCAGCATGATTATAACACTGATTTGCAAAGCAAACTAGTTGTCAAACATACACAAAATCCGAAAATATGTTTTATACTTTATCATTTACTATAAAGGGTTTCTCATAGACATACTTGTAACTTTGTTAGGTTAGAATAAATAAATCCACCATCATCTTCTCATATTTGAAATTGAAGAAATAATTATTTTTGAAATGCCAGTGTAGAATAAGGGGAGACAGTTGTCCCCCACTTTATTTTTTAAAAATAATCCGTTGAAATACATATTTGTGTGCTCAAATCTTTATACCAAATGAGATGGTCTAGACGTCTAGTGGTCAAGTGGCACTTGTAAAGGCTCGTGGACAAAGGATCAAACCTCAGTGACCTCCTTTTAACTCCTTTTTTTTTTTTAATACTAAAATGAGTATATAACTTAAATGTACAACATTATTCAACTAATCAATTGTTGCCTTCTTGGTTAGTAAGATGAACTTGTATTCAAGAGATTGGAGTTTGAACCTTGGTATAGCCATTTTACTTTTTTATTTATAAGATAGTATTCCTTTAATTCTTATTTTACTTTTTTAATTTCCCATGTTTTAAAATGTATAAGATAGTATTCCTTTAATTCTTTTTCTTAACATTTATTCCATGTATTTATTGAAATAAGTGTAATTGTAGTTTTGCATGAAAGGTAGCCTCAAATTATGGTTGTAATAGGGAATTATATATGACAAGTGCATTTGATTAGCTATATATAAGAATATATTTATGGAGAAATAGTTGGTATATGATGTTGGATTTTTTATTAAGTACTCCGTATTTTTGAAATCTGAAGTTTAAAACCTTAACTATTTAAATATTTATGTGTTCTAACATTTTTGTCAAATCAAGCGGTAGTCTATTCCCCCCCCCCCCCATTTTGTAATTCCTGGCTCCGCCACTGGCTAATAACATCAAACTTGATGCTTAATAATCCAATGCCTTTTTACGTACTAATTATCTCCTTGCCGGGAAAAAATAAATCGAATTATTTTTCCATTTCTTTCATTTGATTTGAATCACCAATTGTCAAATCTATTGAGCCCAATTTTCTTTCTAGACTCCAATTATTTTTTGTAAATACAACATATTCAAAGAATTAGCTCTAATACCAATTACCAAGATCAATAAAATACCTAATTACTTTTGAAAATCAACAAGCAATTATCATATTAAAGAAATAAACACAACAAGAACCAAAATATTACAATAGCATAAGTATTATTGAAACTCGATAACAAAGAGAAATAATACAACAATATTTCAACTAAGACATTTTCTTGATGTTGGCTTGCATTATTGATATTGGCTTGCATAATTAGGACATTGAACAATATGTTATGTAGATGTTAAATGCAAATCATCCATATTTCAAAAGAGTGATACATAACGTCCTTCTATTGGTTTCTGAACAAAAACAAGCAAAAACCCTATATAAAGCATATGTTAAGTAACCAAAACTCTATACGTATGGATTACATGAATGTGATTCACATATTATAACTCATACAAGGATCAAAACTTTGAAGAAAATACGTATAATAACTAGCTAGAAATCTCTCTATGTTAAATTAGAGACTTGTATTCAAGCAATAGACACATATAGAAGATTATACCTTGTTATCTATAGTTGTTATCCTCTTATAATATTCAAAATAGCTTCAACTATTATTGTTGATAATTTCAATTGACACTAAGCTAGGTCTAGCTAGGAAGAAATAAGTTGATTAATTAAGCTAAGTTAAATAAATTAATTTCAACAAAAATAAGTTTTTTTTCAACTAAATTATAAAAGATGTATGTGGAGAATTGAATTTTAGTTATTTAGCTAGTTGCGTGTAAATCTATTGCACCTAAATGAAAATGATAACTAAAGATCACATTTTATTCATAAAATATTGTTTTGTGAGATTTGGATGAGGGGTTTTTTTTTATGATTTGATGAAGCAAGCAATGCAAGGTGTGGTTAAGAAGTGTCTAAGATCCAATAATAGTGAATTAATTTTAGTACCTACAAATTTCAAGTAGGACAATAATTTCAACAATTGGAATGATTATATATTGTTGTGCATTGAGTCCACCTATAAATGTTCTTTTATTATTATTTTTGTTTAAATTTTATATAGAATATGTATTATAGTACTCCTTGTTCATGATCGATCAAACCTTTCACTTGGACTCTTTTTTGAGAGATAAATTTGTATCTGCATGCACAGTGATGGTATTACGAGGAGTACCAGATTCATTATAAGTGTTGTGTACTCTTCATGTAACCATCATTTGATAGAAGGATCAAAGAGACTAGTATTTCTTTGTTATTTCTTGCAAAGTATATATTACCCATTTACCCTAGTACCCTACATTACATGATTAATAAGAGACTTGCATGCAAAATCTTAGAGAAGCACTCAAATGATCTAATATGAAGTTGGTTAATTCTGAGTTGATAATAACTCGTAAATAATAATCTCATACACTATTTTTGTATGTCTGAAAAAGTTACAAGACCACATTTTCTTAAATAGAAGTACATGGCTAGGTAAATGGATTGATTACTCATTTTTTTTTTAATTAATTAACCATTTCAAGCGATTGTCTTGTTAATAGCTAATAGTGTACCTTTCATGCCTTAAGCTACCCTTTTCTCATAAAATTAAAACACTACACAACGAAAATGATTTTTTTTTTTTTTTTTTTTTTTTTTTGGTGAACACAACAAAAATGATAACTTATACAAAAGTGAGCCTAAAACTCCATACATAACAATAGTAAACAACTCTGCACCGAAAGCACACCAATTAAGAGGTAAGAATGAACAATATGCCAACTAATTACAAACTGAGGAATTAATTAAGTATTAGGTTATTACATACTACATACACCTATGATCATCAATAGAATAACCAAATAATATCATATACTTCCTCCGTTCTTTTTTTATCGCATCATTTACTACTTTAGGAAGTTTACTAATTATTGCATCATTTTCTTTTTAGGATAAAAAATATTTATGTTCACACTGCAAATACCCAACATATCCTTACTTTTTCACACTTACTTTTTATTTTATCTTATATAACATGGACAATTTTGTATTTTTACGTTTCTCTCACTTACTTTTTTCCACTACCAAATTTTGCCTCCAAAACCCTATGATGCAATAATGTATGTGGTTATATATTATATTATGAGTCTCTATCTCACAGTACATGCAACTGTGGGTAGCATGTTGACTACAAGAAGAAGGGGCTTTCATTGCATTCATTTCCTGTTACTGCCACCACCAGCAGCTGAAAGGAAAAGGATTTTGGACAGCCAACACAAACATATATAACACCATACCATACTATATATTTTTAATTATTAAACTCTAACTTTGACCAACAATTTTTTTTTTTTTTTGTTTTTCCCTTGAAAGTGACAGACATTGCTTTCGTCATTATTTCCTCCTTTGGCTTCTTCTCTTAGATAGCAACTTTTTAGTCTCATAGTCAAAATAGAACAATTGAAATATTATAATGAGAATTGAAAGAGGAAAAAAGAACAGGTGAAATTTCATACAAATATGGAGTATTATTATTGCAATGCTTGTGCATGGTTTATTATTTCTGTGTATGGTCCCCTTTATAGCAGAGGAGTTATAGCCAAGCTAGGATGAAAGTTTCATGTCATCACTCATTGTATTAAAGATTACTTGTTTAATAAATTAAAGTCGATCTATTAGGTTACTTAAATAATGGTTTTGGTGTATAGAGTCATAATATAACAATTATTTCGACAAATTAATTTTGGTTAGGATATATCGAGTTATAGGTTATCACTCTTTAAAATCAAATTTTGTCAATATCTTATACTCCGTAATTCTGTAAGATTATATAATTTCTTTTTAACTTTCCTTGGAATTATTTTTGGTGTAATGCAACCTCCACCAATTTAACAATATTATTTATCTTTTGATGCAAATACTTAAATTTGGGAATTGATGTCTAATCATCTTATATAACTAATTTAATGGACAAAACAATTTTTAATGTGATACCAATCAGTGTTTTAATTACATAAACACTAGAAACTTGAGTTCAACGAAGTATTCTTTCAAGACCTAATAATTAAAACGAGCAACTGAATATTTACTAGTCTTGCTTATATTGTGCTACTCGTAACATGTAACAATCAGTTGCACAACAAAAAGTTCTTTTACTTAATGTATGGTTATCGTACAATTAATTGTTGTATTATAAATGTTACTTTTTTTTTTTTTGAACAAGTATTATAAATATTACTTGATCTAAGCTAATAAACTAAGTGTATCAGTTGTGTGCTTCAAAGTTCAAAATAAAGGTATTTTAAATATTATTAAAACAATTAACTACTACTTCGTATATAATAGAGCTGAGATAAATTAATACTACCTCCATTTCATATTTTTTGCAATCTTGGAATATTTACATCTCACAAATAATACCCCAAAGTTGCAAAAAATAGGAAATGGAGGTATTATATATTTATTTGATCCTAAAGAAATGATATCATTTTCTAAAATTTCATTCTATTTCTATGTATTCTAAGTTTCTAACCCCTAATGTAATTCCAATATATGTTTGAAAGGTAGTTTATTGGAGTAGGTCATAAATTGATCTTAGATTTATTTTAATATTTCCTTTTTATTTTATTTTTTTTCTTTTGAAGAGAGGATATTGAGAGATGGTATTGGTGCCTATTGTTTGGTCGGGGGATATGTTTTATTATGGGCATTATGATTTAAAATAAATAAGAACATACCATGTGCCATGAAATTTTGTTGGGATTGCAGAAGTTTGGTAACACATATATAGAGATAGTGTATGTGTAAATACTAAAACTATTAATTACAGGAAACAGAGAATGGCAGTATAGTCTTGGTCAATATCACAAGATGTATAGAATGGGAAAAATTGCTTCTCCATCCCCCCTTTATTCCCATTTTAATTAAGATCTATGTTATGGTGGAATCTTTGAACTTTTCCCTCTTTACCCAATATGTATGTATGTGACCCTTTGTAACCTTTTTGCATTAGACTTATCGTAATGTTATCAGAGATAGACTTATAATAATTTATTGTGAGATCGAGTTGACGACATTTCTATTGAAGGCGTATAGGATAGTATTAGAGTTGATCCTTATGTATTATAAAGATACGACATGTTGAACCATCATCAGAAAGATTATATAATATAATAGTAATAAATTAATATATGCTGAAACAAGGAACAATTAATGTTCCAAAGTAGGAAAAACTTCCTTGTACTCTAAAAGATGCCAACATTTTTTTTAATTAATTAAGAATAGATCCAAAGGATGTTAGCATGTCTAATGCAGTGTGGAATGTTCGAGATTATAAAAATAGGCACTAAATCTTATATTATGCCAATGATTTCTCGTGTCATACGTTAAGATGAGTATATTTAATTAATGTGGCATGTCTCAAATTACGTGAGCCAAAATTTTATATTAGGTATTGCATGAGAATAATGCATGTTTAATTTATTTGATCGACGTTTTAGATTAGATTAAATAATTTAGTACTTAATAATCTATAAATACGAAGTATATAGATTTGTTTGGTTGGATTGTTTGGTTCAGATGAAACAGATGAAGAAAAAAGAGGACATAACCGCTCTTAGTTTAATAAGGTGTTTTTGTACGTAAATGGAAAAATGTGGGCAATTAATAATTTAATAAAGGTGCAGACAAAGTTCTGGTAATATAATGTCCAAAAATATATGAATTTCAGTGTTTTTCTTGGAGTAATAAAACTGTCTTATCTCCTAAACCTCAAATTATTTGTTTTGAATTTTTATATTTTAAGGTTCAATAACTTAAAAAAAAAAAAAGAAAGAAAGAAAAAGAAAAACAAATACACACATACACATTGGATTTCTCTCTTTATGTTTACGAACATAGGTACTTGTGAATTGTTATTCTGAATTTAGACATCAGAGATTTTTGCTATGGCTCATGCATGCAAGTGGCCTTTAAGGATGCATTGCATGCATGCAACATACCTTAGTTTCATGATTGTATGTTGTTGCATTAACTTCCTACGGTTAGAAATTAGGGTAGAATCATAATCAATTGTAAACACTAGACAATGTACACATATCAAATAGAATAACATGGATATAGGTTCAAGCCTAATAAGGAGCGAGAGACTGTTGATCGATTCTCAAGAGGAGTGGATACTAACATAGTGTACTTCTTGTTCTTGCCTATCAATCAATTCAATAAAATTGTAGACTAGGTCTAAAAATTTGTGTATGTTTGTTACGTACGGGATACTAGCTAATTAAAATAAGTTCCTAGCAGTGCTATTATCTTGGGGTTTTCACTAAATATGTGCTATAATTTTGAAAAGTTTACATACTTAAAGAGGAAGAACAATTTAGGTACTTAAAAGTCGTCAATCGTTTTCATTTATTAATCAAAATAATCCTGTATTTGGCGAGACCAACAAAAACGGCTCTAATGAGATTAGGTACATAATTCACCAATGATAATTGATTAGACTAATCATAGTAATGGAATGAAATTAATTAATTAATTAATTAATTAATGAGTTCCCATATTTGGGATAAATATCGAAATAATTGTAGGAGCAAAAATTTTTGTATACACCCGTTTTACACTAATTTTATTGTACATCGAGCAGTATAAGGGTAACTTTTACCTAATTTTAGGGTAACTTTTTGCTTTTTTTGGGGTAACTTTTAACATAATACAATTTTTATATAAATAGACAATAAGAAAAGTTATATAATGGTAATTTAATTACATTTAATCACAAATAATTGATTTTTAGTCATTTAAAATGTGATTCTTTACTAATAATTTTTATTTGTATTGGATTACTTTTATGCATATTAGGGTAACTTTTATTTATTTTAGGGGTAACTTTTGATCAATCTAGTCTATCTTTATAGTGGATGTACAATAATTATTGTACACCCGATTTTTTTTAAAGTTTGTATTGTAGGAGTTGGTGGGGAACGTAGTTGATGATGTTTGCTTTTTTTGCTAACAGAAGACTTGAAAGAGACTTGCAATCATGGAGAGATGGAAATGGCATCTATATATATCATATCATCAACCTATGTGGATGTGGAGGACAATTTGGACTCAGATATGTGGGGTTTTTAGAGTGAGACATTTGACCAATTACACTACACAAGTTAGCTTCCACCAGTCCTCCTCTTGTATCATCTTAATAAATGTGTAAAAAGTAACGGAGTTATTGTACATTTTCTTCACTTGAAATTTCTCGAATTTATTTTTAAATTGAACTTACTTGAACTTTTTTCAAGTTATTAATTAATAAGAATTAATTGGATCTAATTGGAATTAATTAATGACTCTTAGTAGACTCGATTGTTAAAGAATAATTTGGACATAATTAATAAAAAAAAATAGTAGATCTTATTAAAACTTATTAAACTTGATTGGACCTTATTAGTACAACTGATTGGTTAAAGAATAAATTAGACATAATTACAAAAATATTAGACCTAATTGAAACTTAGTGAACTTGAATAGAAAACATGGATGCAAAAGAGTAAACATAATTGATTGAGTAAACCTATTAGAACTTATTATACCCAATATGAAGTTATTGGACCTAAAACTTCTTTTCTTAAGGTGCATGAGTGCACACATACATTCATCAACTTATTGTGAAAATGAGATAAGATTTAAGATCATGTCATTCAAGAACTACATAATCAATTAATTAATCACTACTGGGCACGGGTGTCTACTTTAAACAACCAAGGAGGTTCCACCTCAAAATCATATGGTAATGAGGGGAGCAACCCCTTAGCCTTATAAAGTAGATACAACTTTCTTGTTTCTTTAATGTCGGATACACTTCCCAACACTTTTTACACACTTTCAATCACATGTGGGTTTAATTATTTGCTCAGGGCTCAATACTCCCCTCACATGTGAGTTGTTCACAATACTGGCCCAGATCACAACATAACTTAACCTAGACTTTGATACCATGAAGAATTTGTATAAACTTTGGGTTGGCCTTCATTAATTAGGGCCTGTTCCGAATCACTGAAAACAACTGAACTAAACTGAACTGATTGGGGCTGAACTGAATAGAGCTGAAATGAATTATTTATGAGAGAAGAAAATTAGGAACTGAACTGAAATGAAGTGAGCTGAAATTAAGCTGAACAAAATAGGCTCTTAATCATGTTAAAAAAATATATATTACAAGGCTTGATAAGAATCTCTAACCTAGAATCACTCTATCTTTTGGTAATTCTTGGATAAGGAAACAATAACCAAAAATATATCACAAAATATTCTCACAAATAGCGCTTTGAGTGTTTTCTTTAGGTGGATTGTTTATGGCATTGATCTTTTTCCTGTATTAGGGTTTACCTAATTCTGGTAATTTATTTCCTTTATTTCTATATGGTTTTTTTTTTTTAGAAATTCTAAAAAATTGTTTTAACTAGTTTTTGTATGTATACGTTTGTAATCATCAATAACATAATACAAAAAGCAAATCTGACATGACACTTGTCATGTTCTGATTAAAAATTCTCCAGCCACTTTTACTCTATAATATATAACTTTCAATTTGGCAACTATATACAAAGTATATTCTATATGCATTCAATGAATAGATTTTAACATATCTTTCTTATATTTTATAATAGGTAGTTTTCTATAACAAACAAACATATACTACGTATATGTATAAGGTAATATATTAGAATAATGTACTACTCACGTACTCCGTATCTTCTACATCGTAATTTTTTCTTTGATATATATGTATTGTTCCCATCAGGATTGACACTTTAAATTTTATTATATATTTGTTGATTTATTTATTATAATAATACTACATAAATATTAAATAAAAATAAAAAACCTGGATTATTAATTGTCACAAAAAATAAGTCAATTAAATTTATATAAAACATTGTGCCGATCAAAGTATGCTATAAAACATTGTGTCGGACAAAATATGCCAACAGAATAGGGACATATGAGGTAAATAAGTACATTGCACATGTTATAATTAACATAAAGTTTCATTCTTATATAAAGCCCTATAATCATTAAATTTATTTTATTTTTTTATTTAAATTATGTAATGATCAATAACTTTTTGATATCAATATAATATAAACTTCAAGTTATTTTTTTTTAAAATATTCAAATATCTGTTTCAAATAAAAAATATTGATCTTTTTAAAACTATTGTTAAATTAACATTGTAATTCATAATTAGGTTAAGTTCCCAACCCTTCTTATGCCAGAGATTTCAGACCAATTACTTGCTGTTTGGTTCTTTACAAAATCATCTCTAAAATTCTAACTGCCAGATTAGCTAAGGTCATTGGGAGTGTCATTGATGATGCTCAAGTTGGTTTTATCCCTGGGAAACACATAGGTGATAATATTCTGTTGGCAACTGAACTGATTAAAGACTACACTCAGAAGAATATTTCTCCTAGATGCATGGTGAAGGTTGATTTGAAAAAAGCATATGACTCTGTTGAATGGGGGTTTCTAGAGAGTATGATGAATGAGTTAGGTTTTCCTACTCAGTTTGTGATGTGGATTATGGGTTGCATTAAAACAGTGTCATTTTCTATTCTTATTAATGGCAAACCTTCTAAGCCCTTCTATGCTCAGAAAGGGTTAAGACAAGGTGATCTTATGTCTCCCTTTCTATTTGCTATAGGAATGGAATATCTTTCCAGATGTCTATGTGATCTAGAAAATACTCCTGATTTCAATTATCATCCAAGATGTGAGAAGCTTGCTCTGACCCATATGATGTTTGCAGATGATTTTCTTATGTTTTGTAGAGCTGACCTAGTATCTACTATTCATCTTTTTGATGCTTTTAATAAGTTTTCTAAAGCATCTGGTCTCTCAGCTAACCTTGATAAAACTGAGATGTATTTTGGGGGTGTGAATGAGGATCTGCAAGCTGAACTTCAAAATCATCTTGGTATTTCTCCTGGCTCCATTTCTTTTAAATATCTGGGTGTTCCCCTCTCCTCCAAAAAGCTAACTACCAATCAGTGCAAACCTTTAGTTGAAAAAGTGACTAATAGAATTAATACTTGGTCAGTTAAGCATCTTTCATATGCAGGAAGGTTGCAATTGATCAAGAGTGTTTTATTCGGAATTCAGACTTACTGGGCTCAAATCTTTATTCTTCCTAAGAAAATTCTCAGAGATATTGAAGCTAGATTTAGGAATTTCTTGTGGACTGGTACAGCTAACCCCTCAAAGAAAGCTCTTGTAACCTGGAAACATCTTAGTCTTCTTGAATCTTGTGGGGGTTGGAATCTTATATCTTTGCAAGAGTGGAACATGGCTGCTATAACTAGACTATTATGGGATTTAGCTCATAAGTCTGATAATCTGTGGGTGAAATGGGTTCATGTCTATTACTTCAAAGGTAAAGACTGGTGGAATCTCCCTGCCCCAAAGAGATGCTCATGGGCCCTCCAAAAAATTTTAAAGAGCAGGACCATCATTGATAATATAGGTAGCTGGGATATAATTCTAAGAAATAACACCTTTAAAATCAGAAATGTTTATGTGCACTTACAGCATCAAGGACCAAAAGTGAGATGGAAGAGACTAATCTGCAATAATGATGCTTCTCCCAAAAGCATCTTTATTCTCTGGCTTACTGTGTAGAATAGACTTCTCACCAAGGACAGATTGATAAAATGGAAAATGAACTGTGACCCTGGTTGTGTTCTCTGTGACCAGAAGGAGGAAAATGTGCAACATTTGTTCTTTGAGTGCAACCACTCTACTGCTGTTTGGAGTAAAATTCTTTGTTTGCTAAGAATCCAAAGAATGCCTCAGAAATTGAATGAAGAGCTAGAATGGATCCTGAAAGTTTGCAGAAATTCGAGACCAAGACAGAAACTAATCTACATGTGCTTCACTGAATCCATATACAGTATATGGCTTCAAAGGAACTCTTACATTTTGTCTGGACAAATTAAGTCTCTTGAGTTGCTTGTTAGAGATATAGTGTTCAGAGTGGCCTGTAGATGCCCTGAAAAGAGTAGATTGATGCTTATGTTGTAATCATGGAGTCTTCTACTTTTCTCCCTATTGTCTGTTGTGTTGTTCTTTTGGTTAGGGGTGTACCTCCTAGAGGGTAGTCGTTTTCCTTAGAGTTCAGCTTGCCTTTTACTTGGTTCTGGTTCCATAGGAACCCTTCCTAGAAGGTGGCCTATGGCTCCTTAACCTTTGGCTGGTGGTGTTTGCCTTCTTGGCTTGTGGTGCTTGGGTTTTCATTGGCTTTAGCCTATCTTGGTTTGTACTTATTTGCTGCTTTGCAACTTTATTTTGGTAATGAAACCATTATTTACTAAAAAAAAAAAAAAACTAGCATTGCATGGGACTTAAACTAGTTACTGATATAAATGAAACTAAAAATCGATGAACGTAATTGGACCCAATTATTGTCCAATTAGTATGTACCCCAAGCGATGCCCGAGTTCCTTCCGAAATATATATCCTAATTGTTTTAAAATCCCTACATTAATTGACTACTTATAACATAAGTATAAAGTTATAATTATTTTTTCAAAGGAATTTATCACTAATGTGTAAATTAAATCCATCCACGTATGAAACATTTATTGCTTTAAATGTTCATAATCGGATGAGTAATATAATTTAACGGTTTCATTGTTATTTAACAATTTAAGTACTCCAGACTTTATTCAAAACCCTTAGTTTGAAAGTAAATTCTTGGACTCCAACACTTTTAGGTTGGGGAAATTCTTTTTGATAACACTATACTTTTTAATTTTCTTAGTGGTGAATTGCAAAAAAATTTATTATCTTTGATAAACCTAAACTATTTATACTTATTATTTATAACATTACTGATAATTTTTTTTTATTAACTTTTAACTATAGTTAGGTTTTGTTTTTTTTTTTTTTTTTTTTTTTTTTTTTTTTTTTTTTTTAACAACTAATTAAATTATATTATTTTCGACGACTTTCTTCTTCTCTGCTAGGGTTTCAACTTCTTTACGATTGCAGATTTCAACGCCGGCCAGGAGGGGGGACACTGGACTGGCAGTGAAGGGGAAGGGGGGGGAGGTGACTGGGTGGGGGAGAATTTTTTTTTATAAAAAAATAATTTAATTATTAAAAAGATTAAAAAAATTAACCATAGTTAATAATTTTTATTGAAATAATTATTATCATTGGTAATAAAAAATACAATATTATCAAAGATAATAAGAATTTTTGCAATTTACCACTAAGAAAATTAAAAAGTATAGTGTTACCAAAGAGAATTTCCCTTTTTTTTTTTTTTTTTTGAAAGACGATTGCCTATTTGAAACTTTAACTCTGGTGGCGATACCCGGTTTGTTTACTGAATTTAATTTTTTTTTTCTATATACCAAATTTTAAAACATATCTTTTGTACAAACATTTATGCAAGAGGTTTATATCCCTTTTGATTTAGGATACTTGAACGTAGGATACCATGTATTTATTATTACTGAAAATTATAATTTAATTATTTTTTAATAGGGTTATAATTTAATTTTAGAGGGTTTGATTGATTGATTGATAATTTAAATTGTACATATAAAATTTTGGTATTTTTTATCAAAGATAAAACTCTATGCCAGTAATTTTATCCTAAAAAACTATCCAAATTTAATTGAAAATAAAACTCTGAACTAACTTTTTTATCTTATAAAACTAATCTAAATCTATCCAACATTTTAATCATTCGTGTCATAATAATTATTAATTGTTGCCTACGAGGAGCGACACTTGGCCAAAAGTTAAAACGCCAAGCATCGCTATCTTATGGTCTAGCTAAAAGTTTAGCTTTATATATTAGTTATATGATATGATATGATTACTGACTACATCTACCGAAGAAAGTTAAAAAGATCACCTTTATATGATTGCATAGAAACACGGTGATCAAGCTACAATCTTACGCATTTAGCTCATTCGCAATCTCGCGGTTGCTTTCTAGCCTAATTCACAATTACTCCTCCAATTGAGCCAACAAACTCACCCCATTCTGATGTAGGGATATTAGTTGCACATTTCAACGAAGAAGTTCAGGTCGGAACTAAGGCTTGAGTTGATTTTTACTAGTTATGATTATATTTCTACTAGTTGGGCTCTCGGAATTAGATTATTTGATAAAATATATTTTCGGAAATGGAAACGGGCCAACGAGTTTAACTCAAGGCTATCGCATGTGTGACAGGATTTTTAAGCCACCTGACTTCGTTTATGGTGAAACAACAACGTTTAAACATTTTCCAGATATTTTTTTTTGCTTAATTTTCGTATTAGGGCTTTGTTTAGACTATTTAAATGTTTTAGCCGTCATTAGAAATCAGCTTTTTACAATAATAATCTTGAGAGTACGTTGTACTCTTTTCTGGTGAATTCTTAAGTTTTACAGATTTATCACTTGTAAATTTGTGTGTACGTGTTAGGAACTGCGCTTGCTTTTCCTCCATTAATTCCGACTGCGTCACATTCTTTGAAGTTTAACTTTGTACTAAAAAGGTACTTAATCCTTAAGTATCAACTATTGCAACCTTACATCAATAACTCGATCATACATGTTCTTTTCAAAACCTCTTCATGCCAAGGACACTTTATTAGTTTATTCCTAACGTTTTGGAAATATACACCTCTAGTAGTGTATAAACCACGATATTAGTCATATCATTCTAGCTATGTGCTCCCCATTTTGTGAGGATGTCCACTATGTTTCATTTTCTATATCATACTTTAATCATTGATTCTTTATTTTATATTTTTAAAGTTTTTGGAATGCAAAGAATTCTAAATATTATAAAGAGTTTTATTAATTATATAAAACGTCGTTAAGCTGATGTTTATTTAATTATTAATAGAAAGGCCCTATTTCAAATTATTTTCACTTATTTTATTTTTAGGAAAGATAAGTTTATATAAGAGTTCAGGAAAAAAAAAAGGTTTTGATTCCTTAAAAAAAAAAAAAGGGTTTTGATAAGGGTTATCCAAATTCAAATCACAACTTGGATAAGTTTTAATAAGGTCTAATAACTTCAAATAAGTCTAAATAAATTCAGATAATTAAATTCATAAAAGATAAGTTCAGATAATGAAAATCAAGTGATCTGACTAGAATACACCTTAGTAGAGGCCTTTCAAAGGGAGGTTTGATAGGTACCTGGACATACATATCAAGGGGAATAAGAGACATTTCGCATGAAATTTACCCATCTCTCTCCTCCTTTCTCTCACCCCCATGTGCTGAATTTAAGTGTACCACTGGGTGATTAATAGTATCACTAGATGATCAAATAGTATCATTGAACATTCAGTGGTACTATATATTCATTCAATGGTACTGTATATTCATTCAGTGGTACTAACTACGTGTAGAAATAGAATCACTACATAGTCAATGATATTATATAAGCTTTCAGTGGTACATTTAAAACTGGTCCCACATGCCCTCTCTCTCCTCCTTTTCTCCCACCCCCATGTGCTTTACAATACTTTTCAATATTTTAATGTTTGATATGTATTTGCACATACATATCAAACTTACATTAGTACTTCCTCAAGGTGACTATCAACCACTTGGTATCAATTCAAGTCTCATAGTCAATTTCTCACCTTTTGTAACTTCATTGCATATTAGTCACTTAAACTGTTTCGTATAAACTAATAAGTTAACATTTTAATCATTTAAACTAACATTATTTTGTTAAGTTATTGCGTATGATATGCATCGTGTCAAAAAGGAACACTTAATGCTTAATAATCAAATTCTTTATTCACCAAAAAAGTTTGACAAATGATTAAGAATTTGAAGATCAAGGATAGCAAGGAGGGCCTCATAATGTTGGGAGGTAATCAATCAATCAAAACTTTATTGTATTGCAATTGCAATCTCTTCCCGTTTTCCCTAAACTACCAACCAAAGCATGTCTATAAACTCATAATGGTACATTGGTAAACCCAAATTGTCCCAAACAATGTCATTTCATGCCCTAATAATATCTCTGTTACTTAAGTTTATCTTACTCTCTTTACAGAAAGGATATCACATGGGAAGCATGTACATTTTGCAACCTTGATACTCCTTGCTCCCCCTACTAACACAATTAAAATTCAAATCAACTTAATATTATATTGATAATTGTATATAATATTATTAATAAGTGTATTTAATATTATAATATCACATTGGAGGCATGGACATTATGCAACCTACTTTATCCAAACATATACATTAAAGTGTATGTACCTCCATTCAACTACACTAGTGGATATAGCAACACCCAATTAAACATATCTCGTGCGTAATTTTCAGGAAATTTATATGTTTAATTTAGAATAATAAGGTATATAATACCACTCGTTTATTGATTCAAATATGTGTGATATTTCTATATCCAATTTATTATGTAACAGATCACACCACGCACTTTTAGATTAGGTCCACCTCAAAGAATTATTCATATCATTCATAAACTCTAATCACAAAAACAATACACTATTTTCTTCCTAATGTTCACACTTCAAAGTTTCTCCCTACTTTTTGTAATTTTTGAAAACTATAGAATCTCTTTTTATTCAAGTAACTCAATAAAATTTATAAATTGGTGGACCCAAAAAAAAAGGAAAAAAAAGGAACTTTAGCCTTCATGGGTTGACAGATATTATGTTAAAACATGTTATATTTGGACTTGAAGTCATTTAAACTGAAAGTGCTTATCCAGTTAGACCGCTTTGTCAGTAGGGCCCATAACATCTTTCTCCAGCAAAAAACAATACAGTAGTATCTGCTCCATCAAATTATGCCCTATGAAATGGGCCTTTTTCTGGGCTGACATTATTGCATATGGGTTAGGTAAGAGTCATGTTGTTAACCTTCTTTTGCCCCCTTCATTTTCCTCCCATATGTATCCCTAGTTAAAGCAATGTATCTTAATGCTACGTCTGTTTTGTATATTTGTAACAATTAAACATTTTTTTATTCACACTTTAATTTAAATCGTTGCAGATAATATGAAACAGAGGTAGTAGTAATTTTTTTTCTTTATTAGTGGCTCTTATTCTTTCCATCCCATTAAAATTATTTCCTTTCACGTTTCATTTTGTTTAGAGTTGTATCGAGTGTAGAGGTGTCAAAATTGATCTTAGCCAGAATGACCTGATCATAAATTAAAGCTGCATACAATTTAATATGACTCAATCCAAAATAACTCTACCCAGCTACACCCAACGTGAACAACCAATGACCAGACTAGGCAATTATAATAGAGTGAATATATAGATTTATTCTTAACACGTGAGATGGTAGATAAAGTAAAGACTAAAGAGATGGTAGGGAGTTAGGGACTATGTTAACAAAGATGAAAATATGAACAATTTTAAAGTTAGTTTATAAAGAAAAATTGGACAATCTTTAAGAGACAGAAACGGTGGTATATAATCTAGAGATTATAGGCTTAGCTAAGCTGGGGATTCTCTCTCTAATGCAACTGAAAAGTGTAATCATACATATTCAGAAAATAAAAAGCTACAAAAAGAGTGGTTTGACCCTCTTTTCTTAACCTGCATATATATATATTGATGCAAGGAATTTCCACTAACCTAGCTAGATATATGGTTGGTTGTAAGAATGTAAGTCGGTGTATAACGCTAGACACTCAGCAGAAAAACAGTGAGCCCTCCAATTAGCTAGTCTCTCCATTGTTCTTGCACCTTTTTAGCTAGCAAAATCTAGTGCACAGAACTGATAAAACTGACTCGACGAGTGTAATCAAGATATAATTCAACCCAAATTCATACTCGATCTAAAGATTGGTCAGCCATATTAGATCGATCTCATATAAATGACCTGTTCATTGTCTCTATCAGAATATTATATATGGTCTTTTGATAATGCAAAATGTGAGTGATAAGTTTTTAAGTTTTAGATGTGATCATTTAACCACACACCTTTTTTCTTTTGTTTTTGGTTACAATCTTATTAGCCATAATAAGAATTTGTTAAATCCATCAAATATTATCTAAACTTATTTGAAATTATTTCTTTGAACTTGTTTGGTATGGAAAAATAAAAACACACTTCTATTCTTATTTTGTTTAAATCTATTTGATCTATTTTTGCTAAAATGAGTCAAAGTAAGCCAAACATAACATAGCCTAACTCCTTAAGCTTTGATCTATTTGACTTATTTGATTGTAATAAATTTATTTGTGTTTGAAAGTCTTGTTAATAAAGTAAAATGAAATACAAAGTAAAACAATTGTGTAACATCGTCTTGGGAGAAAATCAAAACAGAATTTTATTTGAGCTTATACGAATTAATTTTGTCTAAACTTATACTAACTCCGTTTTTATTTAGTTGATATATTTCTTTTATCACGCTTACTAATGCACTATTTTAACTATTAATATCTCTAATTCTCAACATTGTAAAATTTTAAAAGTGGATATTAATAAAATATACATTGAGACGATTCAAATAATATCCCACTTGACTATGTTTTATGGTAGCTATAAATCACAAAAACTAGTCAAAGTGTAGTTTATAAATAGTGTAAAAATCAAATGGTGTCAACTAAAAAAACCGAGAAAGTATTTCGTATAAATTTATCAAGAGTAATTTTGTTTGAAATAATTGAAGATAAGTCTGCAAGACATGACCTAATAAAAAACTTGAGAAGATTATAAGAGAGTTTTCATTTGTTTTTTTGGCCATACATGTGACCTTGAATTACGATTATAGGAATGATGTAGTCCATCAACCCAAATATTTGCATAGTCAACTAAAAAAAGTTCCTCCTTATTAATTTAGTTTTTAGTTAGAAAATAGGAAAATTGTATTTGTGATGGCCGACCAAATTAGCGTGAGAAAAAGTGGCCCTTTAGTCTACCGTCTATGGACCCATCAATGTGGTTTTTGCTTCCACAAACGCTCCGTGACGCTTAGTTACCATTGGGATACATAATTATCGATTTGACCTTTATTTCCATGTCAAAAAAAAATCAATAACATATACATACGATTTTATTTATTTATTTATTTTAATGTAGAGAGGATGACATAGAAATATGACATAGACATTAATAATCAAGCTAAGCTTAGTCTAGTGGTAAGGTTTAACACATCACAACCAAAAGGTTGTGGGATCACACCCCACTAGAGGCAATTTGGGGTGGGAATTCTCTTACCCTTCCCTCCACTTCCAAATTGTTTTGCCCGCTAACCTGAATCGAGTTGGACCCGTGAGAAGTTTCAGCCCACGATAGGGCCCTTCTCCTTACCATTAAATAAAAAAAAAATGTAAATACGTTCTTTATACTTTAACCTTTCACTATATGCAAATAAATGGCCTAGTTCTGGTTTGTCACTCATTTTGAATGAACTTTGTAAACTATCTAAAAAAAATTAAAAAAAATCGGCCTAAGATGGAATCCAATTGAATGTATGTATCAATTAAGAACTCACAAACATATACAGATTATGCTCTTACTAGGAATCGACCCATGACCAGCTTTAACATAAAGAAGTGCATCAACTCAACTCGGCCTTTAAATCTTCAAAATGGACACCAATAACTAATTTCTTAAGTGATACCAAAAGTCCAAAAGTACAGCAGAGGTACGTAAAAGAAGAATCATAAAGGCCTCAAACCTTGTACACCAGCTACATCACTTGTACATGTAATTTGTAAACTTCATCTTCCTCATTCATACTATTCATGGTTTCATGTGTATGCGCTGTACTGTATCAAATGCTCTGAATTCTGAAATTGGTACTATGGTAGTAGCTGTTGAGCAACATTGTTGGATGGCTTCCCTCCTGCCATTTAAAAAAGATTCCATTAGTTGACACTTAAAATTTCTAAGTACAACATCATTGATAGAGTATATAAATCGATTCTGGGCTTCAACCATAAACTTAATCTTTTGGTTGAGTTGGTCCGTTGACATGGTATCAAGAGCTAGCGTGACACAAAGATCACGAGTTCGAATCTCATCCACCCCTCCTATCAAAGTGGAATATTAAACGCTGGGTATGGTGGGACCCATGCTACATCCACACTTTAGCCCAATGAGCTCTCATGTGAGAGGGTGTGATAGAGTATATAAACCGATCCTGGGCTTCAACCATAAACTTAAGCTTTTGGTTGAGTTGTTACGTTAACAATCATAAATATTCCTTTGATTTTCATTTTTTTTCATCCTAAATTTCTAGCTGCTCCTTTTACTAATTTGTGACCAACGGGCAATGGGTCAGGTTAAATAATATAGACGGGGCAACCACGAGTGATTGACCCTGTTTCGTATCATATAAAAATAAGTTAGAGAAAAACAAAGGCTTATTTCATTTATTCGGTTAGATGCAAATAAGGCTTGCTTTGAAATGCTAATGCCTGCTCACACTATTACTGTTATTTGTAAACCATTACAAATTTGCTTAGTTGGCCCAATTTATTCAAGCCCAAATCTTTGGGTAAATAAAAATAAACAATAAACTAGTCCACCTAAACCAGACTACCTCTCATCCAAGGATCGTCTCCGATCCTCATCTGGTAGTATAGCTTTCTATTAGGCTCGTTAAGGGTAGTCCACTCATCCAATTACACCGGTTTAACTCGTACTTATTTTTTTTAATGTGATCAAATCTGGTTTACATTATTTGTTCTTGTTCTAAGTAAAAATTGATAATTACTCGTATTATGTATTGCCATTTTCAAATTTTTGACTTTTTATTGAAATAATGAATATGAATAATCCATTTTTCTATTGATCTCATCTTAAAGCAAATCTCAATTTACTTGAAAATATTATTTTGCCTCCTTTTGAGACTATTATGAGGATTGAAAAAAAAAATCATAGGAGAATATTGCAAGATACACCTCCAAAGTTGATGATAATAAATTTTACTTCTCACAAAATAGAGGAATCTACTTGTCAAATCCTCCTATGTAAATGAAACTTTCCCGGAAATAGACTTTCTATACAAAACCAAATAAATCTTGGAATTTTCGCAAAGAAACTTCATGTGCTTTAAAAGTTCACGAGAATTACAACTTCATTTATCCAACCAAATAAAGAACAAACCAATCAAATTTAAAACAAATTAATAAAAAAAATAAATAAATCTCGAATTAGACCAAGAACTAAAAAAATTAATGTCAAAACACCTAGTCTTTTTAAAATAATTATAGGACTGGACAAACCACCTAATCTATGATTTTTTATATGATTAGCCTTACAAAATTACAACTATTTTTGTATATCTTCTATGGTTGATGAATATGAATCACTATTTGGAGAAAAAAAAAATGTATTTCTGTTATGAACTCATAGTGACATGCATTTTATTTGATTCCCATTAGAGGCATCTTTTATTGGACCTACGTTAAAATGGATATTAATTTTGACAATCTTCGAATTAATTCAATATTAATTAAGACCTTTTTTAATTGATAGTGGGGTTGTTAACAGACTTGTGAAATATAAAATTACATTGCACTTCTTTTAAATGAGTAAAATAATTTTGATTTGTTGTAATTAATCATCTAAAATTAAACAAAGGTAAGTAATAAGGAGAGAAACTCAAATTAAGCTCAAAAATAGAGAGAAAGAAAGAGGAGAAGAAGAGAGAAAGATGTGGGAAGCAAAGTTATTAGGAATTATATTGGCAATGGAAGTGATATTTGTAGGTAGCAATACACTCAACAAAGCAGCCATGACACAAGGAATGAGCAACTACGTTTACATTACTGACACTCATGCCATGTCTCTAGTCATTCTTATTCCGGCCGCTTTCCTTTGCCATTGGTATGTTATCGATCGATATGTTTACAAGGTGAATTATCAAACCAAACTAGCAATCTTTCACCAATGATCATTCTTGCTTTGGTTTTTCTTTTAAGCTCGATATTTCCTATATGTTCAAATTAAGTTGTCACAAAAGTCATTTAAATTTACACCATCAATGTGATAGTAACTAATTTTGGATGGAGATCGAGAGTTTGAAATAAGTAGATTTAATTCATATTATTACTTTTACAGTTTGAGATCATTGATTGTTTTTGTTGTTGAATGGATTTGAGCAGGAGATACCGGGCTCCACCCATTAAATACTCTATAATTTTGAAGATGTTCCTGCTTTCCATCATCAAGCATGTCCTGCACGTTGTAGTTGTTATTTATTACTTCTATCATTTCATATTAATAACTTTTCTAAATCAATTCAAAAAACATGAAAATTAACCATTAATGTTAGTTTTTGAATAGTAATTAGGGTAAAATTAATTCGTCCTTATTTTTATACACATTATTATAAACCTCGGTATATAGTTAGGTTTACTTATTATTTTGTCTTATTAACAAGATAAAAAAATAATATTACTAAAATATTAACCTCATCGCTTAACAAATTGAACTACCAACCAATCAGTAATTATAGTTTTGAGCATTTTATTTTATCCTTGCAATTCTAATTTAGACCTGCACTTTTATGTATAATAATATCAAGTGAAACTAACCTAAATACAAAAGTACTACATACTACGTATTATTTAATTAGCTTGTAGTTTAAGGAATAAAAAGGAGGTACTCTGTAAAAGTTAAGTTGTTAGACTAGTAGCTTGGTCAATGGTCACCAATTTAACAAATAACTAATATATATTTGCATTTCAAGAGAGTGAGGGATAGCTTAAGTGGTTAGAGCTTTCTTTTCGATTTTAGAAGATCTTGGGATCGATTTTTACCTCGCTCTTGTGGCTCAAAAAAAAAAATATATATATATGACTTAATTTTCTCATAATTAAATTATTATTCTATTTTATCATTAATTAGATATTAATATTTTATTTTCAAAAGAAAACTTAAAGTATAACGTAATTTGGTAGCATGGTCAAACATTTAATGTTAGAATTGGAGATAACATGGTTATATCTTATATAAAAAAACTTTTTTTTAATTAATAAATCCATATAATTAATACCATGATAAACCAATGAGGGGAGGGTAGTACCACATGTCAGTGTGCCACGTAGACTTCCTCTGTATCTAGAGCGATAAAAAGCTGACCCAATCTGAGAACTCAACTTGAACTGACAATGGTCTGAACCTGACCTATATATCCGAACAATGAGGTGAAACTAGTGACCCGTAACCCGACTTCAACCTAACCTGATGTTAATCGACAACCGATTTGATCTAATACTTTATGACCAAAACTCGTACCTGCACCTGACCTGATAGTAATCGTCAACCAATTTAATGCGATCCGATAACAATCTGAACCTGAACCCGAACTAGTACTTGACCCAATTAGAGCCTGAAAACGATTATAACCTGACACAACCTGTTATTGACCCGAGCCATGCTGACCTGTAACCAGACTTTATTTAACTCATCATTGTTAACCCAATTGCCATTGACCAGACCTAAAACTAACATGAAACTAGATATCAACGCGACCTGCTATTACCCAATAATCTGAAACAAGTTTAGCCAAAATAAATCTTGAGTTTAATTAGTTTACAATGATAAAACTATAGAATTGTACAATTTGTTTAGATCATCTACCAATGCATTCATATTGGTACAATTTGTTCAGACTATATACCTTTTGTTTTTATTACTCCATATATAGGTTTGATAAAATTTTCCTAATGCTTGATCAAATTAAGGCGTAATTATATAGGTTCAATGAACTTGACCACACCGATATTTATTCAACATAAACTTGAACCAAACCCAAGAATGATCCAACTTTAAGATTATCCGACCTGATAATTATCTGATTCAACCCTAACTCGAACCCGAACCTGAATTTACCAACTATTAACCCGCCCAAACCCGACTTGACACAACCCGAATTTGAAATTAAACCCGACTTGAATTTGACTCAAATGAACCCGACCTACACCCAAAAGGATAAAAGACCCGAGATAACCTGAACCGAAATTGACCCGACCCAAACCTGAACCTGATCTGGAGGATAGATTGACCTGACGTAACCTGAAACTGTTTGACCCGAGACCTAATTTAATTTGACCCGACCTGAACCCAACTTGAAATGCCCGAATTGACAGCTATATATATATTTGCATCTATAAGAGCTTTATCTACCTTCCGACAAAAAGAGCCTATGTATATGAATTTTTCATGTAAATTAAATATTCAATTCTAACCCCTAAGTCTATCTCATATAATTTATTCCCAAATCAAAAGCCTGAATACATTGCTAATTGAGTAAAATTGCTTTGGTTGTTCTATCTGCTTCTGTAGTGGAGTAAAATATAGCTCACCAACACTTTCATCAGCAATAAGTAATCTTTCCCTTGCCTTTTCTTTTATAATGGCCATCATTTTCAGATAATTTTTTAGATCGATCAACATAATTTTCGGGGTTTTTTTTTTTTTTCTCTCTCTCTCTCTATCTTCACATGTACGTTTATACTTGCTTTGTTCTTTTTTTAGTTATTATATTTCTTTTATCACGTTTGTCAACACATAAGTTTATCGATTAATATCTTTAATTATCAACTAGTAAAAATTACAAAAAGTTTTTTCTTTTAATTTTATTTTTAAATTTTTATTTACAACAGTGAAAAATAATTACAAAGACAATACTTTAATACAATAAAAGTAAGTTAGATCATGCCTTCTTAAAAAAAAAAAAAAAAGATCATGATCTTTTTGACTTTGTTCCCTTCCTACCTAGACCACTTTGCGCACATCAAACATGTACATCTTCCCTAATTGTCGGTCTATTGAATTTTTCAGCGTTCTAATTACCTAACTGCTAGAAAATAAGGGTGTAATTTTGTTTGATTAATGTAAAACAAGTCAATGAAAAATATGAACGAGGAAATCAATAAAGAAAATAAACAAGAAAATAAGGATTTGCGTAGTTAGGTCAAATTAGACCTACAACCACAAGTGGAGGATTTAAGAGGTTCTTCACTGTAATAGAGAAAGAATGAGATAATGTAATATAAGGAGTCTTAAATCTTCCATGATCCATCAATTTTTATATGAAAAGGGTGGAAATGCCTTTGTGTTGTTGAAAATGTTCCTAAGGCAACCAATTGAAAACCTAGGGGCGTACTTGGACCTTCTTCTCACAATAGTTGGGGTTGACTTTGCTATAGGTCACGGCCTGAAAAAATATAAGCTTGTTGTAAAGCCAAATTAATATGCCTGAGTACCGTACTATAGCTGTCCACTATCATTTGAACACTCTTTCATTCCTTGTAATCCAAAGTGCCTACGGAGTAGTGATAAACAAAGTTATTTTATTGCTATAAAGACCATCCTTGCTATAAAGGATCAAGATATGAGATTGAATTCATTTCCTTGTAAAAAATATTAAAAATTGATATAGTAAAATATATATTGAGACGATTCAAACAAAATCTCCTATGAATATGTTTGATAATAACTTAAAATCACAAAAGCTAATAAAGTAAAATTTGTGAATATTGTTAAAAGTCAAAATGTGTCAATTAAAAAAAAAAAAAAGGGAAGAAATAGGTTTTATGGGGGAAATATTTTGACATTTGGAGTACATAACTTAGGATGTAAAGTTATGGATAATTTTTTTTTTTTTTTTTATCTAGTTTAATTTGTATTTCTTGGTGATAAAAGTAATTAATGATTGAAATGGAGGTGGACATTGCACACATTTCGGCTATATTCAGTTCATGTAATATGATTAATTGTCTAAAATTTTACTATTTTTTTCTTTTATTATCTATATATCTTTTTTAGTTTGTTCACGGGTTTGGTACCATGAAGCAATGTTTTAAGCTAATAACTAGGTTTTGACAATGAAGGGTAATAAATAGTGGAATGTATGTAGGAAGGAGATATTGAACCTACGTTCAAACAGTTGCATACTTAAGTTAATAGGAACAATAGTGTCGATTAGTGGAGCATTTATAATGATCTTCTACCATGGACTCCTAATCATTATAGTCCCTTCACCTACGAAGTCATCTCTCCACTCTCTTGTTCAACTTCAATCTCAACCTAATTGGGTCTTCGGAGGGACCTTTCTTCTTATTAGTTGCATACTCATCTCGCTCGCATACGTCATTAAGGTGATAATCCTTCTGTTTTCTTTTGTTAGTCTTAATTCACTTTTTCGTACGGTTACACTGATAAGGTATAAATTTGACTGTTAATATATAATAATTATATTACTAAAATTAAATTAAACAATATTTTGAAAATATATACTCTATATATTAATATCTATTTAACTTTATTTTACAGGATAACAATTGTGTGGCACGAGTTATATTAATATACTCCATATATTGTGTCACACGTCAATTATTGTGAAACGAATGTACTATTTTTTTTTAATGATCATGATTCATGTTTATTTAACTACTCCAAATACGTATTATAAGAAAAAAAAAATTGATATCACGAAACTACACATTAAGACATATTTAAGGTAAAATCTCACGTGATTATATATTTTTTTGATAGGTGTATTTGATTTCATTTGCAGTATTAATTTAAATCTTATAAAGTATAAAGTAAATTCATGCAATTTATTAAAGCATGTATTGTTTGATGGGGAAATGATTAGCTCACCCATCAATATTTGGTATGTGAAAATTAGCTTCTTGTTCAATGAGATCACAAGTTTTTGTTTAATTAATTACACACTTTCATGTTTTTCTGTTTAAGGATTGCCATTTATCATTTTTCTACTAACAATCACTCCTTTCTCCAGACTTGGATTGCTAGGGACTTCCCTTCGGTGGTGCTAATTACACTAATTACTTTCTTCTTTGAGACAATAGTGGTATCAATTATTACTTTAATCGTAGAAAATGATGCAAGTGTTAGGACACTAACCATGGACATCAAACTAATTGCTATTCTATTTGGAGTAAGTCTTTATATTCAAGAATTCTCATGAAATTATCAACCTCGATATATATATTTTTTGTTTCTTATTATTATTGTTGATTATATTCTCATAAAATTAATACTGTATTTAGTATTGTATATTATTATTATTTTATCAGACTCTGGCAGTTTGTTCATTAAATATGGTTGAGACATGGGTATGTAGACTGAAGGGACCAGTATTTGTGGCAATGTTCAAGCCACTTCAAATGATTATTGCTGTTATTATGGGAGTTTCCTTCCTTGGGGATATTTTACATCTTGGGAGGTATCATGTTTTTAAATCGATTGACTTCTTGCTTATTACTTATAAAATGGGATCTCTCTGAATTATTAAAAACCTAGTTTGTTAATTATATACTTTGTATATATTGATCCAATAAAAAGACCCAAACTTTACCCTACCTCCTCAAATCTTTCTTTTTTTTTTTTTTTTTTTTTTGGATGAGTTTCTATTATGAAATCCAATGTATATGATTTGAAGCCATTTGATTCAAAATATTTTAGGTTGGTCAAAACTAAATAAAATGGAAGTAAGTTTCAATGTACCACACATAGTAAAATGAACATGAAATAATAGAATTGAGTAAGATGCTAGTATTATTGGTACAAAATATAAAAGTTAGTTTAATGCAAGAACATGCAAGTCAGCAATTAAGTATTATTATAAATACAAGTATATAGAAGTAATAGAACATGCATTTTGTACATCATGTTTTCAAGCGCACAAAATAAAAGTCGAATAAGTCTTGCTATATTTGTTACAAATCACATTAAGATGTAGGATATGAGCTAATCATCCTTTTATTTCTATATAGTTGGCAAGTTTTAGAAATCCTAAACCTTAATATAAAGACTTGAAAGAGGCTAAAATTGCAAATATTTACTCACATAATGACCATATTTTATCATTGCTAATTTAAATCACAAAAACTAGTTAAAGTGAAATTTATAAATGTATAGTATCAAAAGTCAAAACATGTTTTACTTATCAAATCAACAAAAAATAGAATTAATTAGAAAACTAGTGGGTTAACTCAAAAATATATGCTCCGAATTAAAAAAGCTCGATCTATCCTAGATAATTAGATTAATAGGTCTACATTTTTTTTTGACAAGGTCTACATATAATATCATGAAAATTGTTTACTTTATAATGGAAATTAAACTATGTATAACTCTTGTTGTGCAGTGTAATTGGAGAATTGATCATAGCAGCTGGATTCTATTCGGTGATTAAAGGAAAAGCCGAAGAAGAAGAGATGCTTAAAAAAGATGATGAAGATAAATTGATATATAGTCTTAGCATAAAAGAGGAAGAGTCACATTCTTTGAACCAAATTTACATTACTCCACCAATACTAAACTAAACTCCATACTCATACTCAACAAATACTACAAAAAGGGGAGCACATACATTCAAATAATGTAGTTTTATTGAAATGAAAAATAAGAACATACAATATTAATTACTAAAGAGTTAAGGTCCAAACTAGCCAAAAACAATTTTGAGTTTTGAAAGACCTAGAAAAAAAAAAGAAGAGGAGAACGACTACGATATTATTTTTAGGGTGGCTAGATAATTTAATTTATTGATATGTCTACTTAAAATTTTCATTTATATTGTTTAATTAATGGATATTTAATTATATAATTCTTATTGTTGTGTAGTGTAATTGGAGGATTGATTATAGCAGTTGGATTCTATACGGTGATAAAAGGAAATCTGAAAATGAGATGCTTAATAAGAAAGAAGAAGAAAATAAGTTGATGTCTAGCATAGCGAAAGAGTCAAATCCTCTAAAAATCCCTTTGTTGCATGATAAAATCATGGATGTATAAAAAATTTTGCTACTTGTTTTCCTTGTATATGGTTTATCTCTAATATGAAGTAATAATTGTATGTACAGATAATTGTACATATGAATTTGATTCGGATAATGATCGAGCCACTCTTCCCTATTGCAACTAATAAGACTGGCTTAGACTAATGTTAAAGGCTTCGGTTATTATAAACAAATTCAAATTAAGAGGTATTTGGTTCACGGATTTTAGATATGAAGTATGGGTTTTGGAATGGGGTAAACCCAAACCATGCTTACCTTATGTTTATTTAAGAAAATTTCAATTTCTTTGCTCATAGCTATATCAGCTAGTCTTTTTTAATCTATTTTTTTGGATGGCACATATCACCTAATCTTGGATTCTTGTTTTCTTAAGCTTGTATATATTGCCTTACAAAATTATAAGCTTAAAACTATCTCAATCACCCACTTTGCATTATTGATGAATATATAATCATAAATTCGAAAAAAACAAATTCTAATATTTTCTATCATGGACGTGATCATGTGTCATGTAGGCATATGGACTATTTTATTCCATTAGTGGAATCTTTTGGTGGGATTAAATCTGTAAATTATATATCCCAATCCCAATAATAAATCAATACTTTTTGTTTTGGATTTAGTGGGTCGTTAAGAAGATATTTGTGTTATAAACTTTTAATTACATTATTATTGCACTTATTTTGAATGAAATTATTACTTTTAGTTTGCACTTGTATCATTTAATTGGGTGAGAAGAAAAACTTGAATTAAGCTCCCAATAAGTGAGAAAGAAAGAAGAGAAGATCAAGGAGAAATGTAAAAGGATTAAATATGTTATTGGAATTATTATTGGCAATGGAAGTGATGTTTGTGGGTAGCAATACACTCAAGGCAAAGGGAATGAGCAACTATGTTTACATTACTTACACTCATGCCATCGATCTACTCATTCTTATTCCGGCTTCGTTCCTTTACCATGAGTATGTCATAGATATGTTTCTAGATGTAATATTCTTTGATCAAATCGGGTTCAAGAAACTTTTCATCATGGTCATTTCTTGCTTTACATTTTTTACTTTAGTACATTCATTTTTTAACCCACGCTCTCGGATTAAGTTGTCAAATTAGCTGTATATACAATATAAATTACATAATTAAATTCGGGTTAAGTAAGATTGACATAAAAAGATTTCGTGAACTTTTCAATTAGATCACATAATCATTATTTTGTTTGTTGAATATATTTGAACAGAAATCGTCAACCTCCACCCATTGGATGCTCTACAATATTGCGGATGCTCCTGATTGCCATCCTCAAGTATGATTATTTGTTCAATTTTAGGCATTAAGTCTTATTTCAAAGATCATAATGATCATTTTTTTTTTCTAGAATCACTTAAAACGTACTACGTAAATATTTACCATATAATATAAATCGATTATTGCCTTCACTTTTGTTTTATTCTCAAGCAATGAAGCACTGCTTTATTTAAGTTAGTTAGATTAGGAGGGGTTGTTGGAAGTGAATTTATTTATTTAAAGTAGTAAACTACTCCAAATTACATAAATTATGACTACGTATAAAGTTAGTGGATTTCTTACTACAAACTACTCCGCATGAAGTAGTAATTATAGCTCAAAATATATTTAACTACGAGTCTAATTATATACGAAATAATAATTGTATTTTTTTTTTCTTTTTGGTAAGAAAAAGAAAGCTTTAGAACCAATATTGACGAGAGGAACGGGATATTGCATCAAAAACAGAAATCTAGTAAGCGACGAGCTAGGCCCTGTTCTTTTGAGCTGTTCTGCTCTGCTGAAATCTGCTCTGCCCTGCTCTGCTTAAAAATAATGATTAATAATAATAAAAAATTATTTAATAATAATAATAATATTATTATTATTATTATTATTATTATTAATATTTAATAATAATAACTAATATTTATATGTAATAATAATTAATATTTAATAATAATAATAATTAATGTTTTATAATAATAATAATTAATATATCATATTATTTAGCACATTTTCTAGAGAAATAAAAAGAGTAAAAATATCTATAAAAACCAAATAATAATAATAAATAAAATTAATGATAATAATGCGATGATGATAATAATAATAATAATAATAACAATAATAATAATAATAATAATGATAATAATAATAATGATAATAATTATAATATTAAAAATAATAATAATAATAATAATAATAATAATAATAATGAGAAAACGGAAGTTTTCTGGCCCATGGAGGACCCACGTAGCCGTTTGGCCGGTGTCTTTCCTCTAGATATTGCTTGTCCTATTCATGGTGTTAAGTTGCTTGGTGGTCCTGTTAGTGCAGATGCCTCTTTCTGTGGTGAGCTTGTTTCGCAGAGAGTGTCGAAGACCATTGTGCTCATGGATGCTGTTGCTAAGCTTGAGGATCCCCAATATGAGCTGTTACTACTTCGTGCGTGTACTAGGGTTTCAAAACTGTACTTCTCTATGCGTACGTGTCCTCCTCGTCTTTTTCAAAACGGCCTAGGTTTCTTTTGATGTGCCCCTTCAAGGTTCTTTGGAGCGCATTGTAACTAATTCGGGGCCAGGTTTTGGTGATTGGCAATGGCGACTTGCCACCTTACCTTTTTCTTATGGTGGATTGGGTGTCTATTCAGCGGGTGATGTTCGACACTATGCATTCCTTACGTCACGTTTGCAGTCTTCTGGTCTTCAGACTTCGCTTCTTCGCAATTCTGGTATTAATGGTCCAGGTTCGACCTTCGATGGCGCTCTTAGTCTTTTTAATAGGACTGTGGAGATTGACCTTTTGCGTAACCCTAGTGAGATCGCTGCCCCCAATCTCATGAAGAAATTGGTAGATATATATTTCACAAAGGTCACTGCATCTGTAGAATCCACTTTCTCCTTATCTCCGCGTCAGGTCGCCTTATGGAAGTCCCAGCAGGGGGATCACACATTTGCCTGGTTGCGAGCGGTCCCGATATCAGGTTTGGGTCAGACTATGAATGGTAAGACTTATCGTTGTGTTCTTTGCTACCGGTTAGGTATTCCCTTATTCTCCGTTTCGACTCCGTGTTCTGCTTGCTCTAGGGTTTTTGATGGGGATATATATGGGAATCATGCAGTGTCTTGTGCTGGGATGGTGGGTATTAAACATCGGCACAACGTTGTTCGTGATACTCTTGTTGATATTTATTTCCGCTCTGGGATTTCTGCAAGGAAATAGGTTAACGTTGGGTTGACCGTAGGAAACGACGGGGCTCTTCGACTAGCAGATGTGTTGCTTTATTCCTGGGATAGAGGTCTTGATGTATGTGTTGACTTGATGGGGTCTTCTCTTTTGACTCAATCTGGGTGTTCTGACTTTGTTCCTGGTCGTGTTGTGTCGGTTGCGGCTCAGCGGAAGCGGGACAAGTATGGGGCGCGTTGCAGGGCTATTGGCTATGTTTTTCTTCCTTTCTCCTTTTCTTCATTGGGGAAATTAGAGAAGGATGTTGTTGCGTTGCTGAAGCGGGTTCAGGCGTTTGTTAGGATTCAAGATATTGGTGCTCGTGCAGCTGCTCATATCTTCAACAGGATCCGGTTCGCTATACCTAGAGGGGTGGGGGCCCAAATTGTATCTCGGCTCCCCACTAATTTCTTGTAAATCAATTGACTTTGTAGGTTTTTGTTATTTTTTTTATAATAATAATAATAATAATAATAATAATAATAATAATAATAATAATAATAATAATAATAATAATAATAATAATAATAACAATAATAATTAATGATAATAATGCGATAATAATAAAAATAATAATAATAATAATAATAATAATAATAATAATAATAATAATGTTAGAGAAGTTTGGAGAATTATTATAATAATAATAATTATAATAATAATAATAATATAAAAAAATAATAATAGTAGTAGTAATAATAATAATAATAATATAAAAAAATAATAATAGTAATAATAATAATAATAATAATAATAATAATAATAATAATAATAGCGGAGTCAACATTTCGTCGTATAGGCATTTGGTTTTGTGGGGAGTGTTTCAAGACGCATACTTTTCGTACGAAGTGTCGGCATGATCCTGGTTCTGATGATGTTGTGGCCCCTCCTGATTCTGGGGATGGTGTTGTTCGGTTTGTTCTTTATGGTTTTCCTAAACTGCAGGGTCCATCTTCCGAGGTATCTGATCTTATTCCTAGTGTGCCTCATGAGTCTCTTTTTGCATCTGATGTTGCTCTCCTGAATAGTTTGCTATCTAAGCAGTTTCGTTCGGTGAAATCTATTCCTCCTAAGTTTCGCTTGGGTTTTTCTTGGGTTCTCAAAGCAGCGCTTGATAAGGTGATTTGCAAGCCTGACGATGTCTCTTGTTGGGTTCAACTGCTTGTGTTGCTTCTCTTTGTTCTAAAAACCTTTTCTCCGAGGATTAGTCGTGAGTGTTCTTCGGGTGTTCGGTGGCAGCGGTAGGAAGAGAGTATCGCCGCTGCTATTCGATGTTGGTGTGAGCCTGGTGGTTCTGTGCATCCTGTGCGGGACATGTTGGCTGATGTGTCTCCTCCTTTGTTAGACGCTGATGATGAGCATTATTTGTCAGAGCGTAATATTAAGCAATGTAAGAGGAAGATTAGTGACGGGCACTACACTGCTGCAGTTATGGTTCTTTCGTCTTCTAGTCTTGCCCCTTATAATGATGCTACTCTTGCAGATTTACAAGCAAAGTACCCTTCCTTTTCGGCTCCTATCTTACCGGATATTCCTGTTGATCAGCACCTTATTGCTACTCCTCCTGTTGTTTTGGATCAGATTAGGGGTTTTTTGCGTGGTACGTCATGCGGTAGAGACGGCTTATGTGCTCAACACCTTATGGATTGCTTTAGTGGTGCTGCAGTTGCTATTTCGGATGAGTTATTAGACTCTATTACGCAGGTGGTTAATCTCTTTCTCGCTGGGAAATGTCCTGCTGAGTTGGGTGAATACATTACTAATGCTGCTCTTACGCCACTTGTTAAGCATGGTGGTGGTATTCGGCCTATTACTGTGGGTACTGTTTGGAGACGTCTGGTTTCAAAGGTTGGGGCTTTTTTAATTGGTCCGCGTCTGGGAAACTATCTAGGAGGTCTTCAGTTTGGTATTGGGGTGCCGGCGGGTGGTGAGGCTATACTTCATGCTGTTAATCGATTGGTTGAGGCTCGTGGTGATGTTGGCCTCTCTATGTTGCTCGTGGATTTCCTGAATGCCTTTAATTTGGTTGACCGCACGGTTTTGTTGCGTGAGGTTCGTCTCCGTTGCCCTGCTCTCTCTCAGTGGGTTGAATTTTGTTGCTCTACTCCAGCCAGACTGTTTTATGGGGAGCATATCTAAAGGTCATGTCAAGGAGTGCAGCAGGGTGATCCTCTTGGCCTTTTACTTTTTGCTTTGGTGCTCCATCCGTTGGTGTGCCGAATTAGGGATTCTTTCGACTTATGTTTGTAAGCTTGGTATTTGGATGACGACACTATTATTGGTGACACCTTGGTGGTAGGAAAGGTTATGGAGCTGATTTCGGTGGAAGGGCCTCGTCTCGGACTCCATGTAAACGTTGAGAAAACGGAAGTTTTCTGGCCCACGGAGGACCCCGTAGCCGTCTGGTCGGTGTCTTTCCTGTAGATATTGCTCGTCCTGTGCATGGAGTTAAGTTGCTTGGTGGTCCCGTTAGTGAGGATTCCTCTTTCTATGGTGAGCTTGTTTCGCAGATAGTGGCGAAGACCATTGTGCTAATGGATGATGTTGCTAAGCTTGATGATCCCCAATGTGAGTTGTTACTACTTCGTGCGTGTATTGGGGGTTTCAAAACTCTACTTTTCTATGCACACTTGTCCTCCTTGTCTTTTTTTTTGCGGCCCAGATTTCTTTTGATATGGCCCTTCGAGCTTCTTTGGAGCGCATTGTAACTACTTCGGGGCCAGGTTTTGGTGATTGGCAATGGTGACTTGCCACCTTACCTTTTTCTTATGGTGGATTGGGTGTCTATTCAGCGGATGATGTTCAACACTATGCTTTCCTTGCGTCGCGTTTGCAATCTACTGGTCTTTAGGCTACGCTTCTTTGCAATTCTGGTATTGTTGGTCCAGGGTCGACCTTCGATGGAGCATTTAGTCTTTTTAATAGGACTGTGGAGACTAACCTTATGCGTAACCCTAGTGAGATCGCTGCCCCCAAATTCATGAAGAAATTGGTAGATATATATTTCACAAAGGTCACTGCATCTGTAGAATCCACTTTCTCCTTATCTCCGCGTCAGGTTGCCTTATGGAAGTCCTAGCAGGGGGATCACACTTTTGCCTGGTTGCGAGCGGTCCCGATATCAGGTTTGGGTTAGACTATGAATGGTAAGACTTACCGTTGTGTTCTTTGCTACCGGTTGGGTGCTCCCTTGTTCTCCATTTTAACACCATGTTCTGCTTGCTCAAGGGTTTATGATGGGGATATTTATGGGGATCATGCAGTGTCTTGTGCTGGGATGGTGGGCACTAAACATCGGCACAACGTTAGTTGTTCGTGATACCCTTGTTGATATTTGTTTTCGCTCTGAGATTTCTGCAAGGAATGAGGTTAACGTTGGGTTGACTAGAGGGAACGACGGGGCTCTTCGACTAGCAGATGTGTTGCTTTATTCCTGGGATAGAGGCCTTGATGTATGTGTTGACTTGACGGGGTCTTCTCCTTTGGCACAATCTGGGTTGTCTGACTTCGTTCCTGGTGGTGTTGTGTCGGTTGCGGCTCAGCGGAAGCGAGACAAGTATGGGGCGCGTTGCAGGGCTATTGGCTATGGTTTTCTTCATATCTCCTTTTCTTCATTTGGGAAATAGAAAAGGATGTTGTTGCGTTGCTGAAGCGGGTTCAGGCGTTTGTTAGGATTCAAGATATTGGTGCTCGTGCAGCTGCTCATATCTTCAACAGGATCCGGTTCGCTATACCTAGAGGGGTGGGGGCCCAAATTGTATCTCGGCTCCCCACTAATTTCTTGTAAATCAATTGACTTTGTAGGTTTTTGTTATTTTTTTTATAATAATAATAATAATAATAATAATAATAACAATAATAATAATTAATGATAATAGTGCGATAATAATATTAATAATAATAATAATAATAATAATAATTAGTGATTTCTCGGCGAAGGTTTGTTTGGGCAAATTGGCTTCGTTCTTGGGCTGTTTATAGGCGGTTTATGGTCTGTTTCGGGTTGTTTTGCGCGAGTTTCAAACCTGTTTCCAGCACTCGTTTCAAGTGGTATTCTGGTCAATATCTCGACAGTTTACTGCTCCGGTTTTCAAGCTGCTTTATGGTCGTTTTTCTGCCGGCGTTCTGTTCAGTTTCTCAGCTTTTCATAGTGTTGTTTCCGGCAGCGGTGAGGTAAAGAGTCTGATCACGTTTGTGTCCTTTTTCAGCCGTATTTTTCTGGTGTTTTCGGTGTTGGTTTTGCCGTATTTTGGGGGTGTTATTCAGGCTTCTATTTCTGCCTTTTCTCAAGGGTTTTGGGTGTAGTCTTTGGTGCAATTTTGGGTGAATATTTGGTGCAGTATTGGGCGCAGTTTGGGGTGTAGTTTTGGTAGTTTTAGTGTATTTTTGGGGTGCTTTAGTGTTTGGTGTTTGTGTTGTGTCTTGGTTTTATTAATTTTTCATGCGGATGGTTTTTGGTGATTGTGTGTGGCTATGTCAACTGTCGTTGTGAAGTTTCATTGTCCCTTTGTGGGTCTTAGTGGTTGTCAAGATGGCAGTGGAAATGGCCTTACTAGAAGTTCTCTTATAAAGCATCTTTCTGATCGTCATTGTTATATTGGTGCGCGGGATATCACACAACATTCACTTACTTCTAATTTGGCTATTTATAATGAGGCTGAAGTTACTTTTTCACGTATGGGGATTTGGTTATGTGGAGTTTGCTACAGAACGCATACACATCGTACTAAGTGCCGTCATAGTACGGGTGAGTTTGTGTCACCCCCGGATGAAGGAGATGGTGTCATTCGTTTTGTCCTTTATGGTTTCTCTAAGCCTCAAGCTCCCTCTTCTACTCCTCAGCTCGGGCGCATGGGTGATTTGGTGCAAGATCAACATTGTGGTTTTGATGTGGCTCTCCTTGATGGTTTGTTCTCTAGGGGGTTTCGCACTGTGAAGTCTATCCCTCAAAAGTGTCGTTTGGGTTTTTCTCGGGTTCTGAAAGGTGCTCTTGATAAGGTGATCTCTAAGCCTGATGACATTTCTAATTGGGTCTCTTTGTTGGTGTTACCTCTTTGCACCCTTAAAACCTTTCGCCCACGGAGTAGTCGTGAGTCTCGGTCTTCAGTGAAACGTCGGCATCAGGAAGAGAGTATTTCCCGTACTATTTGTTCTTGGAGTGCGCCAGGTGGTAGTTTGCAGCTTGTGAGGGAAACTCTGGCAGAGGATTCTCCTACTTTGTCGGTCGTTGTTGATGAGGACCTTGATTTGGAGGAGCGTAATATCATGCAGTGTCGTAGGAAGATATGCGATAGTCATTACACCGCGGCAGTCCGGGTTCTTTCTTCTTCAGGCGTTGCTCCTTATAATGAGGCCACTTTTGCGGATTTACAGTTAAAGCACCCTTCTTCTCCAGCTCCATCCTTGCCTAATATTCCTGTTGATCACCTTCATCTCTTTACTACATCGGCTGTAGTTTTGGATCGGATAAAGAGCTTTCCGCGTGGCACATCTTGTGGTAAGGACGGTATACGTGCTCAGCACCTTATGGATCGCTTAAGTGGTGCTGCTGTGGCTGTCTCAGATGAGTTAGTTGACTCTATTTCCGGGGTGGTTAATCTATTTCTAGCTGGAAGATGTCCTATGGAACTAGGGCAGTATATTGCTAGTGCTCCTCTCACACCTCTTGTCAAGCCTGGTGGTGGTGTTCGTCCTATAGCTGTGGGTACTATTTGGCGGCGTCTAGTTTCGAAGGTCGATGCTGTTATGAATGGCCAGTCTTTAGGAATTTACTTTGATGGTCTCCAATTTGGTGTTGGGGTTTCTTCGGGAGGTGAGGCGATTCTTCATGCTGTGAATCGGTTGTTTGAGGACCGTGGTTCCGATGTTGGTCTTTCTATGTTGTTGGTGGATTTTCAAAATGCCTTCAATCTAGTTGATCGTACGGTCATGTTACGTGAAGTTCGTCGTCGCTGTCCGGGCCTTTCGCGATGGGTTGAATTCTGCTACTCTAATCCTGCTAGATTGTATTACGGAAACCACACCTTATGGTCGTCTCAGGGGGTGCAGCAGGGTGATCCCCTTGGTCCTTTGCTTTTTGCTTTGGTTTTACAACCCCTGGTGTGTAAAATCAGAGACACTTTTGATGTATGTCTTCAGGCTTGGTATTTAGATGACGGTACTTTTATTAATGACACGTTGGTGGTGGGGAAGGTTCCGCAGTTAATTATGGAGGAAAGGCCTCGTTTTGGGTTACATCTTAACGTGTAAAAAACTGAAGTTTTTTGGCCTACAGAAGACCCTCGAAGCAGGCTTGTGGGTGTCTTTCCACCTAATATTGCTCGACCCTTGCGTGGTGTTAAGTTGCTTGGTGGTCTCGCTAGTTCCGATTCCGGTTTTAGAGGTGACCTTGTGATGCAGAGGGTGACAAAGACCATTGCGCTTATGGATAGGGTTACTAAGATTGATGATCCTCAGTGCGAGTTGTTGCTACTTAGGGCTTGTACCGGAGTTTCTAAACTCTACTTTGCTTTGCGTACTTGTCCCCCTAGTACTTTTGAGGTGGCTCAGCGCACATTCGACGAGGCTCTTCGATCTTCCTTAGAGCGTATCGTTGCTGCTTCAGGGCCTGGGTTTGGTGATTGGCAATGGCGGCTTGCCACCTTGCCTTTTGCATATGGCGGACTGGGTGTCTATTCCGCAGGTGATGTTCGTCATTATGCTTTTCTTGCTTCGCGGTTACAGTCTGCTGGGTTGCAGACAAAGCTTCTACGGCATACTGGCGTTGTTGGCCTAGGTCGAGCATTTGAGGATGCGTTGAGCTTGTTCAATAGAATGGTGGAGTCTGACTTTTTGAGTAATCCTAGTGAGGTCGCTGCCCCTAAACTCATGAAGAAATTGGCAGATATATATTTCACAAAGGTTACCGATTCTGCAGAATCCACCTTCTCTTTATCTCCGCGTCAATCAGCATTGTGGAAATCGCGGCAGGGAGATCACACCTCTGCTTGGCTTCGGGCGGTTCCTATTTCGGGGTTGGGTCAGACGATGAACGCAAAGACTTACCGATGTGTGTTGTGCTACCGTTTGGGTGTTCCATTGTTCTCTGTCTCGACGCCGTGCTCTGCTTGTTCTCGGGTTTTTACTGGGGATATTTATGGTGATCACGCGGTGTCGTGTGCTTGTATTGTGGGTATTAAACATCGGCATAATGTTGTCCGGGATACCCTTGTTGATATCTGTTACAGATCTGGGATTTCAGCAAGAAAAGGAGGTTGACATAGGGTTGTCTGGAGGGAATGACGGGGCCCTCAGACCTGCTGATGTGTTACTTTATTCCTGGGATCGTGGTCACGATGTATGTGTGGACTTAACAGGATCTTCTCCTCTGACACAGACAGGGCTATCTGACTTTGTTCCTGGACGGATTGTGGCTTATGCGGCTCATCGGAAGCGGGTGAAATATGAGGCTAGTTGTCGGCTGATTGGATATGGTTTCATTCCCTTCTCCTTTTCTTCACTTGGGGAATTAGAGAAGGAGGCTGTTGCGTTGCTAAAGCGAGTTCAGAGGTTCTCGACGACACAAGACATTGGGGCTCGTGCTGCAGCTCATATGTTCACTAGGGTAGGCTTTGCTATAGCTAGAGGAGTGTGGGCCCAGATTGTTTCTTGGCTTCCCACTAATTTATTGCAGGTTGTATGACTTTGTCTGTTTTTGAGATAATAATAATAATAATAATAATAATAATAATAACAATAATAATAATAATAATAATAATAATAATAATAATAATAATAATAATAATGATGATGCTGAAATCTGCTCTACTCTGCCCTGCCCTGCTCTGCTCTGTTGAAATCTCTTTTGCTCAGCTGAAATCTGCTCTGCTCTGCCTAGAAGCTCAAGAGGAGAGGAAATCAATGTTTATTTTGTCATAATTATTCATTGATGATAAGAAAAATATATTCTTGTAAATATGTGTGTGTGTGTGGAATTGCTAGAATGAGAAATGAAAAAATGAGAAAGCTAATAAAATCCTAACGCATGTCATTGTCGAAATTTTATATATATATACACTTCGTATATTCTTGTTACGGAGTAGATTCTATTATATTTTGTCTTAATGTGTATTTTTTTTTTTTTTTTATACAAGTGTATTTTCAAATTATTAATAATTTGTATTATAAGGAAAATGCTATACATAACGGCCTTTAAGTATAAGAAACAAAAAGAGGAAAATATTAATGAAATATATTTATTAATTACACTGATATGCACATGATTTTACCATACATTCCTAAATTTATACTAAAAAAGAAAAGGTATAATATGCTTATTTGTAGCCCTTAGGGCTACATATATATAGCAATACCCTTTTGAAAATGCGTAATTGAAGATAATTTTTGTAAAATAAATGTATTGAAATTAAAATCGTGAAAAAATAATCAAATGAGAAAATTGTCAACTCAAAATAAATCTCAATTCAAAAATCCTATATACGCCCTAGTTGCACTGAGCGATTATATTAACAGATTTTACAATGAATTAATTAAATTGCAGTTCTGGTTGTTCCATTTTCTTCTATACTGGATTACGCTATATCTCACCAACACTTGCATCAGTAATGAGTAATCTTTCTCTTCCTTTCACTTTTATTATTGTTGCCAGCATTTTCAGGTAACTTTATATGTATATATATATGTTGTACGTGTGTTTTTTTTTTTTTTTTAAAGATAGGAGTTACTCTTATAAAGGAGGAGGGTTACGGTAAACCAGTGACAGTTAGTGTAAAAGTTTGTCACATCGATCACATGACATGAGCCACAATGATTGAGAGTAGTACTAGGATAGGTGACCTCCTAGAAAGTCCTCGTGTTGGTTCGTTTATGCATGTAGCCAACTCCACTTATGGGATTAAAGCGTTCAAACAAGCAAGAGTTAGTCTTGACTAAAGAACATTGTCCTAACTTCTTATGTACTTTTCTTTATAAAAATAAAACATATACTTCCTGTAAAACAGAAGTTTCAAATTAGTTGCATCACTTTATTTCTTAGTTAATAAATCCTCTCTATCTCTCTCATATCACATTGGTCCATTTTTTTTTCACTCTCTATCTCTTTCATCTCCAAAAATCACCTTAGAGTCTGTAATTTGCAAAGTGTTACAACTAATAAAAACACAGGAAATATAATGTGTTTCTTATTTATGTGTGCGTATGTGCAAATGGAGCACATAGTTTTAAGAAAAAACATAGGACTATATTTAGGCTGTGTTCAATTCACTTGATCTATAGCTGATTTAATTTTTCTAATTAATTTGACTAAACTTTGACTTATTTGTGTACAAACTAATTATAAAGAAAAAAAAATATCAAACACGATCGTAAACCATAAAAACTCAAACTTGCAATTTATAAATATAGGGGCGAGAAAATATATAGAAACAATAATTTATTGATAATATATGTGTTACAAATTTTTGAAGATCTCTTGATTCCTATGTTCAAAATGCTAAGATTTTGATATGTGCTTATAGTATGGGGTAATGTCAACTTATTCCAAATATACCTATAGTGTTTGGTGTTGCGGATGAGATAGTGTGTTAGAAATAACTTATTCCACTTGAAACCGCTCGTAGAAATGAATCTCTTTATATATAGAAGATCGTAGGTAAGAGAACAACAATTACTGATAATTCTCTAAGATCTTTAATTAATTAACACATATTTTTCTGGATATTATCTCCTTAGTTTAATAAATTTGATACCTAAATATTAACAAAATTAAGGTGTCTATTAAATTTATGATGATAGTTTAATGTGAGCTCTCTTAATATAATACGGAGTATTTTATTTTAGTTGTTTTATATTTATATATGGATTCAACAATATATATTGCGTGTAGCAATGAAATAATAAGCGACATGGTCTAATAATTTAAAGTGGTTTAATCTGATAGTTATAAAATTAAGCATTTGTTTTATTCAATAAATTTAATTAAACATATATAACCATCTTTATGTGTATGTTTGTACTAAATTTTACAGCTACAAAACTTTACGGCGACAAAATCATAATTTCTACTTCGTATTTCAATTTTTTGCATGCACCACATCATTATCGTAAAAAGATTTTTCCAGCTGAATGGAGGCGTTTTTAACTATTGAAATAATGAGCTAGGGGTGTTTGGTTCAAATGATTTTGGCAAGAGAAATAAGTTTAGAACAAGTAAAATCATACCCAGTGTTTGTTTTAAAGAAATTTCAAATTCTAAACTCATATCACACGGGAAAAATGAGTTTGCCTCATACCACACCTTCAAGGATAAAATAAAAATGCATTTATTGTCATTGAAGAATTAAGTTCCAATCACATATCACCTTTCAAAAACTTACTATATTGCGAGCCAAATTCTACATTGAGGGGTTAATTTGACCATTCGTTGATAAAAAAAATAAAAATAAATAAAGCCATTAATTTGTCATTGACAATCTTAATAGAATTAGTAACAGTTCTTATAAAAACATAAAGCAAAAATAATTTAATCTAATTGAGAATAAAATAAGTGAACAGGACATTACACTGAATTGTACTTGTTTCAGTTAAATCCAAAAGATTTCACGTAAAATATGGTCAACTCAGGCAAGTAAAATGAGATGAAAGGAGCAGTGACTTTTTTTTTTTTTTTTTTTTTTTTGTAGATTGCCTAGAAATTTTCCTTTTCTTTTTTTTTTTTTTTTTTTTTTTTTGGAAAAATGAAAATTAAAAATCCAACCTTTGTACTTTCTTTACTAAAAAATCAACCTTATTATTCCACAAAAATCCAACCTTTATACCCCATTTTCACCAACAGATTCATTTGACCTTTAACCAATTAAACAGGTTAAAAAGATATTTATATATATATATTTATATATATATATATATATATATATATTTGTTTTGTTTAATTCTCTCACTTTCCCTTCTCTCTCCTCCTCTTTTTATCTCCTCTCTCCTCAAAAATTAAAACAACACAGCAGCAGCACGCACCTCCGCCACCACCACCTTTGCCACCACTTACCCCCACCCTACCCAAACCCAGAGCCGAAACTCTTCTCCCACTCCTACCTAGGCTCGAAACCACAAGCCCCACCTAGCCAAAACAACCAACCCTACTCCTACCTAGGCTCGACGTCTCTCCATCTCCTCCCCTTCCTCCGGCGACGAGTACGAAACCGCAGCGAGGTTGTGAATTGTTGTGGAGATTGCCTTTAGGTTGGTGAATTGTTGGGTGAGGTAAATGGTGGTTTGGAGTCGGTGGTTGCGGTTTGCGGGGTTGCTGAAATGGAGGGTGGAAACGGAGATTGGGCGGTGGTGCGAACTGGATTTGTTGATTGGTGAATGGTTTTAATTAGTGTGGGTTTTGCAGGGGGAAGAGATGCGTGTGGGCTGGTCTGGATTTTTGGGCGGCGACTAGTGGTGAGGTAGGTGGCTTATGGTTGAGGTGAGGCGGTGAAGTATTGGGTTGTTGGAGGAGATTGCGGGTAGCGTGTGTTGCTGCAGTGTAGAGGCAGCTGGCCGGCGAGAGGAGTGGTGTGGGTTTTCCGGTTGAGAGGGGAATGGGGTTGCTAGGTTCCGGTGGCCAGTGGGAAGTGGGGATGGGGTGATCCGGGAAGGAGGGTGGGGCTGGGTTTTCTAATTTTTTTTTTGTTTTTTTTTTTAAATTTTTTTTAATTATTTTTGTTTTTTAATAATTAAAAAAATAATTGACCTATAATAGCTGACACGTGGCATATTACTTACAAAATTCGGTTATCAACAGGTAATGGATCTTTGGATGAAGATAGGGGGTAAAGGTTGGATTTTTGTAGAATAAACTTAAAGTTGGATTTTTTTAGAGAAGAAAGTGCAAAGGTTAGATTTTTAATTTCCATTTTTCCGTTTTTTATATTTTTTTGGTCTAATACCTTGAGATAAATTTGTTACTTATCTTAGTATGGGTTAATCTTATTTTTAGTGATTAAAAATGAAATAAATTGTGAAAGGTAGGATGGAGATATTGAACCTACGTTCACAAAGTAGCATATTAAAGTTGATAGGAACCATAGTATCAATTAGTGGAGTATTCATAGTGATCTTCTACCAAGGGCTACCAATTAGTAGTATTTTCCCCTCACCAACCAAGCCATCTCTCCACTCTCTTGTGGAACTTCAAACTCAACCAAATTGGATCCTTGGAGGGACCTTTCTCTCAATGTGCTTCTTACTCGTCTGATTTGCGTATGTTAACAAGGTAATTATTTTTTCAGATCCTTTTAAATACTACGTATTAAAATACTCCCCATAGTTGTGTTTATTCGAAATTTATAACAAAATTATACGTTATCTTTTTAATGTTATTATGTTTTTTATTTTATTTTCTTCTCCAAGGAGTCATGGACTACATTTATCATTTTTCCACTAATAATCACTTTATTTCTTTTCTTCAGACTTGGCTTGCAAGGGACTATCCTTCAGAAGTGTTAATAACACTAATTACTTTTTTCTTTGAGACTATAATTGTATTGGTCATTACTTTAATTGCAGAAAATGATTCAAGTGTGTGGAAACCAACCTATGGTATCGAGTACATTTAGATTCTCGTTGGGGTATTTTCTTAATACTTTCAAGTATATTATCATCATCACGACTCTTTGTTTCTTTTTCGGTTCATAATTTTTTTTTTCCCTTCATATTTAATTGTTCTATTTGCAAATAAAATATTGTAATTAAATTATCTAAGTATATTATAAACAAAATATAAAAATTGCATATTTATAAACTAAAAACCAAAACGAATATTAAAAAACAGCATGCATGATGATGTTTTGAATATATATTTATCCTTGAAGTATTAGAATCTATAAGCATTGAAGTATAAGAATATAATAAAAACTCAGTTAATGTAATAGAGATTACTCTGTTATGATCATAGGGGTTACAGATATAGGATTTACTTAGTTTGTATTATAGTGGTTACTGTGTCATTGTTATAGTGGTTACTCTGTTAATTAAAAATTACTTTGTCATCATCATAATTAAGGGTTACTCAGTCATTGTTGTAGGAATTACTTCGTTTTTTTTTAACCGGCCAAACAGTGTGGTCAGTCCGACAAAAAAACTTATTATTATTATTCTTATTGGTTTAATCATCAAAACTTTTACTAGGCTGTGTCAGTTGGTACGATAAATAATGCGGACACATGGGCATGCAGAGTGAAGGGACCAGTTTTTTTAGCAATGTTTAAACCACTACGAATGATGATCGCAATTATCATGGCAGCTGTTTTCCTTGGAGATGTGCTACATCTTGGAAGGTACCCTTTGTATTTCAACTTTGTCAAATTATTATGACGGTTAGCACTATCTACTCTACGCTTTTTAATTATTGTAACAATTGAAAATTTATACATATTAATGCTCGATTTTAATACGGAGTTATTTACATATTCAATTACTATATATAGCAAAAAAATTATTAAAATTTGATATTATCTCAATTCTTGAATATCCGCAACAATTTGATTTTGGCACTATTTATATACTCCATAAAAATTAAGACTATATTTTTTAATTAATACGAAGTATGTAAAAATCAAATGGCATTGTCGGGTAATATGTTGTAAAAGTTAGATTAACCTCAACGTAAAATTCGTATATTATAAAACATTGTTTTTTCATAGTTTTTATTGATTTATATTTGCATGTATTTAAGGTTAAACTTGTAATTTAATCGTGTGTCAATCATTTTATTGCGAATACTCATAAATGGAGGGTGTATTATTATGAAAGCTAGATACATCGAGGACAAATCTGCTGTTTCAATCAATACTACAAGAAGGGGGGTTGAATTGTAGTACGACAGATTTGTCAAACTTTTTGCGGAAATAAAAACAATTAAGCTTAAGAAACTTAAAGTGTTTGAGAGATTTTACGTGGAAAACTCCTTGGCCCTAAACAAGGAGAAAAACAACGATCACAAGGGATTTTAGGAAAAGATTCTTTACTAGAATAGGGCAATGGCCTATTACAAACTAAAGACTCTTACTTCGAGTTCCCCAACGAACTCAAAGCCCCAAGCAACAAGTCACCCAACTTGTTACTCTTCTCTTCTCTTTCTCCTAGCTTCACTCAAAGCTAAAACAGAAGTTCACTCAAACTTTCCAATTCCCCAAAATACAACTCGAAAGAATTAACTCTAGTATAAGAACATAAGAACACTCTAATTCACTAATGTGGAATTGGACTCATGACTCGATTTAACAAAAGATGAAATCTAATTGAGCAAGGATGAGATTTTCCAACTAAAATTAACTAGCTATTTATAGACCGAATTTGCTTTGGAAAAATATCTTGTGCTGCTTACCTATATCGCCACTACTCTCAACCCACTAAATAGAACATGTCCTAAAATTAAGGGCATGTTCTCCTTAATGTACAAGACTATGACATGGACTAAGTCATGGAGAGTAGTCCGCAAGTTTTGGAAAACAAAATAGGTTTTATTTTATAACTGACATTTCGAAAATAAGAGAAAATAAAATCTTTTTCATAAATTATAAAGATAAGATTTTAAACCAACTGTTTTCCTTAAATTAAGCAACACACAAACTTATCTTTTAGACCATTCCACACAGCTAATTTAAACTGTAAACCTAATTCTTATACTTACATAAATCCTAAAACATAAAAATATTTTAGTCTTCATGTTTCTCTGATGAAGCTTCTACTCCGAGGCTTCTATTCCTATAGAAGAACTTCTCTTCTACTCCGAAGCTTCTATTCCGTAATAGGAACTTCTCATCTCAAGGCTCCAACACTGAAACGCCGGTTTCTGTGAGGGAACTCTTCTCTTTTGAAATACTTTGTGCTTTGCCATCTTGTTCCTCATGGGATCTTTGCAAGACAACTCGATTCTCCTTGTCAATGCATCTAATCACACACTTAAACAATTAAGCACTTATTAGTCAGTAAATAAGTTAGGTTGTGTCATCATCAAAAACATCATCATCAAAATCATAAGCTCAACATTATTCCCCTTTTTAATGATGACAAACAAACCAAACTTATTTACAAGGAAACAAAGATAATTCGAAACTAAACTAAAAAAAAAAACAAAGACAGAATTAATAAAAACTAAAACTAATACTATCAAGTAAAAACAAACTATATTTACATATACATGCTTGTAGAGAAATAGGCAGGCTGTGAAGACTTCAAACATAGACCATAGAATGATTAAGTTTCTTTTGAGTTTGCACCTTTTCCCCCTTTTGGCATTATAAAAAACCAACACACATTGCAAAGTATACCATAACACAGCACCAATCTAAGTGGTTTTGTGTTGAGACGGGAAGCATTATGCATAGAGAACAAATATTCACAAAGCATATAGGTATAATAAACATAGACATTAATCATCCAAAACCGATTTAAAACATCGACCAAATGTACCAAATTCACAAGTCTAGCAAAAGATAAACTACCCAATAATTACAGACCAAAATAAATTGTTTCCAAAAGCAAATATTAAAGCATCATAAAAAGAAACAAGAGCAGCAGGATTAGATGGGTTTTAAGAAGCGATGTTCTGGTCATCATCAACAGCAAAATCTTCCAGCTTCTTACAGACTTGAGACACTACATCATTAATAACAACAAGCTTTTCCTTCTCAGTTCTTGTGACTAGCTTCTTCATGCCACCATCCAGAGTGAGCATACTCTTCTTCAGTTCCTCCATATTCTCTTGCGACTTCTCCTGTCCCTTGAGCACCTTCTAGATGAGGTCCTTCATCTCCTTCATACACTCCTCACTTGGAACCTTTGGTGGAGAACTGAAAGCTGCGAACCCTGTACCTGCAGATGTATGCTTGATAGGGATAAGAGTACTAGGAATTGTTTGCAATTCCTCCTGGGAACCAGAAAGATAAATGCAAATCTTAGCAAGTACTTCTTTCTTTTTCATCAACCTCAAGCTCTTTCTCTTCTTTCTTCCCCCTATTTCAGTCACTTCCTCTACACTCCTTTTATCCTCTTCACCCTGATCTCCCTCAACTTCATCTTTTATCTCCTCCAACATACTCTCAATCAACCCTACTACCTTTTCTTCCTTCGCTTCCCCCTCAACTGAAACTACCACTTCCTTTGGTCTCTTTTCTTCCTTTACAACTTCAAAACTTCCATTCACAACCACAAGATGATGATTATTAAGAAATATGGGTTGGATATATTCGGTGTTTTTGAGAGGTAAGGGCTCTGAATTTGCAAAAACGATACCAAAGCTTTCAAAGACATTGGTGAGAAGGTTGGCATATCCAACTTTCCATCCTTTTGGAACACAGTGTGTAAGGTGTTGGATCATGATGGAAAGGAAATTGATAGGTATTTTGCGGGCAAGGCAGTAAATAAGGTTGCATCTAGATTGTTTGCCACATCTCTCTTTTGAGAGTGAGGGATTATGTCATTGTACACAAATTTTAACAGAATTTTATCAAGAGGTGTAAGCAGGTTATGGTTAATTTAGGTTTCCTCAAGATCACCACCAAGAAACTCCACAATTTCATCAATATTAGCATCTAGAGGGGGATTTTGTATGGTATTTTTGAAATATAAATCATAACCAGCATTAGGCACTTCAAACAACTCAGCGAAATACAAAGCATCAAATTCATTCTTTACACCATGCACGTCACTATGGATTTTTCCTTAGAATACTTAAAATTCTTACAGAATTCCTTCATAGCATCTACATGCTCCAATTGAAACATTCACTCAACAAATTGACCCAATTTTGAAACTCAAACAAATCACGCAATTCATACAATTTAACTGCTTTACACCAAGGTAGTTTAAGTACCAAACCTGTCACATAGTGTTTGGCACTCTTCTCTAGCCTTTTCATAGCCGGAGGCTTGTCTCGATAGTTGACACCCAACTCCGGTATGCTTTGCTCCTCTTCTTACGAATCTTCCTTCATTCTTTTGCGTGAGGAACGAGATTCAGATGGAGCATTGACCTTTTGTGACTCAGGGATTACTTCGGTTTGACTTTCCGAAGGGATTTCCATGGTGGTGTCTTGAATTTTGGTTGAATTTGCTTCGATTTTGGTTAGGGTTTTGTCAATAGGAGAGATATCCATGGGAGAGAAATTTTGATCGGTTTGGAAAGTGATGTGGTGAATTTTGAGCGGTGTAACAATTGGTGAGGCTGACATCCTTTTTATGGTGGAGGTAAAAAGGTGAGGTGAATTTGTGAGGTGTTGTTTGGAGTAGGTGAGATGAATTAAGGTGATTTTATGCCTTATTTATTTCTTAGGGGAACGTAAACCGTGTTTCAAGAGATAAGTTGCATGTGGGTAACTTTTTGAACAAAAGATAGGGATGAATATTAGATGCATTCACCAGATAATGTGTTTAGATAGAAAAATTGGAATTTTAAAAGTCAGATAAACACAAATATTTAATCTTTTGAATTTAAACAAAGAAAACTTGTAAATGCAACTTGATACATAGAACAATTTAACAAGGCTCATGCAATCAGTAGGCACTTTCATTATCTATGTCAATACTAATTAACATACTTTGATAAATAATGTTCTTGCTCACAAAGTTGTCTCAACTATTTAGTTAAACATATAATTTTTGTCCATAGTATACATTTTAAAGCACGTTAGTTTGAGAGTTATACCTGAGGGAACTTGATGCATTTTTTTCTTAGTTTAACTAAATCATCCTAAGTTCTATTCTCATCTTCTGATGCCTTTCTCTATTTAAGGGTTTTGTTAAAATATCTGCAATTTGATTGTCAGTTTCGCAGAAATCTAATTTAATCAAACCCTTTTTAACATTATCCTTAAGGAAATGATGCCTTATATGGATATGCTTAACTCTTGAATGATGGACTGGATCTTTAGATATGCAAATTGCACTAGTATTATCACAATAAATAATGCAATAAATTTAATACCAAACTCAAGTAACTGTTGTTTAATCCATAAAACTTGAGAGCAACATGTAGCAGCTGCTACATACTCAGCCTCAGTTGTAGATAGTGCAACAATATTTTTTTTCTTGGAAACCCAAGAAACTAGACAAGAGCCAAGGAACTGAACCACACCTGAGGTGATTTTCTTGTTGACTAAGCCACCAGCATAATCAACGTCGGTAAATCCTCTAAGCATAAATTCATCACTTCTAGGATAAAACAGGTACATGTCATCGGTTCCCTTGAGGTATCTTATAATTCTTTTAATAGCCGTTAGATGTGATTCTTTATGATTCAACTGAAATCTTGCACACAATCCAACACTAAACGAAATGTCAGGCCTACTGGCTGTTAAATACAATAATGAACCAATCATACCTCTGTAAGTAGTTTGATCCACACTTGTTCCTTGTTGATCTTCATGAAGTCAGGTTGCTGTTCCCATAGGTGTATGATTTGTTTTCGCATTCTCCATGTTGTATTTCTTCAGAAGTTCATTGACATACTTCTGCTGATGGATCATATTTCCTTCTAATGTTTGCTTTATTTGAAGTCCAAGGAAGAAGTTTAATGCACCCATCATACTCATTTCAAATTCACCAACCATTAGCTCAGCAAAGTACTTGCATAAAACATTGTTAGTTGCTCCAAATATAATGTCATCTACATAGATCTGAACAACTAAAAGATCAGTTCCTTGAGATTTTAGAAAAAAGAGTTTTATTAACTTTTTCGCTTTTGAAATCATTTTTCAGAAGGAACTTTGAAAGCCTTTCATACTAGGCTCTTGGAGCTTGCTTAAGCCCATAGAGAGCTTTATTAAGCTTGAAAACATGATTTAGAAATTTTGGATTTTCAAAACCAAGGGGATGTTCAACATAAACATCCTCCATTAAATAACCATTTAGAAAAGCACATTTCACATCCATTTGATATAGTTTGAAACCATAAACGAAGCAAAAGCTACTAAAATTCTAATAGCTTCTAATCTAGCTACTAGAGCAAAGGTTTCTTCGAAATCAATACCTTCCTGTTGGTTGTAACCTTTCACAACCAATCTTGCCTTGTTTCTTATGATGCTTCCATGCTCGTCCTTCTTGTTCAAGTACACCCATTTGAGCCCTATGACTTTCTTGTTCTTTAGTTTGGGCTCAAGATGCTATATTTTGTTTCTCTCAAACTCGTTCAGCTCTTCTTGCATGGCCATAATTCTATCAGCATCTCCCAAGGCTTCTTGATGATTTCGAGGTTCTAGAATGGATAAAATGCATGGAAGGCACAGAAGTTCCTCATCTGCGATCTTGTTTGAGTTTCTTTACCAATGTCACTGATGATGAGATCAGTAGGATAGGAACCTTGATACTTGAACGACTTAGCTTGAAATTCCCATGCTAGAACTCCAATTTGAGGAATTTCTTGCTCTGTTCCTTCTGCTTCTTCATTGTCAGCTAGTTCCTTATTGACCTATACTTCTGGTTAAGGAAGTTCTTCATTCTCCTGTTGATTCTGCTCTAGAACAGTCTGCTTTTCTCTCGTTTGCTTTTAAACTTCTTCTTCATCCCTATCTCTTATCAATCCAATTTCAAAATCATTATTTTCTTCCTGTTCTTGCACACTCATAAATTGGTTAACTTCATCAAAGATTATGTGTATGCTTTCCTCGACACACATTGAATTTTTATTATAAACTCTGTAAGCTTTGCTATTAGAGGCATATCCAAGGAATATAGCCTCTCACTTCTCTCATCAAATTTACCTAGGTTTTTCTTACGATTGTTATATACAAAGTACTTACAACCGAAGGCTCTGAGATGAGATATGTTTGGTTTTCTTCCCTTGAACAGCTCATAGGGAGTCTTGTTGATGATGCTTCTGATTGTTACTCTATTAAGAATGTAACATGCTGTGTTCACGGCTTCAACCCAGAAGTTCCTTGGCAATCCACTTGCAATCAGCATCGTCCTTGTCATTTCCTCTAGAGTTCGATTCTTTCTTTCCACAAATCCGTTTTGTTGGGGAGTTCTTGGAGCTAAGAAGTTGTGGTTCATCTTATTTTCCCTACAAAATTCATCAAACTTGAAGCTCTCAAATTCAGTTCCGTGATCTGATCTGAGATGGATTATGGAATAGCCGCTGATTTTCTGTACTTTCTTGGCAAATGTAACAAACTCATCAAAGGTTTCATCTTTTCTAGCAAGAAAAATTACCCAAGTGAATCTAGAATAGTCATAAATAATAACTAATACATACTTCTTGCCACTCCTGCTTTGAATACTCATGGGACCACACAAATCCATATGGATTAATTCCAAAGTGCTCACCATTTTCTTCAATTTAAAAGATGAACAAACATGCTTGCCTTTCACACATGCATCACAAACTTTGTTCTGTAGGAACTGAAGTACAGGAAGTCCTATAACCAAGTTCCTTGACCTGAGTTTGTCGAGTAATGAAAAGCTATCATGTCCAAACGTTTATGCTATAGCAGGGGATCATCTTCAACAACACTGAGACATGTAAGGTTTTTCCTTGAAATTAAGTTGAGGTCGACGGTATATGTGTTCCCTCTTCTCGTTCCTTTAAGAACAACCTCCCCTGACTTGTTGTTGATGATTTGGCAAGAATCAAAAGTAAAACTTACAGAGTTTCCTCTATCACATAATTGTGATATATTGAGCAGAGTGTGCATCAAGCCCTCGACCAGGAACACATTATCTATGGAGTGAGACTTCGATCTTCCAATATTTCCTTTTGCAATGATCTCACCCTTCTTATTTTCCCTAAAGGTTATTGTTCCTTCAGGGTATTCTTCTAGTGAAATAAATTTTGATTTATCACCTGTCATGTTTTAGGAACACCCGCTCTTGAGATACCACGAGTTATCCCCCCTCACTAGGACCTGCAAGAAAACTAAGCATTAGGATCAGGAACCCAGGTTTCCTTGTGTTCCTTAGACGTATAAGCAGTATCAGTTTTCTTTTCCCACACTTGCCTATAGTTTCTTTTATTAGCTTCCTCTCTAATTCTACAAAGCTTATAGAGATGTCTAGTCTTTCCACAAAAATTACATACCTTCATGCTCGGAAGCTCAACATATTTCTTTTGTTTTCCCTTTCTCTTGGCTATATAACCAAGTCCTTCGGTACGTTTTGTTTGAGCTTCCGAGATCCACTTAGGTATGACATTTGGATCAATGCTTTTATCTTTTCTAGCAGTTAATTCATTCTCAAGTTGATCCTTTTGAGTTTTTAAAATCGAAAGTTCATTTTTCAGATTTTCGAAATCAACATTGAATTTAAGGAACTACTAGAACTGATATCAGAATTCATGAGCTTATACTGAGTTAATTCAACATTCAGAAGAATACTATCATTCTTGATTCTATCAACTATTTTAGTTATGTGTTTATACTTAGAGTCTAGCTCTCTTAATTTACTCTAAGCCGTAGCATAGATTGTTTCCAACCATGTGCCATGTTCTTTGCAAATTTTAAGTGCCTTTTCACATTCATTAAGCTTGACACATGTTCCTCTAAAGTATTCTTCCTCTTCTAAACATATATCAATTATGACTTTTTTAGAGAGAGTTTTAAGCTGTTTAGGATCAAGAAATACCTCTTTCCGGAGTTCTTCAAGGTAGGCTCTATAGTCATCTATTTAGCCATTAGACAAAGGTTTGCTGTTTCCTCATCTGGTTGATCATCTTCTTCTTCTTCACTGTCTGAATCTCCCCAAGCAACAATCATAGCCTTCTTCATGTCTGACTTGGAATAGTTTGCTTTACTGAATTTTTCCTTTCCTTGCTCCTTGAGCTTTCCCTTGCCTTTATCATTCTCCCAGTGGGGACAATCTCTGATAAAGTGGTCATGAGACCCACACTTGTGGCAGCTGTAGTCAGGCTTAGGAGTTGAAGACCTTTTCATGAAGTTCCTTGAGGTGCATCCCTTCTTGAACATCTTCTTGAATTTTCGCACAAGCATAGCAGCCTCTTCTTCATCTAATTCTGTGTCTTCCTCATCATCAGCTTTAAGTGCCAGCCCTTTGTTCTTCACAGGTTCATTACTGACTCCAAGGTACAGCTCATGAGTCATGAGCAAACCAACTAGTTGCTCGATATTGAATTTAGTGAAGTCCTTAGTTTCCTGAAGGGCTGTCACTTTAGCTCTCCATCTTTCATCCTATGGAAGCTTCGAAGGACTTTCCTGATCTGCTCATCTGTAGGAATTTTTCTACCAAGAGAAACCAATTCATTTATAATGTTAGTGAATCTGGTTAGCATCTCTTGAATAGTTTCTTTTGGTTGCATCTCAAATCTCTCATACTTAGACATAAGTAGCTCAATTTTTGAGCGCTTAACCTCATTAGTTCCTTCATGAGTAATCTGCAGCAAATCCCATATTTCCTTTGCGTTCTTGCACCCCATAGCACGATTATGTTCGTGATGTCCAAGCCCATAGTGGAGCAATTTTACAACCATAGCATTGATTTCCATTTTGTCAAAATCTTCCTTATCAAATTCAGACATAGGTTTAGGGATTACCTCATTTTGTGCATTAGTTTTAGTGATTCAAAATCACCAACTTCAATGACCCAGATTTGGTAATTCTCTGCCTTGATGAAGTCTCCATTCGGTTTTCCTATTAAGCATAAAACTTACCATTGAACATAGGAGGCCTTTGAGTTGATTATCCTTCCTCGAACTTTTCATGAGTATTCATCTTGACCAAGTTCCTTCTCGTCAGGGTTTCCTAATTCTCCGAGAACTTAGGCTCTAATACCAATTGTTGTTTCAATGAATACTACAAGAAGGGGGGGGGGGGTTGATTTGTAGTATGACAGATTTGTCAAACTTTTTGTGGAAATAAAAACAATTAAGCTTAAGGAACTTAAAATGCAAGAGAGATTTTACGTGGAAAACTCCTTGGCCCTAAACAAGGAGAAAAACCACAATCACAAGGGATTTTAGGAAAAGATTCTTTACTAGAATAGGGCAATGGCTTATTACAAACTAAAGACTCTTACTTCGAGTTCCTCAACGAATTCAAAGCCCCAAGCAACAAGTCACCCAACTTGTTACTCTTCTCTTTCACTCTTCTCTTTCTCCTAGCTTCACTCAAAGCTAAAATGGAAGTTCACTCAAACTTCTCAATTCCCCAAAATACAACTCGAAAGAATTAACTCTAGTATAAGAACATAAGAACACTCTAATTCACTAATGTGGAATTGGACTCTTGACTCGATTTAACAAAAGATGAAATCTATTTGAGCAAGGGTGAGATTTTCCAACTGAAATTAACTAGCTATTTATAGACCGAATTTGCTTTGGAAAAACATCTTGTGTTGCTTACCCATATCGCCACTACTCTCAACCCACTAAACAAAACATATCCTAGAATTAAGGGCATGTTCTCCTTAATGTGCAAGACCATGACATGGACTAAGTCATGGAGAGTAGTCCGCAAGTTTTGGAAAACAAGATCAGATTTTATTTTATAACTGACATTTAAAAAATAAGAGAAGTAAAATCTTATTCATAAATTAATAGATAAGATTTTAAACCAACTATTTTCCTAAAATTAAGCAACACACAAACTTATCTTTTAGACCAATTCCACACAGCTAATTTAAAGTGTAAATCTAATTCTTATACTTACATACACCCTAAAACATAAAAATAGTTTAGTCTTCATGTTTCTCTGATGAAGCTTCTACTCCGAGCCTTCTGTTCTTATAGAGGAACTTCTCTTCTCTAGTGAAACTTCTACTTCGAAACTTCTGTTCCTTAATAGGAACTTCTTTTCTCAAGGTCCAACTCTGAAGCGCCGGTTCCTGTGAGGGAACTCTTCTCTTTTGGATTACTTTGTCCTTTGCCATCTTGTTCCTCATGGAATCTTTGCAAGACAACTTAATTCTCCTAGTCAATGCATCTGATCACACACTTTAAACAATTAAGCACTTATTAGTCAGTAAATAAGTTAGGTTGTGTCATCATCAATCTCATAAGGTCAACAAAATCTATACTCCTGTTAATTTTTATTTTTTTATATTATAAAAATCACAATACATTATCACAAATTCACATGATAGTTTTTCAAATTTGGATAGTGTAATGTTTAAGGCTAGATCATTTTTATTGACTGACGTCTACCTTAATTTTTTGTTTAAATTGTTTGATAAATAGAAATTAAACTATATAATTCTTTTTATGCTGTGAAATTGGAAGATTAATTGTTGCAATTGGGTTCCATACGGTGATAAAAGGAAAATCCGAAGAAGATATGCTTAAAAAAGATGTTGAAAATAAGTTGACGTATAGCATCCAAGAAGACGAGTCGCATACTCTAAAAATCCCTATGTTGCTTGACAAAAGCATGGATGCATAAAATTTTGCTACAAGTTTTAATAACATTTGGTTCAATTTACTGATTATATGTCATACAGATTACAGAATGTATGTAGAGTCTAATTGTATAGTATTCTTACAATATATAAGGGCTTAAGATGGCTGGCTTAGCTGCTTGGTCTGGTTAAGGCTAGCTAGGCAAGGGTTATTAACGAATTTATTACTCCGTAATTTTAGTTTATGTTGACATATAAAAGAAAGTGATCGATTGTTTTATTTATAGACCTTCTAAAAACTCCGTTTTATTAGCAAGTTGTTGCATATATGTTGAAATTTATTAAATCTAACACGTGCGTAATAATTGAATCAAATGAAAATTTCCTTTTTATCAAAGTTGTAACCATTGTTGCATACTTGCATATCGATCATATTTCATACCCTCTTCTCTGTATTGTTGTGTTTTATATATCCTTCTATGTTTACATATATATTTGAGCAGTATGTTTACATTATATACACTCTTGCTATCTCGATCTCTACTCATTCTTATTCTCGCTCCGCCTCTTCCTTTGCCGCTGGTAGTATATATGTTTGTAAGGTGAATGATCGAAATAATGGACTTGAGAGATCGACCTTTCACCAACGATCATTCTTGCTAGATTTTTCTTCTTGTACTTCCTACAAGTTGAACTATGTTATCACAAAGTACAACAATATAATATCATGTGAATAGAACGAGTTCTTTATTTGAAATAAATTTAAATTAAATGAAACTAGTTAAAAATAAATAAAATACCAATTAGATCAAGAAACGTAAAATGAATTTCAAATAGTCTAGTCGTTTATTATTAATTTTTTTGGCGGGATATATCACCTAATCTTGGATTCTATAATAAGTTTCTTACAAAGATACAACTTTAAAAATATCTCATACATCTATTATTCATAATATGCAGTGGAAACATAAATTTGAAAAAAAACAAAAAAAAAATACCTATCATGGAGGCATGGACTACTTTAATTCCATCTTTGGTGGGACCCAAATAAAAAAATTATCATATATTGTTGACAAATTAAGCTATGAATTATTCCATTATTTAATTATGAGATTTAGTTAAAGGGGGGGTTGTTAATGTTCGTTAGTTGTTAAAAGACTTGTGTAATTTAAAATTTCATTGCATTTCTTTCAAAGGTTTTAATTTCTTGATATAGATAGATAAGAAGAGAAATAGGAGAAACTTTGATTAAGCTCAGAAAAAGAGGAAAAGATAGAGGAGAAGATCAATAAGAGGAAAAAAAATGTGGGAATTATTAAAGCTATCGGGAATAATATTGGCAATGGAAGTGATGGTCGTGGGTAGCAATACGCTCACCAAAGCAGCCACGGCCAAGGGAATGAGCAACTATGTTTATATCACTTACACTCATGCCATTGCTCTACTCATTCTTTTCCCCGCCGCTTTCCTTTACCATAGGTATGTATGTCATTGACATGTTTTAAAATCACAAGATGAATTATCAAATTTGACTCGTTTGACCTCTTAGGCTCTCACAAAAGATCAATTTTGCTTCATTATTTTCTTTCATATTTTCGTCCTCTTATCCATCCAAGTTAATTTATATCGATCATTTTGATCTGACCAATAATAATTAATTTTGGATGGAATGAGACTGAAGTACAAAAATTTCATTCACTTTTAAAGTTTTTAAGGTATTGCTTGTTTTGTTTGTTAATTGGATTTGAACAGAAAAAAAACGGCCTCCACCCATTCGATGCTCTACGATTTTCCGGATATTCCTTCTTGCCATCCTCAAGTATGATTATTTTATTTTTCTTTTCATTACATCTCATTTCATGTTGAATTTTACTATAATCGATATTATTTACATGAAAGTATTATAAAAATTAATTATTGCTTTTAATAATTATTCTTAATTTGCTTTATTTTACTGGTTAATGAAGTAACCTTTCAATTAGTTTTGTTTTATTATAAAGCAATGACGCACTATTTTACTTAATTAAGTGGAGGGGTCGTTGTTGGAAGTAAACTTTTAATGTTTTTTTCCTTTTTGGACTACATCTTGGAAGTAAACTTAATTATAACTACTATATTTTTTTTTATGACTACTATATTTCGTATTTAGTAAACTACTATGTTTATGACTACTATATTTCGTATTTAGTAAACTACCCCAAATTTCATAAATTACTACTTCTAAAGTTTTGGTTTCCTTACAAACTAGGAATTGAAGTAGTAACTTAGCTCAAAAAAATTTCATTTAACTAGACGGCAGTAACTATACAGATACTCCAATATGAAAAAATAATTGTACACGTAACTTTATAGTTTATCATTTGTTGATTCTAAAGGTAAGGGAAAAAGAAAACCATTAGAAAATTATCTTGACAAGAGAAACTGAAATTGCCTCAGAAACTAACAAGAATTTTAAAAGTGACGAATTAATATTATTAAACTTAATTTTTTTTTTACACATCTCTAGTTTACATATGGCCTGGTATGGTACTCTGTATAAGTTTTTACAGGAGGACTAAAAAGTTCTTGGTCAAGAATGTTAGGTCATGTTCACTTCACCTTATTTTTGCTGAAGTAAAATTATTTTTACTAAACTAAAATTATTTTTTTAATGAACTAAAATTATTTTACTGATTCTCTATTATAATTCTTCTTTATAATTACTGATTTTTACTGAACTGGAGTTTTTTTTACTAAACTAAAATAATTTTTGCTGAACTGAACTGAAATTAATTTTACTGAATATTATTTTTTTTAGGAAAAATTGTCCAGCATAATCCCACCTTTGGGGCGTCCGCCCAAAATAATACCACCTTTGGGATATTTTTAAATAATCCGACATTTATACCCAATCCACTCAAAATGGTCCCATGTGACCTGTAACCGGTTGAGTAGGTAATTTTTTTATTAAGTTTAATTACAAGTGTCACCACGTGATTAGTCAAAAAATATGTTTTAATTTTAAATTTAATTAATTATTATTTATTTTAATTAATTATTTTAAAACAACCACCACCATCAGCCTAGACCATACCCTTCGCCGCACCCAGACCCCAAATTCCCCGCGTCGGTCGCCACTCCTCCTCCTATCCCGTCCGTCGCCTCTAAACCACAACAATGGTGTTGATGGTGATGGTGAGGTGAATGTGATAGTGATGGCCAAAAATATATAATGGCCGAAATTGAGCCGTTGGAAGGGGAGGGAGCTGGAAATGGGACGGGGGAATGGGAGGAGGGTCAAAATCGGACGAATGCTGTCTTGAAGGCGGTTGGCGGTGGAGGAGAAGTTAGGGGAGAGGAAGAGAGAGAAAATAGGGTCGGAGGAGAAGGAGGAGAGGGGATCGGTATGGCTGTGGTGGTGGGGTCGAGGCGAGGGGAAGGGAAGGGGGCCGACAAACTTGGTGGGGGAGGGGGTCGGAAGTGAGATGGCGGAAGAGGAAGGTTGCCAGCGCAACAGCCTCCCAACAGTGGCGGCAGGGGCTGCCGGAAGAGGGGGGTTGCCAGAACAGGGGCTGGGTTTGATTTTTTATTTTTATATTTTTTTTTTTTTGCTTTTTTTTTAATTTTTAAAGGTTTTATTGTTAATTTTTTTTAATTTTTGACCAATCACAAGCCGCCACGTGTCAGGTAACCTGGTATAACAAGTTACATGACCGGTTGAGATCATTTTTGAACGAATTGGGTATAAAAGTTGGATTATTTAAAAATAACCCAAAAGTTGGAATTGTTTTTAGCGGACGCCGCAAAGATGAGATTATTCCGCATAATTTTTCCTTTTTATAAAGTGAAGTAAACAGGCACGCATAAGTGGAAAATGATTCAAGATCAATCGATCATAATTCATAAAACATTTTTGGATAACTTCCCTTTATTTTTTTTTTTTTTTTTTTTTTAAGAAATGGATAACATCCCTTAGTCACCTTGTTATTAAAAAAGTGAAACTAAAGAAAAATATAAATAAATAATGGACAACTTAAAAAATATTTTACTATCTATTTAGTGACTTAGTGCATGCTCTCATTAAAGCTTAGCTACTAACTAGCTAGGTAGTATGTTAATGTTGCTGCTTTGGGGCCAATAATAATCTTACATATCTATCACAAACTTTTATTTGTGGCTGGCCCACCGTGTGGCCAACTATTATAGGGTTACTTTGTTAGTGTTATAAGGGTTACTCACTCGGTCAGGAGTTGCTAAGTCGGTCAGGGGTTATTTGGTCGGTCAAGGGTTACTCACTCGGTCAAGGCTTACTAAGTCGGCCATGAGTTACTTGGTCAGGGGTTACTCACCGATCAGAGGTTACTTGATCGGTTAGGAGTTACTCGATCGGTCAAGGGTTACTCGATCAGAGGTTACTCATCAATTAAGGGTTACTTGGTGTGTGTCAGCTGGCCACACCGTGTGACCAGCCGCACACAAAAATTGCTGCATGTGTGGCCACAAAAGTTGCTGCACATTTGCTGTACATAAGATTCAATATATGGATATATAAACACCCTCTCTTTACTCGAAATCTCCTTACTAAAGTAAATAATAAAGTTCCTCAAAAGAAAAAAAAAAGGTAGATAATAAAGTTAACCTATAATCCTATATTCCTATATCTTCAATTTGTTTTGTTTATGAAAGCTCGCTTTATCTATTTACCTATATCTTTGATACGAGAAGTCAATCCTAAGTGCCAATGTTACATTCTTCGCTATATTTATATGGATGATGATAAACTATATGAGAAGCCAAATAAGAAAATATTAAGGAAAACTAAACATTATTTACACTAATTTATTCATAATTTTGTTATATTCGTCTCGTTTACAATACTTCATTTTTTATGAGAGGGAATGGAAGGTCTAATCATATATAATTATTCATCAATATATGAGAAAAACTTACTCATATATATGGGATTTATTATATTTTTCGATCTTTATCTATAGTTTCAAAAAATATACAAAGTATTAATTTTGGAAAATTTATTAAGTAGTCCTTTAAAGTGGTTGATTTTGTGGTAAAGGTGCTTATATTAAAAAAAAAAAGGTCTTTTTATCACACTTAGGTTGTAAATAGTGTCCTTTGACTGAAACCCGATCATTGACTTTTATTTTTCCGGCCAAATCGATCTTTAAAAATCTTTTTTTTTTTTAAGTTTCTTTTCCCGCCCTTTTCCCTCCAACTCAAACCTTATTTCTCCTACATCCCTCTTCTTTGCGAACTCTAATTCTCAAGAAGCATCAACAACCTTCAAATCTAGTCCCTCCTATTAAAATTGAAGGCAATTCGAACCAAATCAAGTGAAAACTCGTTTATTAATCCAGTGTGGGTTGAATAATTATGGAAAAGTGGGAAAGAAATAAATAAAAATAATTTAAAGGTTTTTTGGCTGAAAAAAAGAAAATTTAATGACCGGAATCTGATCAAAGGACCCTATACTATTTAAAACCCAAGTGTGAAAAAAGGAACTAACTTGCCACTTTTTTCATATAAGTACCTTTACCACAAAGTCGACAATTTAAAAGGAACTGTCTAACAAGTTTTCCATTAATTAATAAGGTTTGAAAATACGAGTATTGAAAAATGTGAAACAATATCAAATGAGATGACATCAAGGGAACATCTCATTTCAACAATTCTAGACACGCTCTAATTTACGCTAATCGACTATATTAAAAGATTTACTTGTATATAAATGCAGTTGTAGTTGTTCCATCTTCTTTTATATCGGATTACGTTATAGCTCACCAACACTTGCATCAGCAATAAGTAATCTTACCCTCGCGTTCACCTTTATTGTAGCCATCATTTTCAGGTAAATTTATAACATTATATATTGTGATTTAATTTACCATGATATAATGTTATTGTTACTCATCTTTAGTCATTATTAAGAATGAAATGAATTGTGGAATAATGTATTTAGGATGGAGATATTGAACCTACGTTCACAAAGTAGCATACTAAAATTGATAGGAACCATAGTATCAATTAGTGGAGCATTCATATTGATCTTCTACCAAGGACTACCAATTTGTAATATGTTCCCTTCACCAATCAAGCCATCTCTCCACTCTCTTGTGGAACTTCAAACTCAACCAAATTGGGTCCTTGGAGGGACCTTTCTCTCAATGAGCTGCTTAGTCCTCTCACTCGCGTATATTACAAAGGTAATGATTTTTCCGAAACCTATCTATATACATTTTATATACTATATAGTATTAAAATATGTTTTGAAAATTTATAACAAAATCATGTATTATTCAGTGTTTTAAGCCTTAGTTTTTTTTCTTTCTTGCTTTAATTTATGTTCTTTTTCGATAGACAAGAGTCTAATTAAGGACTATTTTTATCATTGTTCGACTAATAACTGCTTTTTTTCGTTTCTTCAGACTTGGATTGCAAGGGACTACCCTTCTACGGTGCTAATAATACTTATTACTTTTTTCTTTGAAACTATAATGGTATCATTTGTTACTCTAATTGCAGAAAATGATGCTAGTGTTTGGAAACCAACCTTTGGTATCGAATTAATTTCTATTCTCTTTGGGGTAATTCTTAATATTTGTTTTCATCTTAGACCAAATTATACTTTTAGGTTTTTACTATAATGTATATTTATTGTACTAATTCACAAAATTGATATTCAATTTGGTGTATTATCTAAAATTTGACCAGGCCATATCAATTGGTACGTTAAATATTCTCGACACATGGATATGCAAAATGAAGGGACCGGTATTTATAGCAATGTTTAAGCCACTTCAAATGATTATCGCGGTTATTATGGGAGCATTTTTCCTTGGGGATGTGCTACATGTTGGGAGGTACCATTGCATATTTTTATAACTTAGCTATTACTTGGTGAAATTAGATCTTACGGAGTACTAAATATTTACACCTAATTCTTCAAAAAAAAAAATATTACACCTAAACCTGGCCAAGTTTTTTATTCAATTTGAAACTTGAAATCACTAATTCTACAGTAAACGATGCATACCGCTTTGTACCACTAAAGCAACATACCCTAATGTATCACTATTAAATTTAATTAAATATATCATTTATTTTTTGCCTTTTCTAAGCATGATTTAACTCTAGCTAAGATGGTGAACTGCATTATTGCTTTGATTTGTGGTTTAGGGATCAAATCTTTGTGCTCACCATATATTTTTTTCCTCATTCTAGCTTGTAAACTCAATTTTATATTCTTTTTAGCATGGTTTCCAATGCATAATTTATACTTAGAGATTAGATTGCAGAAAGAAATCAATGATGAAAATCCTTCTGAAAAAATTATATCGCAGAATGAAATCAATGACATTATAAATGTCAAATCTGTATCAATTTTCTACCCAACGTTTTTTATACATACACCAATTGTGATAATTGTAAGGAAATTCATTAAAATCAAATATCTTTCTTTTTAAACCTTTCACTCTCCATAATTTGTATTAGGTAGTTGTTTCAATAAAAAAACTTTGGCTCCTGAACCAGCCAAAGCAATTGATTGAGCAATAAAATTAAAAAAATATGTATCATGATAGATCGAAGGTATGAAAAGAGCTAATCAATTCTATTATCTTTCTTTGATGATAATTATTCAGTTTTGAAATTTTATTTGGGTTTAGATTAGATCTGTTACAATGGCTACCAAATTATTGTAGCCATTGAATACATATTAGGGTTTTAAATTAATTAGAGGGAGAGATTGAAATTAACAAAAACAATTACTTTATACTTAGAAATATAGATTAGGGTTACATTTTAGATTGATGAATGGAGAGATTAATATTTAAAAAAACTAATAAATTAGAATCTTCAAAGCTGTTGAATAATGTTATATCCCCAAATTATAATTTGCTTCAAGCTTTAATTGTGATGAATGAAAATAAGTGATTCCCTCAAAAAAAAAAAAAAAAAAAAAAAAAAAAAAAAAAAAAAAAAAAAAACCGAAGAAGGTAGGCAGAATGAGAGATTAGGTAGGATAGAAATAAGAAAAATCGTGAGAAAAATAAAATAAAAAGGGTTAAGTGTTTTTTTATTTTTTTTATTTATCTATATATGTAATTTAACAATACTTAGCAATACATAACATTTACATTACATAGCGGTATTTGTCATGTACTGTAGACTATCCTACGATAACCAACTATGAATCATGTGCAAGTTAATAGTACCAGACATGCGGTACACACCCGTATCTTATGGACATCGGGTATTTTATCATATTATTTTATACTTTTTTTATTTAAGTTTTAAATAAATTAAACTTTATTTTCAATTTAGATATTTTGATGAATATTTTTTAATGATTTTTCATCCTATTTGAATATATAGTAACATTTATAAAATGTAATTGAAAATTTCATACATCTTTTTAAGAATACTTGTATATTATGTTGTATTTTTTTTTTTTTTTAAAAAAAAGAAAAGGAAATGCTATATAATACTTACTTAGCAGTATTTGTTTCCTCTATTATTATTAAAACTAGCTAGAGTATATAATACGTTTACGTACCTGTTTTGTATTTGTACCCGATTCTTCTGTATTAAATTGCTTGATAAATTGAAATTGTATTTTGTCATTCTTGTTATGCAGTGTAATTGGAGGATTGGTCATAGCAGTTGGATTCTATACGGTGGTAAAAGGAAAAGCCGAAGAAGAGATAATTAAAAATGATGATGAAAGTAGGTTGACGTATATCATAGAAGAAGAGTCACATATACATCATCTAAAAATCCCAATGTTGGATGACAAAAACATGGATGTTTAAAAGACTTTCCAACAAGTTCTCCCAATTTTGGACAAACGACCAAAGTACTCTGTCACAGACTCGGAAGAAGTCAACTTACACTCCCTTAACGTTTGTTTAAGCTGACAAATATGAGTACCACTCACCACACAATATCTCTATTTCAAATGTATCCACAAGTCACTTGCGATGGCAAAATCCTTAATTTGAGAACGCAAGGCATCAACAAGTGTATTAGTAATCCACGATACGAGCATAGAGCTCATCGCAACCCAATGCTTCTTCTTTAATTCATCACTCAGCTCTAATATTGAACCATCAACAAAACCAAACTTGAACTTCCCGATCATCGAACGACGTATTGCTTTAGCCCACTCATCATAGTTTGACCCTTTCAATTTCACCAGAGTAATAACAACACCCGGATGGTCACTCGACCCTAGATAAAACTCTAGGTCCACCGGTGGTGGTGGTGGCAGAACTTTATCATCCTTTGTCATCGCACGACCTTATGCGTTTTCCTCTCAATCTTTTTTTTTTATTATTTTTTTTCTTTAACCTAAGCTTGATGTGGAAATTGTTCCTAAAATGTATCATGTGAAGGAACATAGTCCGAACCACATTACGGTGCAATATCAAAATGTGTGCCACATTACGGTGCAATATCAAGGTGTGGTTCCATCTATATCTAATCAAGAAGGGTGCAATTTGTGTTATTCAAGTGCCTTAATGTGTGTGTCATATGAGAGTTCCAAGGTTGTAATATTTATCATGAAATGGCATGGATTCAAATGTTGGCATATCGCTTGGTCAATGATGTTCATAAGTTCTACAAGTCCAACAGTCCATGTTGATGAAAGCTTGAGGGCAAGCTTTTTCGAGGAAGGAGGGAATGATCCGGAATTGATCCTTGACCAAGACCTTGTGCAACCTAATGAGTCTAATGGTTCAAAGAGTCCAAATACACGGTCTAAGGTCAAACAAAATCAAGTTCCTCTTGTCCATGGGTTGCTCCTACGAGGGTCCAAAGAGTCCAATGTTCCATGCATGGGTTTCAACATAGCTCCATCATTGTACAAGTCATGCGTAACTTGGATGCATGAGTAAGCAAGGTATTTATTTTTGCCTTGGATTCTTGTCCGTATGAGCTTAACATAGAGCAGGAATATTCTCTTATTCCTAATCAGTCCACAAGCAAGATTTGAAGGCAAAAGACAAGGCATTGAAGCTAAGGGGGGTTACACGCATATTATGATGGTTCTTAATGGGAGAGTTACTCTCTTGTTGGGTGTTATTTTTAAGTGTAGTTGCTTAGTAATTTGCCTTGTATTCCTTAGTTAAATAACTGTTTTATTTTCAGTTTATAGTAGTAAATAGCTTAGCATTAAATTGCTGTAATAAAATGTCAACCGTTACAAGGGAGAAGCTGGGCGCAGCTACCGCTAGTTCCTTAAGGATCTGGTTAAGGGATTCCCGAAGGAACAGCAACAGTTATTAGTCTTCAATGTGTGACGGTTTGCATGGAACTGTTACAATGAGGGGCTGCTCATTGTGGTGACTTTTGAGTTTCCTTTTGTTGGTGACTTTTAAGTTCCTTTTTAATTACTTTAGTTAAGTAGATAATTAATGTAACTAGTTACTTCCTTAGCCTATAAAAGGAAGTCTTATCTAGCTTATAATAGAGCAGACTTTGATGAATGAAAACTTTTACTTTTGAAATTTACTTTGAGTATTTTTCTTACTTTAAACTTGTGGACTCAAGTTTAGCTTGAACTCGTGCATTCGAGTTAGTGAGTTTAATCCAGAGTGTTCGAGATTAGCTTGTTTATGGTTAGTAGAGTGAGTGTTCAACTCTAACCATACTTATCCTTGATTAGTATTGCGAGTGTTCCTTGCTAATCAACCCCCGAGTTCCTCGTTGTCAGGAACTTCGTTCTTTCCTTACCCAGTTCCCACAGAAACACCTAGCCTAAACACATAACCCATCACCCAAACACCTTAACCCATATCCGTTTCCGCATCACTGCGGCTCGTGCTAATGCAGTACAAGGTGGAGCTTTTCATAATACAGGAAGCGCTTCATCTTCCTTGGCAAGTTCTATACAAGGTCTTGCGGGAGTATCGTCGGAACAAGCACAACACATTATTAATATTCTATCAAAACCCCAGTCACGTTTGGAAGGTAATACAAGCGGCTTATGGATTGTGGATACAGGAGCCTCTAACTATGTTACTAATGACATATTAATCATGAAAAATATTAAAATGATACATAATTTTCTAGTTGCTTTACCGGATGGTCAAACGGTGAATGTGAATCAATTGGGTTCGATCACCTTAGATGGTGGTTTAGTGATTGATAATGTTTTATTTGTAACTTGATTTCTGTTACTCAATTGAGTGGTGAGTTGCAATGTAATGTACAAATTTACTAACAAAATTTGTGTTATTCAGGACCAGTCAACGAGGACGGTGATTGGTGTGGGTGAACGACGAGATGGACTTTATTTTTTTCGAGGTGTGCTGCAAGTGAAGGTGCTAGCAGTGGATTGTGTGGTGGATCTTTGGCATCAAGAAATGGGTCATCCGTCGGAGAAAGTTCTAAAGTTACTTCCTCCTGTGATTAACACAATCTAGAGATAGTTTTCCTGTTAGTGACAATAATACAAGTGATTTGTTTGATTTAGTTCATATTGATTTATGGGGTTCTTACAAGGTAGCATCGTCTTGTGGTGCGAAATATTTATTGACAATAGTGGATGATTATTCTAGAGGTGTATGGATTAATTTGATTAGTAATAAAACTAAAGTTGGATATACTTTTCTCAATTTCATTGCTTTGATAAAACGTCAATATAGTTGAGATATAAAGGGGGTTTGAAGTGATAATGGGACGGATTTTAATCATCTTAGAGATTATTTTGTCAAACGGAATTATTTTTTAGTCTTCTTGAGTTGGAACCCCTCAACAAAATGTGAGAGTGGAAAGGAAACATCAACATATCTTGAACGTGGCTCGGGCTTTGAGATTTCAAGGTAGATTACCTATTAAATTTTGGAGGGAGTGTACATTATTGACGGCTTGTTATTTTATTAATTGTACAAGTCCTCTCCTTCAAAATAAAACTCCGTATGAGATGTTGTTTGGTAAAATCCCATCTTATAAGTCTATTTGGGTTTTTGGGTGTTTATGTTATGCACATAATCAATGGAGTAAGGGTGATAAATTTGAATCACAAACTCAAAAATGTGTTTTTCTTGGTTATCCATTTTGAAAAAAGGGGTGGCAATTGTTTGATTTAGAGACTTGGAAATTTGTTGTGTCTCAAGATGTAAAATTTCATGAATGGGTTTTTCCGTTTAGTAAGGAATTGAAAGAGAATTTGTTGGCTTCTGAGGTGAATGGTGAGCTTGAATATGTTGAAATTGATGATGCATTTGATGAGTGGCAAATGGGGACTTTCGGTGGGGTGCATGAGAAGAGTGGACAACACCAAAGTGGCGAAGCAAGCTACTCCGCGGGTAGGCTGCGGGGGAAGGCAGTAGCCCGCAGAGGATGATCTACAGCAGCCGCAACCATACCAATCCGTGGGTAGGCCACAGGGGATAAAAGCAGATTGCGGGCAGGTCACGGAGGGCACTGTTCAGCAACCGCAACCAGACGACTCCGTGGGTAGGCTGCGGGGGATAGAAGCAGACCGTGGGCAGCCCGCGGAGGCCACTGTTCAGCAACCCCTTGGTCCGTTTAAGGACAATTTGGGGGTTGATTCAAGTGAAGAAGAATTGGGTCATGGGAAGCGGTAAAAATTTCCTTCGACAAAGCTTCGTGATTGTGTCACACATACTATTTGGAAAAATAAAGTCTCATCGGGGCCATCCGCAGAATTATCTTCCTCAAGTACTCCCTATTCTATAACCTATTTTGTGAATTATGATAGATTTTTCCGAAACATAGAAATTACTTTGTTGTAGTGACAAAGGCTTGAGTTCCAAGAACATTTCAAGAAGCAATGAGACATGAAGAGTGGAGGGATGCTATGACATCTGAAATAAAGGCATTAAAATACCAAGGTACTTGGACCTTGGAGACACTTCCGCCAAGGAAGAAAGCACTTGGAAGTAAGTGGGTGTACACCGAGAAGAGAGATGAAGCAGGAAACTTGCTTAGATTAAAAGCAAGGTTAGTTATTCTTGGCAATCATCAACATGAGGAAATAGATTATAATGAAACATTTGTTCCGGTGGAAAAAATGTCTACGGTACATATGTTTCTAGCTATAGCTGCAGTTAAAAATTGGGATGTGCATAATGCCTTTTTACATGGAGATTTGGAGGAGGAGATTTACATGAAAGTCCCACCGGGTTTTTAGAAAAATAACTCTGATAAAGTTTGCAAGATAAAAAAATCTTTGTGTATATGGTTTGAAGCAGGCTCCAAGATGTTGGTTTGAGAAACTGTCCACAAACCTCCCTTATTTGATGCAATTCGTACCTTTGGCTGTTTGTGTTTTGCTCATAATAAAAAAAAACCTGTGGAGATAAGTTTGCTAGCAAAAGTCGTAAATGTGTGTTCTTGGGTTGGGAAAAAGGGGTGGAGATTATATGATCTTGAGGCGAAAGAATTTTTTGTTTCTAGAGATGTTAAATTTATTGAATATTTTTTTCCATTTGGTTCTCCGGATGTTGTGATTAATACATCCGATGTATATGATACAAGTGAAGAGGTGCATGCTGATTTTGCTGAATTTTGTTTTGAGTGATGATGTGTGTGAGGTAGGGGTTGAGTCGTATGCTAAGGAGAGTTCTCAAGCGGTCGTTATAGGGGATTTCAATGACCAGCAGCAGTCACTACTAGAAAACAGCTGATTTACGAGGGAAATATTCCGTTGGTATGTCTTAAAAATCCGTCGGAAAGGCCAGTTTCCGACGGATTTCCGTCGGAACACGTTGTCGGAGACCCCTTTGTAGGAAATTTGGGTTATACCGAGGGATTTTCCGTCGGAAACGTCCTTACCGACGGAATTTAATTTCTCAGAACCTTAGTTTGACCAGAATTGAAGGTCCGTCGCAACGTTCCGACAGACTTAAATCCCTCGGAATATTCCAACCTTCCAACGGAATTTTCCGTTGGAATGTTCGCCTCTTCCGACGGATATTTCCGTCGTAAGATCCCCCCCTTTCCGAGGGAATATTCCGTCAGAAGGATGGAATATTCCGGGGATCTATGTCCGTCGGAAGATCCCCTTTTCCGAGGGATTATAATTTCGTCGCAATCTACCGACGGAAATGTCCGTCGGAACGTTTCTTCTTTGCGACAGAATTGGTTTCCGTCGGAACCTTGCGACGGAGTTAACGACGGCAATTTTCTATTTTGGCTATATATTTTCCTCTGGGACAAACCTGTAAATTCTTGCTTCTTATATTACTCACTGAATAATTTGTGCAAATATATATATATATATATATATATATATATATATATATATATATATATATATATATATATATATATATATACTAATTCCAATGTTTACAATAAACACTAAGTTAATCTAAAATTAGAACTAACAAACACTAAGTTCATCAATGCTATATAACAGCGCGAGAGCCCTAGCCAGCTCCACCAAAACCCGGGTCGTCGTCCCTGGGATCTCAAAATGGAGGTCGCACGTTGGAACATGGGTCATTGGCGTAACAACCCATCATCCTTTCTTCCAACCTCTTCTCCATTTCTTCCATTTGGGCTCGTACTTGGGCTTGAACTCGGGCTTCCATGTTGACTTCCATTTACTCCCGAAGATCCTGGACCCTGGATTCCATCTGATCCTGCATCTGAGAAACAAAGGAGGGCGTGTACTGCATGTAAGAGGTGGAAAGTCGGCGACCGATCTGGCTGCCATAGTACAGGTCAGTACTTTCGCCTAGTCCCTTCGCACGTCCTTTTTTGTTCCGACCATCCACTGTCTCCCAGTACAGCTCATTCGGAATCTTCTGAATTCTTTGAGTGCTAGCCGCCCTAACCCTCTTTTGGTAGGCCTCCTACAAGATAAACATATAAACGGGAACAAACGAGGTAGTAAGTTATACAAATAAGCTAAACCAAATTGAGCCAACTATGACCTATATGAACTATTCTTTGCCCATTTTCTATGTTTTTTACCAAATGAACTATTTCTTTCTCTAAACATGCATATTTTAGGTATTGTAAGGGGTTCATGACTTGAAATCACAAAAAACTACAAGTCCCTAAGGTTTGGGACGCATTTTGAGCATTAATAAACCAACTATGGCCTATATGACCTATTCTTTGCCCATTTTCTATGTTTTTGAGTAAATAAACTATTTTTTTTCTCTAAATATCTCTATTACAGGTATTCTAAGGGGTAAATTCCTTGAAATTCCAAAAAAATACAACTCCCTAACGTTTGGGACGCATTTTGGAGCCAAAATGAGCCAACTATGGCCTGTATGACTTATTCTTTGCCTATTTTCTATGTTTTTGACCAAATGAACTATTTTTTTCTCTAAACATGCATTTTTTTTGGTATTGTAAGGGGTAAATTCCTTGAAATGCCAAAAAGCTACAACTCCCTAAGGTTTGGGATGCATTTTGAGCATTAACGGACCAACTATGGCCTGTATGACTTATTCTTTGCCTATTTTCTATGTTTTTGACCAAATGAACTATTTTTTCTCTAAAAATGCATATTTTTGGTATTTTAAGGGGTTCATGACTTGAAATCACAAAAAACTACAACTCCCTAAGGTTTGGGACGCATTTTAAGCATTAATGGACCAACTATGGCCTGTATGACTTATTCTTTGCCTATTTTCTATGTTTTTGACCAAATGAACTATTTTTTTCTCTAAACATCTCTATTACAGGTATTATAAGGGGTAAATGCCTTGAAATGACAAAAAAATACAACTCCCTAAGGTTTGGGACGCATTTTGGAGCCAAAATGAGCCAACTATGGCCTGTATGACTTATTCTTTGCCTTTTTTCTATGTTTTTGACCAAATGAACTATTTTTTTCTCTAAACATGCATATTTTTGGTATTTTAAGGGGTTCATGACTTTAAATCACAAAAAACTACAACTCCCTAAGGTTTGGGACGCATTTTGAGCATTAATGGACCAACTATGGCCTGTGTGACTTATTCTTTGCCTATTTTCTATGTTTTTGACCAAATGAACTATTTTTTTCTCTAAAAATCTATATTACAGGTATTATAAGGGGTAAATGCCTTGAAATGACAAAAAAATACAACTCCCTAAGGTTTGGGGCGCATTTTGGAGCCAAAATGAGCCAACTATGGCCTATATAACTTATTATTTGCCTTTTGTATATGTTTTTGACCAAATGAACTATTTTTTTCTCTAAACATGCATATTTTTGGTATTTTAAGGGTTTCATGACTAGAAATCACAAAAAACTACAACTCCCTAAGGTTTGGGACGCATTTTGAGCATTAATGGACCAACTATAGCCTGTATGACTTATTATTTGCCTATTTTCTATGTTTTTGACCAAATGAACTATTTTTTTCTATAAACATGCATATTTTTGGTATTTTAAGGGGTTCATGCCTTGAAATGCCAAAAAAATACAACTCCCTAAGGATTGGGACGCGTTTTGAGCATTAATGGACCAACTATGGCCTATATGACTTATTCTTTGCCTATTTTCTATGTTTTTGACCAAACGAACTATTTTTTTTTTCTCTAAACATCTATATTACAGGTAGTATAAGGGGTACATGCCTTGAAATGCCAAAAAAATACAACTCCCTAAGGTTTGGGACGCATTTTGGATCCAAAATGAGCCAACTATGGCCTAAATGACCTATTCTTTTGCCCATTTTCTATGTTTTTTACCAAATGAACTATTTTTTTCTATAAACATGCATATTTTTGGTATTTTAAGGGGTTCATGACTTGAAATCACAAAAAAATACAACTCCCTAAAGTTTGGGACGCATTTGGAGCCAAATTGAACCAACTATGGCCTATATGACCTATTCCTTGCCTATTTACTACTTTTTCGACCAAATGAACTACTTCCTTATCTACACCTATTCATGAATAATGAACTAAGGAACAAAGTTTAGGGAATTTGTTACCGCAGTTTCCTGAGCTGTGGGGTTTACTGGCACCGTGCCTTTCCCAGGCAGCTCCTTGAAATGTGTCTTCAGAAACAGCTCAGGAGCTGTTGGTAGCTGGCTCTTGTTCTTCGCCGCCTTTGATACAAAAAAATAGGAATAATCGTTAACCATGTCAAACCCTTGTTACATTGAAATACACAAATATGTCTTGTAATATAAGATATTTTTAAATAAACTTACCATCCTTTTTGCATGTTGGGTAGCCGCCAACGAACCCTGAAAGTGGGTCCCTCGGACGGGATTTTCCATAGAACCGCCCCTTTGGTTCTTCTGGTTCTACGCCGACCTCTCCTTGTAAGTTGGATTTTTAGCAAAAATGTCCATCATCTCCTTGTGGAGCTCCGCACTCAACCAACTTGGCCTGGCACCTTTCATCTTGTGCGTGATGGTGTGGAACATGTCACGTAGGCGTGTGGCTACCCTCCTCCGAAATGTGATCTTCACTAGCTCGTCCATCTGAGGTGGCCATCTGAATTGTGCCTGCAAATGATAAAATATAAAAGTTATACACAAAACTAAATCAATACAATAGCTAAAACATGTATTAACCAAGACCAAAAAATATCATACGCTGAACAAGTTCCACCAGTGATCCTTCGTAGCTAGAGGAACTTCAGAGAAGTTCCTCCAAGGGGCTCGGTAGTATCCAGTAATCATACCGGATATCGCACTCCGAACCTTAGGATCATCAAACCTATAACAAACAGGAAACAACAATGTTAAACAAGTTCGAAAATAGTAATATAAGCCTTGTATCTCATCATCCATATCATGATATGTACTTACCACAGCGTAGTAGGGTCCAAACACGGGAGCTGTGACTCATCCTGTGGCTCGTCCTCTGACTCATCCCGTGGCCCATCTTCTGCAGGAGTGGATGGACCCGTTTGATCCTCACCCAAATCGGTGGACTCCGCTTCAATCATCTCCTCATCCTGGTCGTCGGTGAACAGGGCGCGGGAGGTCATTTTCTCTTTCCCCTTTACTTTTTTCGACGATTGCCCACTTTTTCCACCCGCCATGACTACCTGAATCAGATGTTAGTAAAATGACAAGATATTATAAATAAGGAATGTAGTGCAACGTAATATGGCTTTTATACAAACACTAAAAAGTTTTACATAAGCCTCATTAATATTTTGATTTTACAATAAGAAGCATACTTTTAAAGGAGATTAACATATTCTCCTATTCAGTACTCTCATCACTACTTTCACTACTAGAGTCATCACTACTATCATCTAATACTACATCGATGTCATCATCATCGTCACTATCACTAGAGCCGATACTAGATTCATCGTCTTCATCACTTGAGATCACAAAGCCATCGTCATCGTCTTCATCATCATCATCCATGGCGTAGTCTGGAATGTCACTCGGCGGGCAAAGCATTGCATGTAATGTTGTGGATGGTGATTGCAGAAACTCTAAGTCCACCGGAGCATCAACCACTGACCTTGCATGTGTTTTAAACACAGACCACCATTGAACTCGGTCCCGTTTCAGGCTAGGGTATGATGCGTAGTACACTTGAGCCACTTGGTAAGATGAAACAAATGGATCATATTTGGGGTATTTCTTAGTATGATTTACTTCGATTAGCTTGTATTATTCGTGTATGTTCATTCCCCTACCACAATCCATCCAATTGCACTTAAAAAAAATTGTCTTGTACTGTCTCTTGGGTCCCGTGTAGACAAGTTCAATTATGTCGTCTAAGATGCCGAAGTACTCTCCGCCATCCTCACTTGATACACACACACCATAATTCATGGTGGATTTGTGCTTGCCATGGGCATGTGTATGGAATTTAAATCCACCTACAAAAATCTGGCCCCAAGTACGAACTCGCCTGAGGGGACGCATGCACAACGCTCGCAAGACATCCGAATTTGGCTTCTCTTCGACCACCTATAAAGTGGTTGAATATCAACATCAAGGAACTTGAATTCAATGAATTGAAATGTAACATGTAAAATTCATTATTATTTCACGGTTACACCGCGTATATCACCTTGTGATGAAACCAATCAGAGAATTCAGTTTCGAAATTCTCCATGACATCTTCTCTACGCAAGAAAGGTCAAGTGCAAAGAATGTAGTCCTCAAACTTCCTACGAGGCCAAACACACAATGTAAATCTACAAAGTCATCATTGTAAATGATCGTAAATACAAATACACTGAATACCTGGGCCTAATATACCATTCGTATTCGCCAAGAATGCCGGTGTTTTGTAACACGAACAAATGTGCACACTCGAGTTCTTTGTCATCTAAGAACCGAGTTCTACCCTCATTTGACACACGACCACTGTCCTCTTTGAACAAATCTGGTATTTCAGCGTCGTCCGATGTGGACTCAACGTCGGCATTCACATTTTGACCAAGATCTCGATTTTTAGTGTCAATTGTCGACTGAAAGTAATTGGAGCAGAAGTTTGCTATCTCTTCAGTGAGATAAGCATTGCATATGGACCCTTCATCTCGAGCCTTGTTCCCAATATTCCGTTTCAAATGATTGAGGAACCTGCAATTACAGTTGTTATGTAACTGTATGAACAATTGATTAGGATGTAAAATAAAGGATGTGAAATAAGGGTATTTGATTTACCTTTCGAAGGGATACATCCACCTATATTGTACAGGACCACATAACTTCCCATCGTACGACAAATGTGTAGGCAAATGTTGCATGGAGTTAAAGAATGCAGGAGGGAAGATCTTCTCAAGCTTGTAGAGGATCTCAGGTATGTTTTTCTCCAATCGCTCCATGTCACTAACTGATGTTGTATAGCAACACAAGTCGCGGAAGAATTGGCTGATCTCTGTAATTGCATTCCAAATATGGCCAGGGAGCAATTCCCTCAAAGCTGTGGGAAACATTCTCTCCATGAACACGTGACATGGCTTTTCATTCCATAGAGCTTACACGCTTGCAAATCTACGCATCTGCTCAAATTGGAGGCGTAACCATCAGGGAACCGCAGCTGTTTAACCCACTCACACAAAACTTTTCTCTGAGCCTTGTCAAGAGCGAATGGAGCCTTTGGCATTACCTCTTTTCCTCTATCATCCTCTTGAAGATGAAGCTGGGGACATTTACAATATTTAGCAATGTCATTCTGAGCTAAAGGCGTGTCATACGTAAGCTTTTTCACATCCATTACAGTGTGAATTAACTGTTGAAAGAAGTTCTTCTCAATGTGCATGACATCTAAGTTGTGACGAATGAGGAGATGCTTCCAATATGGGAGCTCCCACAAGGTTCTTTGCTTCCAATATGGGAGCTCCCACATTGTCTTTTCATGCACATTGAGGGAGGCAAGTTATAAGGGGTCAAAATGACAGGCCAACAAGAATATTGACCCCCAAACTTAACATGAGGAGCAAAACCATCTGTACACAAGCTAAGTCTCACATTACGAGGCTCAGAAGCAAACTCTGGAAACCGACAATCGAGGTGCTTCCAAGCTGCGCTGTCACTAGGGTGTGCCATTGTGCCTTGAACTCTAGGATTTTTCGAATGCCATGTCATTTCCTCCGGAATGTTCTTCGTTGCAAACAGTCTTTGCAACCTGGGTGTGATCGGGAAATAAATAGAACATTCAAAGGCATTAAGCTACCTTTGGAAGTCTGCTTGTATCGATCGCTGCCACACACCCTGCATTCAGACAACTAAGCATCATCTTTCCAAAACAACATACACCCTTTCGAGCACGCATGAATCTTTTGATGGGACAGTTCCAACCCCTTAACAATCTTCTTCACCTCGTAGAAAGTGTCGGCCATATGATTGTTGTTCGGAATCGCCTCAATTAGCAAAGAAGCAAACCCATCAACACATCTGTGAGGCAAATTATACTCACATTTGAGACTAGTGATTCTAGCGGCCATCTCTAACACAAACAAAGAACTCCCTTCGTATAATGGCCTTTCAGAAGCCTTCAACAAATCCAGAAAATGCTTAGCAGTTGCATTAGGCTCCTCCTCTGATGAAACACTAGCCTCCTCGGAATGCCCCTGATCTTGACTATGACCAAAAGCATCCAAAACCATGTCAAGATATTCATTGGACCGCCGTTCGGGAACTCCCGGATACCCCTCCCTGGATTACTACTCTCGGGATGATCTCTGACGTACTGAATGAATTCATCAACTCCTTTCACGAAATCTGGATTAATACTTTGCCCAATCGTCCTTTTATACATCCAGCTACGTTCTCTTCGTTTCATGATTACAACTTCTACACAGCTCACGCATATGTACAATCACATTAGTCATGAACGGTATTTCGCAGTCATTATCCACCACAGCGTTATGGAAATGCAAATGAGATTTGAAATGCATCCAAAGGGTCCTTATCACTCCAACCTAACCCATCCTTGTACGTTTATTCTCACTAGTGAATGTAACCCAGGTTTTCAATTCTATGGAAAATCCGCCAGCATTTCCCTATAGTTCTCCAAGTACACGATGTAGGTGATTATACACACCTACATATGTACCTAGAGAACACAGTAGAGAAGTGCATGAAAAGGTAGGATTTTCCCTAGAATAAAAACAAGGCTTACATTCACCACCTAAGTGAGAATAAGCGTACAAGGACATTCCCAACCGAGGACTATTCAAGACATACTCCTAATGTGTATGCCTTGAACGGGTATCTAGGCATATGATTATGCAAATGATTCATTTATTATAATATATATATATATAAAAACTAACTTGCATTACATTAAACTAACAAATATATTATAATTTATCTAAAGAAAACTAACATATCATAATATCATAATATTCAAATAAACCAATCAAACAAAACCAAACTACACTAAAATATCATTATATTAAACCAAAATAAGATACATTATATAAATTAAACTAAACTAAGCTACAATATATTAAACTAAAGTAATGTAACATACATGATATTAAACTAAACCAAACCAACCTACATTATAATAAATTAAACAAAACTAAACAACATTATATTATGATAAAGTAAGCTAACATACATTATATTAATCTAAACTAAACTAAACCAACATACATTATTATATTAAACTAAACCAAACTAAACTAACCTATTATAATACAACTAAACTAAACTAACATATTATCCTAAACTATACCAAACTAAAGTAACGTGTTATAATAAAGTAATTAAAAACTATACTTATATTAACTAAACTAATCTAACATATTATAACACAAGCACATTCATTTAAAATATTTCAACAAATTGTAAATACAATAACTAAAAACAATAATAAACTACCATATATCTACACACCATTAGGATTTAACATGCCAAGTATGTACTAAATTTATAAATTTAGCTTTAAAATAATGTCTAACCTGTAGATCTGAGTTTGTAATTGCTAAATAAACAATGCAATACACAAAACCTACAAATCTTCAAATTTAACACAAAAAATTAACACCAAACAAAAGCATAAACTACATTTATGATTTAAGCTTGAATACTTAACTAAAAAAAAAACAGAAAAGCAAACAAACTACCTGCTGGCGGCGGCGGCTGGTCGTGGTTGTTGCAGACTCGCCGGCCACTTAAGCCCTAGGTGAAAACTCCCGTACACCCTAGGTGAAAGGTGGTGGTTAGGGTTTGAAGGAAAAAAAAAATTAAAAAAAATTACCAAAACCCTTACCGGCGGTGAGGCGGCAGCAGAGGGGGCCGTTGTGGCGGCGGCGACGGCGTGCCTTTCTCTCTCTTCCTCTTTCTCCTTCTCCCTTTCTCTTCCTCCTCCCTTTCTGTCTCTTCCGCTTCCTCTCTCTTCCCCTTTCTTCCTCTTCCTCTTTCTCCCTCCTCCTCTTTCTCCCTCTTCCTCTTCTCTCTCTTCTTCTTCCTCTTCTTGGTTTGCCTTTTCCTTCTCTCTCTTCCCTTCGTTTATTTTTTCTGTTTTCGCTTCTGTACAGAAGTCAGAATGGTTGCGTTTTTTTATTTCTCGCAGCTTCCGATGATCCGTCGGAACTTGTGATTTCCAAGGGAATTAATTCCGTCGGAACACACTCCGAGGGAATATTCCGTCGAAACTTAAATATTTCGAGGGAAATATATTCCGTCGGAAAGTTTCCGAGGGATTATTCTGTCGGTAGGGTACCTTTCCGATGAATTTTTCCTACAAAGTCAATTTCCCTCAAAAATTTTGAATTTTCCGAGGGAATTAAATTCCGTCGGAAGATATCCCTCGGAAATAAGCCTATTTCTAGTAGTGAGTCAGCGTATGCTGGATCAGACCCCAGCAGCATGCTCCCAGTGTATGATCGGCCCACTAGTTCAGCTACGGACTCTGGCGGTGATCAGTCCGCGCTACTGCCTGGTTCTACCCATTACACTGGAGATGCTACGGGCGATGGCACTCAACAGCAGCCCTCTCCTACTGTATATGTTGATCAGCAGCACATAGGGGCTGATATGGGTTGTGGTTTTAGGTAGAAATTTCCGTTAGTTAAGCTTCGGGATTTTGTTACGCATATAGTGTTTGCTAATAGTACGTCTCACTCTGCTCCGTCTTCCGATCATGATTCAGGTACCCTGTATCTCTTAGCACACTATATAAATTATGACAATTTTTCTGTAAATTATCGAAAGTTTATTACAGCTATTGTTCAGGGAAAAGATCCAAAGTCGTTTAAAGAAGCTATACAATCTAAAGGATGGAAAAAATCAATGCAAGAGGAAATTAAAGCTCTAGAAAACAATGGTACATGGAGTTTAGAGCCTCTTCCTCTAGGTAAACGAGCTCTTGGAAGCCAATGGGTCGAAAAGACCAAGTTTCTGTCGAATGGTGATATTGAGAGATTAAAGTCTCGGTTGGTAGTATTTGGCAACCATCAGTAGGAAAGGACTTATTACACTGAAACTTTTGCTCCAGTTGCCATGACGACAGTTCGGACTTTTCTTGCTATTGCGACATCTAAAATTATTGGGAGTTGCACCAAATGGATGTCCATAATGCCTTTCTACACGGTGATCTTGATGAAGAAGTGTACATGAAGTTGCCTCCCGGGTTTGAAAGCTCGGATCCTTCCGTAGTCTGTAGATTGAGAAAGTTGTTGTACGGCTTAAAGCAAGCTCCTCGATGTTGGTTCACAAAGCTTCTGTCAGCTTTGAAAGAGTATGGTTTTCTTCAATCCTATTCAGATTACTCTTTGTTTACATTTACTAAGGCTCATGTTAAAATTAACGTCTTAGTTTATGTTGATGATCTCATTGTCTCTGGTAATGATTTCGCTGCGATAAGCTCTTTCAAAGCCTATCTCAGTGATTGTTTCAAGATGAAGGACTTGGATCCTTTGAAATATTTTTTTAGTATAGAAGTTCCCCATAGTTCTGCAGGTATGTTCTTGTGTCAACAGAAGTACACACTTGACATTATTTTTGAAGCAGGTTTGTTAGGAGCTAGGCCGAGTGGTATTCCCATAGAGCAGAATCATAGACTCGGCTTAGCCATTGGAGAGCTTCTTGAAGACCTGGAAGCCTATCGTAGTCTTGTGGGTCGTTTGATATACCTTGTTGTTACTCGTCCTGATTTGGCATTCTCAGTTCATATTTTGTCTCAGTTCATGCAAGAACCTTGTTGTGAGCATTGGGATGCGGCTCTGAGAGTCGTTCGGTACTTGAAGGGTACTCCGAGACATGGAATATTGTTAAGTGCAGATTGTAATTTGACCTTGCAAGGATGGTGTGATTTGGACTGGACGGTTTATCCTATCACATGTCGTTCTCTCATAGGTTAGCTCGTCTTTCTAGGAAAATCTCCTATATCTTGGAAAACAAAGAAGCAGCATACGGTGTATAAAATACAAAGGTCTATGGCTACTATAACTTGTGAGTTAAAGTGGCTAAAAGCTTTGTTGTTGAGCTTGGGTGTGAATCATCCGAAAGCAATTAAGTTGTTTTGTGATAGGGAGTCTGCGCTACATATTGCAAACAATCCGGTTTTTCATGAACGAACAAAGCACATTGAGGTTGACTGTCACTTTTTTCGGGTTGCAATTAATGAAGGTTTGATTTCTCCGTCGCATGTTTCGACTAATTCTCAATTAGCCGACGTTTTTACTAAGGCACTTGGCAAGACTCAGTTTGATTTTCTTATCTCCAAGTTAGGCATTCATGAACCTCATGCTCTAACTTGAGGGGGATATTGAGAATATTTTGTGTATATCTCATAGAATATTTGTTACGATATTTTAGGTGATTATCTTGTAATTTAGGTAGTTGCCTAATTTCCTAGTTTATCTCTGATTCTAGGTTTAGGTTCCTTTGTAACTCATATATATGTTTGGCATGTGCCTAATGAGAAGTTAAGCCGTATTTGTGCAAGTTTCTACATGGGTCAATGCTGGAAAGTTTGATCAATGGAGGAAATCCGGCCATAGATAGTATTTTACGGCATTTTTATTAGGTAGTTTCTTACAACATTTTTTTATTAGATAGTTTCTCACATAATTTGAATTTTAGTAGGTAGTTTTTCACAAAATGTCCAACTTTTTTTTGTGTCAGTGTAATTTTCTTTTCCTTTTACTCTCAGCTTTACAAGTATTCAGTTTTGTATTGTTTGTCTCTTTGTATTAGCTGTACCAATGAGAGAATCTAGGGATTAGCTAGCATCAGGGTGCTCCCATATACTCCCTCCGTTTTTTTTAATGCATTACTTTCCTTTTATGGATGGTATTTTTTTTTAAATGCATTACTTCCTTATTTGGTAACTTTATACTATATTTTATTCTCTCTTACTTTAAATCCCACTTAAATTATTTTACCATTTCTCTCTCTCCTTTATGGTCCCCACTTATATAATAAAAATATTTACTGTCTCTCATATTTTTTCTCCTTCATGGTCCCCATCTAACTTTTACTATAATAAATTATTCACCCACTCATAATATTATATTACTCTTCTAAAATTTCGTGCATCACCAAGTGATGCAATAAAAAAACGAAGGGAGTAAATATGTAATGCTAGACCCTATTTTGAATGACACAAAAGTATTTGACTGTGCCTCAAACTCTTCTCGAATTTCCCATCTCTATTTCTTCTTTCAAGAGCTTTATTTTGCTCTTCAGTTTGAACTAATAGTATATGAACAGCTTAAAAAAAAAGGGATGAATATAATGCACAAATCAAAGTACTCGATCGATCCGTATATATGATGATCTTTAATGTATATGGAGATTACCGATTTAGGAAGTAAGTATTAACACAAAGTACGTACATACGATAAAGTCATGATTGAAAATAAAAAATAAATAAGCACGAAAGCTATTGAAGTGATCCATTATTATACGATAATACGACATACAACATTATTATATAGTCCATAAGATAATTATGCATATAGTACAATAAAGGGAGTCTGATATGCATTATTACATAGTCCGATAATAATGCATATAATACAATAAAGGGGTCGATCTCTATGAAACTCAACAAAGATCCTTCTCTATTATCAGAATCACCATTATTTATGAATTAATTAAAGAGGGCACACTAGGCGAGTACTCGGCACTGCAACGAGTCGACTCGCCCTAGAAATAGTGAGTCCAAAAGTTTCATCTGTCCTAAGTTCACTTGGCTTCATCCCATCAGGGAGTTCCCACGTAAAACAATGCAGTAAGTTCACCGCGCACAACTCTAGCGTGTATAGCGCAAGCCCCATCCCGGGGCAAGACTGCCTACCCGACCCGAATGGTATTAACTCAAAATTAGCTCCCTTAATATTGGGTGCACCCTCTTCAAGGAACCTTCCAGGTTTGAACATGTCTGCATCAGACCACGAGTTTGGGTCTCGTCCAATAGCCCATGTATTGACCACGACTCGTGATTGTTTAGGAATATAGTACCCTCCAATTACCGCATCATGTGAAGTTGCATGAAGTAGGAGGGAGACTGGTGGGTGCAACCGTAGGGTCTCTTTTATGCAACACCGAAAGTAAGGGAGCTTATCTAGATCCGAGTCATCGGGCTTTCGGGTCAAGCCAGCCACATTTGCTAGTTCATTTTGGACCCGTTTCATGTCATCGGGGTTGCGTAGTAACTCAGTCATTGCCCATTCTACCGTCCATGCTACTGTCTCCGTAGCACCAAATGTCACATCCTGTATAATAATGGTTAAGTGGCCAAGATTATTTAGATTACTTGTGCGCAACCATATATAGATTGTTGAATTTAGGGCAAAATATATCTACTGTAATATGTTATTTGAGTATAAAGTCATGCCAATTTTGTTGATCTATTAACATCACTAATTTGACTTGTGTTAAGAAATAATTTTTATTATTAAATATGTGAAAGTGCACACCTTACTCAATTATATTTTTTTGAAAGAATCTTATTCATCTCTTGGAATCGGGAGAGAAGTTCTAACCACTTGAACTATCCCTCACTCTCATCTTACTCAATTATATGAGTACGCATAACTAACCTTTGCTAAAAAGCTTGATAATTGCAAATTAAACTAATGATAAATATAACATTTAATAATAACTTGCAATGTGCATCATATTATTAAGTAATAATGATAGAGTTGGAACAGAGTTGGAACGTTAAATAATGACTCTAAGGAGCTTAGTAAAATATAGGGATTAAAGAGAATGCATGACGACGAAAATGATTAGTATAAAATACAAAGGTTAGAGTATGAAACGTGGCACAAAATTTAAAACAATAATTAACGTTTCCTCCATTAAATTTTGTTATTTTTATTTGAAATCTTTCTTGTACCAGGCATGCATGCACTCAGGTTTAACTTTACACCTTTTCACATAGTTGCTTACCACGTTAATAAAATGCTCCCTTATACACAACCTTATTTATACTCAACCTTTGACTTAAATATTTAACTTATGTATAATATATAAATGTTATCATGTAATATGTTATTGGATTTGTCATCATGTCTACTTTTATAACAAATTTTTTTGTTAATTTCTTAAATAAAATTTAATTAAAAATATTGATGGTCAAATCTGTGCCTCATCAAATATGCAAAATCAAGTGATGCATTTAAAAAACAAAGAGAGGGAGTACCATGCATACACCCCTTATACATTATTTTTTCATGCTTAAGTAAAAAATTAAAATTAGGGTGCGTATACTTACCATGATGATGGCTTTGATGTTATCCCTAGTAAGCTTTAGAGAATTTGTGGAATCTTCCGGTTCATTAATTTTCCCATCTTCATTGTAAAAGTTTAACAACTCATCTACTATATCAAAACTTCTTAAACTTTATTGTCTTCTTTGTAATGTCCATTATTAAGCGTCTTCTTTTTTATATGACTATCAATAATTGGATCAAAGAACCCGTCCAAATCGCTCTGGGCCTTTACAAGTCGTTCATTGAGCCCATTTGGGTCAGCCCAAGTGAGAAATGGGATAAAGTCCGCAATGTTCAAAGCTCCAAAGAGCTGGGAAAGCTCCTGAAGTACGGCAAGGAACTCATCCTGCCTTTCGGACAAGTTAGACCCTTATGCAGCTCGGTAGATAACATTCTTGGTAAGATGAAAAACGTGCTCCCCAACATTCACCGGAGACCCGGCCCGGCCTGATAAAACCCGAACAATGTGATTTACCTCACTGCGGACCGACTCCCACGTTGTTGTCCGTTTGCGGCTAAAGAGCCGCATGACGGACAGCTTGCGCATCCTGCGCTAGAAGGGGGTTCAATGCTCGAAAACCATACCAACCTCGCCGTAGGTGAGGTAATTGATGGCAATTGTTTTGGGCCGATTGGAGAAAATAGTGTCATGGACTTAGAGGACTTGTTTAGCCTCCTCCGGGCCAATGACCACTATCACGTGGACGGAACCCATTTTGAGGTGGAATAGCCCGCCGTAATGCTTGGCTAACTTGGCTAGACCACGGTGGTTCAGCCGCTTCGCCATCATTATGTTGCCGATGATGGGCAGGCCCCACGGGCCTGGTGGGTATGGTTTCCGCCTTAGCCTTGATATGATATCCAATATTAACATTGGTACAAGAAAAAATATGAAAATTGACCTCAATTCAGAAACTAGCTGCTCATGCATTTTTATTCTATTTTTTGTTTTGGTGGCTACTAGTTACGAAGGTTGGTATTAATTTGTTTTTGGAATTGAAATGTTTCTGATGAGGGTAATGTGCTGATGAGGGTATTAATTAGTTACGAGGGTTATATATATATACATATATATATATACAGGGTCGAGATCCGGTAAGAACAACCTCTTATGTGAAAATTCATCCCATATGTGAGAACAAATCTCATTCATTAGATTGTATTTATCCAACAGCTGAGATTGTTCCACTAATAATGGCAATAATGTAATTCTGAAAATAAACAAATCAGCCCCAAATCCCATACTATTTTGTATACTCCTCTTTCTCTCTCTTCAAAGTTTGAAGGTGGGATTTGATTTCTCTTATTCTTCTTCGCTGCTGCATAATTTCTAAGTAGTATTTGATTTCTCTTATTCGAATTTCTCTTAATTTGATTTTAATTTTGATAATTTCAATTGAATTCCCAAACTTCTTGTTCTGATTTTTGTAATTTTGATAATTTCAAATCATCTTCTTCCAATTTTGATAAGTTCAATCATAATTTCGATTTTACCGACCTCACTTGCCTTGCTCGTGAATCTCAATGTAAGTTTCCGGAATTTGATGAATTTTCATTTAACAATTTTAATTTTTTGTGGATCTAGTTTTCGAATTTGTTACGGTGAATGAAATTGAAGCATTATTTGAGTTATTCAAAGAATGGAGTTGTACAATCATTGACAATGGCTTAATTTTTATTCCGAATTAAATTCAGTATTATATTTATGGTCAGAATATTCATTACAATGTTCTTATTTACGAATGATGTTATTATGCTCCTATGTTATTAGGTTCTTATTTGCAATCAAATTTAAGATGAGCAAATAAATTGAAAATGAGCAAACCTAAATATGTGTAATAATATAGAAAAAATATAATGAGCATGGCTTCTCTTAACTTACAAGTTGCCAGCCACTTGAAATTCTAATAATAAACCAATTACAGAGTACTATTGTCGGTTTTGGTGCAATGTTTGGTGCTTTATTATAGATGTACTACTGTCGGTTTCTATTGCTATGATTTCATATGGATACATTGCAAATATCTATAATCTTTGTTTTTGCATTCATGTTTAATAGTAGTGATTAAAGATTGTAGTTGATGGAGGTGGTATAGGCAGTCATGTTCAATGGTATTTGAAATAGTGATATCATTGTTGCATCTTGTTGTTGTTGCTAGGATAGTTTGTTTTGTTGGGGTTGTGCTTCCTAAATACTTATTTGCTCATTTCACAAATGAGCACTGAGTTATTTGCTCATTTGATGAGCATTCAATTATTTATTCATTTCCTAAATATGTGAAATAATATAGAAAAATATAATGACCAAATATAATTAAAATGAGCAAATACCAAAAAAAAAAATTAGCAAATACAAAAATGAGCAATTGAGGAAAATAAGCTAGTGATGGTAGGGTGCAAGGAATAGTGGCGGTGGCAGGGGAGTGAGAGTGACACAAGGTTGTGGTGATGTTGTTGGTTGTGGTCGGGTGCAGAGGCAGAGAAAGGAGATAGAGTTTGGTGGTCGTGGTGATGGTATGGTGTAAAGAAAATGGTGAGAAATGACAAAAATCAAATATATCATAATTAGTAAAAATTAAATTGGGAGCTCTTACATGTCATACTTTGTAGTATACAACATAGTCTACCTTCTGCTATTCAACCCCTTATTCTGCCCTCCTGCTACTGCTCCCTAACTGCTGCCACCCTTCTACTGCTCCCCCTCTTCTCTTATTTAGTTTTCTATTTTACTGTGTTATTGACTTGCTATATTTTCTACTTTATTATGTTCTTAACTTTATTTTTGTAATATTCTGCAGAAATGATTAGCAACAACAAGCAGTGTAATAGTAGAATAACAACAAACAGTGTAATAGTAGAACAAAACAAGAGGTAGAAGTGCAAAAAGGCTCAAGGGAAAAAAAGAAAAGGTTGTAGAACAAAACCAGAAAAAGAAGAGATTATGTAGAGGTTGTGGTGAATTGAGTCATCATGATATTAGAAATTGTCCAAAAAAAGTGTAATGATAACTTTATATAAATATAAGATTTAATATTTTTGGCACATCTCCTCATTATTTATTAAACATTTATAAATTTTGTGTTTTAAATTTTGTTAACATTTTGTTGATTTTATATTTCTTAACAGAATCAATTACTTACTCATTTGGAAAATGAGCAATCAATTTTTTACTCATTTAGAAAATGAGCAAATAGTTATTTGCTCATTTGTCAAATGAGCAAATACTTAGTTGCTAATTTAACAAATGAGCAAAAACTTAGTTGCTCATTTATCAAATGAGCAAACAGTTAGTTTCTCATTTGTCAAATGAGCAAACAGTTAGTTGCTCATTTGTCAAATGAGCAAAATTTATTTTTAATCATTCATTAAATAAATAAGCATTTCTTTGCTCATTTGTCAAATGAGCAAATTATTCTTTGCTCAATTGTCCAATGAGCAAATTATTCTTTGCTCATTTGTCAAATGAGCAATTTGTTCTTTGTTCATTTTTCAAATGAGTTAATTATTCTTTGCTCATTTGTCAAATGAGCAAATTATTCTTTGTTGATTTTTCAAATGAGCAAAAACTTAGTTGCTCATTTGTCAAATGAGCAAAGAATAATTTGCTCCACCCTTGAGCAAATAATTGTTCTTTGTTTATTTGCTCAAATAAGCAAATATTTATTTACTCATTTGTCAATTGAGAAAATAGTTCGTTGCTCATTTGTAAATCAACAAATAGTTCAAATAAACGGTAGGTATAAATGACTAAGTATTTTAGGTAAACACAAAACATCCAATTTAAATATAACCAATACAAAAGTCACCATAATCAAAAGTCACCATTTTTACATCATTCAAAAAATAACAATTTACAAGTTGATTAAATCATTGTTTTTCTACTTCCCTAAACTTAGAAAGCTATATCAACACCTTAATCAACACTACACCAAGAAAAATATTGAGGTTACACAAACAAGTAGCCTTTTCTTCTTAAGCTTTTTCTTCTTCACCCTTTTCTTCTTCAACTTTTTCTTCTTCACTCTTAACATAAACTTTCTTCTGCCTTTTCTTCTTTTAAGGAATTTCTTTAACGGATTGAATTGTGTTTATTTCACTTGAAATTATTGCCAAGGTGTACTTCACACGAAGTTTTTCTATGATTATCACCTGTAAGAAATAGAAAAGAAAAAATAAAACAAGAAAATTTTAAAAAATATAAATGCATGAAGGAGGGTGAAGCACGAAGCAGAAAAATAGAATAAGTAATAAAAACCCAAATTCTGATTCTTTTACAGTTATTTTAAAAGAAAAGTAGATTGAAATCTTGCTAATGAGCAATCAATTACTTGATATGAAGCATACTTGATATGTAAGCCAAGACTATTTCAAAGTTCACTGGGTTCACTGAACTTTGGCTCAATTGCTCTACAGTTTATATTCCAAGTTTCAGCCGAGTTGGAAAAGGGAAGGTGGATGACTGGTGTGCAAGGTCACTCAGAACCATCTACTACTTATATTGGCCATAAACAGAATTCAATAAAAGAGGAAAATGTCATCATTAAAGCAAAGAATAATTTGCTCATTTGAAAAATGAGCAAATAATTACTTGCTCATTTGAAAAATGAGCAAAATATTTGCTCATGGGGATAGTGTATTGCAAATTATTTGCAATTTAACTGTCTTTTCTTCTTGAATAGTGTATTGTAATCTAATGTAATATTAGAAGTTGTGGAAATTTATGTCCTGTTTTTTTTAATTGTTGAAATGTTAGTGCAAAGCCTCTACTTCAAGAGAAAATGAACCAGAGTAGGAAGGTGCCTTAGTGTGCTACCTTCTCTGCTATGCATAAGCAGATAGAAGCTTGGAAGATTTCACTTATCAAGGATGCATAATCCATAGCCTAGAGCACTAGTTTAGTTCTTCTCTCTTTAACTACTTAAATGTGCTTACCAACTTTAACATTGAAAGTGTAGCGCTTCCTAAAGACCTTACATTTAACAAATGGAAACTTTACAATTTGTTCCTTTCTTGGTTAACTATCAAATAACAGTGCAAGAACTTTCACAAGAAGTCTAAGCACATGGAATCACTTATATAAGGAACTTGCAACCAGGGAAACAAAATATGGTGAAGATCTCTACTACACAGCTCAATTGATTCCCTGAGAAACTGCAACCAGGGAAACAAAAGATGATAACTACAAAATAGCATACATTTATGCTGCTGCTTATCAATCGATTCCTTATTTGTGTATTATTAGTACTTTTGCCGCATTACTAAAAACAACAGCATGTTAGTGTCATATTCATTTAAACAAGATGCTTGGTGCTTATGGTAGCAGCATGTGAGTACTCATATATCACTACACAGACATATTAATGCATAATGATTGAAGCCCAAATACACATTACAAGACAAGTGTATATTGTATAGAATTAAGGCAATAAATTATGATACTTCTACATGACATATCAAACATCTTAGTGTGCATCAAACATCTTTGGGAGTATTAAATAAGAAGATCATCAATTAAATATGTACTATATTTGAAATTGATAAAATTATAGGATTCATTGGGGAATATTGTCAAACACTTAGTGTGCATCAAAATTTAAGCACAAATTAGTGAAATGCAAGTACCAAAATTGACAAAATCAATCTCTATAACCATTCATAACCTCAGAAATTATAAATAAAAGTTCGAATTACACTATAAAGAACCCTAAATTAACAAAATCAATTAACGATAAACTAGTGAAATTGAAATCAATCTGTAGCCAAATTACTTTGTATGTTCATAGGAACGAAACCTAAATTGCTCGCAAAAACACTCTTCTAAAAATTTCCTCACATTAATTAAGACTAGATTATGGGAAATAAATTCTATTTTAATAGTTTCGTCCAAACATCGGGTTTTGTTTAGCAATCAAATATGGCATAATTATCAATGTAATTGTCCAACAATTTGAACTCTAAATTGAGCATACTGACAATTAAGTTAACGAAAACCTAGATTGTGAAATTGATATTTAAAAAAAGTATCTTACCTAAGAAGCTGCTTCAATGGAGGAGGAAAGCTCACATGCCGCTTCAACGAATAATTCAATGGAGTAGAGAAAGAGAGAGAGGGGTACAGTGAAAAAACTACGAAGGGGGCGAAATTAAACATTAGAGGGGGTTTTTTTTACCGGGATTAATTGTTGCCGTTGGATGTAATTGATCCAACGGTTATAATGAGTCCTCACATATAAAAAGGTTCTCACATAAGGGATGTGTTCTCACAAGATCTCATTTCTATATATATAATATATATATATCAATGTTGCAGGTTTCAGGTTATCACAAAGTCAGCAATCTGGTTCTAAGTAACTAAAAGAAGTCAAATGAAGATTTTTTCAAGGAATATTCCAAGAGTATCCCAATTGAATAAGTCAAAAGGGGGTGCCAAAAGAATCGGAACCATGAGCCCCAGCTTGCCGTTGATGAAGACTAATTCAAACTGTAATGAATAAGTGCAAAAGGAGAATGGCAAGGAAATCGAAACTACTCCAGCCAACTAACTCCGGATTCCACAGAATCGTTAAAGCCTTTCAAAAATGATTCTTTTATTATAAATAGGAAGCTAATTCATTGTACAGAGGAATCACAAATATTCAAGCCTTAGCATTAATAGAAATTAGCAATTATTAGCAACAATTAGTATCGTTACAAATCTGTTCATAACCTATAGTGTACTTGTATCAACCTATCTACCTATTGGATTGGTGGACTCATAGCCACCCGCAGTTTTCTGCGTCATCATCTTGTGTCTCTTCTTCCTTTTCCCCTTAGCTCATTTTCTGCATATCATTTACTTTCATTCCTAGAACCTGTATTGTCATTTGCATCCTCATTAATCTAGTTGTGGTCCAATCGAGCCTGATCTTATCTGGCAATCAGATTTTTTACGTAAGCATAATTCATATCAAGTATATCATTTTCATTTTCAAGTATTTAAGTCATCTAATACTTTTTTTTTTTGACAAGAACTTGTCTAATACTAGGGGATTGCTATTAGGTATAAATGAAAATTTATGAAATGAAATATAATCTCTTACTGTTCAGTATCGTTGTAGTTATTAATTATTTTTTTTAATGATATATTTTATAGGAAAGATTAAAAATTAGTTAAATTCATTATTCGTAAAATCATCATGATTTAGAATTCATTAAAAAAAAAAAAGTTGCAAAACCCTTTTTTGGCTTCTTGGTTTTGCTTAAATAAAACAGAAAATTAACAAAGAGGAAAAAATGAAAACGAATGGGCCGTAAATAACTAGCTTACGGCTTGTACCATGTACAGAAAGTTTACTTTTGCTTATACTACGTTGTATAACAGGGGAATAGAGAAGAAAAAAAAAAACTCCATAACGTTTTTTATATCAATTTTTTAAAGATCAGCAACCTTTGATTTTGAACCTCCCAAGTGGAATGTAACATGTAGCACTAGTGGTATGTAATTTTAAATAATACTCATTAGGTACATAAAGGTGTTAATTCGGATAATCAGATGGAATTTGGGTTGACCCATCATAACGAATCAAGCCTAATTAAAGTCGAGTTAAGATATGTCAGGTCAAGGTCGGGTCAATTTCAAACAAGTTTATATTCGGCTCGGATAAATTTGGATCAGGTTCAAAATGGGTTTGACCGGGTTAATTAGGTCTGATAACTTTGGGTTAGGTTGATTTCAATTCAAATGATTTCAGTTGGGTTAAGTTCAATTTGATTAAAGGTTGATTCAATATTTGGTCAATTTTGATTCAAATCTTTTTCGTGTTTGGCTAAATTTTGGTCGGGTTGACCAAATTCAATATTCAAATAAGGTTATTTTTTATAACCTAATTATTGGGACGATATCAGGTCATTAATGTGTCATTTTTCATACTGTATCATTAATTTTACGGGGTATTTGTTTTTTCATTAGATCAGTTCTTGTGTTATTTTATCTTTTAAGCAATATTTTATTCGAATTATCGATGACTTATTACACCTATATAAGTGAGACGATGAGTGATGAACTAGTGACAGACTGATAGATGATAGCCATATATGGTGATATAGACACAAAAGAATGTCATCTTCTTAAGATTATTATTACTCTTCAACCGTACGGGCGGTTTTAGGCAAGTTTAGAGTGGTCGACGGAACATGGCCCCCAAATTATAGGGGTCCCAAATTTTAGATATATTTATATTTGTCTCACATAATTACTTATCAGTGTAGTTTTTACAGTGGTGCGGAATGCTTATGTTGTCAATTGCAATGCAGGTTTGAGTCTTTCTGTCAACAATATTTTTTGGCCCCTTTTAATACATTGACTCTTTGATAGTTGTGCGTTGTGCGTTTATATGCACTGAATATGAATCAATCAATAACATAATATTAAAACAGACACTAAAAATGACACGTGTCATTTTCTGGTGCTTTTTTTCCCTCCAAAACTCCCCCTCCCTTTTTAAAAAAATCTTTTATTTTTGGAATATTTGTATAATACAAATATAATAATATTATTCCTAGTTTTATATATTATCTTTATAATAATTGTATTCCTTTTTATTTCATGTTTTATTTACTTAAAATTAGTTACACAAGATTTTTGAGATCTTTTAATTAAGGGAGAATAAGCTGTAATTTAGAAGGGTGGAGAGTACAAAATAACGAAGCCAAAATACAATATTAATATTTGAATTGCCATTATATAGAGTTGTACAATAGTAGGGCTTAATGAAAAAAAAAAACATTTCTATTCATGATGTTGATTTAAAATCTTATGAAATAATACTAATTTAGTTAGTTTTCTATTAAATATTTCTGTAATAATTTTACCAACTTATAACCTTTTTTTCCTTCAAAAAATCTATTAACTATTACTAAAACAGGTCATGCTTACATCGATCATTTTTATTTTTTTTGAAATAAATCTATCATTTTAGACATATGTCAAACTATCATTAAAAAATATATCGCCAATACCATATATGATGTCAGGTTTAAGTTTTTTTTTCATTATTGTAATCATTCTACTTAGCTTATTTTTTGGAAGTACATTATATAGTTTTTTTTTTTTAAAAAAAAACTAAATTAATTCATCAATACAAAGTCATATGTCATCTACATTGTATAGTTTCGAACATGCATCATTAATGTAATATAATGCATACTATTTTAAAAATATTTTCAACAAAACTAATCAACAATAATATATTTTGTTCCTCAATTGTAGTTTTAATAATTTTTCCTATTATTTCATGTTTCTTATATACATTGTATTTGTTTATTCCATATGAATTGCCTCTTTTTTCTATTGAATCACAAGTTAATTATTAGAAAAAACATTATTACTGTCCTACATCGCACGGGTACTAATCTAGTAATAACTATATACTAAAAGGTAAACCTAAAATGAGACTTGTCATTTCTTGGTTAAAAAATTTCCCGCCTTTTTCTTCTTTCCTTTTTTTTATTTTTTTTTCTTTGCCATTTTTTTATGACATTGATTTTATAACCTACAATAATTGTTATTTCCATTTTGACAACATATTCAATCCAATTACACTCAATTTTAGTACATATATTTTATATACTAGAAAACTTTTAGTGACAAAAATACTAACATAGATAATATAGATTAAAAATAAGGTATTTTAATATATTATATTCCAAGATTATTACTACCTCCATTTCTTATTATGTGCAACAAACTGGTATTATTTGTGAGACATAAAATATTTCTTTGCTGCGCATAATAAGAAATAGAGGTAGTATAATATTATCAATATCAGTTTTTTTCTCCAACTTTTATCATTTGACAATAAAACATATTTTAATTAAAAAGGAAAAATCATTTTGATAGCATACTTTGTATAAATCTTAAAATTACATAACGTTTATAAGAACAAAATCATTTTATTATAGTATCCATAATATATATTGGAAAATTAAATCTAATTACTCTAAATATTTATTCTACTACTCACTAAAAATATATTTAAAAAAAAGTTGATTATGGAATACTAATTATCCTAAAGTAAAATAAAATTAATTAAATTTTCATATTATGCCGGTCAAAGTGTGTCAACAATTTAAGGATAAATGCATATGAGTTTGTATATGGGTACTAACCTAAAATAAAATTTTAATTTTCTTATATAAAACTACCTTATAGCTTATAAATTTTTATTACTATATATATTATTTTTTTATACAATCCAATTTAATAACCTTTACATATTGGTATTGGTATAAACTAAAATTCAAGTTATTTTGTTACAAATAATTTTATTTTTTTGGATAAGTTATTATTGAATTAACACCATTATTTATAATTTATTTGGTGTAAAATTAAATTTAATTATGATCATGCATGGCATGGGACTTAACCTAGTTCACCTCTAACTATCCGCCACTTTTTTGTAGGGTTTCGTAGTGACCCTCACTACGCGGAAAGAAACCCCCCAAGACCCGCCCCGATAACTAAAGCAATTAAAGCATGCAAACATAATTAATACATAATTAAAAGAAGAAGGGATAAAGAATTATACCCTAGACGCGTGCTTCGCTCGCTAAAAGAGCTCTTACTTCAACCTCGCAAATGCAAGGCCTTCGACGGTTCGTACCCTCGAACCCGACCCGATCGTCCTAAGTCCCGAAGGTTAGTCGGGACCCGAACAAAATATAAACTTTGGAGTTTTCAAACTTAAGGTAATCTCAACAATAGAGATGCCTATAGAGTTCCACTCAAGTGTGTCTTTCCCAAATGCCAAAGCCTTGGTATTTATAGGGAAATGTACCCTTGAATTTCAATCTCCCACCAATGTGGGAGAGTGGGTAAATGTGATAATTTATTTAAATCTAAATTAAATAATTAATCAAAGCAATCACCATGCAACAAGTGTTAAGGGGAGAGAGAGAGTTAGGTGAGGACCATGACCATGGGGGGGGACCATTGCCTTGCTCCCTAAGGCATGCTCCAAGCATTGGTCCCCACCTTTCACAAAACCGGCACCAAGCAAGGATTGCTGGGCTGGCAGCCAGCTAGCATGCACCAGCAACACAGCTATCCTGCACCGCATCACTGTCTAGCACGCAACACGCACCAGCCAGCATTCCTAGCACATGTGTGCTGCTAGCAAGCCACGCATGATGCTAGGTCCTGGGCGCTAGGCGAGGCCCTCGCTGCTGGCTGCTTGCTGCCCGACACTACTCCTAGCTCGCTGTGCTTGGTGTTGCCATGCGAAGGCACGCACACAAGCACGCAGCTATGCGAAGGCATGGTGCTGCTAAGCAAGGCTGCTAGCATGCTGCTCGCTGCGATGCCATGCATGCACACGCACACACGCACAAGCCTAGCCATGCGATAGTGTTGTGCAATGCGTAGGCTTTTGCTAGAGCTTGCGATGGCACCTAGGCACCCATGCACACATGTTGCGTGGTGCTGTGCCATGCGATGGCATCTAGGCACCCAACCACGCATGCTGTGGTGGTGATGTGCCATGCGAAGGCAAGCACACACGCAAGCATGCTGCTGCGATGGGCTTCCTTGTGCGCCTAGGCTTGCGATGAACTAGCCTAGCCTAGCACTCACATGGCTAGGCCAATGTGATGCTACGGCTATGCTCGTTCTTGTTGCTTGTGATTTTGCGATGCTCGGTCTCGACGCCCTAGGTTCGATATCCGACGTCTGTGTTCGTAAAACTCCGACGACTCATTGAATCCTTCGGATTAATTCGTCGTCTCCGATCGGTTGTTCGATTGGGTTCAACCCGAAGGGTTCAATTAAGATTAAGCTGTAATATTAATTGTACCTTAATATTACTGATCGGAAGCGGCCTCCACCTAGGCATTCCGATCACTTGACCTTACTGAAGAATTAACTCTGTAATAATTCTGAACCCTCTATCAGAATAATACAGTTGTTGGAAGGACACCATTCCTTTCAATCTCCCACTTGTCCTTCTGGACAAGTATGCGTACAGTGTATAGCCCATTTCCTATGTCACTTAATGTCTCTTCGTTAACTATAAGGTAAGATTCATAATCATCCTTATTACGTTCAGAAGTGTTTCTCGATCTCCGAGTTTGACTGTCAATAAGCAGATGATTTCTAAAATCCATCTGAGCACGACCATGCATTTTCACAGTCTCGCTCTTCGAGCGGCCTTGTAAACAACAAAGACATGTTCCCTATTGTTAATAACGGACATTCCCAGTCTTGTACTGTAAGTTTCTCTTACTAAGAGGACCTAATCTCCCGAGTGTTCCCGTTCTGATCCTCAGTTACGACAGACGTTAGGCAACATTAAAGAGACTAGTACTCAAACAAGAAAACTTCACAACACTCATGGTTGAGGAAACAGGTTCCGATAACTATAATGAGAAATGTACTTATGACAATTTTGAATCTCTTAAAGTATTCTCATAGGTCTATCCAGTGCAGTTCTAAACTAGCACTTGTGCAAATGATTTATGACCATTACGTCCTTGCAGCACAAGAAACGGTGTTGTAAATCATACTACACACCAATCTCTGGTGGTCATCAATCGTCTATCAGTTAGATGACCTTGATTAGGGATAATTTTTTATTTAAATATTCAATGTTCACTTAACAAGTGTTTCTTTATCCAAGACATGGTCTTGATACCCTGTTTTGAATATTTCCATAAATCGAATGGACTCATTATTTAATTCTAAAACACAATTAAATAGCAATGGAGTGAATAGTAATTTTGCATAAAAATTAATTACCCCATAAATGAATGGTTTTAATATAGTGTCTTACATTAAAACGACCAGTTTAATTAAAACACATGTACAGGGAATTCAAAGCCAATCTCCAATGTACTTGATTCCCATTGCCTCAAGTGCTTGTTGTGTTCCACTTGAGGCAGAGGTTTAGTCGATGGATCAGCCACATTATCATCCGTTCCGATCTTACAAATTCTGATTTCACCTTCGGATTTCCGTTCCCTTATCATGTGAAATCGCCTTTGGACATGTTTGACCTTCTGGTTCTCTCTTGGCTCTCTAGCCTGAGCGATAGCTCCATTGTTGTCACAGTAGAGATCTATCGGACCCTTGATGGAGGGTACAACACCAAGTTCACTGACGAACTTGCGAATCCAAATAGCCTCCTTAGCGGCTTCTGAAGCAGCCAAGTATTCGGCTTCAGTTGTAGAGTCTGCAGTGGTGCTTTTCTTGGCACTCTTCCAGCTAAATGCTTCTCCATTTAGGCAAAATATATACCCTGACTGTGACTTGAAGTCGTCTCTGCCAGTCTGGAAGCTAGCGTCGATGTAACCATCCACAACCAGGTCTTTGTGGCCACCATAAACCGGGAATTTTTCCTTGTTCCTTTTCAGGTACTTCAGGATATTCTTGGCCGCAGTCCAATGCGCCTCTCCTAGGTTTGATTGGTTTCGGCTCGTAGCGATTAAAGCATACGATACATCTAGCCTGGTACATATCATGGCATACATGATCGACCCAATTAGTGAAGCATATGGAATCTGATTCATTCTCTCTCGCTCAACAGGTGTCTGTGGACACTGTTTCTTGCTGAGAGTTACGCCATGGGACATGGGTAGATGCCCTCTTTTGGCATTCTCCATGTTGAATCGTGCCAGTACTTTATCAATGTAAGTACTCTGGCTCAATCCAATCATCCTCTTAGATCTATCCCTATAGATCTTGATGCCCAATATGTATTGTGCCTCTCCTAAGTCCTTCATTGAAAAGCACTTTCCCAACCAGCCCTTTTACGAACTCTAGTAATTTTGTGTTGTTTCCAATGAGCAGTATGTCATCGACATATAGGACTAGGAATGCGATGTCACTCCCACTGACCTTCTTGTAGACACAAGATTCATCTGGATTCTTGATAAAACCAAAATTGATGATGGCTTCATCAAATCGCAGATTCCAACTTCTACTTGCCAGCTTCAGTCCATAAATGGACTTCGGAAGCTTGCATACCTTTCCAGCGTTGCTTGGATCAACAAAACCTTCTAGTTGTGTCATATACACAGTTTCTTCCAAAATCCTATCTAGGAAGGCGGTTTTGACATCCATCTGCCATATTTCATAATCTTAATATGCAGCAATCGCTAGGATAATCCGGACAGACTTTATCATTGCAACCGGTGAAAAGGTTTCATCATAGTCAATCCCGTGGATTTGTCTATAACCTTTCGCCACCAGTCTGGCTTTGTATATTTTCATCTTTGTCTGTCTTTAGTTTGAAGATCCATTTGCAACCGATGAGTGCGTAACCCTCAGGCAAATTCACCAAGTCCCAGACTTGATTTTCAGGCATGGAGTCCATCTCGATTTCATGGGTTCTTGCCATTTAGCAGAGTCGGGGTTCGTCATAGCTTGTTTGTACGTCGCTGGCTCATCACCATCCATAACTAGGATGTCTTGATCATCGGTTAAGACAATACCAAGGTATCTTTCTGGTTGAGATCTTGGCCGTTGCGACCTACGAAGGGTAATGGGTTGAGCATTTACATTGTTTGTTTGATTCTGACCAATCTTCTCAGCCGCTTCCAAAGCACTTAGATTGTTAGTTTTATCAGGTTCACATTGTTGCTCGTCCTCTCGAACTTCGTCAAGTTTGATTTTCCTCCCACTTGTCATTTTGGAAAGGTGTTCCTTCTCTAAAAAGACACCATCACGAGCAACAAACACTTTGTTCTCAGATTTATTGTAGAAGTAATACCCTTTGGTTTCTTTTGGGTATCCCACAAAGAAACACTTGTCTGATTTGGGGTGAAGTTTGTCCGAAATTAATCGTTTGACATATGCTTCACATCCCCAAATCTTGAGAAAAGACAGCCTAGGAGGTTTCTTAGTCCATAATTCATATGGAGTCTTTTCAAAAGCTTTTGACATAGCTCGGTTCAGTGTTAGTGTCACGGTTTGTAGCGCATGTCCCCAGAAAGAGATAGGAAGTTCACTAAGACCCATCATTGATCGAACCATGTCTAATAAGGTTCGATTCCTCCGTTCGGATGCTCCGTTCCATTGAGGAGTTTTGGGAGGTGTCAGCTCTAAAAGAATACCATTTTCTTTCAAGTGATCGTCGAATTAATGGCTCAAATATTCGCCACCTCGATCCGATCAAAGTGCTTTAATTTTCTTGCTAAGTTGTTTCTCAACTTCTCTCTGAAATTCTTTGAATTCTCAAAAGATTCAGATTTATTCGACATTAGGTAGATATAGCCATATCTACTAAACTCGTCGGTGAAGGTGATGAAATATCGGTAACCTTGTCTTGCGGGTGTACTCATTGGTCCACATACATCCGTGTGTATTAGACCTAATAAGTCACTTGCCCTTTCTCCCAACTTGGAGAATGGCTGTTTTATCATCTTGCCTAATAGACATCCTTCGCAATTTTCAAACGACTCCAAGTCGAATGAGTCAAGAACACCCTCTTGTAAAATTTTCTTGATGTGTTTGACGTTAATATGGCCAAGACAAAAATGCCACAAGTAGGTTTGATTCGACTCGATGGTCTTAGCCCTTTTGGCGGTATCATCAATGTTATAAACTTGTTTGTCAAGAGAAAGCACATAAAGACCATTTTTTGAATATGCCTTACCATATAAAACATTATCGAAATAAAATGAACAACTATTGTTCTTAATTCGAAATTCAAAACCCTTGGCGTCCAACGCCGATATTAAAATAATGTTTTTGGTAACTCTAGGAACATGATAACAATTTTCAAGTTCTAAAATAAGCCCAGAGGGCAAAGACAAACTGAGAGTTCCAACGGAGACGACAGACATCCTTGCTCCATTGCCGACCTGAAGCTCGACCTCTCCCTTCTCTAGCCTCTTATTTGTCCTTAGTCCCTGAGCATTGGAACAAAGGTGTGAGCCACATCCGGTATTTAATACCCATGATGTTTTGCTAGCGAAGTTTAAGTCTATAACAAAAATACCTGATGAGGAAGCAACGATGTCGTTCTTCTTATCTTCCTTGAATTTGAGGCAGTCCCGTTTCCAATGTCCCTTCTTCTTGCAGTAGAAACATTCGGAATCGGATTTGGAAGAGGCTACCTTTTTGTCCTTGCTGCCCTTGGAAGTGTTTGACTTAGGCGGAAAATTTTTCTTTTTCCCTTTAAAGCTCTTCTTCTTGCCCGTGCGCTTAAATGGCTTACCCTTTCTCACCATGAGCATATCATGCTTTCCCTCATCCTAGAGGGTTTGCTCGGCTTGCTTCAACATACCATGAAGCTCGATGAGAGTTTTCTCCATGCTGTGCATATTATAGTTCATCTTGAACTGATCATAGCCTTTATGCAGCGAGTGGAGAATGATGCCAATTGCCATCTCGGTTGAATACCCAACATCTAGCCTTTCCATGTTCTCAAATAATCCAATCATTTTAAGAACATGCGGGCTTACCGGCTCTCCTTTCTTGAGCTTGCTCTCAAGGATTTGCCTGTGGGTTTCAAACCTTTCAGTTCGGGCCTGCTCTTGAAACATATTCTGAAGCTCAGAAATGATCTCAAAAGCCGTCTCCTTTTCAAAGAAGGTCTTTTGAAGGTCCGGAGACATAGTGGCCAACATGATGCATTTGACATCCCGATTGGCACTTTGCCATCGGTTAAGGGCAGCCTGAGTGACCTCTTCATTGGGAGCGTCGGGCATTTCCTCATCAAGGACGTATTCCTTTTGCTCTTGCATGAGAACAATACACAAATTTCTTTGCCAATCAAGAAAATTTGGCCCGCTGAACTTCTCCTTGTCGCGAATTGAGCGTAAAGAGAATTGGTTGTTGTTTGAGTTACTAGCAGACATTGTTCTACAATTGAAAGAATTTGAAATGAAAAACCATTCATATAATCAATAAGTTTGAAATTTAAAAGCGTTCAAGCAAATTTTCAATCTTATTGAGCATTTTATTCACGCATTAATAATTTGTCCCTTTTAGGCAAGAATAAAATGATTCCGAGATCCTAAAGATCAAGAAATGGTTAAGCATGCTTTGGCTTGTCTTAACATTAAATATCTTAAGGTAAGCAATCCAATTGCTAATATCCCTAAGCTACTCTCGGTTTGATAAAACATCGCATCTAATGCATTCTTGACATTTTATCTCTTTTGCCACGACATCTAAGGACTCCTTACTGATATCATTGAGCTTAATCAAGACAACTTGTATACCTAGTATACCTTACGTTCCTAGGGAAGTAGTGATGCCTCGCTTTGGCGTAGCCCATCACATACGCGCATTAGTTCGGTAAGTGTTGTTCTTGGAACGGCAAATTTTAGCTCAATATTTTAAGGGACCTAGGGTTTCTATGTTGGTTAATTTAAGTGAACTTAACTAATCATCGCAACATTTGAAATCCTAGACATGCATCTAACATTCAAAATATATATAACAACAATATATATATAAGGCATAAAAAAATAGATGCATTTGGCAACTAGCATGACCCCTTGAAATCTTCAAATCTTCAAGGGCCTTCATCTTGGCTCGTCTTCATCGAAACGCTGTCTTGAGACATCTTTGCCAAAATAAAATTACTAGCTACTATGACTAAGATTAATCTAAAGTACAAAAATACTTAACGGTACGCAGACCGTATTTAGATTTACAAAAATACGTAACGGAACGCGGTCCGTATTTTCTATCCTAGTCGGGTCCCACTAGTTGCCATTTTTCTCAAAACCTGTTTTGAAACAATCTTTCATTCACCCATTCACTATTTGTGAATGGCCCATGCACTTTACGAGATAAAACAAGTAAACACGCAAAACTAGTAACTAATTTAGGTGGTTAATCCGATTAACGCGCCTAATTAAAACTAGTCAAAGTTGTTTAATAAATTATGTATTACTAAGGTGCAATTTGTTCACGTAACTAGCTAAGCTCCCACTAAATTCCGCATCCAACTTAATTAATCCAATTCTTTAAGCCGGTTAACCCAAATTTTTCAAAATCAAAAAATTTTGCAAGAGCCGAAAAATCGAGGTCTAACCTAGTTAAAATAATTACATAATTATTTTAAAACGGCAAAATTTTCGCAAAAACACATTGCCCGAAATTAAGCCAAAAACGCCCACTCGTATCCTACTGGGTTGTGCACCATGGCTGGCAAGCAACCTAAAGTTGCGTGTGGTGCTGGCTGCTAGCAAGCACGCCTAGCGCAGCATGCTCTGCTAGCTAACACCAGCAGCACGCTACGCATGCTACGCATGCTAGCTTCTCACTGGCGCAGGCAGTAGTGGCCTAGCTGGCTGGGGCTTGCTGCCTCGCTGCCCAGCAGCACGCACAAGCCTTCAGCAGCCTAAGGCCACGCATCCAGCAATACGGCAGCACGCAACAGCCTCCTCGCCACACAGCAACGCAGCATCATGGCATGGCCCCTGTGCGCACCATAGGCAGCCTACATGCGGGCTGCTAGGCAGCCCGGCTAACCTTGGTGACGCTTGGGGTTTTAGCCTCGATTTGCGTGCATTTTCTCGGGATTTTAATCTCGATTTGTGTGTGACACAAAATTAATTCCAAATTTATTTTAGAATCAATTTGAGGAAAAATGAAAATAAAATAAGTCCAACTTAATTAAATTCAATTTTAACGGTGCACAAGCCTAAATTTCCAAAATTACTTTGGAATATTTTAGGTCTTTCTTGATGCTTGAAAGAGCTATGTCCATAATTAATTTAACCAATATGTAAATTAATAATGGATTTGACAAATAGGGAATTGGAAAAATAAATTAATCATCCAATGATAAATTTTTTAAACTTTATACTTGCGTAAAATAACAAGATTACATCTTCCAATATAAAGATTAATCAAAATAATAACAAGCATTTGAACTTCAAGGATTTTAATCAACCAAATATGAAAAATCCAAAATTAGTTCAACATGGAATTTAGGGTTAAAGTTCCAATCCTTTAAACATTTAAAGATTAGATCTTTAACATATTAGGAACTTAAAATTACATATTCACAACAAGTATTCACACATTAATGCAATTTATTTGCATAATTGTGAAAAACAAGTTTATGTAAAAAAGAACATATCAACTTAAGCACATATTATAACTCCATAATCATTCTTAAAAGATATTTAAATTGCAGTAGATTAGGGATGCAATAATGCATTTAATCTACCCTTGACATGCTTGTATTAATCAAGGCATAAAAAAATTAAAATTTTCGTTGAAAACGAAAAAATCCTCAAAAAAATGGGTCTCTGGTTCGAATTTGGCTTCTAGACAGTCCTCAAAAGGGGTGAAACTGATTCAAAATGTCGATTCCACCCAAAAAACACTATTTTTGACCCAAAATCTGGGTTCGACAGCCAAAACGAGAAAAAATACGTGTTTTAAAACTATTTTAAAACGAGCTTCTAATCCAATTAGAAAAGCAAAACCAGAAATTAAATCCTTTTAAAAACACCTTAATAAATAAATAATTGCAATAATTAAAAAGGAGCGCGACTCTGATACCGCTGTAGGGTTTCGTAGTAACCCTCACTACGTGGAAAGAAACCTCCCAAGACCTGCCCCGATAACTAAAGCAATTAAAGCATGCAAACATAATTAATGCATAATTAAAAGAAGAAGGGATAAAGAATTATACCCTAGACACGTGCTTCGCTCGCTAAAAGAGCTCTTACTTTAAGCTCGCAAATGCAAGGCCTCCGACGGTTCGTACCCTCGAACCTGACCCGATCGTCCTAAGTCCCGAAGGTTAGTCGGGACCCAAACAAAATATAAACTTTGGAGTTTTACGAACTTAAGGTATTCTCAACAATGGAGATGCCTATATAGTTCCACTCAAGTGTGTCTTTCCCAAATGTCAAAGCCTTGGTATTTATAGGGAAATGTACCCTTGAATTTCAATCTCCCACCAATGTGGGAGAGTGGGTAAATGTGATAATTTATTTAATTCTAAATTAAAGAATTTATCAAAGCAATCACCATGAAATAAGTGTCAAGGGGAGAAAGAGAGTTAGGTGAGGACCATGACCATGGGGGGGACCATTGCCTTGCTCCCCAAGGCATGCTCCAAGCATTGGTCCCCACCTTTCACAAAATCGGCACCAAGCAAGGATTGCTGGGCTAGCAGCCAGCTAGCATGCTAGCATGCACCAGTAGCACAGCTAGCCTGCACTGCATCACTGCCTAGCACGCAACGCGCACCAGCCAGCATTCCTAGCACATGCGTGCTGCTAGCGAGCCACGCATGATGCTAGGTGTTGGGCGCTGGGCGAGGCCCTCGCTGCTGGCTGCTTGCTGCTTGGCACTGCTCCTAGCTCGCTGTGCTAGGTGATGCCATGCAAAGGCACGCACACAAGCACGCAGCTATGCGAAGGCATGGTGCTGCTAAGCGAGGCTGCTAGCATGCTGCTCGCTGCGATGCCATGCATGCACACGCACACACGCATAAGCCTAGCCATGCGTTAGTTCTGTGCAATGCGTAGGCTTGTGCTAGAGCTTGCGATGGCACCTAGACATCCATGCACACATGCTGCGGTGGTGTTGTGCCATGCGATGGCATCTAGGCACCCAAGCACGCATGCTACGGTGGTGTTGTGCCATGCGAAGGCACGCACACACGCAAGCATGCTGCTGCGATGGGCTGCCTTGTGCACCTAGCACTCATGGTGCGCCTAGCACGCACATGATGCGCCTAGGCTTGCGATGAACTAGCCTAGCCTAGCACTCACATGGCTAGGCCAATGTGATGCTTCGGCTATGCTCGTTCTTGTTGGTTGTGATTTTGCGACGCTCAGTCTCGACGCCCTAGGCTCGATATCCGACGTCTGTGTTCGTAAAACTCCGACGACTCATTGAATCCTTCGGATTAATTCGTCGTCTCGGATCGGTTGTTCGATTGGGTTCGACCCAAAGGGTTCAGTTAAGATTAAGCTGTAATATTAATTATACCTTAATGTTATTGATCGGAAGCGGCCTCCACCTAGGCATTCTGATCACTTGACCTTACTAAAGAATTAGCTCTGTAACAATTCTGAACCCTCTATCAGAATAATACACTTGTTGGAAGGACACCATTCCTTTCATTTTTCGGTAATCACTCTTGACTCCTATCATTTATGCCATGTTTGGTAAATGGCTTTTTGGTAGCTTTTTGGTTAGCTTTTGGCTTTTTTATGTGGTCAAAAATCCAAAAAAGGTGTTTGATAATTGGTTTTTCAGTTAGCAAAAAAGCTAGCTTTTAAACCAAAATGGAAAGGCTGGCTTTTAAACCAAAATGAAAAAGCTGCTATGAGTAGCTTTTTTTATTGGATTTTGGCTTGTTGGTCCAAAGATTATCTAATAAACAACCAACAGCCAATAACTAAATTTACCAAACACTTTTATAGACAACCAGCTTAAACAACCAATTTCAAAAGCTATTATAAACAGCTAAATATTCTAGCTTGTCAAACAAGCCAAGTGAACCAGCCAACCGCCAACAGCAATTTGCCAAACAAGGCTAAATTTACCAAACACTTTTCCAAATTTAATTTTCTTCCTTCAATTTCTAAATTTTCCATTTTAATTTCCAAAATATTTCTATCTTCCAAAATTAAATTCCTTATCAAAAGAAAAAAAAAATGTTTTCAACCGTTTATCTTTTTTCTTCCTTCAATTTCTTCATTTTCCATTTTAATTCCCAAGAACTTTTTATTTTCCAAAATTAATTTCCCTATAAAAAAAAAAAAAAAAGAAAGAAAAGACCCTTATTTTCAACCATTTATCTAGAAAATCGTTTTTCTCCCAATTTAATTTCACTATTTTAACATGCAAAAAAGAGTTGATTTTTTTTAAACATATTTTGACAAATATATAATGTACCAGTAATAATTTAATCTTCAAAAAAAATCTGATAAATATCTTAAATATTGAATAAAGGGCCTTATTTTTCCTAAAAAAAATAAAAAATAAAATTAAAAAATTAGAGGGCCTTATTTGAGAGATTGCATAGGGCCCGATAGGCGTTGGATGATCTTAGCCCCAACACTAGATCTTACGAGGCTACAAGTATTGGTAGTTTGCTATAATACTAATTAATTTCGTATAAGATATTAGTTAGAGTTCTTAGGTTGGGTTAAAATTATGGTTGGTTTGAAATAAAATTAATAATTAATAATTAATAATCATTAATCAATAACCAATATGATTAATTGATTAATGATTATTAATTAATATGACGACATTAAAAAAATAAAAAATAAAAAAATAAAAACTAGCCTCTTCTCTCTCCTAAACTCTAGCCTCCATTGTTAATTTTGAAGGGGCTTCCATCGAATTTCACCGGTGGAAAGCCCAATATTAATTTCTTTTAAGCTTTTTGTTTTTTAGGTTATTATAATGTCTCCCTCGAAAGAAAGGGTTTATCTCCTTCGAAAGACCAGGTTTTTTCGATCTGCTTCGAAAGACAAGGTTTTTCGAGCTCTTTCTAAAGACAAGGTTTTATTTGTGTTTAATTTGGTCTTTAGTTGTGTGGGGCTACGATTAATTATGGCTCGGATTTAGGTTACGAAATCAGCAAAAGAATTTTCTTTCTCACAAAATTGCGAAGTGACGATGGATCCACTCAAAAAGTTGTATGAGACAACGAATCGAGAATGTGCCGAATTGTTATATTTATGTATTTGGATTCTTAGCCCTTTCCCTATTAATTCTTGTTTGATTTTGTTAAATTCGTTTTCATTATCGTTAATTGTCAATTGTAGATGCCGTATGGTTTCAATTAATGAAATTTAGTGTCATTTGGGACTTTTTCAAAAAAAAAATCAATAATCAATAATCAATAATTAATAATTAATAATTAATAATTAATAATTAATATTTAATAATTAATTATTATTAATAATTATTAATTAATATTTAATATTTAATATTTAATATTTAATATTTAATATTTAATATTTAATATTTAATATTTTAATATTTAATATTTAATATTTAATATTTAATATTTAATATTTAATATTTAATATTTAATATTTTAATATTTAATATTTAATATTTAATATTTAATATTTAATATTTAATATTTAATATTTAATATTTAATATTTAATATTTAATATTTAATATTTAATATTTAATATTTAATATTTAATATTTAATATTTAATATTTAATATTTAATATTTAATATTTAATATTTAATATTTAATATTTAATATTTAATATTTAATATTTAATATTTAATATTTAATATTTAATATTTAATATTTAATATTTAATATTTAATATTTAATATTTAATATTTAATATTTAATATTTAATATTTAATATTTAATATTTAATATTTAATATTTAATATTTAATATTTAATATTTAATATTTAATATTTTAATATTTAATATTTAATATTTAATATTTAATATTTAATATTTAATATTTAATATTTTAATATTTAATATTTAATATTTAATATTTAATATTTAATATTTAATATTTAATATTTAATATTTAATATTTAATATTTAATATTTAATATTTAATATTTAATATTTAATATTTAATATTTAATATTTAATATTTAATATTTAATATTTAATATTTAATATTTAATATTTAATATTTAATATTTAATATTTAATATTTAATATTTAATATTTAATATTTAATATTTAATATTTAATATTTAATATTTAATATTTAATATTTAATATTTAATATTTTAATATTTAATATTTAATATTTAATATTTAATATTTAATATTTAATATTTAATATTTAATATTTAATATTTAATATTTAATATTTAATATTTAATATTTAATATTTAATATTTAATATTTAATATTTAATATTTAATATTTAATATTTAATATTTAATATTTAATATTTAATATTTAATATTTAATATTTAATATTTAATATTTAATATTTAATATTTAATATTTAATATTTAATATTTAATATTTAATATTTAATATTTAATATTTAATATTTAATATTTAATATTTAATATTTAATATTTAATATTTTAATATTTAATATTTAATATTTAATATTTAATATTTAATATTTAATATTTAATATTTAATATTTAATATTTAATATTTAATATTTAATATTTAATATTTAATATTTAATATTTAATATTTAATATTTAGTATTTAATGTTTAGTATTTAATGTTTAGTATTTAATGTTTAATGTTTAATGTTTAATGTTTAATGTTTAATGTTTAATATTTAATAAATGATAGTTATAACGTGTGAATAAGGGCAGTTAGATTATTATGTGTGTACATTAAGCATAAACGAAATCTGAATAAATTATATACCGTATTAAATAAGGAACTGGTGTAATTAATATACAAATATGCAGCTTTTTAAAAAGGAAAATGATGTAACTACAAAAACGGAGAAAGTCTGAATAAAATGTTATTGTGTTATATGTTGTTGGATTAGGCTCAATGTAAAATATTATATATATATATATATATATATATATATATATATATATATATATATATATATATATATATATATATATATATATATATATATATATATAGGAAGACTCATATAAGAACCCTCCTCTATATAAGAACTTAATCTTATATAAGAACCAATCTTAGCCGTTTATTAGTTTTGATCTAACCGTCCAAAATGATGCTCTACTAATGGCATTTTTGTAATTTGAAGGAGTTTATTCAAATTCCTTTTCCTCTTCCTTCATCTCGTTATTTTATGTTTCTCAACTCTCAGCTTTCTCTCTCTAACATTCTCATCTTTCTCCCTCTCCTCGGTTTAACAGATTGGCGAAAGTTCATCAAATTCATCACGATATTTTCACAGATTTTAGATTAATTATTGTAAGTTTATTAATTTTATAATCAGATTTGTTTTAAATTTAATGATTTTTCATGCGATTTTGATGCGATTAATTTCATGCGATTATTTTGAGCATTTTCTATGCAATTGTTCTCAATATTGTTTAGCGAATATTTTGCTGCGATTTTGCTACGACTTTTATGTGATTTTGATGCGATTTTTTGCTGCAATTTTGATGTGATTTTGTTGCGTTTTTATGCGATTTTTTCTCTAATCTTTCCCTGATTTTTGCGATTTGTATGCTGTGATTTTGATGCGTTTATTTCTCAATTTTTGCTGCGATTTATGTTCGATTTTTACTGATTAATTCATGTTTTCGTCAATATTTTTGCGAATTTTCTATTCGATTTTGTTTTTGGCGATTTTCTATTCGATGTAAATTTATTTTGGTCGATTATTTATCAGTTCGATTGTTCGAATTTTTTGTTCTTATTTTGATTTTTTTTGTTCGGTTTTCTTTTGCGATTTTGACGCTGTTTTATTTGCTGCGATTTTTTCTCAAACTTTTCCAGCTTTTTGCGATTTGTGTATGCTGCGATTTTGATGCGTTAATTTCTTAATTTTTGCTGCGATGTATGTTCAATTTTTATTGTTTTTGTTTGATTTTTGTTATTTCATTTGAATAATGATGTGTGCCTTTACCAATTGTTTATGTACTTTACCAGTCAAAGATCGTAGCTGCTTCCAAACACCTTCTCTATGTGTAACATGAACATGTTTTATACTCCATTTAAATGAATTGTGGTACTTGTTTGATAAATGAGTTAGAGATGTGTAGCAAGCTTCATGATGCTACTCCTTGCTATATGGTATTACTGGTTAACACTGTTAATGTTATAGTATGTCTGTTTTGACATATTGAATTGTGAATATTATGGTGCTTGGATCTTAAAATGGAATCGACCTTTAGACTATTCACTATTTTAATATCGAATATGGAGTAAGCATTAGAAACATTGGCTATGATAAAGAAGTCCTAATTATTGAATGATATTTAAAGTTTTAGGCAAACCATACAAATTTTTGTGAGCACTGCAGGTATTTTTTATGCTCTACAATACTCCTTTCTGTAACCCTGTACTTTCTTTTCGCATTTGACAACGATTATCCAAGAGATTCTTCGTCTGTACCCACCAGGAGTATTTACAAGATGCCAGGCTAAAAGAGATTCAAGTTCCAAAAGGACTCATTCATTCGGGTAATTTTAGTTGTTTTTAATGCTTTAATTTCAGTGTATTCGGTGATTTCAGTGTTTCGCATACATGTTTATACCAATTTTCTTACTATAAAGTTTGGAATTCAGTGTATTCGGTGTTTCGCATACATGTTGTCTCTTTTATGTGAACCTCTGATTTCTTGATCAATGTTACATATGCTTGAGTTTTATTAATAGATCGTTGCTTAGTTGACTGTTATGGCAATTTAATTGGGAAAGTTGGTATTAATTATTAATAGTTGATACAAGGATGTGAGCAAGGAAACCTTCGACATCTGAGTAAGGGTATGAACTCTTATTGCTCTTAGTTTCTTTTCTTTTTGTGTTAACAGGTTAATTTTTGAAAGTTCATCTTGGTTTTGAACCTTTGCTGGTAAAAAAAAAAAATGTTTTTTGAAAAAAATCCTAGCAAGTTATTGGGTGACGAGTTTGCTCATCATTTTGAGTAGTATGTAAAATATCTGCATTTGTGTTGCACGTCATCTCCTGCTTGCTTCTGCTTCCTTGATGTTCTATCTTGTTTGTTTATTTTCTTATTGTCAGATGTTTTTGTGTGAGAGAATTTCTTTTCTTTTTTTCTCCCCTATAGATAGAAAATGACCTGTTTTGTGCAATGTTTTTGAGTATTGAAACTAAAGAAAAATCATTAGTGGGTAGTAGAATGACACTGGAACAGGAATCTTGTTGCTTCATGCTCTAGCTGCTTAAGCAATTCAGGGAGATAACATTAATGATCTAGGCACTTCATCTGTTGCAGGCTCACAGCTATCACAAAGAATCCACGGCACCCTCCTGGGTTTATTTATGCGTGGGATGTATTCAACCACCTAAAGGGAAGAGGAAGAACACATCAAGATTCGCATGATAAAGTGATAATGAGTTAATGACATATACAAAGCTAAATATTTAGACATGTTTATATTGTCATGAATCTTATGATTGTCTAATTTTCAATCTAAACCTTGTCAATGTCTTTCACTGGCAGAAATTGAAGTCACATGATGTAAACTCGAACATGACCGGTCTCTTATTGTCCAACAATTGCTTATATTATTTTTAATTTGATACATTTTTTTTAAAGATAATTTGATACATTAGGTAAACTCAAAATTCATATTTATTTTAATATTTTATATAAATTAGCCTACTAGCTCAACATGTAGAGCATTGTGCAAATGCACAAAAAATGTGGGTTCGAATCCCACGTAGGTTGATTTGTGTAATGTGGAGACAAGTGTATGTTTAAGAGTTTTGTTGTAACATAGTTTCCATAGGCATTTTTTGTTCGTATAACTTAGTCCTATTTAATTTTTTATGATTTTTTATGGTTATTTTTAGAGATAACCTATGCAGGAATCGAACCTACATCTCTATGCATTTGATTGATGTACACGTTTTATACATTGATTTATCCCGATTTTACATCATATTCTTGTTCGGTTTAAGGCTCTTTAGAGCCGTTTCTCACTAACAATCTCTTCTCTAGTGTGTTCGATGTGTTTTTGTAATTTTTACAGGAATTTGGTGTTTCTTGGATGATTCAGACACGTTTCGGATGTTTATGGAGATGTTAGTGAAGCAAAGAGGAAGAACCAAGCTAAGTACGAGTTATAAAGCAATTAAACCTCCTATGCCCGGTTGGGCTATGCTTGCTCGGTTGGACCGAGCACAGAAGGGTCGTTTGGAGCTGCTAAGTACAAAGATTTGAAGCGCATTTGGCTATTAGTCCCACGCGCCCGATCGGGCTAGGTGTGCCCGGTTGGACCGAGCGCGTGGTGGTAGAAGATGTTAGAAGATCAAACAAGGCAGCCAGCAAATTGAGCCTCGCGCCCGATTGGGCGCCAATTGCCCGGTGGGATCGGGCGCCAGGGAGTTGAAGAGAAGAAAAGCAGCGTAGCTTATAAAGTTCCACCTGCCCAATCGGACAGTGCTCGCCCGGTTGGACCGGGCACAGTTATGCGGAACCCGATTTCATTATTTTCGAATTTTTATCTCATTAAGGGTATAAATACCCCTTGTATTCACAATTAGAAAACACTTAGTTAATTCCTTAAGCTTTATTTCTCTTTCTAGAACCCTAGTTACTTTTCTTCAAGCATTTTAATTACTCATTAGATTTAATTATTGTTCATCAACAATTTAAGTTATTTCAATTGAAGCATCATTGGTGTTCATCTATTTCTCTTCTCTTTCAATAATTATTGTTCTTAATTATGTTTTCTCCATTGATTATTGTTTTAGGGTTTGCTAATATGTGTGAGTAGTTTTATATTCCAAGATCTAGGGTAGCCCAATTGTGATTGATGCATGAATTGATTCTTTAAATTCTCTAATGACAATTGCGATTATTTATGCTAATTTGATTGTGATTATGCCAATACTAGATTAGAGATAATTAGTGTTGTTGTTATTCCATAGTTTTAATCACAACGAGAGTTGAGTTTTAACGGATTTGAGTAGATCAATTTAGGGTTGGAGATTCATCACGAGAGTAGCTGAATTGATAATTGGGAAGTGAAGTAAAGTGTTTAATGTCTCTAATTTGCATGATTCCATGAGAATAGGCTTGATTGTGGTTAGAGAAGCCATTGATATTCGAGATAGGTCCTTGGTATTGAATAGGATTTGCTTTTCCCCATGTTGATTGGATTGTATGCTAGGGGTAGATAGATAATTGCATCGATCGTAATTGTGGTAATACTTGATCTTGGATGTTTTAGTTTATTGATTCATTATATTCTTTAGATTAGTTTAGTTCTCATACATTAGTTTCTAGTACTATTCACCATTGATTTGATACTTGCTTAGTGATATTTGAGTCTAATTAATTCGGTGAGCCTTAGTCTCTTGAGATTCGATCCTTACATGTCTGTCTACATAGTAGTGGTCTCGTTAGGTTATTTTTGTTAGGTACGCGACACGCCTATCATGCATAGTGCTCTACCACTTGAACTAATAGGTTTTAGCATGCCCAACGATTAAATAATGTATTGTAATTCAACCCTATGTTCTAAGCTTTAATTTCAATTTTCTAAAAAATGTTCAAAATATTTTTTTCTACCTATGTTCTAAATAATTTTGTCATTTCCTATATTCTAAATTTAGTCTACTTATGTTCTATTTTTTTTCCTATGTTCTAAATTTTTTCTACCTATGTTCTATTGTTTTTTTTCCTATGTTCAAAATATTTTTTTTACCCATGTTCTAAATTCTTTTGCCTATATTCTAAATTCAGTCTACTTATGTTCTAAAGTTTTTTTTTTCCTATGTTCTAAATGTTTACTACCTATGTTCTAATTTTTTTTTTATGTTCTAAATATTCTTTATCCTATATTCTAAATTTAGTCTACTTATTATGTTCTAAATATTTTCAACCTTTCTAATTTTCTCTTATGTTCTAAATTTTTTCTACCTATGTTCTAAATATTCTTTTACCTCTATTCTAAATTTTTTTGCCTATGTTCTAAATTCAGTCTACTTATGTTCTAAATTTTTTTTTCTTATGTTCTAAATTTTTACTACCTATGTTCTAAAGTTTTTTTTTATGTTCTAAATATTCTTATACCTATGTTCTAGATTATTTTTTCCTATGTTCTAAATTTAGCCTACTTATGTTCTAAAGTTTTTTTTTCCTATGTTTTAAATTTTTTCAACCTATGTACTAGTTTTTTCCTATGTTCTAAAGTTTTTTTTTCCCTATATTCTAAATATTCTTTTATTTATGTTCTAAATTCTTTTGCCTATGTTCTAAATTCAATCTACTTATGTTCTAAATTGTTTTTTTTTTCCTATGTTCTAAATTTTTACTGCCTATGTCATAAAGTTTTTGTTTTTTATGTTCTAAATATTCTTTTATCTATGTTCTAATTTTTTTTCCTATGTTCTGAATTTAGTATACTTATGTTCTAAATTTTTTCAACTATAGACAATATCCAAAACAACAACAACAACAAACATATTAAAAAGTAATCCGCCTTTTAGCATTTCCCAAACCAAATTCAATCAAAATATCACAGCCTCATCATATCATTTAGTAGTAGTATTATGATAATATCAAGAATGCATCCACTCAAATGCTCAAATATTCAACATTCTTAAACAATTTCCTCTACAACACTCATAATTCTACCAAAAAAAAAACCGTAATTTCAAGCTTGATTAAGCTAGGCAATGTCATAATACAGAGCACAAAGAACAACATTTAATGATGAAAAAATCAAACACATTACAAATCAGGTTAAATTCAAAAATGCAAATCACAGAACAATAAATCAAAAACTTCAAAAGTTATCAAATTCCAAACACAATTAGAACAGGAGAAGACATCTACCGATAAAATTCGACGGATTTGAGCTCACTAGAAGAAATCATGTTGTTCAGACAATAATTTTGCTAGTATTGTGGAAATTGAAGAGTGACAATGAAAATTAGGGATCTGTTGAGCGAAAATTGAGGAGAGAGGGAAGGCATTTCTAGCAGCACCAGCTCCATCGATCATACGAAGACAGCATTTTCTACGGCTTGTCATCTCTTCTTCGCCGCCGAATTGATCTCTGTCATCCGTAGCGATCGTCTTCTCGTGGTTTGATGGTTAGATTGAGTTGGAGCTAGGGTTAGGGTTTATTTGTTGAGTTCTTGTTAAGAAGCTAGAGTTTGGTAAGGAGGTTAAGAGGAGAAAAGATCTAAAGATTGAGGTAAACTTTCAGAGAGACTTTGAGCTTCTCCATTGATGAAGAAGATGGAAAGTGTGAATCGCAGAGATGGATGGAGAAAATAGGGAAAAGTGAAAAAGAGTTGAGAGAGAGAGCGCTAGCATAAAAGGTAAAAGGAGAGTTAGGCAAGGGTCGTGGTTTTTTTATGTGTTCCATATAAGTGCTACCCATAATCAAAGTGTTACATGAAAGTGTTACTCTAATTAAAAGTGTTACTTTGAAGTGTTACAAAATACAAGTGTTACCTATTATCTAAGTGTTACAAAATTGTTACTTAAATATCTATTTATATCTTGATTTATAAAGTGTTACCATAAGGTGTTATATTAGGCCAACCTTGTAGTATACTCGTGCTTCGCCTTTAGCAACTTTTTCCCTAACAAAATGAATGTCCATTTCAATATGCCTAGTACGCTGATGCTGTACCGGATTACCTGATAAATAAATGGCACTCACATTGTCGTAATAAACTAGAGTATTTTTATGAATAGGAAAATGTAGTTCAAGCAATAAATTTCAGATCCAACAAGAATCTGAAACCACGTTAGCAACTCCACGATATTTAGCCTCAGCACTAGAATGAGACAAAGTTGGTTGTCTTTTAGACGACCAAGAGATCAAGTTGTCACCTAGAAAAACACAATAACCAGATGTAAAACGTCTGGTATCTAGGCATCCTCCCTAATCAACATCTATATAAGATATAAGATTTTGGAGAGAAGATTTATACACGTGTAGTCCATGAGACAATGTGCCCTGAAAGTAGCGCAATACAATGTGCCCTGAAAGTAGCGCAATATGCGCTTTAGAGCACTCATATGCTCGTTCCTGAGATCATGCATGTGAAGACAAACCTGTTAAACTACATAAGAAATGTCAAGTCTAGTGAAAGTGAGATATTGTAAAGCATCAGCAAGACTCCGATACTTAGTGGGATCCTCATAAGGTGAATCCTTTGAGGCACTAAGTTTTGGTTTGGTGTCAACAGGAGTAGGATAAGAAGCATCGTTAGCCATGCAAGCTCTTTTAATGATCTCCGTGGCATACTGTTTCTGAGACAAGATCATACCACTAGCATTGCGGGAGACAGCAATTCCCAAAAAGAAGCTTAGAGGACATAGATCCTTCGTAGCGAACTCGGCACTCAAGAGAGCCATAAAATGCCTTCTTAATCGATCCGAAGATGCTGTAAGAATAATATCATCAACATACAACAAAATATATGCCATATTTGAGCCTTACCGATAAATAAATAGTGAGTTATCAGATAAACTGTGAGAGAAAATAATACTGGCCACAAAATCTGCAAAACGCTAATACCGAGGAGCCTGTTTGAGGCCATAGAGAGATTTCTTCCGTAAACAGACATGAATAGGCCGACTTTTGTCACGGAAACCCAAGGGCTGATGCATATAAATAGTCTCGTTGAGATAACCATGTAAGAAAGCATTTTTGACATGTAACTGATGAATGGGCTAAGACTTAGTGAGAGCAATGCTAAGAACAGTACGAATATTAGCCGGTTTGACAACCAAACTAAAAGTCTCATCACAATCAACACCCTGCTGGTGAGTTTTGCCATCACCTACAAGACGGGCTTTATGCCTCTCAAAAGAACCATCAGAATTCTTTTTATGACGAAAAATCCATATAGACCTAATGACATTCACATCCTTTGGCCTAGGTACAAGTTCCCATGTATTATTAGCAATTAGAGCATTAAATTCATCTAACATTGCATTTTTCCAATTCGGATCACGGAGAGCACTAACTGGGTTCTTAGGTAGGGGAAAAATATTAGTGGAAGTCACAGTGGCGAAGTTGGAAAAATATTTGGAGTCAGGCTTTTAAATACCATTTTTTCCTCTAGTTGTCATTTGATGGATAGTTCGCATAGGGGAGGTGAAGGCAAACCAGGTTGTTGTACGGGGCCTTGCAACGTGACAGTACCAGGTGATTAGTGTGGGCTTGGAGAGTGAGGCCCAGCCGAAGAGTGAATAGGAGGAGGTGGGCCTGAGGAGGACGGCCCAGAAAAAGAAGTTGGGTCAGTTTGTGGCGTCAAATTTTGAGGAGTGTTGCTTTGAGTTTTCAAGTGATGTAGAAGTGGATTAATATCCAAAAAATAATATGTATATACACGACCAGATTCCTTGTCGTAATTTTTGTTTCCAACTATTTAATGGTACTTATCCACGACCAATAATTTTATAATTACGACTAGATTTTCCATCGTTATTTTTTCATTAACGACAAGCAAGATCACTAGCGGGTTGTTATTCTGGGATTAACGTCCATTGCAATTTTGTTGCAATTTTTTTTTTTTCTTTTTTTTTGGGTTTGATATATAGCACAACTTCATAATAATCACTTCAATTTTATTCATTGTCATTATATATAGCTTAGAACAACATAATACACATATCCAAAAGTAAGGATGTATGTCGCTCCCAAGTTACTAAGCATCGCTAGCATTTTTTCCTTGAAATTCCGTATTTACCCTTCGTATATAAATACTTACGACACTTCCAACACATTTCACGCTCGATAAACTTAAAAATCTGAAATTAAAAAAAAAAAACACAGAAAATTCACAAAAATAACTAATATTAACTAATAATACTAATACTAATTACTCAAATTATCACAAAAATAATAATAATCACAATAAAAATTATAATTATCATACAAAAATTACATTAATAGATTTGATTAATTAATTTTTAAAAAAAAAACGTTTTGGTTAATTAAAAAAAAATAAAAAATAAAATAAAATTGGACATCCGCCTAAAAAATCTGGATCCTCCATGGTGGCGGATCCACCATGGAAGATCCGGAAATTCTAGGCGGATGTGTACATCTGCCTAGAATTTCCGGATCTTCCATGGTGGATCCGGAAATTTTAGGCGGATGTACGCTTTTCAAAAAATAAAAATAAAAAATTTCGAGGACTTACATAATCCTCCGACGATGCCTCCGGTGTACGATCGTTGTCGTCATCCATCGTCCTAAACCCGTCGCTAATGCTTAATAATTTTTTTTTTTAAAAAAAATGGGATTTTTGGTGGTGGGCTCGAGAATTTTGGGTTGGATGTCGTGGGGTTGGATGTGGTGGGATCGGGAATTTTTTTAACCAATTGGTGGATCGGATGTGCTCGGGAATAATATTAAAATGCTCGAAAATCTTTTTAACCAAGTGGTGGAGCCTTATATAGTCCAAGTTATGGAAAGGGCAATATGGTCCTTTCATGTCAAAATGGGAGCGACGTCTGGTAAATTGGGAGCGACGTTTAGCAGTTCACGACATTTACCATGAAAAACAACAACAAAAAATCATAGTATTGTGTCTAAATATATCCATCAAACTAAAATTAGAAGATATAAAAAAGTATTGATTTATCTACAAGTTGAGGATCCAAAGAGCATCAGATCAATGTATGTTGAGCCTTCGACAGTAGTTCTCTAATTGTCTACTATTACCTGCATTTATTAAAACACAAGGAACATTTAGGATAGAGAATCGAACGAACATACAAAATACCTATATAATAACAATCTAAATGTTGAAACAAATACGTTAATGAGCTTACAATCATAACACAAAATATTGATGGAAGAAACCTATATATACTAACACTTAACAGCAATAGTACTTAAATCTTTTATCACATCGACCTTCACCAAAATCTTTTATCACTTCGACAACTTGCTGGTAGAGTTACAAGCTAATTTTTAGATATTTGAAGGTACTTTTAGTAGGCTAAATTTATTTTTATAGGCTAAATTTATTTATGCTTATAGTATAAATCATCACTTTAATTAATTTCACTGCTAATAAAAACTGATTGTCAAGTATTGAATTTACTTATAATTAACTAGGATATGATGAGTTAATGATAATAAGAATTGGTTATTGGCGGTTTAATTTGTTGCTTGTTTTTGATGTCGTTTTGCTTTGTTGGATTTCTTTCACTTACTGGCTATATATTTTTCTTCAGCTTTTGTTGTATTTTGTTATATGGCTGTAATCTGGATATTATTTCCTAAAGTATTTTGAGGTTGTTTTCGATCTGTTGTAATTTACCCTACAATTTATTTCTGATCAGTAGCGTTATGCTATGAATTGATTATTGCTTTTCGTTTTGACCGATTTTATTTTAAATTTGAATTATAAAAAAATATAAAAATTGACTTGGAAAATTTAGAGCATCTTAACAAGTTAATTCTTAGGCCGATTGTAAGTTAGTAAGGTTCAGCTCAAATTAATCATCTTTATGTTCCTGTTGCTCATAACTATATATGCTGCTACTTTAGAGTTTGATCATATTTTGAATGCTAGGGATACATGTGACGATGTTTGGATATTTAGAAGAAATGTTCCAAAGATATGTGCTAACCTATAATCTTTATTTTGTAGGTTGTGTTAGGGAAGTAAATGCATGGAAAAGGTGTAAAAATGGATGGTATGTACTATTTTGTGGAATGACTTTTGGGGCATGATTATGGATCAGGAGTGGATGGATCATAGTGATTATGAGAGTGATTTTGGAACAATGATGGATATTTTTTTGGACAGTGATGGATGTATAAGTTTGTTGTGATGATTGTCAAATATTTTAAAATATTAATTAATGTAAATTTATATTATTAAAAATAAACTTTTTGTACTAGGAAATCTAATTTAATACAATATTATAGAAAATCTAAAGTGTGCAGGTACATTACATTGCTGTTACTAAAATAATATTTACCTATTCTAAATATTATAATTTCATCTTTTGTAACAGATAAAATCGTTGACAAATAAACAAATATGTTTAGTAACGGCAAAAGTTGTTGCAAATATTATAAATAATTTATCTTAATTAATATATTTTAATAACATTTGCAACGATATACGCGTTTCCAAACATGTTAATTTTTTTACAATGACAGTAATTGTTGCCATAAACTACTATTTTCAATTTGAATACTACTATGTATAGCAACGACATATTTATCCCAACGAAAAAAGTCATTGTCAAAAATAAGTTTTTTGCATCGACAAAAGTCGTTACTCTCATTTTTTGTGACGCCCATAACCGCAACGACCTTGCAACGATAATTGTCATTGTCAAAGATATTTTTGGCAACGACAAACTGTTTTTAGCAATGACATTTGTCGTTGTAAAAACAGGTTTTCTTGTAGTGAAATATACTAACACTTAACAGCAATAGTACTAAATCTTTTATCACAACGACCATCACCAAAAGCACACACAACATAAACAAGGTTGATGCAACTTTTTATATCAGTACTTTACACCAAAATTTAGAATCCAAGATCCACACATTAAAAAATTATTACAATATAAGTTACAGTATAAGTTAATCACTTTACTATTTTCCCTTCATAATTAGAATCCAAGATCCACACATTAAAAAATTATTGATGTTATGTAATGTAATTTGTATGGGATCACTCAGATAATAAATTAATTTTATGTGGCCCAAAAACAAATTACAAGGAAATTAGCAGAATAACGCTCCAACTTTCCTAAACAACAATCTTCAAAGAAAGACAATTAAAAGTTAAACTCCATAGACCATCATCCTTTTAAGCTACTTTCTGCAAGTATGAGTACTAATTTTGCTATTTTTGCACTTTCAATTTAATTTTTAGATTAATCTTACACTCTCTCCACCCTAAAATTTCCAATTATGAAAACCTGCCTCTCTACTAATAATTGTAAGAACTAACCTTAAAGCATGATAATGTTGACCAATTCAAATACACAAGAGTAAATCACAAACCAGCTTGGAATTTGAAATAATTTTGTAATAAAGATTTTTTTGACTTTTACCACCAAAAAAATTCAAAAAATTGTTTTTTACCACCAAAACTTCTAAAACTTTTATTTCACCATAAAAAAAAATTCTTAAAATTGTTTTTTACCACCTATCGTCAAGAAAACCATAAAATCTAACGGTTTAAATTTTTTTTTTTATTTTCGTGCGCAAAACATGTTCTTATAAGTTTAGAGGGGCGTTTTAGCCATATGAGTCTAATTTGAGGTCAGAATTGACAAAAATGATCGAAAATGCCTCGTTTTGCGTGTTTCATGCAAATCGAGGTATTTTTAAACACGCAAAACGAGACATTTCCAATCATTTTTTATCAATTGCGACCACTTAGGCCACAACATTACTCGGTCAGGATCAATTCTGTGATTGCGAGGTTCGAGTACATCCTAGTACCGGTGCCCGTAGAGGAGGATGGGATTACTACACTCTGGGAAGCAAAAGGTAGCTTTGTGCAATGGCCATGTGCTTGGGTAAGGTTGATCAACGAGGTAAGATTTTGGGTTCACTCTTTACTCTATGTCCGGTTGTCTTCCTAAGAGTTGGATGGATTTATTTTCTAACCAATTGCGTGATTTGCTTTATCAGATTTCGAAGAAAAGCCAAAATTCAAAGAGAAGGAGGGTGGAGCAGCCTAAAAGCATTAATTAACCGATGCCAAAGAAGTGGAGTGAACAACGGTCGGAGAGCGAAAAAGCGTCGAAGAAGAACTCTTCGAGAGGTTAAGCTATGCAAGCTACTCCACTTGTTGCAGACACAGTCCTTCAATTGCTCTCTAAAGATTTAACTTATCTACACAACCGTGTTAGTATGTTGTCTAGGGACACTCCCATTGAAGTTGCACTACCTAAGGCATTGTTCCACTATGATGACGAAGCAATTGCATGGCTCAACAAAGAAGATGTGAAGGAATTTCTAAGTGGTTCAATGCTTAACATTTCCCTCATTCAAACATTCATGAGGTAATTCAATGCCGCTCAAATTATGTTATTCAGATTAGTGGTGATTGTCGTTTATTTTTCCATTAATATTCTATTATCATGCATGCAGAGCACTATAGGAGCACTTACGTGACATTGATTCTCCATTTCAAGTTGGGTGGTTATTCCCCGAGCAGATCTCCACTACTAGAATCTTAGGCAACCACCCTGACATGTTGTACTATGTTGAACGGAGTATCAAGGAATCAATGTGTGCGGGAGACAAGTTCATATTCGCCCCTTGTTATGAAGAGTACGTCTAACCATGTGAAATTCATTTGTTTCCCCTGATTATATGTTGTACATGGCTAATTATTGATTTGTTTGTCTATTGTGAATTTATGTAGTTTACATTGGACCTTGCTGGTGATTTGTGTTTCCAGTAACACAATCTTCCTTTTTGATTCAGCTCGATTGCCTCATCCAAAAAAGCTCCTCGTGAAGTCCATACTGCAAAAGTAAATAAAGCTACCTAGTGTTGATTATCATTACCTAACTCATTTATTAGTCATACTAATCAAATTTGAACTTACTTTTCTATAGTGTTATGAAAAAGATAAATTGTCGAGCTCCTCAAGGTCCCACATGAAAATCACCGATGGTAATGCCACATGATATTGTTATTTTCATAATAAACAATGCGTAAAATGTTACTAATTTTCTATGCATGTTTGATTCATGTACTTTGTTCCTATGCTAGTGCGCACAACAATATACAGAGTTGATTGTGGCGTATACGTGATGTGATTCATGTTTGGCATAGTGAGTCGTTGTAAAGACACAGTACAGCCTTATGAGGTATGCCATTGACTTAGTTTATTTGCTCTTAACATGTGATTTGACAAGAAATGTAGGAAATAGGCATCCTAGTAGTCATATAGGCCTTATTTAGGCCATTTTGGATCGAAATGCGTCCTTAAACACTTGAATTGCTCTTTTCATGTGATTTAAAGCCTTAGCCGCCTATAACTAAGTAATAATGACATGTTATGAGAAAGAATGAGTTGATTTGACAAGAAATGTAGGAAATAGGCATCCTAGTAGTCATATAGGCCTTATTTGGGCCATTTTGGATCAAAATACGTCCTAAAAAACTTGAATTGCTTAATTCATGTAATTTCCAGCCTTAGCCACCTATAACTAATTAATAATGACATGTTATGAGTAAGAATGAGTTGATTTGACAAGAAATGTAGGAAATAGGCATCCTAGTAGTCATATAGGTCTTATTTGGGCCATTTTGGAGGAAAATGCATCCTAAAACACTTGAATTGCTCTTTTCATGTGATTTGAGCCTTAGCCGCCTATAACTAAGTAATAATGACTTGTTATGAGAAAGAATGAGTTGATTTGACAAGAAATGTAGGAAATAGGCATCCTAGTAGTCATATAGGCCTTATTTGGGCCATTTTGGATCAAAATGCGTCCTAAAACACTTGAATTGCTCTTTTCATGTGATTTCAAGCTTTAGCCGCCTATAACTATGTAATAATGACATTTTATGAGAAATAATGAGTTGATTTGACAAGAAATGTAGGAAATAGGCATCCTAGTAGTCATATAGGCCTTATTTGGGCCATTTTGGAGGAAAATGTGTCCTAAAACCCTTAAATTGCTCAACTCATATAATTTCAAGCCTTAGCCGCCTATAACTAAGTAATAATGACATGCTATGAGTAATAATGAGTTGATTTGATAATAAATGTTGGAAATAGGCATCCTAGTAGTCATATAGGCCTTATTTGGGCCATTTTGGATCAAAATGCGTCCTAAAACACTTGAATTGTTCTTTTCATGTTATTTCAAGCCTTAGCCGCCTATAACTAAGTAATAATGACATGTTATGAGTAATAATGAGTTGATTTGATAATAAATGTTGGAAATAGGCATCCTAGTAGTCATATAGGCCTTATTTGGGCCATTTTGGATCAAAATGCGTCCTAAAACACTTGAATTGTTCTTTTCATGTTATTTCAAGCCTTAGCCGCCTATAACTAAGTATTTATGACATGTTATGAGAAAGAATGAGTTGATTTGACAAGAAATGTAGGAAATAGGCATCCTAGTAATCATATTGGCCTTATTTGGGCCATTTTGAAGGAAAATGCGTCCTAAAACTCTTAAATTGCTTAATTCATGTAATTTCAAGCCTTAGCCACATATAACTAAGTAATAATGACATGTTATGAGTAATAATGATTTGATTTGATAAGAAATGTAGGAAATAGACATCCTAGTAGTTATATAGGCCTTATTTGGGCCATTTTGGATCAAAATGCGTTCTAAAACACTTGAATTGCTCTTTTCATGTGATTTCAAGCCTTAGTCGCCTATAACTAAGTAATATTGACATGTTATGAGAAAGAATGAGTTGATTTGATAAGAAATGTAGAAAATAGGTGAAGTAGTAGTCATATAGGCCTAAGTAATAAATTTTTGCCTAACTGAACTTGTAAATGTATTTTAAATGCATAACCTAAGTAATTAATTCTAACATACTTTTTTTATTCCAAGTTTTTCAAGGTACAAAAAGGAGGTCCGTTGACGAGCAAGGAACTTAATGAAGTTCGAGGCATGTTGGCGTCTTTCATCACATTTAATTTGTAAATGTCATTTCTATTTGAACTTGTTAACTATATTATTGATTAGTATTGTTTGTAATATAGCACTTTTTTTTTTGGAGGAATTGTAAATATGACACTTCATTGTATTGCATTTGGGATTATTAATTAATATCTATGTATTGTTGTTATTATTTCAATTTAGAAATTATTATTATTATTATTATTATTATTATTATTATTGTTATTATTATTATTTATAATATTATAATAATAATTATTATTGTTATTATAATATATAATAATGGTAGAATTAATGCAGGAACAGCTAGAACCGGTGCGAAAAGTATAAAAAAGAAAAAAAGGCGCACCAGGACTTTTCGCACCGGTTTACAGCAACAACCGGTGCGAAAAGTTTTTTTTTTTTTTTTAATTTTTTTAGGGAATTTTTCACACCGGTTCAAAACAAGTATCGATGCAAAAAGTCTTGGGTTTTGGCATCCCTCAAATCAGAACTGGTTTAAAACTGGTGCTAATTGGGGGTTTTAAACCGGTGCTGATTACCAATTTTCGCCTAGTGATTTGACGCGTGAATGGGCTTCTCAAATACTGTCTCATGTTGGTTATATAAAAGAGTTTGAATTCATGGGTCAGGGTCTTCTTCCTTCTGCTGATACGCGTGTGAAATTATCTATTGATCTCACACAACCTCTAATTCCTGGCTGTTTTGTGCCGCTAGAAGGTGATAGAATCATCTGGGTTTATTTTAGATATGAGGGCATATTTTGTTTTTGCAAAAATTGTGGTTTTGAAGGACACTCAAGAGAGCGTTGCGAGGTTAAGAAAGAAGTGGCCAAACGGCGGTTGAAATGTCGTGTTGCTGCTCTTGAAAATCATGGCATGAGGGTCATATATGGCCCCCATGACCATAATTACTACACTAATTTCATTAGAGGCCTTCCTGACAGTGATAGATATAGGAACCCAGAAGCACATCTTGTTCGACCTGAGGAACCAGAAGATATACCTCTAGAAGACCGCATTCTCAATGGAGATGGCAACTCTGACTCTTGGAACTCATTGAAAAATTCTGGAAGTAGTGCTTCTAAGGATTACTTTACTTGCTCAGAAAAATTTCTTGAGGTTGAAAATGGAGCTCTCTCTAGGGCTATAAGCCTCCTAGAACTCGGCTGGGATTTGGTAGAGATCCTTATGCTCAATTCTTCCCTTCTAACAGCGTGATGCGTCTCCTAGAGGCACACATGAGGCCTCTCGTGTGGTAATCTCTAACTCTACTCAAGTTCCTTTTGCGAACTCCTTTTCTGCTGCTATGACTGTTTCAACAGGTGTTGGCCTCGATCTGGTGGTTCACACCCCAAATTCAACCGTGCAAACTCTCGAAAATAGGGGGAGGAGCCCACCTTCTGCTCGAATCTCAGAAGGCTTAATTAATCAACCTTTTGCCCTCTTTGTTACTGGTTTAACTTTTGAAGTTGGCGAATCATCCTTTAAGCCAACTTTCTTCTACAGAAGGCGGGCTTCAACAGGTGCACTCTCCTTCCCCGACCTCTCAATCATGGTGCCACCGTCTATGAGCCTTCCTCAACCTTCTACAAGGCTCCTTAATTTGATGGCTGAACCTATGGTCGATCTAATCTCTCCGATAGAGAATGACATCACCAACACCGCCAATTGCTTTATACAAGCAGGGTGTCAATTGGCTCGTTCTCTCAGGTTATCGGGTTTACGAGTCCACCCTTTCCCTAGGGTGTCATGGCCGTCGTTTCTGCCGTATTCACCCAGATCTTTTGGGGAAATCTCCCAAATCTCACTCTGACTGAATTCGATCCACCGACTCCCCAGCTTCTCCAATTACTTCAATCAATGTCGACGATCTCTTCAATTATCCATCTCCGGTTCTCTCTTGTCCGAAAAAGACTTCATATTTTGATAGGAAAAAGAAAACAACACAATCAGAAGGTGGAGATAATCTCAGAGAAAGTTTCACAGATTATAATTGGGGTGAAAAAGGATGCTTTTACTTTGAACAGGTGGTCTAATAAAGGTGCTTTTGCTCTTTGGTGGCGTGATGGTACAGGGAAACACACTTTCATCTCGAAAGCTATATCGGATGAAGACATGGCGCGACAATGAGGTCTGAAAGTTGACATGGATATTCTAGCCAAGGCTCGAAAGCGCAAATCTCCTTCGCCTTCTTCTTCTCTTGATTTGAAAAGTTCTATTTCTATGAAAAAGTTGAAACCCTTTGTCTTTTGTGCTAATAGAATGACTCCTTCGGCTGATGGCATGGATTGGGAAGCAAATCAACAATTAGTGTGTCCCAACTTGGAAATGCAAGATGAGGTTGCTGCATCGGTTCACCACCCAATGGGAATATGAAGTGTATTTCATGGAATTGTAGGGGTCTCAATGATCCACACGCCCCTAAACGTCCTTACCTTGTGTGGCTTGTTTCGTAAAAAAACCTATGTTTTTATTTTTATTGGAAACTAAAGTAGTTGTTGATGTGACTAGGCCTTTACTTGATATTTTTACTCCTACTACCTCTTTTGGGGTTGATGCGATAGGTACTAGGGGGGGTCTTATGGTTTTTGCTTGGACTAGCTCTATGGTGACCTGTATTTTCTCTTCTACTAATGTCATCCTTTGTAAAATAGTTTATCCTAATGATGAAATTAAATATGTAGCTTTTGTTTACGGTACCCAGTGTCTTGAAGATAGGCTTTTAGTTTGGAATGAGGTTTCTTTTATTATTCAAACTTATCCAAAATGCCTTTTACTTGGGGATTTTAACCAATTGACTTTTTGGAAGATAAATTGGGAGGGAATACTATTATAAGAGGGGTTGATGATTTTATTGATTGGAGATTGTGTAATGAGGTTCTTGATGTTCCTTTCTCGGGTCTAAGGTTTACTTGAACAAATAAAATACTATAATTGGATTTGATTCTAGAAAGATTAGATAGAGGTTATGTGACTCCGAAGTGGTTTGAGGAATTTCCGAATGGCCGTATTATTCATGAACCTATCTTTGTCTCTGATCATGCTGCTATTCTCTATGATTCGGATCCAACTACCATCCGTTCTACTCGGCCGTATCAACTTGAACTTAGGTGCTTGGGTTTTTCGAAGGTAAGGAATATTATTGATACGGAATGGAAAGTTACTAATGTTCGTGCCTCTTATCCTTTTTGCTTAGTACAGAAACTTCAAAAAATTTGAAGTATGCTTCAAAAATGGTGTCTTAATCACAAGAATTTGTGGGGTAAAAATTGGAGGGAAATATCGAAGGAGTTAGATGTGCTTGGAAATAATATTTCTTCTCTTAATGATGCGCACAACTATCTTGATCGTGTGAATTCCTTTATTCCGAAATGCAAGCTGGAAATTCAATTCTGGAGGCAACGAGTGAAATGTGAGTGGATTAAGGATGGTGATCTTCCTTCTAAGCGCCTTTTTAATAAGGTTAAACTTCGGAAGGCAAGAAATGAGATTATTACTCTACGTTCGGAGGATAATTTGTGGGTGGAGGGACATTACCAAGTCTCTAATCTCATTGTGAACTCTCTAAAAGTTGTCTTTGTGCCGACTGTTGATTACGCTCAAGAGGATCATATTGATTTGTTACTACGACAATTACATTTTCCCTCTCTCTCACCTTCACAAAGTGAGGTTTTATGTCAACCTTTCGAGTTTGCAGAAATTAAAGCGGCTATTTTTTTATTTAAAAGGTTCAAAGTCTCTAGGCCCCGATGGCTGCATTACCGAAATATTTCACGCAAATTGGGATACAATTGGATACATAGTTACTAAAAGTGTTCAACATTTTTTCAATAGGGGTTTTCTTCTTCAGGAGCTAAACTCGACTCTGTTAGTCAAGATTCCTAAAATTGATACTTCGGAACTGGCTTCTCAGTTTAGGCCGATAAGTCTTTGTAATACAGTCTATAAGTGTATTGCTAAATGTCGTATATCATGGTTAAAACTGGTTCTTCCTCTCTTGATTTTGGATTTTCAATATGTTTTCATCCCGAGAAGACATATGGAAGATCACCATTATCCTCCGAGTCCCCATTATTGATAACAGGCACATTATTGAGACACGCGATTTCTTTTAAATCTATCCTCCGAGTCCCCATTATTGATAACATGGGGAAGCACTTGGGAGTTCCTATCGACCTTTCTGGGAGGAAAGCTTCTTTCTTTGTGGATCTAGTTGAACGAATTAAAAAAGAAATTTATTTATTGGGCACACTGCAAACTTTCAGAAAGTGCCAAACTCATTCTCATAAACTCTGTCCTATTGGGAATGGTGGCTCATGCTATGAAGACTTGCAAGCTTCCGATGTCCATCTCCAATAAACTAGACTCCCTTTTCACTAGGTTTTTGGTGGGCTAAAAGTGGAGAGAAAGGCGTTCATTGGATAAACAGGCAACAAGTACAACACCCTAAAGGAATGGGGGGTTTGGGAATCCGATCTGCTAGCTTTTACAATAAGGCCTTGTTATTTAAAAATTATCCACATAATGCATACCAATCCTCAACTACTTGCTGCTAAGCTTATAATGCGAAATCTGATTGTATCTTTTGTCCTTAAAGTGACTTGCGCAAACCTCCTACTTCAAGCTCAAACTGGGTTAATAACAAAGTTCCATTTGTAAACTCAGACCAGAATCTCAGACAAAGTGCATCATGGAAGGTCAATTATCTTATTACTCCTACTCGATCCTGGAATGTGGGAGTTGTCAGAGAACATTTTGAGTGGGAAAGTGCCCAGGAAATCTTAACTATCGATCTCCCAACAGAGGAAGAGGAAGACTTCTTGTATTAGCCTTGGCATAAAACAGGAACCTATACTGTTAAAATGGGGTATGCTTCTTTAGCAAATCCTGAAGCAGGGAGAGAGTCCCACCCCCCTAGAAAAGAAATCTTTGATTTTTACAAAATTTTATGGCACCTAGACATCCCCCCCAAATGGCGTACGTTCTTATGGAAACTTGCTGTCAATGGAATTCTTGTCAAAGCTAATCTTCGAGCTAGAGGAATTATCACTGATACATTATGTGACTATTGCGGTTTAAAGGAGGAGGATGGTTTTCACCTCCTTCTTGACTGTTCAATAGCTCGGTATGCTTGGGACAACTGCCGGATACCGAACTGCAAAAAAATCAACGGGCTCCACTTCTCTTCAGGATTGGATCCGTAGCCATATTCTACTTTTTTATAGTCAGGATGGAATCCAAAGTAATCGTATTCAAGCCTTCGTGGCTACTTTGTGGGCTATATGGATTACAAGGAATAAGCGTGTTTTTCAAGGAGAAAATGGGTACTTAAGATGTTACTTTGGTAATCTTAAAGAGGCATTTCTCCTATTACACGATTTCACTAAGTTAGAGACTGGATTACAAGATCAATATCTACTACAGATTCCTCTAATATTCCCTCTCCGCGATTTTTGCAGGTTTCTTTAGGACAATTGAATCATGTCCTACTTTTCAACGATTCTTTAGCTCTAGGTACTATTCGAGCTGATGGATCATGGCATAAGGCTAGTAAACACTACGTGGTAGGATGGACGATAGAGCTGCGTAGCCGTGGGGAAAGGGAGGCTGGTGGTAATTCTGGAATTGCGGTCTCAACTTTGCAAACTGAGTTTTGGGCTTGCCTTTATGCTTTAAGATGGGCCCGTGACAATGGTTATAGGTCAATAAAGATCTTAACTGACTCTGCCTTACTTGTCACGTCACTTAAGAAGAAGGGACCCTCGGATATTCACCTTTTCTGGACTTGGAAGGAGATTATTAAAATCGAAAGCACCTTTCAGCATTGCATCATTCTCAAGGTTGATAGAGCGGAAGTCAGTCTCACTCATCATATAGCTAACCACTGTCGGGTTACTTTAAATAGTTTCTCTATTCCCGCTGTTTTTGATGTTTTTTAGTTTTTTAGTCGTTCTTTTCTTTTTGTTGTTGTCAAAAAAAATAAAAAAAAATAAAAACCTAGGGAAAGTGCAATACAACCAAGGTTACATTACGAAATTTTCCAATAGCCTTAAAAATTTTACACTAAGTCCCCGTCTGGTTCAATGTAAAACATTTTCAATGAAAAATTAGTTTCATGAAAAACACATTTTCAAGGAAAACCACACTTGCAATATAGTTCCTTTGTTTGGTTCTTACAAGAAAAGGTAATGACAAATTAAAAATATAAGTGGACATGTGGGGATGTATGAAAGGAAAGTAAAAAGGAGATAATGAGAAAAGAGAAAAATGTGGCTTCCCTTATTTTGTGAAAGAATATGTTTTCACCATTATGAATGCAATTTTTCACCATTGGGAAAATTATTTTTCACTTCTTCACAAATCAAACAAAGAAAAATGAGAAACAATGGAAAAATCATTTTCCGTGAAAACATTTTACATCAAACCAAACGGGGCCTAAGCTCTTGGATTCTACACGGTGATGAAAGGGAACGCCGAAGAAGAGATGCTCAATAAAGAAGTGATTGCATTATATCATAGATGAAGAAGAAGAAGAAGAAGAAGAAAAGTTGCATCCGCTAAAGATCCCTATACTATATATGACAAAAGCATGGATGCATGATTTCTAATTATAATCCAATTACAGCCTCCTTGTACAAATTGTATGTACAGATCTAAATGTATATGATGTTATGAGTTTGATTTGGAGAATAAATCCTTTATGTTTCGTACCATGATACAATTCGGATTGGTCTAATTTAACGGAAATAATAAAAAATAAAAAAAACATTGAATTTGAGAGACCAAAAACTTTAAGTAGGGACAAAAATTTCAGGAAATATGGAATGTTAAATTATGGATGGAGAGAGTTTAACCACATTACCAAACTATTGGCCACCTCATCAAAAATGATGAATGATATAGTCAAAAAAAAAATATGTAGACCAAAAAAAAAAAAAAAAAAAAAAAAAAAAAAAAAAACCTCTATATGTTAAGAAAATTTGCAATTATTTATTATGTGAGAGAATCTTTTAAATTATCATTCTTATTGTATAAGAAAAATTTGTAATTAAAAATAATGATAATTAAGATAATCGAGATATGCATTGGCACACTTTTTAGTCAAAACATAAGCGGCAAATATCTTAATTTTGAGCTTCATTTTAATATAATATTAGATTAGCTTTTGTGCAATGCATAGATATAATAAAAAGAATTTATAATTGTGTATATTTTTAAGTCATATTATCAATCAGAACATAAACCAAACTACAAAAATTAAAATAATACTTGTATAAACAAAAGAAAATTCATGTCTACAACAAAATTTAGTAGACTTTGTAATTAGACGGAGTAATCACATATATAGAGGGTTAATATTTGCTTTCCTTAAGATTAATTATATGTACCTTAAGATAATGTATCGTATAAAAGCACTTTACAATCAATATTTAGCTTTTCATAAATAAAAAAAAGAAAAAAAAATTAGAAGAGAAAAAAATAAAAGTTTAAGTGGGAAAAAATTGAAGGAGAAGTTGACATGTGTACAATTTGGAAAAGGGATGATGTCAGCGGTTGTTATTTTAGTATAAGTTATAGATGTACTTGATTATTTTTATTTGATGTTGATTTTTTTAAAAAAAATAAAATAAAGATTGATTCATAAATAAAAAGTCATACAACATCTACAAAGAGATTTAAATCTAATAATTAAATACAGGAAAACTGAACAAATAAAAAAATCCTTTCAACAGAGTTACGATCATTGTTGCAAATCGGTCATTTTCATACCCTATTTCATATCGCTGTGATTTACAGCCTTCTACGACGAGAGAGTCTATCGATCTGTTGTAGTCGTGAATAAAATTTTCGTCTGATTCATCTGATTGTAATCGAATGTGTTTCGGGGTTTTCTGATGTCCTGCGGGAGAGTTACAATTCCGAGACTGGAACCGGACGCCTGTACCTGCAAAACAACGAAGACTCCTTGTGGTAGGAGCTCCGCCTCCAACGGTCAAGTTAGTACCTGATTAAGGAGTAATAAGTGCGGAAAGTAAAGGGAGGAGATCTGGTTCCTCTAGGGGAGGAGTGATCAATGTATTTTGGTTTTCTCTAGGTGAGAGTCATTAATTGCTGAATCCGTGTGTTGTTTTCGAGTCCTCTCCCTCTTAATGAGGATTAAGAGGGGTATTTATAACCTCGGGAAGCGTGCCACTCTCTAGGTTTAGGGTAAACCTAGGGCTGACTGGGCCTCTAAACAGGATTGGGCCTTGTTGGCCGGTTTTCCCATTTGGCATGGGTGGACACGTGGCGTGTCTCAATTGGTCCGTAGAGGACGTATCTGTGATTGACACGTGGCAGGATCCTATTGGCCTACGTGAAGGACACGTGGCGGAACCTGGTTGGTCCACTTGTCAGACGGTGATTGGTGGATAAAAATCCCCTAATCATTTGCCTCTCACAGGTGGCACGTGACTGGTCACGTGTCACCTGTGACAGGTGTCGCACGGCGACAGGCGACGGCCTGCTACAGGTGTCACCTTGCAAATGGCCGAGAGGTTTTCCCGCCCAAATTTTGAATTTGGAAGCGACCCTTCGCCTTCTCACTTTGCCTATATAAGGAAGTGCTGACTTCGGTCATTTTCACATTTGAGAACTTTGCGAGAGAACATTCGGACCCCTGAACTTGCTCTGACACTTTGGAATTTTGTTGCCTACCGCCTGCTCTGACAAGCCGTTTGCAAAGGATTTCAGAATTTCATCAGTCGTCACTCGTTCAGGTAACCGTCGCTTCTCTTATTCTTAATTTTTTTTCTTATTATTATTTTTTTGAAATGGCACCATGGAAGCACACGACACGACCTAAGTTAGTGATCAGCCGGTCACCGGGGACGGCTGAATCTAGGACTAGGAGTGCCGCCTGCCCTTTTCTGGACCCATCTTTGCCCTTTATACAAAGTCCGACTGTATCTGTGTCTATGCAGAACGTGATGGCCAGAACAAAAAAGACTGCTAGGATCTCAAACTCGGACGTTTCCTCCCACAGGGTGCCCATTAGTGAAACATCTGACCAGGCGCCAGATGTAGAAGTGAAACAAGGCGGCTGCCAAGCCGACAGTTCTGAGGGAGGGGTCAAGGTGGTCCCTTCCCATTTTACCGTTGATATGTCTAACTTTTCTCCTGCTCCTTCTAAGGGAGAGGAGGCGGGCCCCTCTGGGAGAGGGGAGGAGTCGTCCTCTTCGGACTCGTAAGAGGACGAGTCCGAGTCCAGATCTTCTGGCCACGCTTCTCCAGGCTCAGAAGAAAGAAACAGCCGCCTACAAGAGGCGAGGCTTTCTCATGCAGTTGAGAAGGGGGGCAATTGGGCGGAGCCGTCCGCCTCTTACAGAGAGGAAAACACCCCCTACTACTGCACGGTACCCCGGGGCCGGATCGCAGCCATGCAAGACAAAATGGAGAGCTTTATGGCTAACCACAGAATGGGCCCCGGATTTTTACTGTTCGTGCCAGATCCAGAAGACACTGTCGTCTGGCCGGCTGGTACCAGCTATGATGACGGCTGCTTTGGCTGCTATGTGGCGGCCATCAAAGCTGGACTGCGCTTCCCATTACATCCGGCTGTTCAGCGGATTTTAGATGGGTATGATTTGGGGTTATGGCAGTTAGCCCCCAACTCTTGGGTAAACGTACTCGGCTATGTGGCCGGGTGCGAAATGTACGGGGTGGAGCCAAGCTTTGAGCCTTTCGCCCACATGAACTATCTCAGCCGGACCCCTAAGTTGGGCGGTACTGGCTGGTATCAATTAACAAGCCATAGGGGCTACCTCATGACGAGAGGTAAGGCGAACAAATGGAAGGATTGGCGGAACACCTTCCTTATCATCGAGGGTTCAGACACGGAGCTGAACAAACGCTTTAACAAGTGGAATAGGGATCCTCCTTTTCTCGCAGGCGGCCGCAGCATGCCGCCTGTTCCCCCAAAGGCTAAAAAAGAGATCCTAGACAAAGGACTCTTCAAAGTAGAGACTAGGGTGAACTCTACTTCAGGGGTACGAGAGCAAGTACCCCTAAACTGCGTCCCGAGCTTCAAGTGGCTCTATGACGAGTACTTTTTGGCCGCCTGTGGCCTCAGCAGTCGGTGCTCTAGAGGTAGCCGGCCTGACAAATACTCTGTTTTTTCACGCCTTGTTTTTACTTGGGATTTTTACTAACTTTGCTGTTTATTTTTTTGCAGCTGACGCCATGAGTAAAATAACAGCATCCAAGACTGCGGCGGCCATGTTGCGGGCCTCTCTCATGCAACAGCCTTGTACCGACTCCCCCAACAAGGGGGCACCCTTGGTGGGCTTCGAAACTCTTCCTCTTTTAGGAGTTGTTGTCTTATGCATATACTAACTTTTTTTTTTTTTTCAGTCGGGCACTCCAAGAGCTTCTTCCTCGCAACAGCCGGACCCCAAGGCCCGGAGGACGACTGTTGCAAGCTCTCCTGGGTCTTCCAGGAAAACAGTGGCGGCTGAGAAGCAGCCGGCCACTTCTTCTAAAACTCCGGCGGGGCCGCCTAGAAGTATGGACAATTACTTGTAAAAACTTTTACACTTGCTTCCTTCTTGACTAGGTCTAACTTGCTTTTTTACGCTAGATGCAGCCGGCCCTCAGGAGCCTGACTTGGTAGAGGTAGCCAAGTCCATGATCAAAGCAGTTCCTCCATCTGAAAGGGAGGCGGTCAGGGGTGTCGGCACCCTTGACCTTGATGGGATTGCAGGGGTCCTTGCTGAGGTATACTTAGCCTTTTTTGAGTATTTGAATTCCAGGACGCCTGTTATCTTTTTGTTTGGAAACTGACGCCTGTTCCCCTTTTTACTTAGGCCCTGCTCCGAGTGAACGGCCTTCGCAAGCCGCTTGACCGGAAGAACAAAGAGGTAAAGGCTGCAAAAGCTATGGCCGCCTCTGACTGTGATAAGGCAATGTTTCAAATTGCCCAAAATGAAGTTCTGACAATTGATATTCTTTATTATCAAGCGCAGGCTGCTGCCGCTATCCGGGCTCAGTTAGAGGCGGCCAAGAAGAGGAACAGCGAGCTGGAGGCGACCGTCTCCAATCTCAAGGCCGAGCTTAAACCTCTCCGCCAAAAGATGCTCTCATACGAAGCCATGGAGAAATCCTTGGCTAACGTAAAGGAACGCCTGGTGACCCAGGAGAAGAGTCTAACTAAAGAGCTCTCGGAGAAGGCTGAGCAAGAGAAGAGAGAGCTCGTCCGAGAGATGATGGAAGACTCTTTCCAGATCCAGCGCATGACCTGGAGCCGCCTCTTCCCCAGTGCCGACTTTGCCTCGTGGGAAAAAACGTACCGCCAGTGTTCTGAAACATATAATCAAGAGATCCTGGCGGCTGCTGAGGACGAGGCGTTGGAGGAGGCTTTGGATGGGGATGAGCAGCCGATAGTGGCGCTTGTGCCACTTGGGGGCAAGTCATCGAAGAAGGATGCAGCTGAGGCCGAGTCTTACAAGAGGAATGCTGACCAGGCGGACGCTGCTAATGTTGAAGACTTGCCCCCTTCTTAAGCTTTTATGTCTTCTTTCACGGCCTGCGTGCCGTTTGCTTGTATTTACCCGGCCAGGGGGCCGGGGTTCTGAATATTTTAATCTTCTTTAATGCAATTTTATTTTGCTTGAAATTTGTCTAAGTGTTGAATATTTGATATTGAATTGTACACTATATCGACTGTTTTGCATGGCCGATTGTAGACAGGTACGGATGGTCCGCCTATGCCCCTGGACGACTGGTTGTCTGTTTCCAAGCTGGGCGATCAGTCGGCCATTTATTCAATCGGTATTGGTCCCGTTTAAAAGACTGGATTACCTTTAGGCAGGCGGTCCTGTTATTAGTAAAATTAACCAAGAAAGGGTTTTCTTACTTAGACTTGTAGGCAGTCTATGACTGGATTACCTTTAGGCAGGCGGTCCTGTCATTTGTAAAATTAACCAAGTAAGAAAGGGTTTTCTTACTTGTGTTTTTTTTGCTATAGGCAGTCTAGGACGACTGTTTCCTATCAGTGTGAATAGGTGTTGTATGGCTCTTACCTAGTCGCCGAGTGATTGAGTAGTAGAGGTATCAAGCGGTGGGTACCGGTTGTTCCCCTTTATTCGCCAATGTTTGTTGGCTATTAACTCGAAGGTTGTTAACCTAGCAGGAGTAGTGGTTGAGAGCCCCTGTTTGCTAAAAACAGGCGGACGACTCATACCTTTTAGGCTCCATACTAAGTTTGAGAGAGTGACTATGAGTGAACTTTGGTGTTACTCAGTCGCCGTCACTCCTGCTTGAGTAGTAGAGGTACCAGGCGGTGAAGGCCGGCTAGACCCCTTGATTCGCCAATGTTTGTTGGCTATTAACTCAAGAGGTACCCCCTGCATTTATCCCAAGTAATACAGGCGGTCATCTGACTCAGATGTCAACTGCTACCACTGGTTTGGTTAGTGATAGAGTTATCCTTGTCTCAAAAACGGCTACGTGGTTGCCCTTGGGGACAGTCGTATAGGTGCCGTGTGATTAGTTTATAGAACAATGTTCCACCCAAAAGGGAGCTGCTCTCTGCGACGAATTTCATCCGGATGGATGCCGTCGGACGCCTGCTATAATGTTGGGACAGGTCGAATTGAATTTTTATATTTTGATCAGTTGGCTTGACGCCTGGTCTGATCATGTTTTTTGATAGTTCTTGGTGAACTATATTATGTGAGGGTAGCCGGTCAAGCGGCGTGCCCCTCTTAAATTAAACATAGAGAGTGGCCGACTGTTTGTCAGTTGGCATGCCCCTCTTAAAATAAAAATGAATATAAACATGGAGAGTAGCCGACTGTTGGTCAGTTGGCATGCCCCTCTTTATTCAAGTAGTCCTTGACTTTACATTTATTTTTTTAAAAGAAATATTTCTTAAGATTATCTATGTTCCAAGTTCGAGGTAACGGCTGGCCGTCTGGTGTTTCCAGACGGTAGGTACCGTCTCTAACCTCTTCATATATTCGGTAGGGGCCTTCCCAGTTGGGAGTTAGCTTGCCAGACTCGTTAGCCCTACCAACAGCTTCCATTTTTCTAAGTACAAAGTCCCCCACCTTGAGTGGACGCCTGTGCACTTTTCTGTTGTATGATCGAGTCATTCTCAGGCGGTAAATCTCATGGCGTAAGACAACATTGCCTCTCTTTTCAGGGAGTGAGTCTAACGCCAGGCGCATGGCTTCCCAGTTTGCCTCTTCGTCATATAGCATTACTCGAAGAGTCGGCTCGTAGTGTTCTATTGGAAGAACAGCTTCCGCACCATAAGTTAGGAGGAATGGAGTTTCTCCAGTCGCCCCTTTTTCAGTCGTCCTAATGGCCCAGAGAACATGTGGTAGTTCATCCGCCCATAGGCCGCCTGCTCGTTCAATCTTTTTCTTCAGACCGTCTGAGATGATTTTATTAAAGGCTTCTACCTGGCCGTTTGCTTGTGGACGGCCGGCAGATGCAAAGTAGTGTGCAATTCCTTGGTCACCCAACCAGCTTTTGAGAACAGGCGTCTCAAATTGGGGACCATTATCAAAAACCATAGACATGGGAACCCCGAACCGAGTGATGACATTTTTCCAAATGAATGAAATTACATCCTTCGTCTTGATTCTCTTTACAGCCTCCGCCTCTACCCATTTAGTGAAGTAGTCGACGGCAACAAGTATGTATCTTCTTCCGCCTGTAGCAGGCGTATATGGACCCAGAATATCCATGCCCCACTTAGCAAACGGTAGGGGGCTATGAATGGTGGTGAGGTCAGTAGCCGGACGGTGAATTAGTTTGCCAAACCTTTGACACTTGTCACACTTTTTCACCATCCCCATAGCATCAGCTTCTAAGGTAGGCCAGAAGTAGCCCTGGCGCCTTGCCCGTTGAGCAAGCGTCCTTCCACCTATATGTGAAGCACAGTAACCAGAGTGGAGATCGTCTAGTATCTCTCGCCCCTTTTCTGGAGTAACGCACTTTAGGAAGGGTTGTAGGTACCCCCTTTTGTGAAGTTCTCCCTTTATCATTTCAAAATTGGTGGCTCGTCTTTTCAGAACTGCCGCCTGTTGATGATCATCCGGCAGGGTACCGTTTGTCAGATATGCCCTGATTGGATCCATCCAGGTTGAGCTTCTGTCTAAGATTCCAATAGCGTCTCCCTCAATGCTTCTCTTCTCCACTACTTCCCAAAAAACGGTTCGAGGAGTATCACAGGAGGCGGATGATGCTAATTTTGAAAGCGCATCCGCTTGGTTATTCTCTGATCTCGGCACTTGGACCAGATGGAAATCCTCAAGGGAGCCGACTGCTTGACGGACCGCCTGTAAATACTTGATCATGGCCGGATGGGTCGCTTCGTATTCGCCATTGTACTGACTCACTATTAATAGTGAATCGGAACAGGCGTCTATTTTTCTTGCCCCTGCCGCCTTGCACATGCGGATTTCGGCTAGTAAAGCTTCATATTCTGCCTCATTGTTTGAAGCCTGAAAACTGAAGCGTAAAGCATACTCGTACCTGTCGCCCTCTGGCGACTGACATATGACGCCTGCTCCACAACCATTTGAAGTAGAGCTTCCATCCACATATACCTTCCAGACTTGTTCTGGAACTTGAGAGTCAGGGGGACGAGTCATCTCAACAATAAAGTCAGCAAAGGCTTGCCCCTTCACTGCTTTTCTAGGCTCGAAGGTAACTTCGAGGCTCTGTATTTCTATGGCCCATTTGATCATTCGGCCTGACAACTCCATGGTGGTCAGTGGCCGCTTGATCGGTTGATCTGTAAACACGACGACTGCATGCGCCAAAAAGTAGGGCTTTAATTTTTTAACAACCATGAAGAGTGCAAGGCCAAACTTCTCCACTAAGGGATACCTCAACTCGGCATTTTTCAGCACATGGCTGACAAAGTAGACCGGGAGCTGACAGCCGTCTCTTTCAGCAAGAAGAACAGCGCTTAACGCATGATCAGAGACGGCCAGATACATGTAAAGTACTTCTTTGGGCAAAGGGCTGACTAGCCTCGGCAAGGAATGCAAATGAACTTTCAATTTTTGGAAGGCCGCCTCAGCATCTGGCCCCCATTCAAACCTTGCCTTTTTCTTAATTGCCTGGAAAAAGTATAGGCATTTGTCGCCTGATCGACTTAGAAATCTTCCCAAGGCCGCCAGACAACCTGTTAACTTCTGAACCTCTCGGACGGTACGGGGCGACTGCATGTTAATGACCGCCTGCACCTTCTCAGGGTTCGCCTCTATTCCTCTCTGATTAATGAGAAATCCGAGAAATTTCCCAGACTCAACTCCAAAGACACATTTCTTGGGATTGAGCATGACATGGTGCCGCCTGAGTGTGGCGAAAGTTTCTCGGAGGTCCGACAGATGATCTGTCTGAAGTTTAGACTTGACAATCATATCATCAATATATGCCTCGACGTTTCTCCCAATCTGATCAAAGAACACAGTGTTTATCATTCGTTGGAAGGTGGCCGGGGCATTCTTAAGACCAAACGGCATGACCGTGTAACAGTATAACCCTTGATCAGTGACGAAGGCCGTCTTCTCCTGATCCTTCTTCCATAAAGGTATTTGATGGAAACCAGAGTAGGCGTCCATAAAACTCATCAAAGCATGGCCGGCTGTTGAGTCGACCAGGTTGTCAATTTTAGGCAGAGGGTAACTGTCTTTTGGGCACGCGTTATTCAAGTCTGTGTAGTCTACACACATTCGCCAGGTACCATTCGGCTTTTTAACAAGCACAACATTTGCAACCCAGTCTGGGAAGTAACATTGCCGAATGAATCCTGCATTAAGTAATTTTTTAACTTCGACGGCTGCCGCCTGACTTCTTTCTTCGCCATGGTTCCGCTTCTTCTGCCTTACCGGCTTCTTTTTTGGATCCACAGACAGTTTATGTACCGCCAGCTCAGGACTAATGCCTGGCATTTCATGGACTTCGAATGCAAAGATGTCCTTGTATTCTTTCAACAGATTGTGAAAGTCATCACCTAGGACCCCTAGAGCAGTCGTCCCAACTTTGACGGTTCTGTCAGGACGCGAGACATCTAAGATTAGGTCCGTATGCTCACCAGCCGGCTGAGGGCGGAATTCATCCGACCGCTCCTCTGCCAATGATTGCTATTTTTTATCTTTTCTTGCGGCCCCCATCTGGGATGCCTTTCTTTTTTTGCCGCCTGCTTCTTGAACAGGCGCATTATCCTTGACATTGTCAATCTTTCCTCCACTGGACCCAGCGGCCATAACAGTGGGCTTGACATCCGAGAGATAGCATTCTCGTGCCATCCTCTGATCTCCCCTTAGGGAGCCGACTGTTCCATTGTCCCTCTCAAACTTGAGCAACATAAGAGATGGGATTATTACAGCCTTGGAATTATTTAGGGTTGGTCGTCCCAGAATCATGTTGTAGGCCGAGAGTTCTTCTACCACCAGGAACCGGACTACCATGTGTCGTCCTTCCCCTTTTTCACCCAGGCGGATGGGTAAATCCACTCGTCCCACTGGGTGGACGACTCCTCCTCCAAACCCTACTAAAGGGTGGGAGGCCGGATGTATATAATCAGTTTTGTACTTCAATTTTGACAGACATTTGCTACTGATAAGATCTGAGGAGCTTCCGGTATCTATGAGGATTCGGCCAACTCTCTGATTGGCCACTTTACATTCAATGACGATAGGGTCGTCATGCGGCCCCCTGACCCCTCCTAGATCTTCTTCAGTAATGACAATCTCAGGAAATGAATTTTTGGAGGGCCGTTCTGGGTGAACAGAATTGACATCTAGCCGCCTGATATTGTCTTTGTTGCCCCTAATAGTGGGACCTCCTCCTGCGAAGCCGCCTGCAATAGTGTAGACGACTGCATCATCTGTATCAGAGCTGTCGGCCTGTTGATTCTTTTTGGCCGACTGTTTTTTCGAGGAAGTGTTCCCCGTGGATTTCTTGACAAAAGAGTCAAGATCACCTTGCTCAGCCAGGCGGTCTAGATACCGCATGAGACTGATGCATTCGTTGGTGTGATGACCAACATCTTCATGATAATCACAGAATTTATCTTGGTTCCGGTTGCTTGCGAAACCCTTCATGGGGACCGGCTTCTCAATAGAGATCCGTCCCTTGATTTCGTTTAGGATAGTTTGGCTATCCTTGCTAAACGCATACTTTGGGGAGTATGGTTTGAATTCTTTTTTCTTCTTCTGGGCCGGCTGTTTAGAGGAATCAGCCGCCCATACCTCTTTTCTCTTCTTTTCCTTGTTTGACGACTGTATCTGTCGTCCTTCTTTTTTGTCGAACTTTTTCCCGTCCGACTGTTTCACTGTACTACAAAGATCAGTTGCCTGTATATAGGCTTCCGCTTCAATCAAGGCCTCCCGAAGAGTCGCCACCCTCTTTCGAACCAGATCAAATTTGAAGGTCGACCCGTCTTTGAGACCCCTGAAAAAGTCAGTATAAGCTACCTCATCCGGTAACCCTTGAATCTGTATTCTCATCAGGTTAAACCGCCTGATGTAGGATTGAAGCCCCTCCTTCTCACCCTGCTGAATTGTTCCCAAATCAAGGGTCGTCTTCTTCGCAGGAATGTTCATGGCGAAGTTGGAGGTGAACAAGTAAGCAAGCGTCCTGAAGTTGTTTACACAACCAGTCGGCAGGTTGCCGAACCATTGCTGTGCAATTCCTTTGAGAGTCGCTGGAAAACACTTGCACCAAGTGGGATCATCCAACCCTTGAAGGTACATTAGGTTGGAGAATGCCATCAGATGATCTTCTGGGTTAGTAGTGCCATCATAGGCGCCTACTAACACATTTTTCACTTTGGTCGGCTGAGCGGCTTCAGTGATTTCCTTGGAGAAGGCCGACGGCTGTTCACCAAGTCTAAGCAACCGTAGCTGTCAGTCCAAAGGTTGGACATTTTTAGCTGCGTGTCCACCAAACGGAGGTGGCTGCATAAAATACTGTTGCTGTGGTACAAACGGTAAGTTTGGTACCGCCTGGTCGCTATGAAAGCCTAACTGACGGGAGGTGCCGCCTGACTGACTCTCATGATACGACTGGGTATGCCTCATCGAGGTATTTCGCAGACTTTCTTGAAAATTTGAAGTAGAGGCCGACTCTGGAAGTCGGTCACTCTTCTTCTGTTCTAACAGCAGACGAGCGTCTGTGTATGTTTTCTTCGACCCGTCCGCCTGAATGTGACGAACAGGTTTCCTATTTCCTGGAGTAGGAAAACGGTATTTTGTGAGGTCAAGGGCAGGCGGCTCCCACTTCCTGGATTTAGGATGAGGAGTTCCCTCTCGCCCTTGAACCGACTTCCTCTTGCCTGAGGTGGAAGGTTTCTTAGCCGACTGTTCCTTGGCCGGAACAGGCTTCTTATTAAGCAACTCTTGAATTTCTCCCTTGAAGTCCCTCATGAAGGTCATGAGTTCGTTCCTTGTGATGGGAGCAGACCCATCAGTCGCCTGCTGCCGAACAGACGGTGCGCCTGTTGGCTCGCTTACAGTTTGAAAATGTTCCCGTTCCCTCCTTTCGGTCTGACGGGTACGTCGGGCCCTTAGGGTCCCGTCTGGAGCTGTGTGAGCTTCAACTTCCAGTTCATTGTCAGTATCATGGTCCGACTGAACTTGAGGGTCGTCTAGGGGACGCCTCTCTTCAGGAGTCGGTACAGACTTGGATGCCATCTCAGAAGTACTCTCCCCACAGACGGCGCCAAAATGTTTCGGGGTTTTCTGATGTCCTGCGGGAGAGTTACAATTCCGAGACTGGAACCGGACGCCTGTACCTGCAAAACAACGAAGACTCCTTGTGGTAGGAGCTCCGCCTCCAACGGTCAAGTTAGTACCTGATTAAGGAGTAATAAGTGCGGAAAGTAAAGGGAGGAGATCTGGTTCCTCTAGGGGAGGAGTGATCAATGTATTTTGGTTTTCTCTAGGTGAGAGTCATTAATTGCTGAATCCGTGTGTTGTTTTCGAGTCCTCTCCCTCTTAATGAGGATTAAGAGGGGTATTTATAACCTCGGGAAGCGTGCCACTCTCTAGGTTTAGGGTAAACCTAGGGCTAACTGGGCCTCTAAACAGGATTGGGCCTTGTTGGCCGGTTTTCCCATTTGGCATGGGTGGACACGTGGCGTGTCTCAATTGGTCCGTAGAGGACGTATCTGTGATTGACACGTGGCAGGATCCTATTGGCCTACGTGAAGGACACGTGGCGGAACCTGGTTGGTCCACTTGTCAGACGGTGATTGGTGGATAAAAATCCCCTAATCAGAATGATTAACCTCTTTTTCAATCCCGCACAAATCTTTACCCATTAAACAACTTGTACCATACTAAACTCAAAAAACAAAAACAAAACTAGAACAAAGGTCATCATAGGGGCACTTACTACACTCAAATCCACTATCGGGGTACTTACTACCTTCAAAAAATGTAGATTTATTGAATTCAATAACAAAAAAATAAAGAAATTAAAGGGAAAAGGTCGAAAATAGCCAAATTTTCGGAAAAATTTGACTATTTTCGACCTATAAAACACTTTTTTTTAGAGAATCCTAAAGAGAAAAATTAGAGAGAAAACGGCTAGGGATTTTTCTCCGCCACACACTACAGGGGTATGACGTTGTTGATGTGTTTGATTGCAGTTGATGTTGATGGTAGATATTATGCAACATTAAATAATCAATTAAATTATATCTTTCATGTGTGGTAATGAATGAAAGAAATATACTATTACAACAACTATTCATTTTATTCATGTGTAAAAAGTTCTTATATTTATGAATGGTAATTGTCTCTTAAAAAGGCCAAAAAAAAAAAAAAAAAAAAAAAAACTCTTTTGGACAGGAAAAACAATTTTTTACATTGACATAAACAGTACATAGTATCTTTGAGGAATAAGGATTAGCCAAGACTAATTCCAAAGCCAGCCTTAAAAAGGACTATTCATTCCAAAGACTTTGTGGCACGTTCTTCATTAATATAAAATCTCTTCACTTGTGTGGTTCAAGAAAGAAAGGTAATTTCTTTCAAGAAAAAGAAGAAGAAGAATGTGGGAAATAAAGATGGTGATAATTCTGTTAACTATGGAATTAATGGATGTGGGTTGCAATACGTTGAGTAAAGCAGCCATGGCTAAAGGAATGAGCAGCTCTATCTTCACTACTTATACTCATGGCATAGCTTTCTTCTTCCTTATTCCCCTTTCCTTCCTTTTCCACAGGTAATCAATTCCTCCAATCTTAATTATTATCGTTGAGGTTACCATATCATTCAGATGTCCTCCATGCCAAATTTAGTTGTCACATAGCTTATTTTAAATAATAGTATTGACCTGTGAGCTAAGTCTATGACAATTAATTCCGAACGAAGGTATCGGAGTATTACTTATTTACTTGTGTATGAAACTTTATGCTAAATTGGATTAATTTGGACAGGAAAACTCCATCTCCACACATCAGTGTTGCTATGATCTTCCGGCTCTTCCTACTTGGTGTCCTTTGGTATCTTTCTCATCTCACCCTCTCTTAGCTATATGTACTTAAATATGCGTGTAAAAATCTTGTTTTTTTTTTTTTTTTTTTTTTTTTTGATAGTTTCTAATCTTGTGATTAGCTATAGCTTTTTTTTAAGGGATTAATTAGCTTTGTTTTTTGATAGCTTTGTTTTATATTGTCTGAATAAATGGAGAGGTTTGGATCACATTATTCTACATGGACTACATCAATAGTTAACTTGTGACTTTTGAGACGTTACAAGGTTTATTAGAAAAGTTACCTTAAAAGCAAAAGGTTCAACTTTACAATAAGTAATTATAAAATGATCTCATGTAAAATAATATAATTAATAAAATGCCACCAAATTAAAACAATTCAAAACAGTAATCATGCAATTAATTGACACAACTTAACTAAAGTTATTGTTGAAAGTTGAAATTGTCCAAATAAAAACATCCCTTTCAATCGATCCTTCTTTACTTTGAAGTATTCAAACGAAAGTTCTTATATACTTATTTTGGTAAATGAAGTACAAAGTATCTTACTCCTTATTAGCTCAAACACTCAGATAGTCAAAGTTACCATCAAGGTGTCAAAGTTGGGTATCATTTTGTTTTGGAATATTACGAGGAAGGTCCTTTTAAGGAGACGACCTTGTGAGGAAGGTCCTTTTATGAAAAAGGTGGTGTCAAAGGTCCTTTTAAGACATTTGGGTTGTGAGGAGGGTCCATTGACCAAAACTCCGGCGTTGACTCCCATTTTCCGGCCAAAATAAACTCACGTACTGGGCACATGACTTCTCGCAATTTATCCTTTTGTTTTCACAACACCTAACAAGTGACAAACTCACAATCATAACAACCTTTCTTATCAACAAAAACATTATTGGAAATTTGTTAAGGTAGTAGACTGTTTGATCAAATATTTTTTGTTAAATAAACAAAAAAATACTAGGTACTTACCTTATTTTCTTTATTTAATTATTTCTTTTGCAATTATTCAACTACATAGAATTTGTGTGATTTTTTTTCATTATTCATATACTTCGTCTAAACGTTACCTTTTACTTTTCTTAAAAAAATATATATTGCTTTGAACTTTCATTTCTTTTTTCTCAACTTATACAGAGTACATGTATGTATGTTACTAAATAAAACCCTTTAATTGATTGTCATTTTCACAAATTTACACTGTATGTTATTCAACAAGAACATTTTCACTTTGAGAGTCTGAGCTTTGACATAATTCCACACAATTTTTGAAATTCATATATACCTAAAGTACAATTACCCAAACTTGAGGTATATAACGTTAAATAATTAGAGTCCATTGTCTAATAAAATGTTTGAAAATAATACAGAGTAATTATAAGTAAATCGAAAAACTATTCAAAATGTGTTTTCTTTCATAAAAAATATTGCTAGAAAAAATATTAAAATTTCATAAATAGACTCATTTATTCATTTATTTATTTATTTATTATTTTGCTTATTTTGTTTCAATAATTTGTCATGCAGTTGTGGTTGTTCCATATTCTTGTTTATTGGAATACGTTACAGCTCACCAACTCTTGCATCAGCAATGAATAATCTTTCTCCCGCTTTCACTTTCATAATGGGCATAATTTTCAGGTAATATCTATATTTGATAGAAAATAATTCATATTATTTAGTCAATTAATTTATTAAATTAATTTTGAAAACGACCCTTTTAGGATGGAGGTATTAAACTTGAGAGCTCAAAGTAGCCTACTCAAATCTTTGGGAACGTTAGTGTCAATTGGTGGTGCGTTCATAGTGACTTTGTACCAAGGAATGCCCATTAATATATTTTCTTCTTCTCCAACCCAATTCTCTCTTCATTCTCTTCTTAATGCAAATGAAACTCAACCCAATTGGGCCCTTGGTGGACTTTACCTTTTTGGTAGTAGCATATTTCTATCACTCACCTATGTCACCAAGGTAAGGTTCTACTCCCTCTAGTTTTTTTTTAGCTATGCTATTTGTATTTTAGGAAGTTGTATATACTCCATCTTTATTTATTACTCTCTCTGCATTGAAATTAAGGCCCCGTTCACTTCACCTTATTTTTGCTGAATTGAAATTATTTTTACTGAACTTAAATTATTATTACTGAACTGAAATTAATTTTACTGAATTGAAATTATTTTTGCTGAACTAAAATTATTTTTTTTACCGATTTTCTATTATATTTATTCTTTAAGTTTACTGATTTTTACTAAACTGAAATTATTTTTACTGTACTAAAATTATTTTTGTTTAAACTGAACTTATTTTTACTGAACTGAAATTATTTTTACTGGATATTTTTTATTTTAAGGTGATGTGAACAGGGCCTAAGAGTTTGTTTTCTTTTTCTAGTGTGTTAAAATTGGGTAATGCTATAAGAAGCCCTAATATAGTTCCTTTTTTAGTATTAAGTTGGGAATTTATCGACAATTTACGAGTAAATCGGTGTAATAAATATTACTTCAATATCTATTCTTTCCAGTTTTAGTTTCTTATATGCAGTCCTAAGGGGTGCATATAGCTTTTTTCCTTAAAATTAAATGTCTATTGCGTAGTAAAAAAAAATAATAAAAAAATAACTTACTTTTTTAAGACACTTTTACCCTCATTTCCAATATTAAATTCACAATTTCTCCCATGATTTCATCCACTTGTTATAAATTCTCACACCCACTCATTCACTTTATTGTACCGTACTTGACAATTTACGGAATCTAATTGATTTATCTATTTGCATTGAAAGCCGTGAAAAATAAGAAACGGGCACTTAATTTCAAGACGGGGTAACATTTATTTATCCTTGTTATGTTATCTCACACTTTTTATTCGTGTTACTACAACATTTACATCACATACACATTATTTAAAAACAGAAAAAAAAAAAAAGAAAAAGAAAAAGAAAAAAGAACATACTTTTTGTTCAAAAACGAAAAAGTAATATACTTTGTATATCACTCTGTATCGGATTCCTAAGCCAAATACTTCCTACATTGAAAGAAAAAAAAAATAAAAAAAAAAATAAAACTACACCAAAAGTATGAAGTACATCAGTGCATGTGTGATATGTGCTTGAAAATGCTTAATGTTCCTGAGAAAAGGGGGAAAATATCCCACATACAACTCCAGTATATATACACTAGTCACATACTTATGTATTTCTCAATGTGGGATATTTATTTACTTCACACTAAAGAAGTATATGGTTGTTAAACTTAGCTGTTTTTGTGTTAGAAAGTAGCCTTTTGCATCACGATTCTCGAATGTTGTTGAGTTTGTTCAATTGAAACAAACTCCATACATGGAGTGATTTTTATTCAAGAGTTATCTACAAGGAAGGCTATGTTTTTATCCATCCTACACTAACTAATCTATGCAAATTTCCATTCTCTACATGTTTCCAACATAATTTATGAGTTGGATTTTTTTGCGAAAAACTACCTTTTAGGCTTTTATATACAACTTTTACCTTTTAAAAAATTTGTTATAAATGACTACTTTAAAACCAAATATTGTAAAAGACTACCTGTTGCCGGAATCTCACCGTTGACTTTTTTCCCCGACGTTGACTACGTCACGTGACCTTTAATTTACCCTTTTCCCACCCATTTTTCCCCCAAATTTCCCGATTAGCCCCTTTGTAAGCCTAAAACCCTAATTTTTCCCAATTACTCACCCCGGAGCAACGCGTTTACACGCTTGTATTTTTCCGGGCACCAACCTTTTCACAAGGCGCTAGGGTAAAAAGCTGTCTATCCCGAGCAGATAAGCCTTGCCTCGCGTCCTGCTACGTAAGGTAGTATACCTTATCAGATGTCCAAGGAGGGCAACATACATCAAAAGAATCCTTTCACGTGTAGCCAGAGAATTACCCTTTGCAACTCATTACTGCAAAATCTGTTGAATTTCCTTCCAATTGTTGTTAGTTTTATTTAAATCCATGTTTACCTTGCTTAATTCGTTCAAACCCCTTGTTCAATTGTTTGGTATTTGCAATAATTAATTTTTGAATTTGATTGCTGCGCTATTGTTGTTAGTGTACCGTGGTTGGATGGTGGTTAGTATGGCTGCTACTTGCAGCTTGGTGCGTGGGGTGTGCTGGTGTTTTTGTTGGTGGCGTCAAGAGGTAGAGATGGAGGGTGGTGGTGCGGTGATGGCGTGGGAGTGTGCTGCTACGAGGAAGGGAAGGTGCTGCTGCGAGGATCGCGGAATTGCGAAGGAGTGTGGGCTTGTGTTGGATTTGACAGGGTGGAGGCGGTTTCCAATGGGGTTGTGTTGGTTTTTGGGATGCGTGAGGCTGTAGGGGTGTTTTGAGGTGGGTTGAGGTGGGGCGGTGGTGAAGAAGGTGGCATAGCTGGTGGTGCATAGAATAAAAAGAAAAAAAAAAGTTTTTAAAGGTCACTTGCTGGCACGTGAGGTAGTCAACGCCGGAAAAAAAAGTCAACGGTGAGATTCCGGCAATAGGTAGTCTTTTACAACATTTGGTTTTAAAGAGGTAGTCATTTACAACAAATTTTTTAAAAGGTAGTTTTTCACAAAAAGTTGTATATAAAAGGTAGTTTTTCAAAAAGAATCCTTATGAGTTTTATTCATTACAATTGCAATATTATGGTGTATAATATTGTTTTGATCTACTAGACTTGGATCGCAAGGGACTTCCACTCCGAGATACTTATAACACTGATTAGCTTCTTCTTCGAAACAATCGTAGCAGCAATTGTTACCTTTCTAGCTGAAGATGATACAAGTGTTTGGACCCCGAGTATTAACATCGTGTGGATTGCTATTCTATTCGGGGTAACTTATTTAATACTCCATACATTGTATTTCACAAAATCGCATTTAATGATAATATATAGTGTACACTTGTATTTGACTTCTTTATATATAGTCAAAGTTCAATAATTTTTACCATCAAAATAAAGTTGTATATAACTATGTAGTACTTAGTCTTTTGTATGATTAATTTCGAACATAGAAAATATAATTTCTACCGTTGATAATTTCTTACTAGTTATTGCGGAGTAGTTGACATTAAAAATTTATTTACTAAATATTGTTTTACCAGGCTTTGGAAGTTGGTGTGGTAAATACTGTCCAGACTTGGGCTTGTGGAAAGAAGGGACCCTTATTTGTGGCAATGTTTAAGCCACTTCAAATGATAATTGCAGTGGTTATGGGAGTATCTTTTCTTGGAGACATTCTCCATCTTGGAAGGTACTTAAAGTTATTTTATTAGCAATTAATTTTATTTATATCTCTTAGTAATATTGAATCAAATTTAAAGTCGTCATTTTAAAAGAATTGATTAGAGCTATCATGATAAAGGATTTATTAAGTAGTTTGAGATAATAATAATAATAATAATAATAATAATAATAATAATAATAATAATAGTAATACTCTTATGATAAATGTTTGGATAAGTATACCCTTTAAAATTTTTATTGTCCTTATTAATGTTATTGTGTCTTTTTTTAGAACTCTTAAGAGTAATGTATGGATATTTATACCCAAAAAAATAAATTATTTACATATTTTTTTTCCTCATTAATATTGTCAACAAGTATAGCTGTGATATAAAGCCAAATCAAAAGAACTCTCTGGACATAACTGCTAGATAAGTTCAGTTGTGTGCAAACAAGTAAAAAATAATTAAGGTGAATCAAAACACATTATTGCTTATTATCAAGTATTAAAAAAATACACCGTAATTTAGGAACGGAGTAAATTCATTTATTTGAACAAATTAATTCAATTAAATACAACTTACTTACTTTAGTTGTCAACCCATCAAAATATAGTTCCAAGTAGTACGTACTATAGTCGGATAGTACCTCACAATTAACCATGAGATTAAAACACTTTTGTATTTCCTTTTTTAATGTATTTAATTATTTATTGTTGTACAAATTCGTTTGTTTACTGAAATAAATTACGGAATAAATAATAAAAGTATTGCTTAATTGGTGTATGTAGTTTGATTGGAGGCACAGTTATAGCAATTGGATTTTACACGGTGATGAAGGGAAAAGCAGAAGAGGAGTCCGAAAAAGAAGTAGTTGAAAATAGATTGACATATAGCTCTGAAGAAGAAGATTCAGCTTCTCATAAAGAACCTCTTTTGCAAAACATCATGAATGTATAAAAAATTATAAAGTTCAAAAAATTTTTCAACGTATATCCCAAATAAGTCTTTACCATATCACATGGATACATGGTATTATGGTTTCCAAAAAAATTGCAAGTATTCACAATTTTATAAAATAGGTTTTGGTTTTTTTTTTGTTTTTTTTAACTAACCCTTCGTATGTGCCATTGTGCACTTATTGATCAGACTCAAGCTCGACTTGACTTATTTTTTACATCTCCTTCTCGACTATCACATCTAATATGACTCACAAAGTGTTGTCTTCAAGGTGCAAAGGTATCCATTTCAATTTATTTGAGGCACAATTAGTAAATTGATTCGAATTTAATTAGTGTTAGGACTTAGGATTAATTCATATGGGATTAATTCCTACTATATACTTTAATCTTTATATCAAATTAATCGGTAAATCTTAATTGCGGAAGCGTACCTGATTCCATGACAATTATCGAACCCCTTCTTGATTATGCGTCTTCTAGTAAATACACACTCTAGGGTTTTCTCTCTATTGATGAGATATAATTGAGAATCTATTGTATGTACTACTAGGGATCATAACCCTAGATCTCTATTTATATAGATATATAGACCCCCTTCCCTAATCAGCCTATCATACATTAGAAAAGGTCCAACGGTCTCTACACATGGAACTAAACCCATACTCTATAAAAGACGTAACAAGCCCAACAATAATAATTACTTAAATGGATCACTTTAATTTTAGGCTAAACTATATGATAGCGTGTAAATACAATCATAACCGTATAGTCCACATACATTATTGTATTTAGGTCCATAAATTTCTTACAATCTCCCACTTGGACCAAATACAATTACATGTTTGTGATTCTTGATAATTGCATTATACTTTAAAACTTTATGAGCACTGAATACTATCATTTCCAAACTTCTTTAAACAATTCGGTCCATCAATTATATTAACATAGAGTCAAAGCAATCTAAGCTACAATTAAAGTAACTAGACCCGTCAATGGCCACAATGTAACACAATCGACGACATTAATCAAGCATAGGTGTGTAGCATGGAAATAACATAAATGTGATCCAAAATGTCTATTTCCAACTGGTCCACTTTAAACTTCAATAAGATCACAATATGATCTAATAGAAGAGTAAACCAAATTAAATACTTTATTTATGCAGAAATACTTAAAACCATAATATTCAAAATATGTTTATGTCATACAAGCAATAAAATAACAAACTCCCATTGAAACTATATATACTTAGGTGGCATGACTCCCATACGAGCAATGTGCTCATGAAATACTTTGGGTGGTAAACCCTTAGTAAGCGGATCCGTAATCATGGAGTTTGTGCTAATATGCTCTAAGGACAATTGTTTACTCCCACTCTTTCCTTCACGACTCTAAACTTGACATCAATTTGCTTTGATTTTGTCAAGCTTTTGTTATTGTTGGCATACAATACTACTGACCTATTGTCACATAGCAATTTGAGTGGTCTATCAATACCATTCACTATGCGTAGACCTGTAACAAAATTCCTTAACCATAATGCATGGTTGGATGCCTCATAACAAGCTATGAGTTTTGCTTCCATGGTGGAAGTAGCTGTAAGTGTCTATTTGACACTTTTCCAAGAGACAGCTCCTCCAGCTATGACAAAGATGTAGCCAGATGCGGATTTCAGGCTATCTTGACATCCAGCAAAGTCAGAATCAGTGTACCCAATGATCTCAAGTTGACCTGACCTTTTGTAAGCAAGCATTTAATCCTTTGTTCTTTGCAAATACCGCATGACCCTCTTTACAGCTTTCCAATGATCAAGCCCTAGATTGCTTAGATATCTGCCCAACATTCCAACAATGTATGCAATATTTGGATGGGTACTTACTTGAGCATACATAAGGCTCCCTACAGCTGATGCATAAGGGATCTTCTTCATTTCTTTATTCTCAAAGTCATTCTTTGGGCATTGAGTGAGATTGAATTTGTCTCCCTTAGCCACAGGGGTATCACTTGGTTTACAGTCTTGCATGCCAAACCTTTTCAAAACTTTCTCGATATAGCCCTTTTGTGACAATCGAAGAGTGCCTAGATGGCGATCTCGATGAATTTGTATCCCTAACACAAAAGAGGCGTCTCCAAGATCTTTCATCTCAATGTGATTTGATAGAAATTAAATCTCTTGGTTTCGTGAAAATAGCCTATATCGTTGCTAGCAAGCAATATGTCATCAATATATAAAACCAGGAAAATATGCTTACTTCCACTAAACTTATGGTACACATAATCATCAACTGCATTTGTCTCAAAACCATGAGACATAACAACTTGATGAAACTTAAAATACCATTGACGAGAAGCTTGTTTGAGTTCATAGATGGATTTCTTTAATTTGCAAACCATTTTCCTTGAATCTCCCGAAACAAAGTTTTCTAGCTACTGCATATAGATGGTTTCCTCAATGTCACCATTGAGAAATGCTGTCTTAACATCCATCTGATGTAACCCAAGATCATAATATGCTACAAGTGTCATCATAATCCTAAAGGAGTCTTTAAGAAAAAGGTGAAGAAGTCTCCTTATAATCAATGCCTTCCTTTTGAGTATATCCCTCAGCGACAAGACGAGCCTTTTGCCTTATCACATTGCCATTTGAATCCCTTTTGGTCTTAAAAATCCATTTACAACCAATGGGTTTCACACCTTCAAGCAATGAATTAAGGTCCCAAACGTCTTCACCTTTTTTCAAAATGATCACATTGCCATTTGAATCCCTTTTGGTCTTAAAAATCCTTACCATCTCCTGTAATGTTTTATTGCACCTCTCAGCTACACCATTCATGTGAGGTGATCCTGGCATGGTGTATTGAGGGACGATTCCACATTCCTCTAGGAATTTAGCAAATGGCCCTGGACGTTGTTCACCAGATTCGTCATTTCTGCCATAGTATTCACCACCACGGTCAAATCTGACTTTCTTAATTGTTTTCCCAAGTTGATTTTCAGCTTCAGCTTTATAAGATTTGAACACGTCCAATGCTTGGGATTTCTCATGAATCAAATATAGGTAGCCATAACGAGAATAATCGTCTATGAACGTAATAAAGTATTGTTGACCATTCCAAGAAGCTGTAGGAAATGGTCCACAAATGTCCGTATGTATTACTTCTAAGACATCTGAAGCTCATTCGGCTCCTAATTTCCTTATGTTTGTTTGTTTCCCTTTGATACAAATAATGCATACATCAAAATCTGAAAATCAAGGGAATCAAGAATTCCATCTGACATAAGTCTTTGAATTCTTTGTTTAGAAATATGCCCTAAACGTTTGTGCCAAAGTGATGAAGAATTCTCATTTGCTAATTTTCTTTTAGTACCACTAGAACTGACATGCAAACTTTCATTAGATGAAGCAATAATATCCAACAAATATAGGTTATCAAATCTAGATGAAGAACCCGATCCAACAAACTTTGAATTATAAAAAAGACTAACTTTATTGTTTCCAAAAGAACAAAGATAACCATATTTGTCCAATGTAGAAACAAAAATCAAATTCCGCCTAAAAGACGGCACAACAAAAGTCTCTTTTAAATCCAAATGATATACAGTCTTTAATGACAACCTAAAAGTGCCTATAGCTTCAACTTCAATTGCATGCCTTGCCATTACCTACAAAGATGTATCTTTCACCATCACTCAGTTTTCGGCAATTCAGGCAACCTTGCATGGACACACTTATGGGAGTAGTAGCACCAAAATCTAGCCACCAAGTGTGCTTAGGTACCAAAATTAAATTAACCTCTGAACAGACAAAAGAAAGAAACATACCCTTTTTCGCACGCCATGCGTGGTACTTAGTGCATTGTTTCTTCTTGTGAGTCATCCCACCACAAAAGAAGCATCCAGATGCTTTTGATTCAGCCTTATCTTCCTTATGTTGCTTCTTTTGTGGTTGCTGAACCGCATCCTTACCCTTCTTCCTTTTCTTGTCATCCTTAGAGGAAGATGCCAAGTGAGCACTTTCTGTCTTTTCTTGCTTCAATCTCTCTTCCTCTTAAACACAATGAGAAATGAGTTCATTTAGAGTCCATTTCTCCTTTTGACAATTATAACCGACCTTAAACTGACTGAACTGTTTAGGAAGAGATATCAAAACCAAATGCAAGAGCAAGTCATCAGACAACTCTAACTTTAGTGCCTTTAATTTTGAAGCAATATGAGACATTTCCATAATGTACTCCCTTATTTTCCCTGTTCCTTTATACTTTTGAGAAACAAGACTACTCAAGAGAGTACTCATTTCTACCTTTTTATTTTTAGCAAAACACTTTTCAAGTTCTGTAAGGAACGATTTGACATCATCCTCTTCTGACATAGTGCCCCTGAATGATTCTGGAATTGCACGTTTCATGATCTTAAAGACTCATGCGATTTGAACATTCCCACTTCTCCATATTCTCCTTTTCAATAAAGGAACTAGAATCCGTAAGAGCAGCGGAACGCTCAACCCAAATAGCAAGGTCTAGATCCATGCAACCAAGAACGATCATAATGTTCTCTTTCCAACTCTTAAAGTTTGTCCCATCAAGCATGGGTATAGTATTAATGTTGGCAGATATCACATTAGCAGAAGTAAACACTGAAGAAAACACAAACAAACAAAACAAGCTCACAATTAATTCCAAAATTTAACTTTAATAATCAGATTAAAATATTGACAACACATCCCATCACAAGAGACTTAGCACAACATTAATTTTTAGTCTTTGGACTGTAAAATTAACTTCTAAGTGGTCCTCTTGGTGTAGTAATCAAATATTAACAATAAAATCCTGTCAAACATTAAGCCTTTCTTTGGACCGACTTAACATTCACATGAGAAACCTAATAATTGTTATATATTTATTACCACAAGCATGTTTAATTTCCGGCCAAATAATAGCCTTCCTTTGGGCTGACCATTATGTGCATGAAAATCAAACACACACATCTCAATTTTTCAAATAAATTAATCTACACAAAAGAGATTACTTTGGTAACATATTGTCTCAATTAATAAATCCAAAATATAAGACACAATATTATTTTTACCTAATTGTCAAATCTATAAATCTGATTTAATCCTTAATACATATTAATCATGCATCTGTATTGATCATCAAATTGAAAATACAATACAACTCTTGATTAACTCATGCTCAATATCGAAATCAAGAAAGTTGCGACAAGTACTAGCATTCAGTTCAAGAATACGATTTGATATTATATATATGACAAATCATGGAAGCAGGAGCATATAAAACATGCATGATTATAAAAGCTTTAAATAATCTAAGTTTACGAAAATAAACACTAACAATAAATTGTTCCAGAATTTCGTCAAACGAAATCAGTCATCATATGAGACAAAATTGCCGAAAAAATTCGAAGGTCGCATATTCAATCGTAGCGATAAATTAACATTACGATCAATAATCATTCATCAAAATTATATACTCAAATAAAACGAATTAGCCAAAACGGAATCATACTCAATTATCATACTTTGAAAATTCACGAACAAGTCACGAACAAGGTAACATGCCAAATAAATTTAATTAGATAGACAAGGCGAAATAGCTTTCAACATACATCGCATAAAATCATACGATTAGACAATTGAACCATAAAACCTGACTAATCTAATATGAAGGAGGCTCTGATATCACTTGTTAGGATTAATTCATATATTAGCATTAATTCCTACTATATACTTTAATCTTTATACCAAATTAATCGATAAATCTTAATTGCGAAAGCGTACTTGACAATTGATCGAACCACTTCTTGATTATGCGTCTTCTAGTAGATAAACACTCTAGAGTTTTCTCTCTATTGATGGGATATAATTGAGAGTATATTGTATGTAATACTAAGGACCATAACCCTAGATATCTATTTAGATATATAGAACCCTTCCTTAATCCGCCCATCATGCATTAGAAAAGGTCCAACGGTCTCTACACATAAAACTAAACCCATACTATATAAAAGACGTAACAAGCCCAACAATAATAATTACTTAAATGGATCACTTTAATTTTGGGCTAAACTATATAATAGCGTATAAATACAATCATAACCGTATAATTCATATACATTATTGTATTTAGGTCCATAAATTCCTTACAATTAGTGCATATAGGACACACTTGATATAATTAATTAGAATTTTTCAGTTTAATCTGTATAGTACAATAATATAGTTCCTTTCCTTCAAACACTAACACAAAGCGCCATTATTTCCATTTAATTACTTTCGTACGTTACATATACGTGGTTGGTGCAATCACTATCACTGAAGCCCTCATCTCTTTATATCAAGGTCAAGGTGGTTGTTAAGAACCTAAGATGATTATTGAAATTTTAAAAATGACATAAGGATTAATAGGGGCGGGCTTGCCCCAGTTTCTCACATTATTGTTTCTTACATGACATTTTTGTAAATAAACCAATAACTTTATCTAATCACCATTACTTGTGAAGCTCACATTAATGAAAAATTTAAGGTATAGGCGTCTGTATCATGCTTAATTAGTACAGTCAAAAAACGTGGAAAGAACATCTAGCTATTTTGTAAAGAGCATACAACTGTTTTGTAATGAATATATAATTGTTTTGTAAAGAACATCTAGCTTTATGTTTTTTTTTTTGTATATCTAAAGTACATCTGTAATATTAACAAAGAACACAATAATATTATGTAATGAACATTATTTATATATACCTACCATAATCTAAAGACAAAATTCAAAAAACATTTCACAATAAGCAATGAACATTATGTCACAAATAAAAGTACACTGACAATCAAAGAACATGAACGTATGTTCTTTTCACTCTTTTTTGGTGCAAATATGTTCTTTTCACTCTAGGTATATGTTCATTACATTTTAATAGTATGTTATTTCACTCTAGGTATATGTTCATTACATTTTAATAGTATGTTTTTTTTCACTATAGCTATATGTTCATTACTTTTCTATAATATGTTCTTTCCGCTTTTTTTTTTTTTTTTAAAAAAAAAGCAAAACGGCTGTACGATGCATCGTACAGTAGTGATGGCAATGGATCGGATTCGGATCGGGTGGAACTTCACCCGCATCCATCCATTATTCTAATTGCTTTATCCACATCCATCCATTCATCACCTGCTTCACCCATCATCCATATCCGTCCATCTATCATCCGCGGATGAAACGGGTGGATCGGGTGATTAATGGATGAACATTTTATGAAAAAAAAGATTCACATAAAATTTAATGTATGGTTATTTTTACCATGAATTATTATTATTTTTCAAATAAAAAGGAAGTACTAACTACATATTCTTTGAAAAAATTAATTTGCAACAAAATAAAGTATATTTATTGTATATTTTAAATTTTTTTAATTAAAATTCTTAGATTAAAAATCTTTATATATGTTAAACGGGTGGGTGGATGGTTAGCGGGTGAAATAATCTTCATCCACATCCGATCCGATCCGTCATCCACTCTATCCGTCACTCACTTTTCATCCATTTATTTCGGATTTTCGTCCATTTATTTTAAGCGGGTGGATCGGGTTAGCAGATATCCATCTAATGTTATCATCCTTACCGTACAGGCGCCTGCAGGGACCAACGATTGCACATTAATGAAAAAGTTACTTATTTATTTACTTACGAAAATATCATGTAAGAAACGATTTTTGTTACTCACTGTGAGAAACTTGTGTTTTGAGAAACTTGCATTTACCCAATTAATAGTTGATTTAATTTGAAAATTATATGATTGATGAATTGGTGGATTTGTGGATTTGTGTCATGAATTAATGATTGATCAAAACATAAATTGTGAAAAAGGGGCTCACCTGACGGACGAGAGGAAATATCTCAAACAAGGTGGGTTGACAACAACATGCTGATTGGAAGGGTACTAGGGTGTATTTAGAGCTGTCAATTCAGGTAAACAGGTCGGGTTTGGGTCGGGTAAGTGTAAGTCGGGTCAACTCGGGTCGGGTCATTTTGGGTTAATGTCGTAATCTATACGGGTCGGGTTCGGGTTGGGTCATGCTTGAGTCGGGTAACGTCGGGTCATACATCTTATCGGGTTTAGGTCGGGTTAATAACAGGTCGGGTGAATAATAGGTCGGGTTTAATTCGGGTTTTCACGGGTTAAAACGGGTTAGGGTCATTCTTGGGTTCGAGTCGGGTTCGGTTTAAGTCAATAATTTGTGCGTTGTAATCAGGTCGGGTCATTCTCGGGTTTGAGTCGGGTTTGGTTCAAGTCAATAATTTGCGGGTTATAATCAGGTCGGGTCATTTCCAAGTCTGGTCATTCTCAGTTCAAGTGGGGTTCTGTTCAAGTCAATTATTTGCGGGTTACAATCAGGTCGGGTCATTTACAAGCGGTCATGTTCGGGTTCAAGTCGGGTTTGGTTCAAGTCAAAAAATTGCAGGTTATATTCAGGTCGGATCATTTCCAAGTCAGGTCATGTTCGGGTTCGGATCTCAAATATTAGGTTAATCTGGGTATCGGGTTGATTTCAGGTCGGGTCATATCAGGTTCTGGTACATTTTTTGGGTCGGTTTGTTAACAGTTCATGTAATGACATTCACGTTTAATCATTATCAATTACTTCATTAATTGTAAGAGAAATAATTTCAGTGAAGTTTAAATTCGAGATAATAAGTTCTAATAAGTTTAGATAAGATCTACATAATAAGTTCATATTAATTCCAATAAGATAGGTTTAGTTTAGATTTTTAGAAGATAAGTTCAAACCCTATTCTAATCTATTCACATTGATTCCACTCATTTTAGGGATAACAATTTCAGATAAGTTCATATTCGAGATGACATGTTTAGATAAAATACAATAAGTTCATATAAATTCGGATAAAATAGGTTTAGTTTAGATAAGTTAAAATACAATAATTTTTTTTTCTAAACTTATTTGATTTGAAATTATCTAAACTTATTTATTTTCAATAAGTTCATATCCGAGTTCACGTTTTTTTTAATGGCATTTTTTTTAAAAACGTTTAAATGGCATTATTCAAAACATTTAAATAAGATTAAATAGGCAAATGAATAATAAAATTAGAAAAATAAAAGACCAATAAAAGCCTTTTAACAGCTCTAGTTCGGGTCACCACTTTCTCGAATCCAGACAAGTCAAGTCATGATCGGGTACTGGTAAATTATTTGGGTTAGATTATCATCGGGTCATTGTCATATACGCATTCTCACATTCAATCATTATCACATTCAATTCAATCATTATCCGAAATTATTAGTTTTTATTACCTTTTTTTTATTTGAATTTTTTTTATTTTTATTTAAATATAAGATAAAACAAACAAGTCTAAGGTCAAATAGTATTTGTAAACCGTAATTGACTACATTAATGCACATGCACCTACAAAGTAGTAGTATTCGTAAACCATAATTGCTTAATTGAAATATAGAATGAACTTGCACCTAAAAAGTAGTAGTATTCATAAATCGTAATTACTAAATTTAAATAAAGAATGCACATGCATCCAAAAAGTAGTGGTATTCATAAATTTTTATAGGTTTTTTGAGACATATAAATTGTAATACATTTGATAATAGAGAATTTTATTTAAAATATTTGAATAAGCTTAAATAGGAAAATAACTCATAGAATTAGGGAAAAAAAAAGATATGACGTAATCCTAGATTGCTAGTTAATTTCGGGTCAATAACAAGTCAGGTTGATTTCGGGTCGGGTTAGTGACAGATCGGATTGAATTTTGGGTTGGGTTAGTAATAGGTCGGGTTAAATTCGGGTCGGGTTAGGAATAGGTCGGGTTGAATTCAGGTCGAGTTAAATTCGGGTTTTGACGGGTTAAAACGGGTTTGGGTGAATTTCGGTTCAGGTCGGGTTCGGTTCAAGTCAATATTTTACGGGTTATATTCGGGTCGGGTCATCTCCAGGTCGGTTCACGTTCGGGTTCGGGTCTCAAATACTCGGGTTAACTCGGGTTTAAGGTTGGTTTCAAGTCGGGTCATATCGGGTTCGGGTCATCATTTTTTCGGATTTAGACGGATCGGTTAATAATCGGATTCGGGTCGGTATTTCGAGTCAAGTCAGCTTTTGACAGCTGTAGGTGTATTACTTCAAGAGAATTAAAACAAAAGGATGTGTACAGTGTTAAGTAAAACTCGGGTATCTCTTCTATTTGTATCTCTTTTACCACTTTAATTTAAGGTTTTTTTTTTATTGGTAACTAATATTATTAGTTTAAACCGATGAAAATCAGGATTACCATTTCATGTTGTATATGTTGTTCAATGTACTAGGTTAGTCCCTTGCGATGCACGGTTTTAATAGTAAAAAAATTACTTGTAATTATATAATATAAGTATTTTAAACAAAACATAATAAATCGTGATCCCTCTTTTTAGAGTAATTGAGCTAAAATGAAGGACATGATGTTAGCATTCGTTTTTGATTTATTATAGAAAATGTAAAGAATTAATAAAGAGTGGAAAATCCAAACTGTACAATCACTTACAAAATATATGAGATTATTTTTTACAAAGGTGGAAAAATAGAATGTGAAAGAGACCAATGGTCAATTATTTCTTTTTCATGGGAATAGAATTGAAATTGTGTATTTAAAAGCTTATAGAAAAATGTATAATAAATCAATTATTTCCAAACATTAGCTTTACCTTGAAAAAAAAAAGAAAAAGAATGATATCAATAATAGTTTTGTAGGAATTTTTTTTTTTTTATAAGAAACTGCCACGTAGATAGTTATAATGTCAGCGGTAAATTCTTTAGTATTAGTTATTAGTTATTATAGATTTGATTTGGTACTTATCCACGTAATAATCCATTTTTTAAGGGAACAAACACATTAATAAGTGGAGAAAACTCTTCTAATAATCAATTCAAAAGTCATGTTTTTACTTGATGACATATAAAGACATTTTTTATAATGATATTACTTTTAATATTTAAAAGCAAATTTATTATAAACCAACAAAGTACATTCTCATCAAAATCTCAATCATGGTGGGTCTATTTAATTATTTACTTTTTTTTTATCTTTTATTTTTTTTTTATTTTTTTTTTTTTTATTTTGTAAATGAGTGATGGTGGACTTATCTACGATTAAATTGCTATTAAAAGCCCAAAAGTATGTATTTTCAATTTTGGTGAGACCAAAAGAAATACTTTGTAATAAGTGTGGAGAGAAAATTCCCTTGTGAAACGATAAGAAAACAATAAAATAAAAATTTAAAAAGATGTGGGAAATGAAGTTGGGAGTAATATTATTAACAATGGAAGGAATAAGTGTAAGTACAAATACATTAAGCAAAGCAGCCATGGCTAAAGGAATGAGCAACTATATCTTCACTACTTATACTCATGCTATCTCTCTCTTCTTTCTTGTTCCCTTGGCTTTCTTTTTACACAGGTACGTTATCGATCGCTCCATCAAGAAGCTCGTCAATTACTACCTGTATTCGGATTTAGTTGTCACATAATTATTTATCGAGGTCATTTTTTTTATTGATATGAACAGAAAAACTCCACCTCCGCCCATTGGGTGGTCTATAATTATGCGGCTTTTTCTGCTTGGAGTTCTCAAGTTTGTATTTCTTATCTTTCTATCTCTGTTTCTCTCCTATGGTTGATCAATTTAATATTGAAATTAATGAAATAATGATTATTGAAATTATTCTGATCTTCAAAATTAAATTGACCTTTTTTTTGGGTATGTATTAAAAATGCAGTTGTGGATGCTCCATCTTTTTGTTCGTTGGAATACGATATAGCTCACCAACTCTTGCATCGGCAATGAATAATCTTTCCCCTGCTTTCACATTCATCATAGCCATTATTTTGAGGTAATTAATTTCGAATATCTGATACACTCTAGCTAATTGCGTATCTTTGGTTGGGTAGAACATTTTTTTCATGACTAACATTATGCCATACAAGTAGTATTCTTGCTTAAAGTCATTACTTAAAGTACTATTCTTGGTTAAAGTCATTACATTATGCCATACAAGATGTTACTAACATTATGATGACTAACATCTTTATTTCCTTTTTTCCTTTGCTGGTTTAGTTCGTTTAATTTTTCTAAGTCTATTGCTTGTGTTCTACCCTACGGCTTAAAAAAAAAAAAAAAAAAAGGGTTTTATATCACGTATAAAGTACTAGCACGGAGTAGTACTTCGTATGTAATATTCATTTTCATAAGTAGAAAGTTATATATATATATATATATATTTATATTTATTTTTATTGTAAATTATAAAATTATTTTAAATTAGTCAACCTTATTTAGTTTTTCTATGCTCTATCAACTAACATTATCTTTTATACTTGTACTTAACAAACTTTAAATAGTGGTAGTTGCCACCAAAATGTAGTTATGTTTCTAACATGAGTTCAAAAGTTGGTGAATATTTTAATTAATTAATTGATTGAAATGGTGGTTTTTCATATATATGTAGGATGGAGTTGGTAAATTTTAGTGCACAAAGTAGCGTACTTAAGTCGATTGGAACAATAGTCTCAATCATTGGAGCATTCATAGTGACATTCTACCAAGGACAATCAATCATATTTTTCTCTTCACCAAACAAGCTATCGCTTCACTCTTTATTTGAAACTCAACCAAATTGGGCCGTTGGAGCGCTCTTGCTTGCCACTAGCAGCATTTTTCTCTCACTCACTTATATTGCAAAGGTAAGACTATTCAATCTTTACGCATACCCTAACAGTGTGTTTGGTTATAGAAAGGGTAAGGAAAAGAAGGGTAGGGAGGAGAAGAAAAGGGGAGGGAAAGGGAAGGAAAGGAAAAATGGTGAGTTTTCCTTCTAAATCTCTCCATTGTTGGAGAGATCAATTTCCTACAATTTAATCCCTCTATTTCTCTCCCTCCAATTCCCTTCCTTCTTCAATTGTTATCCAAATGAAGGAAACCCAATCTCTCTATTTCCCTTCCCTTCCTTTCCCTCCATTTCTTTCATTCCAAACACCCCGTAAAAGAATAGGCTTTTAGACTACTTCGTATCATATACCAATTACAAGATATTTTTTGTTTCCTTTTGCACTTCACACCTTTTAATAATGACATTTTACACTTTTATCCCTCTATCTGATGCAAAGGGGCATATTTTGGTGCACATGAATTCCTTTGCCAATTACAATCTCACATTTATGTGCCACGTGGCACCCTCGCTGTTTGGGGTAAAAATACCCTAAACGCGTGGCCCAATGGCCTAGTGACACGTGGCATCCAGCTGTTGGTCAGCAGGGCTCCAATCCTCTGCTGACACGTGTCCTCTAAACCCTAAAAGGGGAACCATCCCTTCCCCACTATAAATAGTGGAAGGACCCTCATTAATGGGCATCTAAACATTCATTGCTTACATTGAATACTCCTCATAAAAACAAACACCTACCCCGAGCAATATTAATTGCGGAATTCTCCCATTACGCGAGAAGTAACTTCAACATTACGTGCATTCTACCTCCCGTATCTTTACTAACTTGATCGTCGGAGGCGGAGCTCCTACCCCCAGGAGTCTTCGTGATTTTGCAGGCACAGGCGTCGAAGGGCATTCTTGGAATTGTAACTCTCCCGCAGGATACATCAAAAAACCCCGAAACATTTGGCGCCGTCTGTGGGGAGAGTACTTCTAAGATGACTTCTGATACTGTGTCACCGAATCAGGGCAAATGGCCTGTGGTCGAGCCTGAGGTCCAGACGGACCATGAAAGTGGAGACGAAATTGAAACATATGTGGCCCCGGATGGGTCTTTCAGAACGAAGCACCCTCGTGCTAAAGATAGAAGAGAACGGGAAATCAGCCAAGCTGCTCCCAGCAACCCAGCCGGGCAACCGGCTGGAATTGCCCAGACGGTGGAGGGCTCAGCTCCCGTTACAAGAAACGAACTCATGTCTTTCATGAATAGTTTCAAGGGTGAGATCAAGAGCCTCATCCGGTCAGCTACTCCAAAGAAGGGTCAGCCGACCAAGAAGCCTTCTGGAAAGAAGGCGGTCAAAGAACGAGTTCCTACCCCTCATCCCAAGCCAAAGGAGGTGGAGGGCTTAAGGTTTGATCCAAGCAGACTCCGTTTTCCTCAAGGGGAGCTGCGAAAGGCCATCCGGCACGTACAGCCGGATGGCTCCAAGAAAACATTCTCAGACGCCCGCACATTTCTCCAAGAGAAGCGAGGTCAGGCGTCTGCGTCGGCCTCAACGTCGACCTTCCCGGACAGTTTCCATGACGTCTCACACAGGCGTACGGGAACGAACCCTGGGAGCCAGACGGGCGAAGCTTCTGCCCGGTCTGGACCCAAAGTGATCCAGCCTGGCTTATTCGGCACACCGAATGGGTTGGGTGGATCCCCTTTTATGTCACCGGGTCTTTTCGGTGGGCAAGCGCAGGAGCCGTACCAACCCACGGACTGGCAGCTGCGCCTGCTAAATTTGGGGGAACAGCCAACGGCGTTCTCACCCGAGATAACCCAGGCGGCACAGCCGCCTAAGATCAAGAATGTTTTGGTGGGGGCCTATGACGGCACCACCAACCCAGAAGACCATCTAATGGCCTACTCTAACCTCATGTACTTTCAGGGGTTAGAGGATGCCGTCTGGTGTCGATGCTTCCCGGCTACCCTCAAGGGCATAGCCCAGCGGTGGTTTGGTAACCTACCAGCCGGTTGCGTCAACAGCTTTCGAACTTTGGCGTACTTGTTTACGTCAAATTTCTCAATGAATATTCCTGCCAAAAAGACTAGCCTCGACCTAGGGGCAATACAGCAGGGCGACCGGGAGGGCCTCCGGTCATACGTCAGACGGTTCAATCTGATGAAAATTCAGATTCCAGGACTATCAAACGAAGTGGCCTATACAGACTTCTTTCAAGGTCTGAAGGATGGGTCGACCTTTAAGTTTGACCTCGTCCGGAAGAGGGTTGCTACCCTCCAAGAGGCGTTAATTGAAGCTGAAGCCTATATACAGGCGACGGAGCTTTGTGCTGTCAAGCAGCCGTCAGATTCTAAAAAGTCTGACAAAAAAGAGAGCCGGCAACAGCATCAGCCGACAAGAAAGGAAGAAAAGAGAAAAGGGGTCTGGGCAGCTGACCGATCAGGACAGCCGGCCCAGAAGATCAGGCGGAAGTCAGAACCGTATGTCCCCAAATACGAGTTCGCAAAAGATTGCTCCACCATCCTCCTGGAAATCAAAGACCGGATGTCTCTCGACAAACCGGCTGAAATGAAAAGCCCCGTGAATAAACGGGACAAGAGCAAGTATTGCCAATACCACGAGGATGTCGGCCACGACACCGATGGCTGCTATAGCCTCAGGCGGCTATTGGACCGTCTGGCAGATGAGGGGGCCCTAAAATCCTACCTACCCAAGGCTAAGGGTAATACCCAGGCCAAGAAAGGGCAGGCGGCAAAAACCGGCCCAGTAAACTCCGAGACGGATGAAGAGACCATCTTCACAATAGCAGGCGGTTTTGCCGGAGGGGGTCCTACCATCCGGGGCACCAAAGACAACATCAGGAAGCTGGTCAACTCAGTGGATGAGGGCCAGGCGTCGAAAGACATCTTTCCTGAGGTCCTTATTTCTGAAAAGGACCGGGGCAAGGTCAGGCGGCCTCATGATGACCCCATCGTCATCGAATGCAAGGTTGCGAACCAGAAGGTTGGCCGAATCCTAATAGACACCGGGAGCTCGTCTGACTTGATCAGTTATCAGTGCTTGACCAAGCTCAAGTACACATCCGGTACCATGCACCAGGCTCCTCACCCACTAGTTGGTTTTGGAGGTGGAGTAGTGCATCTGGTCGGAAGCATAGATCTTCCGATCCGGCTGGGTGAAAAGGGGCAAGGACGCCACATGATAGTCAAGTTTTTAGTTGTGGAGAAGCTGTCCGCCTACAACATGATATTTGGCCGTCCTACCCTCAACGCATCTAAGGCTGTCATCATCCCGTCCCTCATGTTGGTCAAGTTTCAAAAGGATGATGGTACAGTCGGTGCCCTAAGCGGGGACCAGAAGACGGCAAGAGAGTGCTATCTCTCTGACGTCAAGACAACTATGGGTGCAGCCGGCCAGGGTGAGCCCATAGATATTGATAACTGCGACCCAGCAGTCCCGGCTCCAAGGGCAGCCGGTAAGAAAAGAAAGGCGGACCAACTGGCACCCGTCAAAAAGGAGAAATAGCAATCACTAGCCGGGGAAAGGTCAGATGACCAACGACCTCAGCCGGCTGGTGACTGCCTTGATGTCATCCTAGATGACAGCCGTCCCGAAAGAACAGTCAAGGTCGGGACGGTAGCCTTCGAACGGTTGGGAGAAGGCTTGCTCCAGCTGCTGAAGGAATTCAAAGACATCTTTGCCTTTGAAGTGGAAGAGATGCCAGGCGTCAGCCCGGATCTTGCTGTCCACAAGCTAGCCGTAGATCCCAAAAAGCAGCCGGTTAGGCAGAAAAAGAGGGATCATGGTGGAGAAAGATCTCAAGCGGCAGCGGCTGAGGTCAAAAAGCTGTTGGATGCTGGGTTCATTAGGCAATGCTACTACCCGGATTGGGTGGCAAATGTCGTTCTAGTAAAGAAGCCGAACGGTACTTGGCGGATGTGTGTGGATTACACAGATCTGAACAAAGCATGCCCAAAAGATAGCTACCCGCTTCCAAAGATTGACAGCCTAGTCGACTCAACAGCCGGCCATGCGCTAATGAGCTTTATGGATGCCTATTCCGGCTTCCATCAAATACCCCTCTGGAAGAAAGATCAGGAGAAGACGGCTTTCGTCACTGATCAGGGGTTATTCTGCTATACAGTGATGCCGTTTGGGTTGAAGAATGCACCGGCTACATTCCAGCGCATGATAAACACCGTTTTTATCAACCAGATTGGCAGGAATGTAGAGGCGTATATCGATGACATGATAGTCAAATCCAAGCTACAGACGGATCACCTAGCAGACCTGCGAGAAACCTTCACCACACTCAGGCGGCACCGGGTCATGCTTAACCCAAAGAAATGCGTATTTGGTGTTGAGTCTGGGAAGTTTCCCGGATTCTTGATTGACCAAAGAGGCATCGAAGCTAATCCGGAAAAAATACAGGCGGTAATTGACATGAAGTCTCCCCGCACTGTAAAAGAGGTCCAGAAGTTGACCGGCTGCCTGGCGGCATTGGGGAGGTTCCTCAGCCGGTCAGGTGACAAGTGCCTCTATTTCTTCCAGGCAATCAGGAAGAGGTCAAGGTTTGAATGGGGTGAAGAAGCAGAGGCGGCATTCCAGAGGCTTAAGCAGCACTTGCATTCTTTGCCAAGGCTAGTGAGCCCCCTACCCCGGGAGGTTCTGTACATGTACCTAGCCGTCTCTGATCACGCCCTTAGTGCCGTTCTCCTCGCTGAGAGAGACGGCATTCAGCTGCCGGTGTACTTCATCAGCCATGTCCTTAAAAATGCTGAGCTCCGATACCCCATGATCAAAAAATTTGGGTTGGCCTTATTCGTAGCAGTCAAGCGGTTGAAGCCTTATTTTTTGGCACATCCGGTTGTGGTATACACAGATCAGCCGCTCAAGCGCACGATGACTGCTATAGAGTCATCCGGTAGAATGATCAAGTGGGCTGTTGAAATACAAGGCCTTGAGATAACTTTTGAACCCAGGCGGGCAGTGAAAGGTCAGGCGTTTTGCCGACTTCATTGTCGAGATGACTAGGCCGGTGCAACCGGAAAACCCTGATCAGGTCTGGAAGTTATTTGTAGACGGCAGCTCTACGGTGAACGGCTGTGGTGCAGGTGTTATCTGTCATTCCCCGGAAGGGGATAAGTTTGAATATGCACTACGGTTTAAGTTCCAAGCCTCCAACAATGAGGCAGAGTATGAAGCCCTGCTAGCCGGAATGCGCATGTGTAAGGCAGCCGGTGCAAGAAAGGTCGACGCCTGCTCAGATTCACAGCTGATCGTTAGCCAATACCGTGGTGACTACGAAGCCACCCATCCGGCTATGATCAAATATTTGCAGGCGGTCAAAGAGGAGGCTGGGTCCTTCGATGAATTTCATCTGCGACAGGTGCCCCGGTCTGAAAACAATCAGGCGGATGCCCTCTCAAAGTTGGCATCATCAGCCTCCTGTGATGCTCCTAGGACGGTCTTTTGGGAAGTCATTGAAAAACGAAGTATTCAGAATGATCCCATTGGAGTCCTGGACAGAAGTGCCACCTGGATGGATCCCATCCGGTCTTTTTTGACGGATGGTACCTTGCCGGATGACCCTTCAGAAGCATCAGCGCTCAAGAAGCGTGCTTCAAGTTTTGTTATGCATCAAGGGGAACTCCTCCGGAAGGGATACCTGCAGCCGTTTTTGAAATGTGTAACCCCGGATAGGGGGAGAGAAGTTTTGGAAGATCTGCATGCGGGGTTTTGTGCCTCGCATATTGGCGGCAGGTCCCTGGCCAGAAGAACCAGGCGGCAAGGGTACTTCTGGCCCACTCTTGAAGCGGATGCCATGGATCTAGTAAAGAGATGCGACAAGTGCCAAAAATTCGCTAAGTTGATACATCAATCGGCAACAGATCTCACGGCAATCCATAGTCCGGTTCCGTTCGCTAAATGGGGCATGGACATTTTGGGACCTTATACGCCTGCGACAGGCGGCCGCCGCTACATTCTTGTAGCAGTAGACTACTTCACCAAATGGGTTGAGGCAGAGGCGGTAAAAGGGATTAAAACGAAAGACGTGATTTCTTTCATCTGGAGAAACGTCATCACCCGGTTCGGGGTTCCAATGTCCATGGTTTTCGACAACGGACCGCAGTTCGAAACGCCTGTCCTGAAGACCTGATTGGGAGACCAAGGAATTTCCCATTGTTTTGCATCCGTTGGTCGTCCTCAGGCAAACGGTCAAGTTGAGGCTTTTAACAAGTTGATCTCAGACGGGATAAAGAAGAAAGTAGAAAGAGCCGGTGGACTATGGGCAGAGGAATTACCTCATGTCCTTTGGGCTATCCGGACAACCGAAAAGGGGGCAACCGGTGAGACCCCATTTCTCATGACATACGGCACTGAAGCAGTTCTTCCCATTGAACATTATGAGCCTACTCTACGCATTATGTTATATGATGAGAAGGCTAACTGGGAAGCCATGCGGTTGGCATTAGACGCTCTCCCAGAGCGAAGGGGGAATGCTGCCTTGCGTCATGAGATCTACCGTCTGCGTATGACTAGAGCCTACAACAAGCGGGTTCGTAAAAGACCTTTGAAAGAAGGAGATTTTGTGCTTCGCAAAATGGAGGCAACCGGTAGGGCCAATGAACAAGGCAAATTAACCCCAAATTGGGAGGGACCCTACCAGATCTTTGAAGAAGTACGAGATGGCACTTACCGCCTGGAAACTCCAGACGGAAGAAAGTTGCCTAGAACTTGGAATGTAGATAACCTCAAAAAATACTACTTCTAAGTATTGTACATCTTTTGTAAATTTTCAAATGATGAGAATTATATTCAATTTTGTATACAGCCGCCATGTCTTGTGCCTACCACAAGCGGCACCAGTAACTAATTTTTTCATCCGGTGACGCCCATACGGGTGAATTCATCGAAGAGAACATCTCCCATTTGGGTGGTAAATTGTTCTAAGCGATCACACAGGCGGACAAATCCGCCTGACGATCCTTCGCACCAAAAAAGGGCAGGCTAGCAACCCCAAACTTGCAGCCGGCTCACTTTTTGGAAGTACCACTAAAGGCTGATTCCAAAATTCAGCCGGTACTCAATACCGCCGCCTGACTCTCTAAGAGCAGGCCTAAAAACATTTGGTCTAGGCCATAATTCATTCAGGGGTATGCTTGCAAAAGCCCAACCGGTGAATGGACATCCTAATCTGGCGTGATTCTTTTGCGAAGTCCCGACCGGTATTTCAGTATAAACCGACTGGCTCCCGAATCTAATGTTGGCACTTAGTGTATATTCGAGCTATATCATATGGATAGCCGCCTGGCTTGCAAAGGCCCAGACCGCTATCCAGGGGCAATTACCCAGACGCCATCCGGTTTGGTTTTGGGTCGGAATTTCTTCGCCTAGTTTGCGAAGACCCAGACGGCAGTGTTACCGGTGGGGTCCTCTTGGCAACCCTTGCAAATTTCTTCGCCTAGTTTGCGAAGACCCAGACGGCAGTGTTACCGGTGGGGTCCTCTTGGCAACCCTTGCAAATTTCTTCGCCTAGTTTGCGAAGACCCAGACGGCAGTGTTACCGGTGGGGTCCTCTTGGCAACCCTTGCAAATTTCTTCGCCTAGTTTGCGAAGACCCAGACGGCAGTGTTACCGGTGGGGTCCTCTTGGCAACCCTTGCAAATTTCTTCGCCTAGTTTGCGAAGACCCAGACGGCAGTGTTACCGGTGGGGTCCTCTTGGCAACCCTTGCAAATTTCTTTGCTGTTTGTGAAGACCCAAGCGGTAGTGTTACCGGCGGGGTTCTTTTGGTTATCCTCGCAGAAAATATGTATAAAAAAATAACAAGAATTCTAGTATTGAAGTGCAGAAACATAAAAAGCATTCAAAAGCCAAGTGTGAAAAACAGAGTGCATTCAAAAGCCAGCTCAGCCGGTGAAAATGTTAATATTCAAAATAAAAATTATTACAGCTTAGCCCATCTCATCCGGCGCTATTACAAGATAATGCAAGGCGCGCAGGCCGGGAGGTAGTTGCTACTCCAGGCGAACAGTGAACCGGTCCTCTTCCGGTTGGTCCTGGGTTGGATCAGGGTGAGCGGCTGCGTCGGCTTCAGGAACAACTTCCTCTTCAGCAGCCTCCGCCTGCCTTCGCGCAATCTCCTCCCCAACCCAAGCGTCATAGGGTCCGGGTCCCGGCTCATTCGCCTCCTCGGCCAGAATAGCAAGATCAGAATATTTGAAGGCGAGTTCCCAGACGGTGAAGTCCGTCTCCGGGTGGATGAGGGAAAACGCCCGTCGCATCCGGTTTGCACAATCAAGCTCATTCTCCTCAATGAGCCTGTCCTGCTCCGCCTCCAAGGTGGCCTTGAAGTTCTCATTGGCAGCAGCCGCCTCTTTGCGCAGGCGCTCATTCTCTTTGGCGAGGCGGCCATTTTCAGTCTCCGCCTTGCTCAGCCGTTGGAGGGGCTCTTTCTGTTCCTCCAACTTTTTATTGGCATCATCCAGGGACGCCTGCAGTTGGTCAACTTGGTTTTTCAGTTGATCAATCTGCTGTTGGAGGGCCTTGGTCTTCTCCGCCTGTTCCATGCGTATAGATTTAGATTCTAAGCCATGCATGTACAAAGAGTAGTCAGCAACATTATGGGCGTCATCAACAGCCCGTTTGCTTCTCCTTACCTCTTCAGACTTGCGGGTATAAGCTCGTTTGAGCCCCTCTACGCGCAGCATAGCCTGCAAAAATACAGCCGGTTAATACTGCATATTTAAAAATGCACGTCAAGAAAATTACCGCATGGTTGTTGGAGCATACATCGGCCAGGTCGACCAGCACCCGGTCGGCATTAAAGGAGTTGATCCCAGGGATCGCCTCCTTCTCGTCCCTGGGGACGGCTTTCAGCATGGCCCGGGCATATTGTGCCCCGTCCGGCCAGCGGGGAGAATTATCTGCACCAGAAACAGACGGTGAGAAACTCGCATATGCTCTGCCTATAGATTGCCGGCTGATTGGAGAATCCCCCGGCTGCGATCGAGACTGTGAATAAGACTTGACCCGCATGGGCAGGTCAAGCAGTGTAAGGTCGAAGTTACCTTGGCGGCCCGAACGGCCTTCAGAGGGACCGGTTGCGGTCCTCAATGGGATGGCAGAAAGCACATCCGCAGATCCAGGCCCGCTTGGGACCTTTATTGATTTGCCGCCGGTAGTTTGCCGGTCGGCTGTCTTCTGCACCTTGGATGCAGACTCTTGTTGGGTCGGCGGAGGCCTGACCTGTTTTTGAAGGGACCGGGGCATCTACTTCCTGTCCTGTAAACGAGAAAAATATAAGTCCTGGGATAAAAGGATTGAAATAAACGAGAAGGATCAGACGGTTATACCTTCCTCGCCGCCTGGGCAGCAAGTTTTTTCTCGAGATTGGCTTTCCGGATGTCGGCAGCCGACCTAGCCGGTGTCTTCTTGGTGGGCAGCATTTTCTTGGCTTCTTCTGCAGAGGAAGGCACACGGTTAGAATAATAAACAAGCAAGGAAATAAAAGCATCCGGTTCGAAAGAAACCGGCTGAGTTCCGAATACATACGTTTTTTAAACATGCTGCTTAGACCACAAGCGGACAAGAAGCATTCGTCCCTAAAAAATTCATGTTTGGGCACCCAGTTTCTAGGTACCCTTACTATCTCTCCGGATGAGAGGGTGTCAGGAACTAACTCAAAAAACCCGGAGTCAAGGATGGTCTCTCTATCATCCTCCGGGACAGGGGGCAGGCAGCACTTGGTCCCCAAGAGTTCTGGTTTCCGGTTGTAGATCCGGAATTCTCTGTTCTCTGCCGTAGTTGGGGCCTTAACCAAGTAGAACCGGTGCTTCCAGTCCGACCATTTGGATGGCTTGTCCAAGGTCATAAGGTATTTGGGCTGGGTGGTCAAGGTATACCAGGCTCTCCAGCCGCCTAGGCTCCTACTCAAGTAATGCATGTGGGCAAACGCCTCCCAGCCGGGGTTGAGGCCCTGCATCTCGCAGGCGGCGATATACCCTAAAATATTTACCCATGAGTTGGGGGTTAATTGCCAGAGAACCAGGCCATACCCCCTAAGTATGACTTTTATTGTGTCGTGGAGAGGGAAGCGGACTCCGGCCAAGAAGGCCGCCTCGTAGCACCCGAACCAAGCGTTCGCGTTCGGTTGTCCATCCTCCCACCATATTGTTCCCAGAGCAGCCGGGATTTTTATTGTATAGTCACCCCCCAGCGGCCGCCGTTTGATAAAATCTGGCAGCGCAGCCCGCATGAGCTCGCGGTCCTTAGAGGAGACGGCGATCATGAGAGGATCGTTCCTATTATCCCAAGAAGGCCTCTCCGCCTCCTCGCTATCCTCAGATTCGGTTAAGTAGCTGCTACTGCTACTTTGAACGTGACCGGCATCAGAGCCGGCTGGGGAGTTGGAGACCTCCTTATCAGAGCCTACCTGCTCTCTGGTCTCCTGGAGGGGAGCAGTCTCTTCGTTTAAAATGCTATCACCCGGGGTGCTAGGAGTGCCCCCGGGTGAGCCTCTCTGCTCTACCTCTCCTTGCTCTACTTCACCGCCTGAAGCTGGGACCTCAGGCGGCTGCTCATCTGAGCTCCCACTTCTATAGTTGGGATCTCTGGCAGTAGACCGGATTCTGGCCATTGTGTCCTGCACAGACACAGAGTCGGTCGATATGGGTGTTGAAAAAGGGTTGTCCCAAAGAACAGAGGCGGCAGACCCAGTTCTAGACTCAGCCGTACTAATAAACCGGCTGAGTTCACAGCTAGGTTCCGGGTATGGGTATAAGGGGTCCATCTACTTATGGGACCAATGAACAAAAATGCGAGTAAAAGACTCAAACGGAAATACATGAAAAAGCTAGAAAGAATAGAGACGGTACCTAGAAGAAAATCTGGAAATTCTTTGGGATGCTTGCGAAGACGCAGGCGGTTCAAAATCCGGCTGGGTTTCTCTGATTACCCTCTCGAAAACCTTTAGCTAGCTTGCAACGACCCAGACGGTCTGCAGACCGGTTGCTCTCAACGAATCTCAACTCCGAATGCTCTCAACTCTCGAATTGCCGGCTGCTCTCAAATTTTCAGAAATTTGGCAAAGTTTGTAAATGAGAGCTCGGGGGACATCTTCTCCTATTTATAGGATTTGTCCCAGAAGGTGAAGAGTCGTGACTCTTCGCCTTCTGCTTTTCCATCCTTAAAAAAGAATCTGAAGAGTTGTAAAAAAAAAAAAAAAAAAAAAAAAAAAAAAAAAAAAAAACCTTTCACCGGCGCCACGTGGCACCCTGCCACGTCAGCACCAGTGAGGGGCAAATGTTTGGGGTAAAAATACCCTAAACGCGTGGCCCAATGGCCTAGTGACACGTGGCATCCAGCCGTTGGTCAGCAGGGCTCCAATCCTCTGCTGACACGTGTCCTCTAAACCCTAAAAGGGGAACCATCCCTTCCCCACTATAAATAGTGGAAGGACCCTCATTAATGGGCATCTAAACATTCATTGCTTACATTGAATACTCCTCATAAAAACAAACACCTACCCCGAGCAATATTAATTGCGGAATTCTCCCATTACGCGAGAAGTAACTTCAACATTACGTGCATTCTACCTCCCGTATCTTTACTAACTTGATCGTCGGAGGCGGAGCTCCTACCCCCAGGAGTCTTCGTGATTTTGCAGGCACAGGCGTCGAAGGGCATTCTTGGAATTGTAACTCTCCCGCAGGACACATTAAAAAACCCCGAAACACTCGCCATGTCATCTTTTAACTATAAGCATATATATATATATATATATATATATAAATATATATATATATATATATATATATATATATATATATATATATATATATATTGAAGGTCTGAACATTTAATAACTGCAACTCTTACAAAAATCGATTATATTATTTGCTAATAATGTTCATCGAGGTAATGCACACAAGAAAAATTAACTATTGTTATAAATTACTTTTAGTTATTTAATTATTTTGATAATAATTATGTCTTTATTTTCATTATATTATAAATTATATAAGAAGGACATGTTTATATAATTAGTCAATAGTTGTTCCATAAATAATTTATTCAAAGGTTTTATGAAAAAACTATCAATAACATAATACTAAAAGCGATTCTGACGTAACACTTGTCATGTTCTGATTAAAAATATTCCCGTCACTTTTACTTTTTTTTTTTTAATTACAAATCTTCATGAATATTAATTTATAATCCTATACGGAGTAATATTTAACTTTCAATTCAGCAACTATATACGAAGTATATTCTATATACATTGTTAAATTGACATTGTAATTCATAATTAGGTTAAGTAAAATCCGTGCATTGCACAAGACTTAAACTAGTTATAAATAAACAAATAATGAATAAATAAGTAATAAAGAATGAACCTATCTATTCAATTACAAGTGTATAAAATAATAACTCGGGGCATTGTCCGAACCACACACTAGTTTTTTTTCTTAAATCTTGTGCAAAAAAAATGTTAATAACAATACAATAAGGAACAAAGGTAGCTAGTAAAGTACTCCATATTTTGTTAAAAAAAAAAGTACTCCGTATTTTTCTTTTATTGAGATGAGGTTCGTGAATTTTTAACTCAAACTTGTCTATTTGTTATCCATGAAAGTGATACAAAGTATAACCTATGTCTCAAATTTGTTTGATTATCTCATACTTTGTATTATTTTATGATTTTGTATTTAAAATTTTTCTGTCATACGTATATAAAGTACTTAGTAGACTATTGTAGTAATAATAACAATATCTCCTTTTTCAATTATAATGTTTTTTTTTTTTTCAGACTTGGATTGCAAGAGATTTCCATTCAGAGGTGCTAATAACACTAATAAGCTGCTTCTTTGAAACAATAGTGGCAGCAATCGTTACTTTAATTGCAGAAAATGATGCAAGTGTTTGGACACCAACCATTAATATCGAAATAATATCTATTCTCTTTGGGGTAATAATTCAAACTTAAAGCTAGATCATCATGTTAATTATCTTTTTAATTAAAACCAAATTAAATTATCAAAATTAACACTAATTGGTGTTCATTTGTTACAATTGATATTTTACCAGGCTTTCGATGTTGGTATAGTAAATACCGTGAATACTTGGGCATGCAGAGTTAAGGGATCAGTATTTGTGGCTATGTTTAAGCCACTTCAAATGATTATTGCTGTTATTTTGGGTGTTTCTTTCCTAGGAGATGTTCTTCATGTTGGGAGGTACAAACACTATTTTTTCAAATTCAATCATTTCAAATTATTATTACTTAGGCATTCAATGTGTAACATGTATAAAAGAGGTTCCCGTCCTATATTAGGTTATAAGATGTAACAATTATTGGTTACCTCTTTCAAATGGAAACATGTGTTTTTCATTGATCCTTATACCGACATGTGATAATTGTCTAAAACGAAGTACTCGTAGATCTTATAATAACAACCGTGTATACTAGTAAATCTTTTTGAGCATATCTTATGGCATACCTCAATGTATATCATAGTGAAATGCTAAACATTGAAAAAAATGTTTCTCATACAGTGTTATTGGAGGAATAATCATAGCTTTGGGATTCTACACCGTGATGAAGGGGAAGGCCGAAGAAGAAACACACAAGGAAGTTGATGAGAATAGATGGTTAACCAACACTGAAGAGGAGATTTGTTCTCATAAAGTTCCTATGTTGCAGAACAGAAGCATAGATGCATAAAATTTCACAAGTTTGTCCAATGATTGAGTAATTCAATTTAATGTCTTGTCAACTAGCTAGTGTCGTAGCAAACTGTAATTAACCATAAATTTGTACAATTTGTGACCAATTAAAGGCGTAACAAAGTGAGTATCTTTTGGCTTACAAAAAAAAAAAAAAAAAAAAAAAAAAAAAGGGATGAGTATCTTTTGAATTAGTTAATATATAAAAAGTCTAAAAACACTAATTTATGACAACTCTCTTCAGCACCTTTTTTTCAAGGAACTCTCTTCACTTCTTCAGCACCTCGTGCATATAGTTATAGATACTGCATACTTAAAAGTGTTTAACGTATACCTCGTGCACATACTATCTTCACTTCTTAAGCACCTTTTGAAAACCATTTACCCCATTTATACTGCCTTATGATCTACACACTTCCTGCTGTCTTGAAGTTACATCCTTCATGTTGCCATGAAAGTGGTTGTGGTTTATTAGTTCCATGTGTTTTTTCATAAGATTCTTTTTTCCAATTTTAAGAAAATTGAAGTCCTTGAAGAATCAAGATGATTGGAAGAAAGAGTCTTGTGAAAAGCCTCATGGTCCTAATTAGGTCTACTAAGAATCCTCACTATTATAAACAGGATAATACATAAAAGGAAAAATAGAGAAAAGATGAAATGAGCAAGTTTGTCTGTGTAAATTCCTTTTTATTATTAGTATAAACTTCTAAAATTAATTTTGCAGTTCTGTTGCTTATTTGTTGCTTATATAAACCACTCACTTGTTTATTTTAACCACGCTCTCTTTGGATTTCTATGCCACATGTCTCGGGTATAACGATTTCAAGAATCTTTTGAAGAATGTGATATACGACGGCTTCACTATTGATGAATTCCAAAGACGGTGGTGTGAAGCAATGAAGTTGTATAATTTAGAAGACAATGAATGGCTGCAAGGGTTGTTTGTAGAGAGGCACATGTGGGTGCCGGCTTAGATGAAAGAGTACTTTTGGGCTGGGATGAAAACGACGTAGAGGGTAGAGACCATTAATAGGTTCTTTGATGGATTTGTTAATAGGCACACTAAACTCCATGAATTTCCTGAAAAATATTGCCAAGCCATGAAGAAGCGGGTGAGTGATGAGACTCATGCTGATGATAGGGATTGCAAATACATAAGGCGGCTTGTTAGTGGATTTAAAGTCGAGAGGTATTTTCAAAAAAATTTACACTGATGCGAAATTTTAGGAAGTCCAAAGAGAATGTGCTCGGATGTTGTACGTCATTCCGAAGGTGGAGGACATTATAAGTGCGGAAGCAATTCAGTACTTGATTGAAGATCGAGTTTGGATTAGGAAAAGTGGCACCACTAAAGTTAAAGTGACTGACCTAAAAAGGTTTTACTCAGTGACATTCAATCCTGTTACAAAAGATAGTAGTTGTGACTGCCGTAAGTTCGAGAAGGATATGATTCTATGCAGGCACGTCATAAGAGTGTGGGATCAGAATATGGTCATAGATATTCCCCCAAAATACGTACTTGCTTGGTGGCGGAAAGATGTGGTTAGGAGGCACACCCGGGTCAAAGTTGCATACCATGATCCCACACATTTCAAAGAATGCAAACGGTGCAACGCCTTGATCCCTGATCTTGAATCTTTGTGTGATGAAGTGTCTGCAGTAGATGATGATACAGTAGAGGCTGTCCGTGGAGCAATTTCGAAGCTTCGTGAAATTGTCAAAGAACGTCGTGCAAAACTGATGGAGAACTCACTTTTACCAAGTTCTGAAATTGGTTCTTCAGCAACCAGCCACCACACCAAGTTCAACACCTACTCACCATGCATCCGCACCAATGTCAACTCCTACTGAACTACCAAACACCCATAATCCACCAACAACGACACCAAACACTGGTTGTGCAAGACCTAACCCCAATTCAATATCAGTCACGGATCCACGAGCAACAATGTTGGTATTCAAGATCCAATAATTAAAAAGAAGCCTCGAGGCCGACCAAAGGGGTCTCGGAACAAAACCCTATCTGAGTTAGGGTACAATACCAGTAAGCTTATGACAACCAAGGTCTTACTTGTTACATTACACCCTTGTAATTTTATTTTTTTTTTGTTTTTTTTGTTTTGAGTTTTCTAATAATCTTTATAACTTTCTTTGTTGTTTGCAGGGATGTGACAGTCAGGGTGAAAGTCTAACTGGCTAATACAAGAGGGGGGGTGAATTGTATTTGAGGTGAAATCTAAAAACTTTTTGCGGAATTTAACTAAATGAAATAATGACGAGAGAAGATATAGGCTTTTCTAAATTTCCACTATGTAATCAAACTCTGTACAAGTGAAGATTCAAACCCGTTAACAAGTTCCCCAAATTAGGAACTTGTTCCCAACTCTCACAGAAGACTTCAGCAACGAAGCTTCCTTAACCTCACCTTACAAACTCACAATCCCAACCCCAAAGTACTTGTATACAATCTGTGATTACAAATACCTATTGCACTCAAGAATATATGAAGGAAAATAACTCTCTTTATGTTATTAGATGGCTACTGGAATTTTTATGCTTAAGAGTTATGTTTTGCTGAGATAGTTTGCATGAGTATTTATAGAGAAGGCTTAGTCATTAACCTCCACTATAATCACGTCCACATGCCAACAACCCACTAACAACTTGTGGAGTTATCTTGACAGATGGTAATCATGAAGAGGTTTCCTAGCCTTATCTAATTAGTCCACTATCTTAATCAACTTGATAATCATTAGCCGTATAAAGATTTTCACACAAAAAAACCGCTTGCTATCCTTATCAAATATTTGTTTAAAAAGATTATCAAAAGTTTGTTTAAAAAGATTTTATTTGAAAAGATTTATTATTTATTAAAACAACTAGATAATTATCTTCGATAATTATCTTTATTAAAACTTTTACAAATTATCTTTTCTTTAAGAAATTATCTTTTAAAACTAACTTTTATTCCAGTAGTCTTTTTAACATAAGTCATTGAGTTCCTTTCCGACTTTATAATATTGAGTGCTCACAATTAAAACTAGAACGTGAGATTTGCACGAGGCTTTTTAGAGAATGCTACTCCGCATCCAAGTTCCTACTCCGGAACGAACTTTGCTTGAATCCTTTATTCACCAAAGACTCAAAACATTCATTAGTCGAGTTTGTCAATTTGTCCATCAAAACCAAAAGGCTCAACAAATTCCCCCTTTTTGATGATGACAAACATTGACAAACTTAGGTAAATAAAATCATCCAGGCATGCAACAAAAATTTAAAGTAAGGCATGAAAACAAAAAAAACAATTAAAGAACTTAGAAAAATATTAAAAAGTATTTTTTTTTTTTTTTTTTTTTTTTTTTTTTTTTTTTTTTTTTAAAAAAAAACTGAGCAAAAGAAAAATTAACAAAGACTTTAAAAACTGAACTTAGCAAAAGTTTGTACCTTCGATGTGTGAGTTCCTTGGTAAACACTTTAGCCGCCATAAAGTTTGTCTTTTCCCCCTTTTGGCATTATCAAAAGATTGAAAAAAAACATTTTGCTATACTCCCACTAGACTACGTAGGGAATAGTGAGCTCAAATAATGCAAGGCAAAAATAAGTTAGGTACTAAATCATCAGCAAACACACACAATCATATGAAAAATACGAGCCAAGTTCCCATAGACGAAAACAAAAGCAGGAAAGAGCAGCAAAAGTTATGAGTTACAAACTGAAATCCGAATGGAACAAGCAAAAACAAAAGAAGTAAAAGTGACAAGTTTGAAATTGCAATTATGGTGAGTAAGTAGGTTCATCAGCTGGGGTTTTGGGGTCATTGGAAGCTTCCTCCACCTCTTCAAAAGCCACCCTGTTAATCGTCTCCAATATCTCCTGAGTGCTGTGCAGTATGTTCTTCTCAGCAGCATCAACTTTGTTCTCCATCCCAGTAAAACTGGTTGCCTGAGCATCTGCCACAGCCTGCACTTGGCGTTGAAGAGAAGCCAGCTGCTTTGCCATGTCCTCCAGCTTTGTGCACACCATCTTTATCAGCTTCTCCATTTCTGCTTTCACCTGTTGAATATCAAAAACAGAAGCATTTGTTCCAGAGAAGGCAGCAAAGCATGTAGGCTGTGATGTAGGAAAAGCTGGGGAGGGAGAGGGAGAAGTCTGTTTTGGTGAAACAGGAGGGGAAGAGGGTTTAGCTTGGTTTGTGGGAGAGGCAGGAACAGGAGATGGCTCGGAGGCAAAAGGAACTTGTGTAGGGGTGAAATCAGGGTCTGAGTGATCAGAAGAGCTAATGTCTTCAATGATCACAGGCTTTAGAGTAGAAGTAGCAGGTTTGACAATTTTCCTCTTACTCCGCCTTAGTCCTCCTGTATAAGGGAGGTCGAGACTCTCACTTTCTGAGCTAGATTCCCCCTCACTCTGAGTCTCCTCTTCTTCCTCAGAATCTGCCTCCTGAGGTTCCCCCTCAGAAATTGCTTCCTCTCCTTTTTCTTCCTCTCCTTTTTCTTTATTTTCCTCTTTTTCAGACTCACTTTCCTCCTCTTCTGACTCACTTGTATCTCCCTCTACAACCTGTGTTTTCCCTTTTCCACGATTTTTCTCCTCACTTCCTCTCGTCAAGAAAGTAAGTATCCCACTCTCAAGTTTAAGGCTCAGGCGAAGCAAAGATTGCTCCGAGAGAATGTTCTCAGGTTTAATATAAGTGGGTGACTCACTTTCAACATCAATCCCAAAAGACTTAAACAACACAGTGAGGAGAGATCCATATGGAATAGTAGATTTATTTGCATAGAAAGCCAAATGTTCAATCATCAATTTTGGAAAGTTTATTTTTATTTTCCGAGCAAGACAAAAGATGATGGTTGCATCTAGTAGGGATACTGTGCTACGTTTTTGCAAACGAGGAACAATGCCTCTCCATGTGAAATTGAACAATAATTTGTGAAGAGGGGTGAGTATGTTATGATGTGAAGTCTTGCTTTTCGGGTTTCCACCGATAAATTTAATAACCCTATTCTCATCATAATGCCCAATTTGCACAATTTGCTTGTGTTTTAGGTATGAACTATAGCCAGAGGTGGGGACTTGAAACAAATTCCCTAAATATGCAATATCAAAATGAATGTGAGTATCTTTGACCGTAGCCGTGCAAACACCATTGTTGTGTTTGAAAGTATTTTTGAATTCAAACAAAAGCTTAGGGTAAATTGGATAGTGAGAACAATTTTGGAACAAATGCACCCATTCTTGATAATCAATTAAGGAGATGAATTCGGAGAACTTACTTGCCGTACACCAGTCATAATTGATGTGATAACCGTGAGTGTAATTCCAAGATGGAGACGTTTGAGAGCTTCGCCTCTTTCTGTCACCTCCTTTCACGGTTGTAGCCTTTCTCTTTGTCGAAGCTTGAGGGTGAACAACGGCAAGTGGGACTGGTTCAGGGGAGCCGCCAACAGAGGAAGGCTTCCGGGTTTTTGGTTGTTTCGGGGTTGAGGTTAGGTTGGTTTTCATGGTTATGAGGATGAATTGAAAGGAAGGAGAAGATGAATAGTGTGAATAGGGAGGAGAGAGAGTGAGGCCGGTTATGGAAGTTTATGGGGAGTTTAATTGATTTGATGGGTGAAGGTGGAGTGTTAAAGAAAAAATTTAATTGGGAAGGGTGAGAAAAAGTGACGGTTTGTATGGTAAGGTAGTAGGGTAGTTATAGGGGTAGTATGGGTTTAATAGGGTGTAATAATTGCATCTTTCAAACGTATCACAATAATAAGATAGATAAAAATACGGAAGTTAAGGAGTAGTGAATATGTTAGCTCCTTATCTTACGTGAAAAAAATCTTTTTGTATTTTTGAATTTTATGAGGAATAGAAAAATTGATCATGAAAAAATAAGGAAGGAAAAAGATAAGAATAAAAAAAATAAGATAGAAATAAAAGATAAGAAAGAAAATAACAAGAAGAAAAACAGATAAATAAAAAAATGAAAAAGATAAATAAGAGCAAATTGATTGTAAATTATGATGATAATTTACGTGATCATGATACAGAGAGTAAAAAATGATGAAAAGGGAACTTGAAACAACATGGCTCAATATTTTTAACATATTAAAAGTATGTATACGTGACTTTTCAATACTTCACAAATCTTTCCCCTGGGTAATTTCAGCTGTGTTATGCACACAAGATTGAGCATAGCATCGTTAGTTACATCCGATTTTACCTTAGGGGTTCCAAACAAAAATCACTTGAGCCGTAGCATCCCCAATTCCACACGCATCTTTTCAAACTTGTCTCTGCTTAAAGGCTTAGTTAAAATGTCAGCAATTTGAAATTCAGTAGAAATAAAATCTAGCTTAATTAAGCCCTTTTCAACATTATCTTTCAAAAAGTGATGCCTTACATGTATATGCTTAACTTTAGAGTGTTGTACTGGATCTTTAGAAATGCAAATGGCACTTGTGTTATCACAATGAATAGGAACGCACTCTAAAATAATGCCATAGTCATGCAACTGTTGTTTTATCCATAGCAATTGAGAGCAGCATGCAGCAGCAGCCACATATTCTGCTTCGGCAGTGGATAGAGCAACAGTGTTTTGTTTCTTGGAACTCCAAGAAACCATGCAAGAGCCTAAGAATTGGACCATACCTGACGTGCTTTTACGATTTACCAAATCTCCTGCATAGTCAGCATCAGCATATCCTCTTAGGTCAAACGAGTCACTTTTTGGATAGAACAGACACAAGTCTTCCGTCCCTTTTAAGTATCGTAGAATCCTTTTGACGGCTGTTAGATGCGATTCCTTTGGATCCGATTGAAATCTTGCACAAAGACCTACACTAAACGAAATGTCAGGTCTGCTAGCAGTTAAATATAACAAGGAACCAATCATACCTCTGTATTTTGTTTGATCCACACGAGTTCCCTTGGGGTCTTGGTCCAACCTTGTGGTTGTTCCCATGGGAGTGTGGTTTATCTTTGTGCTTTCCATACTGTATTTTTTTAATAACTCCTTCACATATTTCTGCTGATGGATCATTATTCCTTCGTTAGTTTGCTTAATTTGGAGCCCAAGGAAGAAGTTGAGTTCCCCCATCATGCTCATCTCAAACTCACTGCTCATTAAATCAGCAAAGTACTTGCACAAGGATTCATTAGTTGCACCAAAAATAATATCATCAACATAAATTTGTACAATTAATAAATGAGTTCCTTTTGATTTTAAGAACAAAGTTTTGTCAACTTTTCCTCTTTTAAAATCATTTTGTAAAAGGAATTTTGAAAGTCTTTCATACCATGCTCTTGGAGCTTGTTTTAATCCATACAGTGCTTTATCGAGCTTAAAAACATGGTTAGGAAAGTTTGGATCCTCAAATCCAGGTGGTTGTTCAACATAGACGTCTTCCTTTAAAAAACCATTTAAAAAAGCACATTTGACGTCCATTTGATAAAGTTTAAAACCCATAAATGCAGCAAATGCAATTAAAATACGAATTGCTTCTAATCTAGCTACAGGAGCAAAAGTCTCCTCAAAATCGATACCTTCCTGCTGATTGTAGCCTTTAACAACCAATCTTGCCTTGTTCCTTACAATTGTGCCATGTTCATCTAGCTTATTCCTGTATACCCATTTGAGACCAATAACCTTTTGATTCTTTGGTTTAGGTTCAAGGTGCCACACTTTGTTTCTTTCGAATTCATTTAATTCCTCTTGCATGGCAACAATCCAATCAGCATCTTCCAAAGCTTCTTTGTGATTTCGAGGTTCCAGTGTTGATAGGAAGGCATTGAATGCACAAAAGTTTCTCAGTTGGGATCTCGTCTGAGTTCCCTTGCTTAGGTCACTTATAATTTTATCCAGGGGGTGTGACCTTTGATGTTTCCATGGCTTTGGTTGGAATGATTGAGCTGGTATAAAAGTGTTATTTTGAGTTGCTCTTTCTTCCATTTCTTCATGGTGTTCTCCTTCTGCATTTGCTTCGCCTTCTGTATTTTCTGTTTCTTCTGTATTTTGATCAGAGGCTTCTGTATTGTTTGGAACTTCAGTAGGTTCCTTATCAGCATTTTCAGTAATTCGAACAGGCTGCTTTTTGGGAGTTAATTCTTCATCCTGGTCTGTTGAACGAGTGAGACCAATTTCGAAATCTCCATCTTCATATTCCTGTACACATTCATAATTATTAGTTTCATCAAAAATCACATGTATACTTTCTTCTACACACATAGTCCTCTTATTGTAAACTCTATAAGCTTTACTATTGGATGCATATCCTAAAAAGACTGCTTCATCACTCCTTTCATCAAATTTTCCAAGATTTCTTTTATCATTATTGTGAACAAAACATTTGCATCCAAAAGCTCTTAAATGAGCAATATTAGGTTTTCTCCCTTTTAACAGTTCATAAGGTGTCTTGTCCAACATTGGTCTGAGCATGGCTCGGTTGACAATATAGCATGCTGTGTTGACGGCTTCTGCCCAAAAATTCCTTGGAAGCCCACTTGCTATTAGCATTGTTCTTGCCATGTCTTCCAATGTTCGGTTCTTCCTCTCAACCACACCATTTTGTTGTGGTGTTCTTGGCGCTGAGAAATTGTGACTTATTCCCTGTTCTCTGCAAAATTCATCAAACTTGGAATTTTCGAATTCTGTACCATGGTCAGTTCTCATATGAATAAGTTGATTACCTATTGATTTTTGTGTCTTTTTCAAGAAAGTCATAAACATATCAAAAGTTTCATCTTTACTATGTAAGAATATGACCCATGTAAATCTAGAATAATCGTCCACAAGAACTAAGACATATCTTTTTCCACTTCTACTTTGAATTCTAACGGGGCCACACAAATCCATATGAATGAGTTCCAATGGTTTTGTGGTGCTTACCATTTTCTTTGATTTAAATGATGATCGAACATGCTTTCCTTTGATGCAGGCTTCACAAATTTTGTCATTTAGGAATTTGATAGAAGGTAATCCGATTACCAAGTCCTTTGACCTTAGTTTGTCAAGCAATGAAAGACTAGCATGTCCAAAACGTTTATGCCATAGAAGTGGATCATCCTCAATAACACTTAAACAAGATAGATTGTATTTTGGAACTTTGTTAAGGTCCACGGTATATGTGTTCCCTTTACGAGTTCCTTCCAAAACGATTTTACCAGTGTTATTGTTGATGATTTTGCATTTTTCAGAAGAAAAGCTTACAGAGTTTCCTTTATCACAAAACTGAGAAATACTGAGTAGATTATGCTTCAAACCCTCGACTAAAAATACATTGTCAATTGCATGGGAACTTGACCTTCCTACTTTGCCAACAGCAACAATGTTGCCTTTCTTATTGTCTCCAAAGGTCACTGTTCCCCCTGTATAGGTCGTCAGTGAGAGAAATCTGGATTCATCTCCTGTCATGTGCTTAGAACAACCGCTATCGAGGTACCACTGGTTGTTCCCCCTCACTGCGACCTGCAAAAGAAATTAAGGGTTAGTAGCAGGAACCCTTTCATTCATGGGTTCCTGTGTTGACACATTTAAATCAGATTTCTTCTGCCAAACATAGTTCACATTCTTATTGTACAGATTTGCTTTCTTAGTACATTCTTCACTGCGATGTTCCTTTTTACCACAAAAAGAACAAACGGTCTCACTAGGTAAGTTCACATATTTCTTTTTCTTTCCAGTGGACTTCTTCTTATGAACATAGCCTAGACCTTCTGTTCTTTTTGTCTAAGCTTCCTTTACCCACTTGGGAACACCCGTGCTTGCTGTATTTTTACTTTTTCTTGCAATTTCTAGGTCCTTTTCTAGTTTCTCATTTTTATCATTGGTTTCCTTTATCTCTTTCTTAACATGCTCTAGTTCATTATTAAACATGATTAAAGGAACTTCAGTAGACCTGCAAGAATCAATGTTAGTACACAACATTTTATATTGAGTCAATTCAATATTCAGCATGATATTCTCACTCTTGACTCTTTCAAGGGATTCTTTTAGCATAATATTTTTATCTAACAATTCAAAGAATCTGCCTTGAACATCATTTCTTAAGCTATTCAGATACTTAACATGATCTCTACAAATTCCAGTTGCCTTTTCGGCTTGCCTTAGTTTTGCACATAATTCTTTATATTCATCTAAGGTTTCTAACAATAAAGAGATTAATTTATCCTTTGAGAGAGATTTCAAATAACTAGGTTGAATGACTACCTCATCATCATGCTTTGCCATTAGACAGAGATTGGCTACTTCATCGTCTGTGTGTTCCTGTTCCTCTTCTTCGGAACTTGATTCTCCCCACGTGGAAATCATTGCTTTCCTGAAATTTGTTTTAGAAAAGTTAGGCTTGGAATTTCTGCTTTGATCAGCTTCTTTTCCCTTGCCTTTCTCAGATTCCCATAATGGACACTCTTTGATGAAGTGGTTGGTGCTTCCACATTTGTGACAAGAAGACTTGGCTTTGGGTTCCTGATTTCTTTTACTGTATCCTTTCTTCTTGTCTAAAAACTTGTTGTTACGGTAGAATTTTTTCAGCCTTCTCACCAACATTGCAGCTTCTTCTTCATCGATGTCAGACTTCTCTTCGGATTCTTCATTAGCTCTTAATGCTAGCCCTTGACTTTTGACAGTCTCCTGAGTCCGATTGTTCGACTGGATCTCGTGAGTAATGAGGGAACCCGCAAGTTGTTCCAGATTGAACTTGGTGAAGTCTTTTGATTCCTGCACCGCTGCAACCTTTGCTCTCCATCTGTCATTGTCTGGAAAACTTCTTAAGACTTTTCTGACCTGCTCATCTATAGGAATTATCTTGCCAAGACACGTTAGTTCGTTAGTAATACTTTTAAATCGAGTAAACATGTCTTTAATGGATTCTTTGTTTCCCATTTCAAAGCGCTCATACTGAGACAAAAGAATGTCTATTTTGGAACGTTTAACATCTGACGTTCCTTCATGTGTAACTTCCAGAAGATCCCAAATTTCCTTTGCGGACTTGCACCCTTTGACACGAGTATGTTCATCGGGTCCAAGTCCCCAAATTAAAAACTTTTTGGCAGTAGCATTCATTTCAAGTTTTTCAAAATCAGTTTTTTCATACTCATCCATAGGTTTAGGGATTACCTCATTATTAGCATTCGTTTTCGTAATTTCGTAATCTCCTACTTGTATAATCCGCCATACCTGATAATTCTCTGCTTGGATAAAGATTTCCATCTTATCCTTCCAATAAGGATAAAATTTGCCGTTGAAGTATGGAGGCCTTTGAATGGATGTACTCCCGAATTCCTTTTCCTCTGTGTAAGCCATTTTCCAGGAACTTACTCAACAGGGTTGCCTGCGTGTTCTGAGTTCCCGCTCTGATACCAACTGAAAGTCTAACTGGCTAATACAAAAGGGGGGGTGAATTGTATTTGAGGTGAAATCTAAAAACTTTTTGCGGAATTTAACTAAATGAAATAATGACGAGAGAAGATATAGGCTTTTCTAAATTTCCACTATGTAATCAAACTCTGTACAAGTGAAGATTCAAACCCGTTAACAAGTTCCCCAAATTAGGAACTTGTTCCCAACTCTCACAGAAGACTTCAGCAACGAAGCTTCCTTAACCTCACCTTACAAACTCACAATCCCAACCCCAAAGTACTTGTATACAATCTGTGATTACAAATACCTATTGCACTCAAGAATATATGAAGGAAAATAACTCTCTTTATGTTATTAGATGGCTACTGGAATTTTTATGCTTAAGAGTTATGTTTTGCTGAGATAGTTTGCATGAGTATTTATAGAGAAGGCTTAGTCATTAACCTCCACTATAATCACGTCCACATGCCAACAACCCACTAACAACTTGTGGAGTTATCTTGACAGATGGTAATCATGAAGAGGTTTCCTAGCCTTATCTAATTAGTCCACTATCTTAATCAACTTGATAATCATTAGCCGTATAAAGATTTTCACACAAAAAAACCGCTTGCTATCCTTATCAAATATTTGTTTAAAAAGATTATCAAAAGTTTGTTTAAAAAGATTTTATTTGAAAAGATTTATTATTTATTAAAACAACTAGATAATTATCTTCGATAATTATCTTTATTAAAACTTTTACAAATTATCTTTTCTTTAAGAAATTATCTTTTAAAACTAACTTTTATTCCAGTAGTCTTTTTAACATAAGTCATTGAGTTCCTTTCCGACTTTATAATATTGAGTGCTCACAATTAAAACTAGAACGTGAGATTTGCACGAGGCTTTTTAGAGAATGCTACTCCGCATCCAAGTTCCTACTCCGGAATGAACTTTGCTTGAATCCTTTATTCACCAAAGACTCAAAACATTCATTAGTCGAGTTTGTCAATTTGTCCATCAAAACCAAAAGGCTCAACACAGGGTAAGTCAACTGATCTCCCTGGATCAAGCCTCCCGTCGAAGTTGCCGGTAATATTTTTGTCCTGCTGTTAATTTAATTCATGGGAAGCTATTATATGTTCACAACATTCTGTCATTGCAGATGAAGCGTAAAAAGGGTCAGAACCCATATGCAGAGTTTTGGAGGGTTTCCACCGAAGTTCAAGTATCGTGTGAAGAACTCCATGTCAACACAACTATGGAGGACTGGTCAACAGAGTTCCATCTATTCTTAATCCCCTGACTTTCTCAGACCTCATAGTGTATAGTGTGACAAACACTAGTAAATCAGAGCTGATTTGCTCATCATTCCTATAAGATGCAGTGTATTGTTATGGATAATCTGTTTAACTGTGAACTTGGTGTAGTTGTTGATGTATTCGTTAAAGATGCAGGCTTCCTTTATTTAGATCCATTTGTATGCACTTCTATCCTGAAATCTGGGTTGTTCGTATTTAAATAGTCCCATAATATCGTTTTCCTAATTTAGGCCTTCAAAGTTAACTTGGAAAGGAATTGATCCAAAGCTGTCACAAAACAAATAAGTAGTATTTCCCAATATTTGTTGATCTGGGTTGTTCTGTACTCTTGAGAACCCAGTGGTGATTTTGGAACTTGGTAGTATTTAGTCCAAAGGCCCAAAATTGCAACTTACTAGTATTTACTCAAAAGGCCCAAAATTGCAACTTACTATGTCAATATGAAGGACTACATTTTTTATTTTTAGTACCTGGTGATTTCGTAATTATAAAAGTTGAAGGGATATGTTTTGTTTAGTAATTGCTTCATTATCTTGTCAACATTATAGATTATAAACATTTAAATATCATTATGATAGTCCGAAATTCATACAATCCATACAAACCAAAAGGCCCACTTAATTAATAAAATATCTACTACTAATTTTAGCCAACAAAGAGGCCATAAAGGTGGGCCCTAAAGTTGGGTAATCAAGGCTACTTCTCCAAAGGGTCATACATACTAATGGGGCTAACATGACAAAAGGGCCAAAAAGTTGGGCCAAACAAGACTACACTAAACAAGGCTAGAGTCCAAATACTATATAAACAAGGTTATATTACACCAAAATAAAGGATCAACTATGACTAGCAAATCTTTACTTAGTACTAGCACTGTCAAAAACCGAACCGAACCGATTAAAAACCGACCGTTTGAAACTGAAAACCGACCCGAACCGCATTTTAGTAAACCCGAAACCGAACCTATCCGAGTAACGTTAAACCGTTTAAGAACCGAACCAAATCTAAACCGAACTGAAAGGAAATCGAACCGAAAATGAACTGAACCGTTTCTAACCCGAAACCGTTTGAACTGACATAAAAACCGTTTACACTGAACCGTTAACAAACCGCAACCCGTTTGCACCGAACCCTTTATAAACCGAACTGATTATAAACCGAACTGTTTATAAACCGAACCGTTTATGAACCGAATCGCTTATAAATTGAACTGTTTACAAACCACTGACTATAAAGAAAATATTAAAACCAAGTTAAAAGGTATTTTAAATAAAATCTAATTATGCACATGTGTTCTATTTTTTTCTTTTTTTTGAAACATAATTATTATGCACACATGTTTATTGATTAATTAGATAATGCATTTAATTAGTCAAAGTGAAAGCAAGCATTAAACACACCTCAATAAGCACATCCAAATTGACTAGTAGATTAGTACATAAATACAAATTACTTAATTAGATATGACTACATGAGTGATTGACTAATATGACTATATGAGTAATTGTCAATTTAGCGTAGTTGCATAACAGATTAACAGTGTACTAGACTATCCTACTCGGTAATATACTAATAGCATTTCAGTTTTTGATCTATTAGACTCAAGTTAAAAGTTACTCTTTCTTATTAACTTGTTAGTCTAATTAAGTAATTACTAATTAGCGACTTAAGCCTTAGGGGTAAACTAGTAAAGGATATACAAAAATATAATAATCTTATGATTCTCATCCCTTTATACTAATAAATATTTAACTATGAGAATATGAGATGGTTAGATGTTATGTATATGTATAATCGATTAAAGAATCAATATTACCTTCTTATTCATTAAACAAATCAAACTACTTTGTAATATCTTCATATATAAATTTACGCAAATATATAATGATAAACGAGTCTTAATTATCAGTCTTGTTGACTAATTAAGTATCGAATACCAAATTGCAAATTTCGATGTCACAACAACTCATCAAATCATAATTATGACACTATTAATTAAATGATCAAATAATAAGCAGATAATAATCTGATAGTAAAACAATAATACATTAATGCACTAAACGTTTATAATCTACTTTGTAATAAACTAGTAAGATCAGTATGGCTAAACTTGAAACATAACATGATATGTATTTATAAAATTAATGAGAATTTGCATATAATATGATGCCTCAATATGAAGTGATGAACTCTCGGCTTGATATAAAACTTGTTAACCAACAAAAAGTTAGAAAGTAGTATCAAATTTCAAACCAAAACCGTTTAATTGCCCGAATCCAAACAACTCGATAAAAAACTGATTTTTTGAAATAAAAAACAGACCCAAACCGTAATTTAGTAAACCTGAAATAAAAACGATACGAATAATGTTAAATCGTAGAAGAAACAAACCCGTTAACGAACCGAATCAGTTATAAACCGAACTAAAATAAAACTGAACCAAAAAAGAACCGAACTGTTTCTAACCCGAAACCGTTTGAACCGGGATAAAACCATTTACACCGAACCGTTAACAAACCGCAACCCGTCTTGCACCGAACCGTTTACTACCCGAACCGAATTTAAATCGGGATAAAAACCGTTTACACCGAACCGTTAACAAACCGTAACCCATCTGCACCGAACCGTTTACTACCCGGACCGTTTACAACCCGAATCGAATTTAAACCGTTAAAGAATAAACCGAAACCGAATCGAACCGATAATTATTTAAACCGAACTGAAACCGACCCGTAAAACATTTGAACCGATTTCAAACCGAACCGAAACCGAACTGTCAAACCGTTTTTACAGTACTGCTTAGTACTCAAAAGACACAACACACCAACTACTTCAAACATTCAATTTTATGGAAAAGCAAAGACGCAGTCGAAGTTCTTTATGCCCGCTTCCAAAATTGTTTGACGTCTTGTGAGCTTCCTATCTTGATGCATTAACTTTAAGCACGTGGAATCCTCGTTAATTTCTTCACCCCACTTTTCAAACAACTTCCTAATCTTTGAATTGAGTTTCTCATACACCCTAAGCTCACGTGGAGGTGTATATGTGTTCCTAACGTAGAAGAAATTCACATGGGTTTTCATATTGTTCATCGGATCATACAACAAAGTACATATATACCGTTTGTTTAGTATACGTAAGAACTACAAATGTAACAGTAATTAAATTACGTACCACATAAGAAACAAATATTATGTCATTGGTTTTGATCCTAGCAGTAGCAACAGTGTGAATAGGAGCAATTGTGAAGCCATGTTTCTTCAAAATGATATTCGGAGTAGATAGATCCAAATGCGATGCGTAATCTGCGTACACTACTAGAAAACAACCTTTTTTGACGGAAAAAATCCGTAGGAATCTTATGAAATTCTATCAAAAATCACCTTTCCGACGGAATTCTATCGGAACAGTCTGTCGCGAAACATTTTGTAGGATTTTTGACATCTTTTGAGGGAAATTCCGTCGGAAACGCATATTCCGGCGGAACTAGTTCTGTCAGAGGCAGGATTGACTTTAATCGTCCGTCGCAAAATTCCAACGGATTTATTTCCGTCGTTATATATCGTTTCCAACGGAATAATCCGTTGTAATAAGAACACTTTCCGACGGACTTATTCCGTCGTAAATAATATAATTTTCGAGGGATAATTATTCCATCGCAAACTTGCGATGCACATTTCCGTCGCAAATTTCCAACGGATAAGTCCATTGGAAATTCTGTCGCAATTTTCCAACGGATATGTTTTCCGTCACAATATTTCTGTTTCCGGCGGATAATTCCATCGAAATTACGTCGGAATTAAACCTGCTAATTTCACAATTTTTGCGATTTTTTTTAATTAACATCATACGAAACCTATACCTCCTGCACCTAATTCATGATAAATTAAATTCATGATCGAAATATACATATATATATTTTGTGTGTAGGCATAAAACATAATTCGAATTAAGTACATGTGCATACTACATAAATAAAAGCTATGCTAAACAATCGCCGGGGTACCCTGGCCTGCTCCGCCACTACCCGGGTCGTCCCTGGGGTCTCGATGCTGAGGATGAATGGTGGAACATGTGTCGTTGGGGAAATGACTCATCAACTCATCCCACCTCTTCTTGTTTCTCCTCTCTATTTCGACCATTTGGGCTTCAATTCGAGCTTGCATCTCGACTTCCATTTCATTCCGGAGCACTACTAAGAGCCTACACCCTATGCTCTATCTGATCTTGCATCTGAGAAACAACGGATGGTGTGTACTGCTGTGAAGACTTGGAAACTGGACCCATCCGGTTGCCATAGTACAGCTCTGCACTTTGGCCCCTAAGCTTGGCTTGGGGGAGCTATTAGTGAGTGAGGTGAGGGAGTTTGTAGTGTGCTTATTATTTGCACAATTTAGGTGGTTTTGAGAAGTTGTTTTGTTCTTGATTGTGGTTTATTTTTGATGAATTGAAAGATGAATTTTCTTGAAAAAATAAAGTATGATATAAAAAAAAAGAAGTTCAAGAAAAGAAAAGAAAAGAAAAAAAAGAGTGAATGTCAAAAGAAAAAAAGATTGTTTAATGTTCAAATGTGCTAATGGAAGGTTCTTCAAAAGAAAGAAAAAAAAATGAGTTTTAATGAGAAAAAAAAAAAAAAAAACTAGTTGAAGAGTTCAAAGTTTGTTTATTCACTTAAGTTCTACATTGTTATATTTTTATGAGTGAAATTGTAAGTGTTGGAAATTTTTGATATGATTGGATTTGTGTGTTGGTGAAATTTTGGTGGAGATGAGTTGTGTTGGAGATGATTGGTCATTATTTATTTCTGACCTTGTTTCTATTAGGATATTTGGCTCCCTTAAGCATGGCTTTGCTCTCACATTTTCCCAAATATTTCCTACCCTTTTACCCTAGCTTTACATTACAAGTTTTAAAGACCTTCCGACCTTTGTGCATAGAGTTGTATGGATGTGAAATTAGTTGTTTATCAATGCAAAGAATGATTTGAGATATTTCGAGTCGACTATTAGGTTGAGTGCTTGTTTTCTTAAACACACGAGTGTTGTGAGTTTAGGAGGGCATTGTTCACAATAAGGGGTTGGATGGAGAGCAATTGGATACATTTTATATCGGCCACATAAAAGAGTGAAGATTGTGTGAGCACTAGTCATGAATTCCATATACACTTGTGGTTCGCTTTGTTTGACAATTGTTAGGGTGGATAAGTAATTGGATGGATTTGATTGGTGGACTTTGATGAATATTTTTTGGATTTGCTTTGACTTGATTGTGCTTGGTTTTAGTTGATTTTTGGGGTGAAGTATGTTTTATTTGTTCATTGATGAGATCTTTGCTTTGGGACAAGCAAAGGTTTGGCTTGGGGGAGTTTGATAGGTCTATTTTATATAGTGATTTACCCCCGTCCCTTGGTCATATTTAGGAGTATTTATGGCTCTACAGAGCCACTTTTATTACTAATATGCGTATTCTAGTGTTTTCGTAGTCTTGGTATTGTTTTATATGAAATTGAGGATTTGGAGCATTTTTCCGAACTTATTTGAGCCACTACGAGAATTGGAGTAGGATTGCATTCATATGACCATATTCCGTAGCCCAAGACCACATTGGAGCAATCAAACCGGTGATTAAGAGCTCGGTGAAGAAGAAGAGTTCGAGGCAGTGGACTGAGTATTAAAGACCAAAAGAGGAAATCCGGATTTGGGCTAAGAAAAATAGCCCAAATCAAACGAGTCCATGTTGCCCGATTGTTCGCCTGACCGGGGAGTGCCTTCGCCCTGAGGTGCACCCGGCCGAGCAAGGCAGATAGGAAATATTAGCACTTTGCCCTGAAGCGCGCTCTACCGGGCGCGAGAAAAGGAAGTTGTCACCTAAAGGCGGGCCCGGCCGGGCGCATGTTTTTGACGGTCGTTTTTAGACTTTTAATCTTCATTTAAGTTTAGGATTTCTAGCTTAAGTATAAATACGCTTTTCTAAGCGAGATACGTTTACGTCTTCCATTAGTTAATTTCCAGATTTTAGTTTTAAGCTTTTGGTAATTCTCTTGTTCTCTTAACACTTTTGGTTTATGCAATTCCATTTTTCCGATTATTTTGGTAATGATTTCTTTCCCTTTTATTTTCAGTAATTTAATTGCTTTGATTAATCATGTCTTGTTTATATGTTTTGTTTAGTTTAGATTTAAATATGAGTAAGTAGTTTTATTTCTAGGGTTGTGGGGATCCATAAATAATATGAAGGGGTGATTTATTATTGTTGATTTTCAATGCTTTGATTGATTTCCTATTAATTGATTTAATGCTATGCAATTAGATTAGGCCTGGTTTAATTGTATGAGTTATGCAATATTGATCGAGATTCGAGAGATGAGAATTGATGTTTAGGCTTAGTTTCGATAGGCAGGTTAATTTATAAATGGTTAAGTCAAGATTCGAGAGATGTGATTTAATACCGGTAGATTAATTATGTGATTGTAATATGTAGCGAAAGCCCTTTATAATCTGATTAATTAATGCATTGATAATTGATTGTTGTGTTTTACCCTGGAATATTATTTATTGGTGAACCTATACCCTAGGCTTTGATTTATTGCATTATCCTTAATTTTATTTGCTTTGGTTTATTTAATCTCCTTAGTTTAATCCTCATAAAAACAACTTTGTTACTTAATAGTTTAGATTATATTAATTATTTAGGAATAGAATGACTTATTTCCCCTGAGGAATCGACCCTACTTCCCTATCTACTTTAGGTAAAGGACTTAGGTAATTCTTTTGATTAGGAGATACGACTTTATCCTGTCATGTGTGTCAAGTGAGGATGGTGGAGAGTACTTCAGCATTTTAGACGACATAATTGAACTTGTCTACACTGGTCACAAAAAAGAGTACAAGACTATTTTGTTTAGGTGTATTTGGATGGATTGTGGTAGGGGAATGAACATACATGAACAGTACAAGTTTTTGCGAAGTAAATCATACTAAGAAATACCCCAAGTATGACCCCTTTGTATTATCTTACCAAGTGACTCAAGTGTACTACGCATCATACCCAAGCCTGAAACGGGACCGAGTTCAATGGTGGGCTGTGTTTAAAACACAAGCAAGGTCAGTGGTTGATGCTTTAGTGTACTTAGAGTTTTTGCAGGCACCATCCCCACAAGTATATGCAACGCTTTGTCCACCAAATGACATTCCAGACTATGACCTAGATGATGATGATAAAGATGATGACGATGGCTTTGTTATCTCAAGCGATGAAGATGATGAATCTAGCATCGACTCTATTGATAGTGAAGAGGATGATGACATCGATGTATTTTTAGATGATAGTAGTGATGATTACAGTAGTGACAGTAGTGATGAGAGTAATGAATAGGAGAATATGTTAAACTCCTCTAAAAATTTGCTTGTTATTGTAAAATCAAAAGATGACTTGGGCGTATAATGTTTCATTACTTTTTGTATAAAATTTGTTACATTGCACTATAAATGTAAATTATATTATCATGTCATGTTACTAACAACTATTTCAGGTGGTCATGGCGAGAGGTAAAAATGGAGAATCGTCAAAGAAAACAAAGGGGAAGGGGAAAGCTCGCATGGTGACCTACGACGACGACGAAGAAATGGAGGAAGCGGAGGCACATGATTTGGGTGACACTCATGAGCCCTCCTTCACCCAAACACAAATTCAAACACGGCAGCATGGGCAACAGCTTCAGGGGCAAGTGGGTTCGCAGGCTTTTGCCTACGTTATGGTACGTACGTAGATGTAATGAAATGGACTTATATTCTTATTTTCATAACATTAACCTATTTATTACTTTTAACATGTTCTATATATTTACTTTTTGTTGATGATCATCTAACATGGTTGTTTCTCGTTTAATGTAGGTTTGATGATAACAAGGTGAGGAGTGAGGTTTCCGGTACGTTAACAGGATACTATCGAGAGCCTTGGAGGAATTACGGAGAGGTTGATGAAAAAACGAAAGAACACTGGTGGAACTTGTTCAGCGTATGATATTTTATACTTATTTAATACATGTTATATTAAGTGTATTGATGGAGTTGAGTTTATAACTTTTAAAGTTTGTCATTCGCAAAAACAATTCACATGGGCACCTCAGTTGAATGAGCATATGAAGAAACCCTTTGAATTTAAGTTTGCAAATCGCCTATGTGACTTGTTCCACATAGTCACGCACAAGATAAAGGGCGCAAAGCCAAGCTGGCTCAATGAGGAAGTCCACAAGAAGATAATGAAAATTGTTGCCACAGATTCGACGAATAAGAAGCGGTCTGCACAAAACAAGAAGAACAGAAGAGGCGGTTCTATGGAAAATGTGGTTGAACCAACCCACCATCAGGGTTCTATGTCAGCTATATAACATACATAAAGGATGGTAAGTTTGTTTAATAGGCAAGTTAAATAAAAGGCATTTGTGTATTACTATGTAATGGTGGTCTGACATGTTAAAATTGATTTTCTGCATGTACAATCAAAGGCGGCGAAGAATCAAGGCTAGTTACCAACTGCTCTCGAGCTTTTATCGAAGACGCACTTCAAGGATGTGCCTGCCACCACCAAAGCCAAGTAGATTGCGGTAACAACTTCAATATAACTTTGTCTCTAAACCTTTGTGATTGATTTTATGAAAATTTGGCAAAGTAGAAGTCATTATAGACGTATTTGGTCCTATATTGATGAAAATGCATCCTAAAACTTACTTAATTGCTCCTTTTATGTGATTTCAAGGCATAATGTAATAATGACATGTTATAAGAAAGAATAAGTTCATTTAAAAAGAAATGTAGAAAATGGGCAAAGTCAATGTCATTTAGGCCTCATTTGGTTCTATTTTGATGAAAATGCTTTCTAAAACTTAGTAAATTGCTCCTTTTTTGTGATTTCATGCCATATCCATCTATAACTATGTAATATTGAGATTTTATAAGAAAGAATGAGTTTATTTGATAAGAAATGAAGAAAATGGGCAAAGTAGAGGTCATTTTAGCCTTATTTGGATGAATTTGGATGAAAATGGTTCCTACAACTTACTTAAGTGCTCCTTTTATGTGATTTCAAGTCATAGACAGCTAAAACTACCTAATGCTAACATGTTATGAGAAATAAAGAGTCCATTTTCTAAGAAATGTAGAAAACGGGCAAAGTAGAAGTCATTTAGGCCTTACTTGGATGAATTTAGATGAAAATGGTTCCTAAAACTTAGTTAATTGGTCTTTTTAGTTATTTCAAGTCATAGAAACCTAAAACTACCTATTATTGACATGTTATGAGAAAGAAAGAGTTCATTTGAGAAGAAATGAAGAAAATAGGCAAAGTAGATGTCATTTAGGCCTTATTTGGATGAATTTGGATGAAAATGGTTCCTAAAACTTAGTTAATTGGTCTTTTTTGTGATTTCAAGTCATAAACACCTAAAAATACCTATTATTGACATATTATGAGAAAGAAAGAGTCCACTTGATAAGAAATGTAGAAAATGGCCGAAGTAAAAGTCATTTAGGCCATATTTGGATGATGTTGGATGAAAATGGTTCCTAAAACTTAGTTAATTCGTCTTTTTATGTGATTTCAAGTCATAGACACCTAAAACTACCTAATATTGACATGTTAAGAGGAAGAATGAGTTGATTTGATAAGAAATGAAGAAAATAGGCAAAGTAGAAGTCATTGAGGCCTTATTTGGATGAAAATGATTCCTAAAATTTATTTAATTCGTCTTTTTATGTTATTTCATGTCATAGAAACCTAAAACTACGTTCTATTTTGATGAAAATGCTTCCTCAAACTTATTAAGTTGCTCCTTTTATGTTATTTCAAGCCATAGACACCTATAACTATGTAATATTGAGATGTTATAAGAAAGAATGAGTTTAATTGATAAAAAATGGAGAAAATGGGCAAAGTAGAAGTCATTTAGGCCTTACTTAGCTCTATTATGATGAAAATGCTTCCTAAAACTTAGTAAATTGCTCCTTTTATGTGATTTCAAGCCATATCCACCTATAGCTATGTAATATTGAGATGTTACAAGAAAAAATGAGTTTATTTGATAAGAAATGAAGAAATTAAAATGGGCAAAGTAGTAGTCATTTCGGCCTTATTTGGATGATTTGGATGAAAATGGTTCCTAAAACTTACTTAAGTGCTCATTTTATGTTATTTCAAGTCATCGACACCTAAAACTACCTAATATTAACATGTTATGAGAAAGAATGAGTCCATTTGATAAGAAATGTAGAAAATGGGCAAAGTAGAAGTCATTTAGGCCTTATTTGGTCCTATGTTGATGAAAATGCTTCCAAAACTTACTTAAGTGCTCCTTTTATGTGATTTTAAGCCATATCCACCTATAACTATGTAATATTGACATGTTATAAGAAAGAATGAGTTCGTTACATAAGAAATGTAGAAAGTGGGCAAAGTAGAAGTGATTTGGGCCTTATTTGGTTTCCTTTGGATGAAAATGCTTCCAAAAAGTTACTTAAGTGCACACATCATGTGATTTCAAGGCAAAGCCACCTAATATTATGTAATGTTGACATGTTATGAGAAAGAATAAGTTCATTTGCTAAATTTGCTAAATTTGCAAAATAGGAAAAGTAAGAGGCATTTTGGCTAAATTTGCTTGAATTTTCTAGAAATAGACCTATAACTTATGTTGTTGGTAGTTTTTTAAACAATATCTGTTCATATAATGTATATCCTGTAGGAGGCCTACCAGAAGAAGGTTGAAGAAGCAAGCACTCAAGGGATTCGGAAGAGTCCGAATGAGTTGTACTGGGGCAAAAACGACTTGTAATGTGGCTATACAACAATGAAAAGTCAAGGCAACAACATGGGAAGCAAGAAGGGAACAAATGCATTTAAAATCATCGGAATGCTACCTAAAAGAACAAATGCCTTCGTCCTCCTCAATGTTCATAATAATGAGCCATACAAACATTACTCAAAGTTGCAAACCAATACTCAACTTCATTGACATACCAAGAACTAACACACAATTCCTAACCAAATCAACTAGTCAAGCACCAAATCCACAAATAGTTGGACAAAATTGACTTATCTCAGGGCATCAAAGCAATCAAACATCAAATCATGGCTAACCTATCCACAACATTCATCATCATATACCAAGAATCAAAACAATTTTCATGTATGGGGCACAGGGAAGCATGATTTATCATTCATTGGATCATATTTTTATATATTTTTTTTTATTTTCCAATTTTTTTGTATTTTTCATTTTTTCAAAGCAATAAAATCTACACTAAAAAGCAATAAAATCTATACTAAACACACCAAAAACAAAAAGAGAGAGAAAAGAAAGAAGATACCTCAATCCAAAAATCTCCCCCAAGCCAAAATCAGACTAGCCGCAGCATGGCTAATCACCACCATCCTCAACCATCGTCTCAAATCCTCCACCGCTACCACCTGCAGTAGAGGAACTCCCTCCAAAATAGTTAGGGTTAACATTACCCTCCATCCCCCCGAAAAGAAAGTCTTGGCCATAGCCAGAGAATGAGGAGTAGTCTGTGTAAATACCACGGGAGTCGGGATCCACGTATCCGTGGGGTGGTGGCTAGAACCAGTCAGGGTAAAGGGAGTCAGTAGGATCTAGCACCACGACAAGAATAGTCGTTGTACATGGGAAAAAGTCCCCTACCCATGTTCCGCTCAACATATCCCGCCCTCTAGTCAAGGGAACCAACTAGCCTCCTAATATCCTCAACCTTTGTCTTAAGCTCCCCCTGGGCCTCCTCTATCCTACCTATAGCCTAACATACTCTATAGGTCCCAAATGGTCTCAGAGTCCGGCCTAGGTTGGTGTGGGGGTGGCTGAGGCACATGTGGCCGTGGCATATGTACTTGGGGTTGTGCCTGAGCAAGCAGAATATCATATGTGTAGGAATACTGCTAAGGAGGGAAAGCGGTCCACTCTGGGTTAGGGAGAGGGAAAATGGGTATGTAATCTTTCCCTACCCTCACATGCCACTCTAGGACTTGGTGGTGGTTTGGTTTAACCCAGTTCAAGCCTTGGAGGTAATTCAAGTTCATAAGAGTGGCCCACCCCTTAGTTGGTCAACCCCCCCTCATAGCTAGTCTCACTAAGTCCCGCCTTCTTAATCGCTATCCTAGTGATTAGGCCGCTAAAATGATTAGGCCGCTAGACATTGTTACTACAAGCATTGGTGTACCTACTCAAATGGGTAATGATGAATTAACAATGTTCAATTTTCCATACCCAAACACATAATGTCCTAGGATAGCTAGCTCCATAGTTTGGGTGTTATGGGGTTCATGGCGAGCTAGAAAACAAGTTTCGGAAAATCTTTGAAAGATTTTTGGGACGGGGTGGTGGAAAGGGAGTGCACTAGCATGTTGTGAATTAGGGCAAGGTTTGCCCGTCAAAGCAAAGTATATATCATTGGCCTTATATTCTTCATGCCATTGGGTGGTGGGTTCGGGATCAAGCTCAAATAATCGTGTGAATTCGACATAATTTAAATTAACATTTCTATTATTCAAGCGAAATTGCAAATTAGGGCCATTGTTAGATTGAAATACATTTAAAGAGGATAAAAATTCACATGCTAATTCTCTATATGTAGGGTAGTGCAAATCAACAAACTTCCGCATGCCAATATCATTCATAAAACGTCTAACATGCTCATATAAACCTAAAGATTGTAGGGTTTCTCGGTGTAACCACCGAGAAGGATGTACCTCCCGTTCGTAGAGGTTTATGAGCCGTTCTCGTTGTTGCTGAGTCGTGATTTTGATCGTCGGCCACTGGTCTAATTGTAAAGCTGGGTCAACCGTCGCCCTAGAGCCCGAACCACGTCCACCACCTTGTGTTCTTGCCCTCTTGCCAAACATGTTGAATATGGGTCTACAAAATTTTTGTTTCAAAATCAAACAAAATTTGTGTAGAAATAAAGAGGATAAAGAGAGGAAGAAGAATATGTAAAAATTTTTGAAATAGGATGAGAAATGGAGGAGAAATCTTAGAGAGAAGTTAGAGAAAATAAGGTTTTAGAGAGAGAAATAATGGAGGAAAGAGAAAATAGGGAAGAAAGAAAGAAGAAAGAAGGAAGAAAGAAAATGAAAAAGACGGGAAGAAATAGGCGTGCTCGGTTGGGCGGCCTTTCACCCGATCAGGCGATCTGACATTTTGGTTTTGCTATGCTTGTGCCCGGTCGGGCGAATTTCGAACTTTGGTTTTTGCTTCCTCTCACGCTCGGTCGGGCGATTTCCTTCAATCCCGAGATGGCTTTTGTGCCCGGTCGGGCGAGGATCCGCCCAGTCTGGCGCGCCATCAGCTATAGCTCTGATTTTTTCTTCTTTTCTTCAAAATTTGGCTAACTCTTTTTGTCCAAACCTGTACAAAACACTCCAAAACACATTAAATTCCCTCATCTCTTCTCACAAAAGACAAAGACAAAAGGAAAACTACTCTAGAAAGCAAACAAATATGGGTTGCCTCACGCAAAGCGCTGGTTTATTTAGGTCTCGCACGACCTTCTTTCCATATGCAAATCAAGATGAGGTAGAGTCGATTAGGTGAAGTAATTCAACTGCACCTATCGTAGCCCCTTCATGGTATAGCTTTAACCTTGGCCATTTACCTTAAAAACACCACCATGTTCATCATATAACTCGACAGAACCAAATTTGTTTGCCCTTTTCACAGTGAAAGAACCCGACCACCTTAACTTTAACTTTCCTGGGTAAAGTTTAAGTGTTGAATTAAACAACAAAACCTTATCACCCTCTTTGAATTCTCTCGAAAGGATCATCTTGTCATGCCATTTTTTGGTCTTCTCCTTGTAGACATGTGCACTATCATAGGCCATCAACCTAAAATCATCTAGTTGGTTAAGTTGTAGAAGCCTCTTCTCTCCCGCTAACTTAGCATCCAAATTGAGCTCTTTAATTGCCCAATAAGCTTTATACTCTAGTTCCACCGGGAGGTGACATGCTTTCCCATACACAAGTCTATAGGGGGAAGTACCAATAGGAGTCTTAAATGCGGTTCTATATGCCTAAAGTGTGTCATCCAACTTATCACTCCAATCCTTTCTATACTTTGCTACCACATTCTCTAGAATAGCCTTAATCTCATGGTTAAAAACCTCAACTTGGCCACTAGTTTGGGGATGGTAAGATAAACCCGTCCTATAGTAAACACCATACTTTTTGAGAAGGGTATTTAACTTTCGCTCATGAAAGTGAGATCCTCCATCACTAATAACGGTTCGAAAGACACCAAATCTAGGAAAAATTATTTTCTTGAAAAGCTTATGGACCACCTTAGCATCATTGGTAGGTGTGGTAATGGCTTCAACCCACTTGGATACATAATCAACGGCGACAAGGATATAGCGATTCCGTTTTGAAGAGGGAAAAAGTCCCATATAATCAACACCCCAAACATAAAAAATTTCAACTTCCAAAATTCTAGTTTAAGGCATCTCACGCCGCCGCGAGATGTTGCCAGTCCTCTAGAAAGAGTCACAAGCTTGAACAAAAGAGTGAGCATCCTTGAACATGGTAGGCCAAAAGAAACCCGACTAATTGATCTTTGCTACTGTCTTAGTGGGACCATGATGTCCACCATATGGTGAGTTGTGGAATCTTGTAAGTACACCGTGAACTTCCCATTCGGAACACACCTGCAAAATAGTCCATCTGCAAACTCACGAAACAAAAAAGGATCATTCCAAAAATAATGTTTAACACCATAAAGGAACCTCTTTTTCTGTTGGTAAGACAAATCAAGAGGTAGAGTACCGCCTACCAAATAATTAGCATAGTCGGCATACCAAGGGTGTTGCTATACAACTGCAAACAAGTAGTCATCAGGGAAAGAATCATGTATAGGAAGAGAATCCTTACCCTCATCATACCTGATCCTTGACAAGTGATCTGCAACAACATTCTTTGCTCCCTTTTTATCTTTAATTCCCACATCAAAATCTTGGAGCAAGAGAACCCAACGGAGGAGCCTAGGATTTGTTTTTGCCTTGGCTATAAGATATTTCAAAGCTGCATATGATCTAAATTTTATAACCAACTAGATATGATCTAAATTTTTCTAAAGCATAAATCACAACAAGAAACTCCTTCTTCGTAGTGGCAAAGTTGACTTGGGCTTCATCCAAAGTTTTACTTGCATAATAAATAGCAAGCAGAACTTTGTCCTTTCTTTGTCCTAGCATGGCTCCTACTGCAAAATCACTGGCATCACACATAATCTCGAAAGGAAGATTCCAATCAGGAGCACATATGATAGGTGCCGATATCAAAGCCTGCTTAATCCTATTAAAAGCCTCAAGACACTTGTTAGTAAAATCAAATGGGGCATCCTTGAGTAAAAGCTGAGTTAGTGGTTTAGCAATTTTAGAAAAATCTTTGACAAGGCGACGATAAAACCCCGCATGACCTAAGAAACTTCTAACCCCCTTAACATTAATTGGTGGAGGTAATTGCTCAATCACAGAAACTTTAGCTTTATCTACTTGTATACCCTTATCAGATACAATATGACCAAGGACCACACCTTCTGTCACCATAAAGTGACATTTTTCCCAATTTAGGACCAAATTGCATTCTTCACATCTTTTCAAAATTTTAGTGAGATTAGCTAAACATGTATCAAATGAAGACCCATACACACTAAAATCATCCATAAAGACTTCTATGGTAGACTCTATGAAATCAGAAAAAATGCTCATCATACAACGTTGAAAAGTAGCAGGGGCATTACATAAAGCAAAGGGCATCCTACGATATGAAAAAGTACCATAAGGGCATGTAAATGTTGTTTTCTGTTAATCCTCAGGGTGAATTGGAATTTTAAAAAATCCCGAGTACCCATCCAAATAACAGAATAAATTATGATTAGCTAACCTTTCCAACATTTGATCAATAAAAGGGAGAGGGAAGTGATCTTTCTTGGTGGAAATATTTAATCTACGATAATCTATGCACATACGCCACCCTGTTACAGTTCTAGTGGGAATTAATTCAGTTTTATCATTTTTTATCACAGTCATCCAACCCTTTTTAGGAACTACCTGTACAGGACTCACCCACTTTGTGTCAGAAATAGGATAGATAATACCTGCATCAAGTAATTTCATAACCTCTTTCTTGACTACTTCCTGCATGTTGGGATTCAACCTCTTCTAAGGTTGAATATATGGCTTGTGATTTTCCTCTAAGTGTATCTTGTGCATACAAAAGTCAGGGCTAATACCCTTGAGATCATCAATACTGTACCCAATTGCCCTTTTGTGGGTTCGAAGAACCTCTAGAAGTTGGTCATCAAGTGCAGTACTAATGATCACGGGGTGTAATTCCTGTTCATCTAAAAATGCATATTTTAAATGAGAAGGGAGAGGTTTTAGTTCAGGTTTCTTAACCTCTGTAGGTTTCGATTCCTAAACTAATTTTACTACCTTCCTGCTCTCCTTAGGGTCAAGTTGTTCAAGTGCGAGAGCTTTCTCGAGCATCCACCTCACTGCTCCAAATACAAGCATCACCTACAGTAAAATCACCACAAAGCACTTCCTCCAAGGGATCTCTTACAAGGACCTATGGTGAGCTATCTTCACAAATAACATCAATAAAATCAATCACATCAATGCTACAACAATTTTTCTCTAACATAGGACCTTTCAAAACTCTCCCTAAATTAAAAGTGATATTATCATCTCCAACAGAAAGAGTGAGTTTTCCATTTTTAACATCAATAATGGCCCTTGTAGTGTGGAGAAAAGGTCTACCTAATATTATAGGAATTTGTGTATCCTCAGCCATGTCTAAAACAACAAAATCAACAGGGATAAAAAAATTTACCAACCCTGACAGGAACATCCTCTAGAATACCTAAGGGGTATTTAACAGAGCGGTCTGCCATTTGCAAGGTAATGTTAGTAACTTCTAAATCACCCATATTAAACCTTGAGCACACAGACGATGGCATAACACTAACACTAGCACCCAAATCACATAATGCTTTATCAATGAAGACATTTCCAATATGACAAGGTATAGAAAAACTACCAGGATCCTTTAATTTTGGTGGAGATTTATTTTGCAATAAAGCACTAGCGAGTGGCCAGCTTCCGCACAATCTGACAGTAAATAGAAAAGGCATACTATGGAATGATGTTGGAGGAAGTTCCCAAAAGTGGATCATCTCCTGAGAAATTCTTTGATTCGTTCGAGCAAGGCTTGTGTAGTCTGTGCGAAGCAAGCCGGAACTGGCTTCGTGACTACTGGGACTGTAGCCTCAGCGTTCGGATCTTCCTACATGTTGCTAAGTATAGGGCTGTGCGACTGGGTTTAAGAAAGGGAAGGACCTGCTACAAGGGTTCTCGATTACTGGTCGAGCCCCCGGGGACTACATTCCTCTGTAAAAGCTACAGTCTCTACCTCATTAAAGGCTTTCTTCCTTGTCAATATATCTTTCATAAATTTAGCATATGCAGGAACTTGTGTAATTAATTTTATGAAAGGAATTGTTACCTGCAAATTCTTCACAATCTTCAGGAACTTACCAAATTGCTTATCCAACTTACTCTTTAAATGTCTATTAGGGAATGAAAGTTTGATAGCTGGGACCTGCACATCTCCACTCTTGTCTTGAGATTTACCATGCAAAGAATTATCAGAAGAGTTAATTTTACCGTGGGGCCCTACAAGGCTAGTAACATCATTTGGTATAACAGAATCAAGATTAGCGATTTTTGTTATAACAGGTTCATCATCTTTGGGCATAGAAGGCCCATCATAGTGTGAATCACTTCTTAAGGTAATTGCATTAGCATGATTTGTAGGTTGTACAGGCTGCGTTGGTAGGGCTTCCGGCTGGCGAGTTTGTAGAGTAGAGGAAAGTTGCGCAATTTGATTATCTATGGTTTAATTATGTGCTAGGATCGAATCAGTTTGCGCATCCCTACTCTGTTGGGATGTCAACGGGGCGGGGCGGATTTTGGCATTCCCATCCCCATCACCGCCTCACATTTTCGTCCCCATCCCCATCCCCATCCCTATGGCGGGTCCAAAAATTATCCCCATCCCCGCCCCGGCGGGTCCAACTCCAAAACCACCCCCGCCCCATCCCCGTCTCAGCCCCATACCCGCCAAACCCCCTCCCCATCCCCGCCAATTCCCCGCCACATACCCGCCAATTCGCTTTGCTGGAGAGCCCTCTCCAGGCCTTCTCCCAGCCTTCTCCAGCAACTTGGGGTTTTTTTAGAGATGGCTAGAGAAGCCCAGAAGAGCCCTCTCCAGGCCTTCTCCCAGAAAACTTAGTATTAAAATACTACATATTAAAAAACTTAAAATTAGTAGTACATAAGGAAAAAAAAAAAAACAGTAACTCCAAATTGTCCAAAGTCCAAATATTAAAAAAACTACAAGTCTACAAATATTCAAATACATAATACGAAATTCATTAGGCCTTGAATTATTCGGTGCAAACTCCACTTGTTCCAGCATAGTTTGGCATGTTTGGCATATTAGCATTAACAAGGTTTGGATATGACACTGTTGAAGCCACACCAAGCATTCCTCCACTCGAACTTCCTGTAAAATGTATAACACACCATTCAGCAAGGACATATAAGGAGTACAGCAAATAACTCATATCCAGTCCAAAAAGGAGTAAATATAGACACCTAAGTGACCTAACCAGTGCATTAAAAAAATTCAGCTTGTAACACAATAACATTACTATCATAATAACATGAGCCCAATTATGAATAATAAAACAAAATAATATGCACATGCAACAGTTGACAAGCAACAGTAATTCTACACAATTAGCAGATTGATTTCAGCTGTTCCCTAAGAGAAAGCTCATATTTAGCCAACAAAAATCAGCAAAGTCAATGGCAAGAAAATAGTCATGCACTAGACATATTGACTACAGTATTGAACACATTTGACATCTCAGAAACAGCAATAATAATAGAAAATTAGCAATGCACAACAGCAAAGGCAGATCATGCTTCTAGCACAGCTATCAGAAGATATCATGTTGAAAGACCTATCAATGCATAAAGTCATACTGTAAATGCTATGTTAATATATTGTTGCTGCTGCATAACCACCTATCACACTAACTCACTAACCACTACATACAGGCTACAACACAATTTATAGCCACTGAGCCACATAGATACAAACACAAACGCCCACACACACCATGCATCATTCATAGCCAGTCATTTTCAATTCAAATTTAGTAAAAAGTCAGTATATATATTTTGAACTACAATACAATCAAAATTCATCACCACTTAATTATATACAAAGTGTGTTAAGTTAGTGTGTACTACAAAGATTGATCTTAGTAAATGAATTAAATAAAAAAAAAAGTAACTAAATCTATAATGATCGAATAAGTGGTCAAATGAGAAGAGAAGAATGAGATTTACTAATATGTATTAACTTAACATACCAAACACTACAAATCCATTAAGATCAACCCATAAACAAACATAAACAAACTAAAGAAGAGAACAACAGCAACAATAAACCATTTCAGACCCAAAAAATATTGAACTTTGTCAAATTAACAACATTCACAGGTCAGTTGCTTAATCTATATTCAAAGTTTAATAACTACTACAATCATCAAAAGATAAAGTATTCAAGTCCATGAAGATAAAGTATTCATGTCCATGCAACCAAGGCTCTTACTCCAAGGCCTTCTTGAAATCTTGAGTGACATGAGTGTGTGCAACAACAATAAAGCCATCAATATGACAATGTAACCCATAGTCCCATATAGCTGCAATGGAATACTCATCCAATTCTTAGTAATCAATCAACAAATACCAAAATTTGCAATACATTTGCTGCTTCTACCAGACAGTAGTCCCACACAACTTTACAACGGCCATTAACATCAACGCCACACAACCAAATTAAATATCAAACTCAATCATTATCATCAACTCAAAAGAAAATAATATAAGCTCAAAAGTAAATTATTAAAGCTAATATACCGTGACTTAGTCCGAATTTAGTTATCACACATAAGCTAAAATAATAAACATAAACTTATAAGTCTGAAATTAATGAGAAAAACTAATTACAATCTATACATATTTCAACTTTATTATATCTATTTTATGAAATTGAATATAACAAAACAAGTAATGAAAATTCTAGATTAAAACCCTAATAAACTAAAAATTTTGGAGGTCATCATACATTATCATACAAAAAATAACAGTAATCAACTACATTACATTAGATTGAAAGTATCATACAAATTAAACATGAAACCCTAGCTCAATCAAATGAAATATTGAAAACCGCAATCGAACAAATTATAAATAAAAGACGAATCAAATACTTTCAATTAAAAACCCAATTAAGAATATTCTTAATTGAACATATTGAATTAAGAAAATTCAAAGATGATAATGCGAAAACGTTTACCTAAATTGAATGAGTTGTAGGATTGAATAGAATTGAAGAATTGCAGATCGGAGCGTTGAGAGGAGAGATTTGATCGGAGCGGCGACATTAACTTAATCTAGAAACGGAAACAAAGTTAATACGATTGAATTCAATTGTAAAAAAACAGGGAAACAAAGTTAATACAATTTAATTCAATTATAATAATAATAAAAAAAAACATAAAATTTTATCAAAAAAATTGACGAGAAATATACCGAAGTTGAAGAAGATTTGATTGCAGACGAGGTTGAAGAAGAAGGATCGAAGAGAGGGGTTTGAGGAAGTAGATTCAGCGCTTGAGAGGAGAGAGTGAGACTGTGAGAGTAGGCTAAGGTTTTTGTTTTGAGAATGACTGAATGAGGGTGGGTAAGTGGGTTACTGGGTTAGATTTCACTAGGTGTAGTAAATTTTTTTTTTAATTGCATTATGCTATGGCCAGTAGGGTCTTATGCGGGTATGGGGTGGGTATAAAGCGGGTATGGGGTGGGTCAGGCGGGGCGGGTACGGGGTGGGTCAGGCGGGGCGGGTATTACATAAAAACCATCCCCGCCCCATCACCCATGGTGGGTATGGATTATAGACCCACCCCCGCCCTGCGACCCGCCAAAGCTAGACCCGCCCCAGTGACATCCCTACTACTCTGCATCTGTTTCTGCATATTGGCTAACATCGTTTTAATTTCTGACAGGGCAGGATCAGTAGATGGAGGTGGTGTTTGTGGTTGGGGTCTTTGGTTAGGAGGTTGGTAATATTTTTGCTGTGGTTGCTGTGGGGCTTGTTGTTGTGGTTGTTGTGGAGGTGAAGGGTTTAGCACATTAGTACTCCAATAGTAAAGATTTGGATGGTTCCGGAGACCAGGATTATAAGTGTTGGAGTATGGGTTATTTTGCCTATAGGCTTGGAAGGCATTAACTTGCTCCATGGAACTCCAACAATCTTGTGCCCAATGACCTACAATTCCACAATTTTCACAAAAAGCATCGTTAGTATTATTAACAGCAGAAACATTAGCCATTGAAGCAGGAATAACAGTACTAATATTATCTAATTTCTGACAAATAGAGGATAATTGAGCTTACACAAATTAATTCAATTATCTACCATTTAAGGATACAGAATCGACATTATGTTTCCCTTTGTTTGCAAAACCTCTAGGATTCCCATATTGGGAATATGAATTACCATCTCTTCGATAACTGATCCTGCTACATCTTCTTGAAGATTCATAAATCTTCCATTAGCTGCTGAGTCTAGGATTGATCTTGATGAATTTCCAAGACCGTTGTAGAAGGCTTGGATTATCTACCATTTGTGCTAGCCCATGATGAGGACATTCTCTCTGCAAATCCTTAAATCTTTCCCAAGCTTCATATAAAGATTCATCCGCTTCTTGGGAAAATTTTTGGATCGAAATCCTTAATAAAGCTGTCTTCTCTACGGGGTAATATTTATTATAGAAATTCATAGTAAGATAATTCCAGTCAGTAATACCAAGGGAAGTCTTATTCAATCCATTATACTACAATTTAGCTTTACCACATAAGGAAAAGGGAAAAAGAATCTCCCTGATTTGGTCTTGTGTGACCCCATCTTGTCTAATAGTGTTGTAATATTGGCAAAAATCCAAAATATGAAGATTTGGATCTTCACCCTTAGCTCCGCTGAATTGCTTCCTTTCGATCATAGTAATAAACTGGGGTTTAATCTCGAATTGTACTCCCTCGAGATTTGGTGTAGGAGCAAGGTGTGGAAAATCACCCAGGGAGGGCTGGGAATTATCGCTGAGCTTGCGAGGAGGAGGTGGTGGCGGATGCGCCATCTCTGATTCTAAGTCTGAAGAAACTTCCATGTCGCTAGAATCAGATCGGGGTTCCAAAGGTATATTACCCTCGGAAGTAGCTCGTACTTGTCTAAAAAGTTCTTCTGTCTATGAAAAGAACGTTCGATTTCAGGATCGAATGGAATGTGACCTGATCCAGAACTCCTGGGCATAAACACAAAACTAAACAAACAAATATGAGAAACTGTCTCAAAGAACTTGCGTTCTCTGAGATGAAGGAAAAATAATCTAGACTACAAAAATAATAAGGAGTAAAAATAAAACTGTCTCCCTATCAACGGCTCCAAATTTTGACAGGATAAAGTCGTATCTCCTAATCAAGAGAATTACCTAAGTCCACTAATTAAAGTAGATAGGGAAATAGGATCGAATCCTCAAGGAAACAAGTGTTTCTATTCCTAAATAATTATATAATCTAAAATATTAAGTAACAAAGTTGTTTTTATGAGGATGAAACTAAGGAGATTAAATAAACCAAAGCAATTAAAATTAAGGATAAAGCAATAAATCAAAGCATAGGGTACAGGTTCACCAATAAATAATATTTCAGGGTAAAACACAACAATAAATTATCAATACATCAATTAATCAGATCATAAAGGGCTTTCGCTACGTATTACAATCGTAGAATTAATCCACCGGTATTAAATCACATCTCTCGAATCTTGACTTAACCATTTATAAATTAACCTGCCTATCGAAACTAAGCCTAAACATCAATTCTCATCTCTCGGATCTCGGATCAATATTGCATAACTCATACAATTAAACCAGGCCTAATCTAATTGCATAACAGTAAATCAATCAATAGAAAATCAACCAAAGCATTGAAAATCAACAATAATAAATCACCCCTTTTTATATTATTTATGGATCCCCACAACCTTAGAAATAAAACTACTCACACATATTTAAATCTAAACTAAGTAAAACAAATAAACAAGACATGATTAATCAAATCAGTTAAATTACTGGAAACAAAAGGGAAAGGAATCGTTACCAAAATAAACGGAAAAATGGAATTGCATAAACCAAAAGTGTTAAGAGAATTACCAAAAGCTTAAAACTAAAATTTGGAAATTAACTAATGGAAGACGTAAACGTATCTCATTTAGAAAAGTGTATTATACTTAAGCATGAAATCCTAAACTTAAACGAAGATTAAAAGTCGCAAAACGACCGTCAAAAACACGTGCTCGGTCGGGCGGATTCTCGCCCGGCCGGGCCTGCCTTCAGCTGACAGCTTTCTCTTCTCGCGCCTGGTAGCGCGCACTTCAAGGCGAAGTGCTAATACTTCCTATCTGCCTCGCCCGGCCGGGCGCGCCTCAAGGCGAGGGCACTCCCCGGTCAGGCGAGCAATCGGGCAACATGGACTCTTTCGATTTGGGCTATTTTTCTTGGCCCAAATCCGGGTTTCCTCTTTAGGTCTTTAATACTTAGTCCACTGCATCGAACTCTTCTTCTTCATCGAGCCCTTAATCACCAGTTTGATTGCTCCAACGCGGTCTTGGGCTACGGAATATAGTCATATGAATGCAATCCTACTCCAATGCTCGTAGTGGCTCAAATAAGTTTGGGAAAATGCTCCATATCCGCAATTTCCTATAAAACAATACCAAGACTACGAAAACACTAGAAAACACATATTAGTAATAAAAGTGGCTCTGTAGAGCCATAAATACTCCTAAATATGACCAAGGGACGGGAGTAAATCACTATATAAAATAGACATATCAACACACAAACCATAATTCATCGTAGATTTGTGTTTGCCATGGGAATGTGTATGGAAAATAAATCCACCAACAAAAATCTCCCTCCAAGTTCGAACACGCTTGAAACGATGCATACACAATGCTCACAAGACATCGGAATTTGGTTTCTCTTCAACCACCTATTAACGTTTTGAATATAAACGTCATAATTCGTGAATTGAATTAATTGAAGTGCAAGATCTAAAATTCATAATTATGTCAAGGTTAGAACGTTATTATCACCTTGTGATGAAACCAATCAGAGAATTCAGCTTTGCATTTCTCCATGACATCTTCTCTACGCAAATAAGGTCGAGTATTAAGAATGTAGTCCTCAAACTTCCTCGTAAGTCAATGACATGAGGTAAATCGGTATTGCAATCATTTTGATTGTTCATAACTTTGAATACAATTCATTCCTAAACATATATACCTTTCGTATTCACCAGAATGCCGCTGTTTCTTAACACGAACAAATGGGCACACTCGAGTTCCTTTTCATCTAAAAACCAAGTTTTACCCTCATTTGACACACGACCGCTATCCACCGTGAACAACTCTGGGATTTCAGCGTTGTCCAGTATGGATTCCACGTCGGCATTCACATTTCGACCGAGATCTCGTATTTTTGTGTTAATGGACGCCTGAAAGTAATTAGAGCAGAAGTTTTCTATCTCTTCGGTGAGATAAGCATTACATATGGAGCCTTCAACTCGAGTCTTGTTCCCAATTTTTTGTTACATGTGATTGAGGAACCTACAATTATAGTTATATAAATGTATAAACAGGTCATGACAATGAATGAGATGAAAGAAAGAGGATGTGAAAGGATCTTTGATTCACCTTTCGAAGGGATACATCCATCTACATTGAACAGGACCACATTACTTGCCCTCATATGGCAAATGAATAGGTAAATGCTCTATGGAGTTAAAGAATGCAGGAGGGAAAACCTTCTTAAGCTTGCAAAGGATCTCAGCTATGTTTTTCTCCAACCGCTCCATGTCACTACCTGTAATTGTGTAGCAACACAAATTGCGGAAGAATTGACTGATCTCTGTAATTGCATTCTAAATATGGCCAGGGAACAATTCCCTCAAAGAAGTGGGAAACAACCTCTCCATGAACACGTGACAATCATGGCTTTTCATTTCGTGTAGCTTACATGCTTGCGAATCTACGCATCTTCTCAAATTGAAGGCGTAACCATCAGGAAACCGTAGTTGTTTAACCCACTCACACAAAACTTTTCTCTGAGCCTTGTCAAGAGCGAATAGAGCCTTTGGCATGAACTTTTTTCCTCTATCATCCTCTTGAAGATGAAGCTGCAGCCGTTTACAATATTTGGCAATGTCATTTCAAGTTGATGACGTGTCACATGTATGCTTTTTCACATCCATTATAGTGTGAATTAACTGATCAAAGAAGTTCTTTTCAATGTGCATGACATCTAAGTTGTGACTAATGAGAAGATGCTTCCAATATGGATGCTCCCACATTGTGCTTTGCTTGAACCACCCTTTTTTGAGGCGTTTAAGTGCCTCGGGCCCATCTGTTGCCTTCGGAAGGTCTTTTACACATTCCCACAGTTCCTCTCCGAACATGATGTGTGGAGGTGCACCTTTTTGACTTTGTTTTTACAAAATGCAGTTCTACTGTGAAAATGGTGATTTGTCGAAAGGAATTGGCATAACAATCAAACTAAGAAACTTTACCACCATGTTTGAGCCAAAATGCTTTGCTTTTCTCCAGGAAGTATGGACAAGCCTTCTTACTAGATGTGGTCCAACCAGACAACATACCATAAGCTGGGAAGTCACTAACGGTCCATAGGATGGTTGGTCAAGATTGAAATTCTGTTTCCTTGAAATATTGTAAGTATTTGTGCCAACTTCCCATAATTGTTTCAACTCTTCTATCAACGGTTGCGTGTACACATCCAAGTTGCTCTTAGGGGTTTTTAGGACTAAGAACGAGCAACGAAAGGAACATGAATTGTCTTTTCATACACATTGAGGGAGGCAAGTATAAGGGGTCTAAATGACAGGCCAACAAGAATATTGTCCCCCAAACTTACTATGAGGAGCAAAACCATCTGTACACAAGCCAAGTCGAACATTACGAGGCTCAGAGGTAAGCTCTGGAAAGCAACTATCGAGGTGTTTCCAAGCTTCACTATCACTAGGGTGTGCCATTGTGCCTTGAACTCGAGGATTTTTCGAATGCCATGTCATTTCCTCCGAAATGTTCTTGGTTGCAAAGAGCCTTTGCAACCTGGGTGTGATGGGAAATAAAATAGAACATTCAAAGGCACTACGCTACCTTTAGAAGTGATGCGTATTTTTTACGGTTTATATTTAATGGAAGGATTTGAGTATTTTAATGGTTGAAATTTGAAAGATAGTCTTAGAAGGCAACGACTTCTAAGTTTGATCTTAGGAGCAACGATCCCAAAACCCTAGTTAACAATTAGTTTGAACGTTAACAAAGTTCTCTTCAAGAAAAAGCTCAATAATCTCAACCTTTAATTCATAAAACATCCTCCTAAAATAATTGACATACAACTAGTATATATAGGAAAAATAAATCTATCCTACTTAGCCTGCAAGCAAACTAAGTAAAAAAGCCCTAATAATTAATTAATGAGTCAAGAGAGCTCACTAATTAATTAACACAACTTTGGAAGCCCAAGGCCCCATAACTACTACTAAGAAAATAATTAAAACATTATTAAATCTCACTTGTAAAACCCCTACTTTAAAAGTAAGGTAAAACCAAGAGATTACCTAAATAAAGCAATAAAAATATTTATAAGAAAGGGGACTCGATTCACATCAAGAAGTGTTCTTGTACCGGTCGCTTCCACACACCCTACATGTAGATAATTGAGCATCATCCTTCCAAAACAACATACATCCTTTCGGGCATGCATGAATCTTTTCATGAGGAAGCTCCAACTCCTTAACAATCTTCTTCACCTCATAGAATGTGTCGGCCATATGACTGTTGTTATGAATCGCTTCATTAACCAAAGAAGCAAACCCATCAACACATCTGTGCGGCAAATTATACTTGCACTTTAGACAAGTAATTAGCCATCTCTAACACAGACAATGAACTCCCTTCATATAATGGTTGTTCAGAAGTCTTCAACAAATCAAGAAAATGCTTAGCTTGTGCATTAGGCTCCTCCATAGATGAAACACTAGCCTGTTCGGAATACACTAACCTGTTCGGAATGCCCTTGATCTTGAGTATGACCAAAAGCATCCAAAACCATTTCACGATATTCATTGGACTGTCCTACAGGAACTCCGTGAAACCCTTCCCCATGACACATCCACTTATAGTAATTAGGTACAAAACCCTTGCGATACAAATGAATTTTAACCGTTTCCGCATCCCAAAGCTGTTTGTTCTTACATTTACAACATGGACACCTAACTTCATTCAGGTTACTTCTCTCGGGATGATATTTGACATACTAAATGAATTCATCAACCCCTTTCACGAACTTTGGATTAATAGTATGCCCAACCTTCCTAGCATACATCCAGCTACGTTCTCTTTTATGATTAGAACTTCTACACAACTCACGCATATAACCACATTAGTCACAAGCGTATTTAATATGCATTATCAATCAAAGTGTTATGGAAATGTAAATGAGATTTGAAATGATGTCCAATGGTCCTTATCACTCCAACATAACCCATCCTTGGACGTCTAATCCCACTAGTGAATGTATGCCAGGTTTTCAATTCTATGAAAAATCCGGCAGCATTTCACTACAGTTCTCCAAGTACACGATGTAGGCGATTAGGTACACCTACATATGTACCTAGAGAACATTGTAGAGAAATGACAAGAGAGGATATTCCATAGAATCAATAACAAGGAATATATTCACCACCTAAGTGAGAATGAGCGTCTAAGGACAGTCTCAACCGGGGACTATTCAAGACATACTCCTAATGTGTATGTCTTGAACGGGTATCTAGGCATAAGATTATGCAAATGATTCATTTATACATATATAAAGTAAATGACACATACATTATATTAAACAAGTATATCATAATTAAACTAAACTAAATTAATATATTAAACAATTATTAATCATTATGTTAAACATTATATAAAACAAATATATTTAACTAAATAAACTAACTTACATTATATTAAACTAAACTAAACTAAACTAACATACATTATTATATTAAACTAAACTAAACCAAACTAAACAAATATATCATAATTAAACTAAACTAAACTAATATATTAAACAATTATTAATCATTACATGTCAACACTATATATTGTAAAGGACACATACATTATATTAAACAAATATATCATAATTAAACTAAACTAAACTAAATTAATATATTAAACAATTATTAATCATTATGTTAAACATTATATAAAACAAATATATTTAACTAAATAAATTAACATACATTAAATTAAACTAAACTAAACTAACATACATTATTATATTAAACTAAACCAAACTAAGGCAACATATCATAATACAACACATTCATTTCAAATATTTAACATATTTAAACATATAATACAACAAACATGTATACATTACACTAAAAACAATAATAAACTAACATATACCTATATACAGTTAGTCACTAACATTAGATGTATAAACTATAAGAATTTTAGGGTTTATAATGTCACTTACCTCTAAATCTGCACTTTTTATTAACAATCAAAGCAAGTAAATCTACAAATCCTACAAATAATTAAAATTTAAAACTTAATTAGGGTTTGCAATTAATTAAACAACTTAAATTGAATTAGAAAACATGGGAGAAAAAACTCACTAAGGGTAGAGGAGGATTCGGTGGTGGCTGCCCGAAAAACGCCGGGGAGGAGGCGTTAGTTTTCATTGCAGATGGTGGTTGTGGAGGAGGCGTCAGTTTTAATTATTTAAAATTAAAAAAAATAAAGGGTGAGTCTTATTGGCTGCACAACGACGGGAGGATGGAGGTGGTGGTGGTTTTGGTCGCAACAACAAAGGAGAAGGGGGGATGCTGTAGAAATGGTGATGGTGGTTAGGGATTACCAAAAAAAAACAAATAAAAGATGCATCATTACACTTACTAAGTGGCGGCCCAGAAGTCACAAGGCGGCGGTGGTGAAACGGTGGTGGTGAGATGGCGGTGGCTGCGGTGAAACGGCGGTGCTTGATTCTTCGCCACCTGTTCTCTCTCTTTCTCTTTCTTTTACTACCTTTCCGTCGTTCTCTCTCTTCCCCCTAATCTTTCTGGTTTACAAAAAAAAAAAAGATCTAAAGTCCCTTTTTTTTAATTAAATAATTTCCGACGGATTATTTTCTGTCGGGAATTAGAAATTCCGACGGAATATTCCGTCGTAATACCTTTTACGACGGAATATTATGTCGAAAGTACTAATTTTTGTCAGAATTTAGTTCCGTCGGAAAGCATAAATTCCGTCCGACTGATCAAAATTCATCGAAAAATTCGAATTTTGCGACGGACTTTGAGGTCCGTCAGAACGATTCCGTCGAAAATTGGCCTATTTTTAATAGTGCGTGGTAGATTACTTCAAAAGTCTCGTCATCACGCATCTCATACACAACGCCATTGTCATGACGTTGTTTACTCTTCACAAGAATGGTATGGTGGTTGATACTACCCCCTTCACTCACTTGATTTCTAGTAACATCCATCTCCACGACAGGAAGACCTTTAACATTTTGGTCATCTTTCCCATTAGATGCTTGACCCTTGCTACAACCGGCAATTACTAAGTCGGCAACCATCTCCCCTTTCAATTTTTCAGCTACAACACTCCCAAGCTGTCTCATACCACCTCCCCTTTCAAGTTGCCATATAAGGCTAAGAGTGGTAATACGAGTCAAAGTCGAAACCATTAGGTTTTTTGGCTTTTTAAAGCGCATTTTGTTGCGAGGTTTTTTTGGGTGGATTGGTTTAGGAATGAACTTAGCTACCGAATCTTGTTTTTTTTGGTTTGGACTACGTTACCTCCCACAGGAAAAAAGGGGTGGAAGTAGTCTTTTTTTGAAGCTATGAGAGAGGGACTCAATCTTTCATAGAATAAGACACGGTTTTGGAGGGTAGAAAATAATTTCCCACCAACTTGTGTATATATAATAAAATGCTGCCAATTATGCCCTTCCACGTAGCACAAATGTTGGCAACTTGGCAAGAAGTTACCCTAGTAATCCCAGGTGGGTTTTTTGCTATATAACAGCTTTGAATTACACAAATACGTACATGAATTTTTAAGCAAGGTGGGAGTTCGTGTAATATATGTTATATGTTTACAAGTGAAACTTAGTTTTTGCTATAATTTTATATTATTTAGAAATTATATTAATTTTTCCTGAAATATTAATTTTATATTATTTAGAAATTTTATTAATTTTTCATGAAATATTGATTTTGTTTATGATACAACCTTGTTAACATAAATGCATCGTAAAAAAATTCAGAATTTGCTTTTAAACCAAAAAGGTTGAAAAATATATAATTTTTGTAATGAATTGGATTCTAGTTAACATTAATAAACCCTAACTACATACATATTTATATATATTTTGTATTTAGTGACTACATTGTACAGATAATATACTTGATTAACATTAATAAACCCTAACTACATACATATTGTAAAGATATTTTAGACAACTTCGAAAATATATTATATTTGTTTATAACTCAAATTTAGGAAATTGGTAGTAATGCAAACTTCTTGTTCTTGCATACGATTAACAACATATGCAAGTGATTAACGTATTATTTTAAGAAAAAATTTAGACTACCTACAAATTTTCATTAATTTCTGGTATTGAGTTTTGAATACTTAGAAATTTATACTACTTACATTTACATTCACTCCTAATACCACCAATATATTTAAATTACATTACCTAGCTTATCCAATATTTGAATGTGTTCTTATGAACTCTCTTTCTTGTTTTCTCCCACTACATTAAATTATCAGTGCAAAAACCAAACTATTGATTGGATAAAAACAATCTTACTAATACAAAGTGCCTTGTATATGCATATAAAATCAATAGTTGAGGTTATTTCTTATATTTAAGCAAATCATTGAAATTGTATAATCATACAAACCTTACTAATTGTATATACATATAAAATCATACAAACCTTACTAATACAATCTTACTAATACAAATTGCCTCGTATATGCATATAAAATCACACAAACCTTACTAATTTTATAAAAACAACATAGCACATTATTTGAGGTTATTTTTTATATTTAAGCACGTCATTAAAATTATATTAAAGTGCCTTGTGTATGCATATAAAATCAAACACGCATATGCATAAGACAAATACATTGGAACAACACACATATTTTCACATAAAAGGGTTCTACCATCTAATAAGATTGTATTAGGTCACTTTATGCATTGGTTTGTAATCCAACCCTCAAATTAAGGATCACCATTCAAACCTAACCCCCTTTTTTATATCAAACTTGACTATACACTAAGTATGGTGACTTTGTCCAGCTGAAGTATACCTCTTCATGACCCTATTATACCCTATTTGTGGTATAGCTTTTGCTTTTACCATAACCCTAGCTTATCCAATCAATGTCAATCACCTAAATGTCATTTCAGCTGTTGCCATACCCTCTTCCTTAGCTTATCCAACAGTCACAGGCTTAGTTTATGTTGGTTTGGCCTTTAAAAAAATTCATAAGCCAACTGATTATTTGAATGTAAATTGGGCAATTCCAGATAGCTAAGTAAACACTACATGTGTCTTTCATTACTATAATTTTGCTACCTTTGTCACATAAGAAATCCAACTTAAAATATTTGTTACACAATAAAGTAGGCGTTAATTATGATATCCATTACTTTAAATAATTATAAGCCGCTTAAACATATTTGTTTTACAAATTAGGCACAGTGAGCACCAAATTAGGGTACGATATAGTACAACGCCAAATTCAACAAAAGAAAACAAATACATAACACAATAAATCGTAATTAATAACTAATTTAACTAACTTCATTTAGCACAACTTTACTTAAGTTGACCTAATAATACCCAATGTACTCATATTCATCACTGTCCGAGTCCTTGATTCCTTGTAAACCGGCTTCTTTGGCCTTTAAAATCCATCTAGGCTACAAATTAAAAAAAAAAAAAAAAAACAAACAAAAAATTGATTAGCGTACACAAGCACACAAAAAAAAATTAATAGCATACTCAAGTTATTATACATAAAACATACGATTATTTTTGTAGATAGGACATTTCCATATAATGTAGATTGCTTGTGATGGAAACACGGTATTGCTCGGTTATCCCATACAACGAGAACTCCACCTAGACCCTTGTTTGGGCCAATAGCCTCAACAAGATAATTACCCTTTATCTGCTTTCGTACGAAGTTCATATATATCTTGCTTGCTCTAACCTCAGTCACCACAACCACCATAGGAGAGTAGGACTCAAATAAGATTGACACATTCTCAGCAAACGAGGGTCTGTGGACACTTCTAGCGTTCCATAACCCCTTAACAAAACTTTTATTGGATCTCGACAATGCTGATTTTTGTGAATTAATTGACACACTAAAAAATCTAATGGCACTCAAATCGGTTATGCAGGAATGTACATTAATATTAATGTGCGACACTCCATGCTCTAGCATCCTTACATGGACACCATGTCTATTAGCACCAAGTAAAACTTCCTTCATTTTCAATGGGAGTGTGTATATGGGAATTTCTTCAGGAAAAATTATAAATTTCAGATCAAAGACCGGGACTTATTCCCTTGGTATGAAATCAGGCATCATTTCAGGTATTTGATTGCAATATCATTTCATGAACACAGACGCGCCCCTATGTAGATACACATCTATATCCTCGATAAGAGGCACGTAGGCGGGTTGGTGTTCCTCGGCACCTAGCATTAACATTACTCGGTATGGTGAACCATACATAGTTCCCTTTTTCTGGTGAAGTACACAATTCATTGACTAACATGCTAACTGGACATTGATAATACATGGACAAATCAGTGTCGTCAAAGAAATATAAAGTTGAATTGAAGTCTAATTCGGGTTGTTTAGTAGAGAAAACGGAATTAAAATAAAGCGTTTCATCTAAAGGATGGAAATTAAGCCTTTGATGAGGTGTAGCACCAAGCTGTAGGTTTGATGATTGCGAAGTAATGGAGTTTGGATTTTTGTTCATTGTCAGATTAAGGCCCTAATACTCTTTTTTTCCCTATTTGGATGATTTTGGGGAGTAGGGTATTTGAGGTAAAAGATGGAATTGGAGAGGGGAGAGTGGGGTGCATATAACATATTATGAGTTGGCATCATGTTCTTTTTGTCCGCCAATCTAGAATCTTCTAGATAGCTTGCAACTATGTTATTTACGATTTTACCCTTAACCCTAAACCCTAAACCGTAAACCCTTAACCTTAAACCCTAAACCCCTACACGGAAGCCTAAACCCCAAAACCCTACACCGTTAACCCTAAAACGGAAACCCTAAACAATAGATAACCCTAGATAGTTAATGACACTACTGTTTGGACACGATTGCTTCCTCGGATTATCGTATAATAGAATGTTTATTTGTTCATTTCAATTGGTGATAAGGTTATTAATAATAGTAAGTATCTAAACTATTACTTTAAATTAACCCTAAACTACTAACCTCCAAAAAACCCTAAACTATTTAATTTATCCTAAGCATTTCATTTTTATATTATCGTATAATAACTAATAGAATTACCATTTATGTGGTCATATAACATTAATAATTCCCTCTCTAACACTTTAACCCTAATACAAGACTTTATTAAACATGTCATATAAATGGTTATTGAGATAACACTAATCAATCACATGCAACAATTACACTTTCTTAAACCTTAAACCCTAAACCCTAAATCCTTAACCCTAAACAATGTAATTTATCCCTAACCATTTCATATTTATTTTTTTATTTCATTATGGAAAAAATAAGTTCAATTTTCCTTTTTCACTATTAACATATGATTAAGTATAGTTATATACTAGAAATACAATTACATATGCGGAAAAGTCCCTCGAGTAGGGTTTGAGAGGTTTAGTTAGAGTTTTAATGTTGTGCCCTGTTCGTAATCAATTCAGAGGGATTCTTACTCCAAATTGCTCAAATAATTCGGGTGTGCTACGCTGGTGGAGAGATAGGTGACGATTTGGTAAAAGATTGGGAAAAACTAAAATTAACAGAGGAAGAAAACATGGTAATCGGTGCTGACTTAGGCGAATCAGAGGATGGCTTCTCAAAAGCAATAGTGAACTTATCCCTGGTAGGTAAACTCTTAACTAAAAAACCCTATAATGTTGAAGCTATGAAGCATGCACTGAAGAATTTATGGCGATTGATTGACAATGTTGCGATTCGAATGATTAATACAAACTTCTTCATATTTCAATTCTTTAATGAGGATGACAAAAATAAGGTGCTTGAAGGAAGACTGTGGGCTTTTGACTAGAAACCCCTTTTGAAATTTAGCTACTCAGAGCGATGAACAACCATCGGATGTGACTTTTTAACACTCCCCTTTTGGGATTAGACTTCTTAATGTACCGTTCGGGAAACGTAACTATACCTTTGCTGAGGAGCTTGGTGGTTTCTTAGAGTTCGATGATTCGGATCCATTGGGTTGGGATGAGTTTATAAGGGTGAAAGTGATGATCAATATAACAAAGCCTCTTCGTCGTGGGATTAAAATTTCTACAGGCTCATCTATTTTGAAGTGGGTGGGATTCAAGTATGAACGGTTGGGGACTTTTGTTACTTTTGTGGGCGAATTGGGCATGTGTATAAAGACTGCATCGAACAAGACTCGATTAATGGGGAAAGTTTGGTGTTCCAATATGGTCCTTTCATGGTGGCCTCACTTCACCAAAGGTCCAAGGTTGCTATGGCGGAGAAAGAGAGAGAGAAAGTGGTTTGAATCTTTCTCTAGCAACAAAGGTTCGAAGAGAATCTCCTATAATGATCCAAAGGCAATTAAACTCGGACCTCCCAGTTCCGCATGAAAACTTGTGCTCTCGCCTCAAAATAGCAATTCGCCCGTGAGTCCAAGATCAAGGGAAGTGTAGTTGGTTGTCGTCCCGGTTGATGAAGGGAAAAAAAGTACTGCGACCTCTTATGGTGTCTATGAATGAGGGGGTATAGAAAGTTAGAGAGTAGGAGGCTAGGGATGACGTTGAGGGGGAGGGGCAGTCTAGTAGTATGGTGGAGGTAGAGCAATTGTTACCTGTACAAAAAAAGGGGGAAGGGAAAGTGAGAGCTTGGAAAGAATTGTGAGGAGGAATACAAAAGGAGTAAATGGTGTAGCTTTGATGGATACCTCAGATAATGTAGATTCTTTTTCATGTGGGCAGAAGAGAAGTGCAGGGGAGGTGGGGTTGGATGTATCTTTGGGTGTGGGTGGTAGTGGGGGAAAAAGAGGGAAAGGTGAGCTTATGACTGGAGTTGTAACAAATGTATCTAAAGTAGAGGGTCTTGAGGTCAACCAAGCCCTCGAAAAGCAATGAAAATCCTAAGTTGGAACTGCTTCGTGCTTGGCAACCCGGAGACAGTGAGAGCTCTCCAAGACCGGTGTTGGAGAGACAGGCCGAATTTTGTGTTTTTTATGGAAACAAAGTTAAATGAAAATGTTCTTACAAAAATAAAAAGTAGATGCGGGTTCTTGAAGGGTATTTGTGTTAGTATCAATGGTAGATCAGGTGGCCTGGTTTGGGTTTTTGGTGGCAAGACAATAAAGCAGAAGTGGTTTCTTACTCTCACTACAAGAAAAAAGTATTTTGGGTGTCAAAATTAAGCCTTGAGGGGCGACGAAAAAATAATCGTGGCACGTGAGTGAGAAAGGACGATGGAAATTATTTGTAGCCCGTAGGGAAATCTTATGCAACACTTTTGTATTTTCATCGCACAAAAGCAAACATGGGCTACAGATTTTAAAAGTGTGGCACATGAAATTAATATTGAGCGACACATTTTCAATTTTTGTGGCCCAAAGCTGTTAAACCCTAATTAAATGCTCTTAGTCGTTTCTCTTTGTAGACATCTACTTTTGGTCCCGTGTCCCGACCGGAACTCCTATGACAATAAATAATTCCATCTTTATGCTGGATTGGAGTAAGGAACTCTTATGGACTACTGATTGAGGCCTAAACACATAAAACTAACTACCTTGACCCAAACAAAATGAACCAAAGCTCATTAATACTAAGCCTGATCATAAATTAGGCCTAATAACAATATTAAACCTAATTTCGGACGGATTTAAAAGCGCCTAGGTTAAAATCTAGGGATGCCGCAGGAAAATCCGCGCACAACTCAAGGAGTCGCATTGGCCTAGCGTGCACAACTCACAAGGTTGTGCGTGGCACCTAGCGCAACCCCCAGAGATGCGCTTTCAGAAGATTCAGAATTTCAAAAATATATTGCACTACTACATTTTTTATCTAATACAACGGTAAAAAATTAGCTAATACAACGGCTAATTTCATATCGTTGTATTAGACTAGGCTAATACAATGGTTTATACGAAAATAGGTCTAATACAATGGTTTATACTAACCGTTGTATTAGATAAATTCATCCGTTGTATTAGATGAGCTAATACAACGGATTGAGGCAACCGTTGTATTAGACCTCAAACAGTTAGCAACCGTTGTATTAGATATTAATTTGGGCTTATTTTTTCTTGGGCCCTCCCTCTCTCGAAACCCTCATTCTCTCTCTCTCAAACTTGGCTTTTTTTTCTCTGATATCTCTCGAATCCTCTCTCTCTCAAACTCTCATTCTTTTTTTTCTCTCTCTCTCTCGAACCATCTCTCTCTCAAACTGGTTTTTTTTTCTCTCTTTCTCTCTCTCACCATCTTTCTCGCCTCTCTCTCCTCTATTCTCTCCTCTCTCGCCACTACTCTCTCATTCTCTCGTTATCTCTCTCGCATCGCATTTCTTGAAGCTGTGGTTTCCTGTTTATAAGGTATTTTCGTTTTTATTTATGGGTTGTTTCTTGTTTTTCTTCGTTTTACTGTTCTTTTTTCCTTTTTTTTTTCGTTTTCCCAATCTCTTTTTTTTTTCTTTCCGATCTCCTTTTTTTTCCTTTTTCTGATCTTTTTTCCGTTTTTTTTTAGTTTTTCCGATCTCCTTTTTCTGATATTTTTTCGTTTTTGGTCTTATTTTATCGTTTTTATGATCTTTCTTCATTTTTCAAATCTACTTTTTTTATCGTTTTTCTGATTTTTTTTGTTTTTGAGATCTACTTGTTTTTCGTTTTTCTGATCTTTTTTCAATTTTTTAGATTTATCAAATTTTCATTTTTCCAAATTTTTCAAGTTTTCAAGGCTAAGAGTGTTCTATTACTCAGATTTTTCAAGTTTTCGTTCTCTCAGACCTTCGTTTTCAGATTTTTCAATTTTTCGTTCGTTTTCGTTTTTCAATTTTTCTGATCTACATTATCTCAGACTTTGAATCCTTGGTACATTATCTCAGACTAATGAGATATTGCATGCTGGATCTTAGATCAGTTCCTGGACTTCTGAAACTGGACAAAATAAAAACAATAAATAATAATAATAATAATAATAATAATAATAATAATAATAATAATAATAATAATAATAATAATAATAATTATAATAATAATAATAATAATAATAATAATAATAATAATAATAATAATACTGAAACTGCACAAAATAATAATAAAAACAATAATAATAATAATAATAATAATAATAATAATAATAATAATAATAATAATAATAATAATAATAATAATAATAATAATAATAATAATAATAATAATAATAATAAGAAAAAGAAATAATACAACGGTTTTTGACACCTCAACAACGGAAATAGGGGTTGTATCGAATCTTACCATAAAGCCACGCGCAAGACTAGAGGTTGCGCTGCCTCTAGCAGCGCGACCCAATCACTTGCGCGCAGTAGCCTCGCGCAACCTTTTAAGTTGCGCGAGCCACCTGCTGCGGCAGAATGTCCGAAACCCTAAACTCACCCATTCCCTATAAATAAGGGCTCAATACGAGCTTTGAATAGACATAAAAATTAGCCTAAAAGTCAGCAGTATCATCTTTGTGAACTTATGCAATAATCAACCCTCTTATCCTAAAACACTCACCCTTTTAATTATTTTGCTCTTACGGCGGAGGTTCCCTAACAAGAAGGAGTCCATAAATGTTCTAAACGAAGATCTAGCAAGGAAAAGTGGTAAATTCCCGAGCACTTAGATAAATCACATTAGTTTTCTTGTCCTAAATAACTTTAATTATTTAATTACTGTTGTTTGATCGCTTTAAATAAACTATAACTAATGAATTTCATATAGTATTCTTGCGTTAATTAAAGACTAGAATTGAATAGTTAATTGATTGTTTTATCAACTAAGCCAAGGCGAATATTATTTATTTATTGTTTTCTTCACAAATTTGAAATAAATAAGAATAACGACAATCGTTGCAATGTAATCTTTATGTGATCGGCGCGTGTAAATAAAACCAACTAAATTAGTTTTAGGTATCACGTTGCAAATATTCTTTGGTGATGAAATTGTGAAAAATGAAAAGCTAGTAGAGGCCGCACTTGGGCTAGGATAACGATTCCCCCCTAAAGGAAACGTTATTTTAGTACCCTCGCTCCCGAACTCATTTATGGTACAAGTAGACCAATTTGGGCATGGGTAAACTTATGATTCGTGCTAAATATCCCTTGAACTCTACTTGGGAGAAGGCATGAACGATGTTTATGAGTTTTCCTAAAACTCATTGGCGACTCCTTATTAGTTTCTTACAAAAAGCGTAATGATAGAATTGATTCTAATTCAAGATCCCCCAAACAGTTAGGAATTCAAATCCTAACACACCTTAAAAAGTGTAAAGTCCTAGACTTTGAAGGGCCATGGGCATAGAGGAAAAGGATCCCCAATGACGGCCACACCCTCCTCACAATGGCGACTCAACTGGGACTTAGAGGTTACAAGATCAACTTGTAATTATGGTTCAAGGTTTCCAACTTAGGTTACCTATGAGTTGTAACGAGAGCTAACTAGGATAATCTCTAGTTAGAGAGTGAGACTTTAATGCATAATATCTTCCTTATTCACAAAAGTAAAAGCCAAACAACCAACATTGCATCATGCATAATCATAAGCACCTTCTAACCATTGGGGATTCGCTCATTGACTAGGGGTCGCCAACACCAGGCTTCTATCCCAAAATCAATAACAATCATCCCACCCATATCACCAACAAAATGTTGGGAGATCTATGTCATGGGTCAACATGTTGAGTGATTGAATCATACATCGTTTCTTAAGATATGGTACCTTTGGACACCCAAGCCATGACCTTAGAATGGCGTTGTATGCTTTAACAATTTTTCTCATATGCTTATGTGATTACATGATTATTTGTGACGTGTATAGGATAGCTTTTCTTCTCTTTAGTCTTAACTTAGGTTCTCAAATACGAAGTCGTCCCTTCGTAGTTTTAAGTCACGTCCAAGGGATTCCATATATATATATATATATATATATATATATATATCACAAAAAAATCATTAAAAAAAATAAAGAAAATACAACGGATTTTTCACCAAATATCCCTGAGTTATTTTTTGTTCACCATATGCCCCTAAATTTATAAAAAATGTTACAAAATGCATAAATGACTAACAGACGTTAACTCCGTTAGTCATTTAGGCTTTATTTTCCACGTGGAAACCTATGATTGGTTGCCATTTATATTATTTAAATTTTAAAATAAATATTTAATTAATAATCAAAAAATTAAAATAAATAAAAATAAAAAAACCCACCCACCACCACAGCCAAGCCCCAGCCGTTGTGGAATTCGCCTAAACCCTCGTGCCGACCTGAACCTGCGCGTTGGTGCTGGCGCCATCGCAAACCCGACACCCCACCAGTCAAGTCCCTCTTTGCTTCCCCTGAACCACCCATTCCCCAATCCCAAAAGCACCTTCCTCCTCCCTCGAAAACCCCTCCCCCTTCCCACCGCCGGCGTCTACACTCTCATCCCCGTGTCGGTAAACCCAAATCGCCCCTTCCCCTGCCATCTCAATCCCCTAAACCACCTCACCGAAACCCCAAAATTGAAACCCTAAAAAATTTAGTTTCGATTTTGGGGTTTTAGGGTTTTAGGGTGGTTTCCGTGAGTGGTTTTCGTGGGAGGGAAAGTGATTTTGGGATGGCTATGAGCGGTGGTTGGCATCGGTGGGGAGGGAGTAGGGTTGCTAGGGTTCGTTGATTCCAGCACTAGAGCGGGGAGGGTCGGGGTTGCGCTAAAGGACAGAGAAAGCTTTACATTTAGGGGTCTCAGGGAGGGGTGAAGATGTTAGGGAGAATTCGCCGTCAGGGAACGGGCCTAGCGTCGGCGGCATGGGGCTGGCTGGTGCCGGGGACGCTGGCAGTAAAAAGGGGAAGGTGGCTGGCTGGTAGGATTAAGGGTGGTGGATGGGTTTTTTTTTTATAATTTTTCTAAAAAGTTTTTCTCTTAATTATTTTATAATTAATGAAATAATTAAAAAAATAACCAATCAGGTGCTGCCATGTGGCATAATTAGCCATAATGACTAACGGAGTTAATCACCGTTAGTTATTAAGGGCATTTGGTGACATTTTTGTAAAGCTCGTGGGTATATGGTGAATTTGAAAAATTTCATGGGTATATGGTGAATAAAAATATAACTCAGGGTATCTGGTGAAAAATCCGAAAATACAATCGTTCGAAAAAAAAATCTTGCTCGAACAGGTGGCGCGCACAACTCAATGAGCTGTGCGACCGCACCTAGCGCAATCCTGAGGTTGCACGCGCTAGCCGCGCGCAACTCTGAAACTTGTGCGCGCCTTCTGCTACGAGACCAATTTGATTCTTCATGAACTATTGGCTCGTCCAAACAATATCATTATTTACGAATTGTTGAAAGGCCATGATATCCCTTTGAACGTAACGTAATTTACGTCTTTTTTCTTTCTTTCTCTTTCTTCTTTTTTCTTTTTTTGTTTCTTTTTCAAAGAACAAGCGTGTCAATTTTCTTAATTAACTTCTCATACTTCCTTTAGGGCTAGTTACCAAGCTTGAGAACAAAGCCACCCGAGCACTTGCATTCTATGTTTACCATCAAACAATCCACCCCTTTCAAACCATCTCCCTTTGTCAACTCATCCTAGTCCAACAATGTCAACTATTGAACAATTCCAAGAAAAGATTATTCGTATGAGAAACGAAAAGGCTCAAGAAGCCAAGGCTAGAAGAATTAAGAAACTTGAAAAGGCCGAAAAGAAAGAGGTCAAGGCTCTAGCTTCAAAACAAAAAATTGATGCTTTAGCCGAACGAGAGAAGACGTTGGAGAAACTTGTTCTTCGTTCTACAATGGGGAACAAGTACTTTGACACAGAAAAGTTTGCTCCTCCTGTGGGACTTACTTTACCTAAAAGGTTTGTAGCTACAGACTTACCAATGTTTAAGGTGACCAATAATCCAAAAAATCATTTAATGAGTTTTACTGGCACCATGGATTTAAAGGGAGTTGATCCTAAGCTCTATGTTTTGACATTCCCTTTATCTCTAGACCCAGCCGCAAGAGAGTGGTACTATGGGCTAGATGCCAAATTCAAAAGTACATGGGAAGATGTAGTTTCGGCTTTCATCACCCAATATGAGAGTAACGTAGAGTTCAAATCAACTTTGCGTGAACTTAAAATGCTTAAGCAAGGCGACGATGAAGGTTTCCTTGCTTTCTATGGTAGATGGCGTGAAAAGGCGACCCACCTTGCCCAAAGGCCGCCCGAACTTGAGTTAGTACAAAATTCATTGACAATTGTCATGAAAAGTACAACAAACATCTACACTACCTTGGTCTAGACACTTTTCAAAAGGTCTATTCTGTGAAGATGACCTTGCCAAAAAAAGGGCAAACAAGCCTCATCATCATCAACCTAAGAACAACTACAAGAAGGGGAATAATAATACTTCATCCTCTATTGATGTTTTTGCAACGTCCACACAATATTATAATAATAATAATAATAATAATAATAATAATAATAATAATAATAATAATAATAATAATCATCATCATCATCATCATCATCGAAGAGCGTGGACGAAAGAAAGAAAATTTACACAATTCCCTTTAACTTATAAAGAACTCTTGGAAAAATTGACTGAAAAAGGGTTACTCTTGCCAACTAGGCTAACATACACCTCCTGCTTCCATAGAAAAAAGAATTCCTCAATGGGATGGCAATGCTTATTGTACTTATCCTAGGGGTGTTGGGCATGATACTAAACGTTGCTTTGTTTTGAAAAACAAGGTTCAAGATCTAGTAGACGATGGGAAAATTCCCACGCTTAAGACCAATAATAATGTTTCCCCACTGGGAATGTTTCACATTGATGAGGATCATGTGAGGAGTGATGTGTTCAATCCATTGGATTACATCACTCCCATAGGGAAACCTCTAGCCACAACACTCATAGGGGCAACTAAAGAGGTATGTAGATTATGAGACGACGACTTTAAGGACTTATATGTCTCAAATTATGCCGCCGACCCACCTCCACCTTGTCTTCAAGTCGAAACAAGTGGAGCGCTTGATTAGGATCAATTTTTGGGAAGATCACAAGAATTATCAAACCTTTCCCTAGATGAACAATGGCATCAAGCACAACTCATGGAACATTTTGAAATGGAGACACATGCGACACCTTTAGAAGAAAATTGGTTCATGAGTGCTAAGACTAACCCAAACGAGATCGGTCACTTGACTCATTTTGGGCGAATCTATCAAACACAACAAAATGGATCTTCGACCAACCAAGGTCAAGTTCAAAATCCAACACCACCTCCACCTGAGGTTGAGGATCCATTGGTCAAACAACTTCGCCAATATAAGGCGAATGTTAGCATTTGAGAACTCCTAAGTACCTCTAAGGAACATAGGAATTCTCTAATGAATTATGTAAGTGCTTTGTCCGTAAGTACGGACACAACTCCTAAGGATCTCGTTAGCTTGCTTACTAGCAAAAAATCTGACAAATCAATCATCTTTACTACTGGTGATTTGCCATCAAAAGACACCACCCACAATAATGTGTTATATCTAACTATGGGGTGAAAGGGATACAACATCCCACTTACTTTAGTTGATAATGAGTCCGCCGTTAATGTGTGCCCATTGCGAACCGCAAAATATCTAGGCCTAAACCAAGAAAAAGATTTTCATGCAACAACACAAAGCATTAAAGCCTATGACAATTCAAGGAGATCGGTGTGTGGAACTGTTAAGCTACCAATTACCACAGGCCCAATTCAAAAGATGGTTGAATTCCATGTCATGGACATTAAACCTACATTAAACCTTCTTCTTGGATGTCCTTAGATACACGAGCTTGGAGAAATACCATCTCCGCTCCATCAAATTATTAGGTTGAACTATCAAGGTCTTCCTACGACTATACATGCTTCTCCTGTAAAAGTCACAATAAACGATCAATCTCTTCTAGAGATAAATCATGACAATGATGAAGAAGATATGTGGTGATTTGCCGCGGAGGCTATCTGCACACTAGAAATGGATGAAGATCTTGAAATCCCTTTCAAACTTGATCCATATTCCACCCCAATAGTAAACAACATCTTATTCAAGAGTAGTTGCTTTCCTGGATACTTTTGGGATTAGGAATGAAGAAATCTATTCTACTTCCTATCCCAAACAAAAGTTTCTCCTTTGGATTCAGATATAAACCAACCAAGGAAAAACTTGAAGCTCACAATGCCAAAATAAGGGCACGTAGGAATAACAAAAAAAAAAAAGGATAATTCCCTTACTCCCATCTTACAATCAAACCCTTAATGGACAATTCATTGAGGGAGAGAATTACCCATGCTATGACTTTCTAGAACCACTAGTTCTTGAAGGTATCAAGAAGCCTAGATTCGAGATTTTTCACGATTGCTACTTCTTGAATGATGACTTAAGTGTCACTTAATCAAAACACCCAATCTCAGGGTGCTATGATAGGCAAGCCTTTAACTTGCTATTTGGACTAGAGTAAAATCATGTTGCTATCATAACCAACTAAAATGCCATCCAAGACGAAGCTTTGGATCCTACTTCATTGATCACCCCTTTCAATAATACCTTTGAGCATGGATGGAGGAAGACCTTCAAATGGACTAACCTCAAAGGTGACAAGCTGGAAATCACCATAGGCGAAGGACAAATGTTTGAAGAATCTGACGATGAGTCTAGTTTAGATTTTAAGGAACTTGAGAATTTAGGCCCTGTGGCCATTACTAAGTCTTTATTTTCTAGTTCTAAGGACAAATATCCCAAAAAGGATTTCCCTCTTGATGTACTTGCTTTTGATTTTAATAAGATGAGCTCTATTTCCGAGTATATGCCTTCTCTTGAATCTTTTGATACTATAAAAATCAATCTAACGAAGATGATGATATTAATAAATCGATTGAATTAATGAATGAACGAGAACAAAAGAATCCCTTGATCGAAGAAACTGAAACGATTAATATAGGAACAAATGAAAACAAGAATGAAGTCAAAATTGGCTTAACATTAAATCTGGAAGAGCGATCAATTCTCATATTGACACTCAAAAAATTTGAAAACGTGTTCGCTTGGTCATACAAAGAAATGCCTGGAATAGATAGGGAAATCGCGGAACATACCATTCCCTTGAACCCTATGTCTAAACCAATAATACAAAAGCTACGACGAATGAAACCTGACGTTGCTTTAAAAATAGAAGAAGAAGTACAAAAACAATTGGACGCAGGTTCATTCGCGTATGTAATTACCCAAAATGGGTAGCAAACATCGTCCCAGTCCCTAAAAAGGATAGACGAGTTCGCATGTGTGTCGACTTTAGGGACCTTAGCAAAGCTAGTGCCAAAGACGATTTCCCTCTACCACATAATGATATATTGGTGGATAATACAGCTAAACACGCGATGTTGTCGTTTATGGATGGATACGCAGGTTACAACCAAATTATAATGGAAAAAGAATATGAAGAAAAGACATGCTTTATTACCCCTTGGGGTACTTATTGCTACACCGTCATGCCATTTGGTCTTAAAAATGAAAGAGCTACATACAATGGCTATGACTCTCTTGCATGATATTATGCACAATGAAATAGAGGTATATGTGGATGATATGATCGTAAAATCCAAAGATAGAATGGGTCATACAAAAAATTTACGCAAATTCTTTACTCGAATTAAAGATTACAAGATGAGATTGAACCCACAAATATGCGCTTTTGGGGTAACTTCAATTCCGTCAAGTTACTCTGATATGTAGTAAGCACATGTGGCATTGAGATCGATCCCTCGAAAATAAAGGCAATTTTTGACACGCATCCCCCACAAACAGAAAAACAAATTAGGGGGTTTCTTGGCAAATTACAGTACATTAGTCGATTCATTAGTAAGTTGACAATGACTTGTAAGACAATATTCAAAAAATTGAAAAAAAAGAATGCCAAGAGGCCTTCGAGAAAGCAAAAAGCTATCTCAAAAGTCCTCCAGTTTTAGCACCACCAGTACCCAAGCTACCTCTTAGACTTTATATCACTATCATGGACACGGCCACAGGAGCCACGCTCACACAAAAGGTAGATAAAATAGAACGTGCAATATACTACATTAGTAAAAAGTTTATCCAATATGAAACACGATATAGCATTCTAGAAAAAACATGCTTAGCATTAGTGTGGGCAACTAAAAACCTATGACATTATATGCTTCCCCACACCACTCATGTGATTTCTCAACACAATCCAATAAAGTATTTGTTTGAACAACCACCCATACAAGGAAGAATATCCAAGTGGTTGGTAATGTTGGCCGAATTCGACCTCAAATATATTCTTGAAAAATCAATAAAAGGAAAGGTAATATCCGATTTTTTTGCTCAACATCCCATTCAAACAAGTCGTGAAGAAACCACTTATCTTTCGGATGAGGAAATTCTCATGACACAAGATGACAAATGGGTAATGTACTTCGACAACGCATCTAACAAAAAAAGGTGTGGCATAGGAGTGTTACTCATAAGTCTAGGGGGAGCACATACTTCAATCTCTTCCAAACTAGACTTTGAGGCTACTAATAATGCCGCGGAATTTGAATATCCTCCAATATATTACTCATGGCACATATCCTGCAAATTCTTCATCTAAAGACCACGTGCCTTGAGAACGTTCGCAGCCCAATATAGGATGGTTAATGGTCGATTGTGTAAAAAAGGGCCAAATGGTCAAAGCTTATTATGTATAGACCAACCCGAATCCACACGCCTTATGGAAGATACTCACAAAGTTGTTTGTGGACCTCACATGAATGGAAAAATGCTCGCTAAAATAATCTCACGTTTAGGGTACTTTTGCTCCACAATGGAACTTGATTGCATTCAATATGTCAAGAAATGTCTAGAGTGCCAAAGGTTTGCTAACTCACAACACCTTCCACCATCTGAACTATATAATCTCACTTCCCCTTGGCCATTCTCAACTTGGGGAATTAACATTATTGGTAAAATCTCTTTAACAGGAACAAGAGGACACGAGTACGTATTAGTAGCCATCGATTACTTCATTAAGTGGATCGAGGTCGCCTCTTACATTAATATTACTTCTAAACATGTCGCAAAGTTTCTCAAACGAAACATATTTTGTAGACAAGGAGTTCCACACGAACTAATTATTGACCAAGGATCTCAATTCAAAGCAGAATTTGAATCCCTCTTGGCTTGTTACAAAGTAAAATATCACCATTCTTCCCCATATCGACCTCAAATGAATGGAGCAGTAGAATCAGCAAATAAAAGCATAACAATCATAAATAAGAAAATGGCATAACATTGTAAAGATAGGCCAAATAAACTACACTTTGATCTTTAGGGTTATATAACGTCCTTAGTTTTCTGCATGGACGCAGTTCAACTAATTGAACTAGAAATACCATCCCTATGCATCGTACTCGAAAGTAAGCTACTGGAAGTCGAATGGGTACAAGCAAGGTGTAAAGAGTTTTTATTCCTCCATGAACGGAGATTAGAAGCTTTGCATCATGTACAAGTCTACCAATAACACATTGCGCGAAATTTTAACAAACGGGTACGCCCCCGTAATATTAAAGAAGGTGACATTGTACTAAAATAGGTTAGAGGTCCTCCAAGTGATCCACGAGGGAAATTCAAACCCAATTGGATAGGACCATACCGCGTAAAAGAAATTCTATCAGGAGGGGCAGCTAGATCATTGGATATTGGTGGAGATGAAATTCGTCAACTAATAAACATTGATCGTCTTAAAAAATATTACATATAAATTCCAGATAATCTCATTCACTCAAATATTCTAAATCAAAATTCATAGCATTCACGTAAAAGATTCTAAGAGTTATAAATTTTACCGAACTCTGCAGTATAATTCATAACACTTGGGGGGGGGGAGGTAGATCAAAAATTTTAAAAATAAAGAAAAATCTCGCTTTAAGTGTTTTAAATTTTACCGAACTACACGATAAAATTCACAACACTTGGGGGGTAGACCAAAAAAAATCTAAACGAGCTGTTCAAGTGTTCGGAATTTTTGAACTCCACGAAAAAATTCCTCACAGTGGGTAAATAAGATATCAAAAAAAATATCGAAAATATTTCACTTGTTTTAAACCTTGATAAAAGAAACAAAAATGAAACACTCGCAGCACAGGTGCCACGGGCAACTCACGAGGTTGCGCGCAGCTGGCACGCACGACTTTCATTGTTGTGTGCGCCATTTGATGACGAACTGCGAACCTTAAATTTTACGCTTGAAGAAAACCAATTACGATTTTTACTAGCGATAAAACAAAGGATATTCAATTCTTATACATATATTCGGAAAACAAAAAAGTTAAACTTTGATTCAAATGATTGAACAAGGTTTGATTAATTTTTCTTTTACTCCTACAAGTAGGATTAAAGAAAAAACACAAAAAAAAAATTAAGAATAAATAGTTGTTGCTTAAGAACTACGCGAGACTTGATTTCGTGATACGAATACGTAGACAATCTTTGATTCGGTCAAATAAAACAACAAATTAAATAAAAGAGCTTTTTTATTTCAAAACATAAATGCATTCAAAGTATATCATATAACTTAGATAATAATCAAAAAAATAATAATAAATTAAATAAATTAAAAAAAAAAAAAAAACTTCTAGTAGAGATTACACTTTATTCAAAAAAGACTACTAATAATATTGTGTAACACCCAAAGGTTTTACTATATCCTCAATCGTAATAGTTGAAGGAGGAGTAGTATCCATCGTAGTGTTCTCAGCAGCCTTAGAAGTTTCGCCTTCCCCTTTGTTCTTAACCCACAAGTTGTTCTTTAATTTAGGAATGGGAGCCTTTTCTACTTTTTTTTTCCCTTTCTCTTTGGAGTTTCAAGGAGCCTTTTTCGAGGATTTGAGGATGACTCTTTGATTTTTATTCCTTGTTGCGTAGGTTTGGGAGCAATCTTCCTCTTGGGTTCTCTTAGACAAGCCTTAGGAGATGTGGAAAAGTCCAACTTTCTCCTCACTCCTTTGTTTTGGCCGTTAGTAGGAGTAGTGGTGGCTGATTGCACTAAAGGCTAAGGTGGATTGCGAGCGAAAGCGGCTTGATTTTGTTGACGAGCCTTATTCAACTCTCCCTTGTCGACCGCATTTATCCAAGCCTTGTAAAAGGAAGAACTATGCTTGCGGTGGGATTTCGCACTACCCACTTAGGAAGGCTAGTCGAATACTCAATCCAACAGGGAATTCTTTCGGCCATAAAATTCACATCCTTGGGAGAATCACAATCTTGTGGAGGGATAAGTTGTTTCATCCCGTATTGTCTCATAACCTTGCAAGGAAATATATAAGTAGTACTAGAACGGCCCAAGAGGCGAATATAGGGACAATTAGAACTATTCCCAACCATACTACTTATGTTCCACCAAGGAATCACGAAGCGTATGTTAGGAACCCCATGACAGAAAAAAGCCGTCCATTCTTCCTCATTCTTATGTTCGTAGAGAATGCGACGACTAGGGAACGATCTCACTCCATTAGGCTCAAGATTTTGTGGTTGATCAACGATTCGCAAGCGCTCCATGAGCCAAATAAAAAAAACGAAATTTAGATTGCGAATATCATGACAGAAGGTGGCGCGCGCAATAGAAAAATTCGTGCGCGCCATCCACGCGCAACTAGGAAACTTGCGCTGGGCATACTAGCGCAACCGTCAGAGTTGCGCGCGCTAAACAAAAACGTACGTGCAAAAGGAGTGGACTTTCGGCGAAACCGTTCTCGTTTGGATCTCCTCTAGCTCGATTCAAGCAAAGCGCAGTTTCCGCCAAGGCCAGTGGAGCGGGTGAATGACATCCCTCTATTTGCTCAACTATGGATACCATTGAATAATATCAATATTCTTTGCTTGTCCTAAGTAAACAATTGACAACAAGACAAAAACATAAAGCACAAATTTTAAAACGTTGTTTAGTCAAATTGTTTCAAGGAGTTACAAAATGTTCGATGAATTGAATTAAATTCACGCCATGCTTCGTATCAATTTTGGCCATATCATTGTCATTCAAGCCAAAACATCGCTGGAAAGCAGGTTTGGAATCTAAAAAGTTAGGGGCATAAGTCACAGAGAGAGTATTTACAAGGAAGCCTAGTAGAGCTTTGAACTCTCCATGTAATGGGGTTATTTCTTCCCCTTTGAAGAGGAAAAGATGGTGGTTAGAGTCCCAATGGTTAACAGCGGCATGAAGAAAATCAAAATTAATGTTGAGTTGCATGTAACTTAGTAGGGCGTCTAGGTGGTATATTTTAAAAACAAGCTTATCCTCACTAGAAAGGAAGGTGACCCATTGTTTCAATCGTTGCTCAAAAGTTTTCACCATTGTAATCCTAAAAAAAAAGAGTAATAAAAATCCTTTTGAGTAATACTAATTGTTGGTGTCGAATGAATGTGAGATGATCAAAAGTCTAGACGTAACCTTGTTTAAATAGACTTAAACGGTCCAATTTTTGGCAAAATACGCTCAAAGGAAAGTTCACCTGCAGGTGCCGCGCGCAACTTAAGCAGTTGCGCTCTACATCCGCGCGCAACTGATTCACCTGCGTGCGACATCTGCGCCCAACCTACAAAGTTGCGCCTAGTATGTCGCAACGAATTTTTGGTTATTTTCGTGTTTCACTTAATGAATAATGGAAATTTTATTACGGTTTTATGATTAACTCACATGCTTGCCTTTTTTTATACTTCCTTCCTCCCCCCCCCTTTCCCTTCTCCTTTTATTTTCCTTTTATTCCCTTTATTTTATTTTTCTCCTTTATTTTATTTTTATTTTTATTATTCTCCTTTTTCCTTTTTTCTCTTCCTTTCCTTATTCTTTTTTTCCTTTCCTTTTTTTGTTCTTTTTTCGAGGGGGTAAGTCGGGAACCCATTCCCTCCCTCGGAAATTTTTGCGTTATTTTTACGCGAATATTTTTATGGAAAATGAAATTACGATAAAAGATAAATGGCGATATATACAAAATAGTATATATATATATATATATATATATATATATATATATATATATATATATATATATATATATATATACATTTTCTAGAAATAAAAATAAAATAAAAATGGAATCAGGGTGCTCGGCGACTCCCGGAAGGTTGCTGCACATCCTGCAAAATCCAAATCAAAGATTAATATACATTCATGTAATAACTTTTGATAAAAAAAAAAAAAAAAAAAAAAAGAAATGAAAGGTAGAAAATTTACCACGACCATCTGATGATCACGACATGACAAAGCCACGAGGGCCCTCCGGTAAGCAACTCGGAAAACTCAAAGGGTCCTCACTATGCCGTTCACGGTCTCCCGCGGAACCTGTTCCGAAAAAGGAAAGTTACAAAAACGTGTATGATAGATAAAAATTTATGTACATATTCGAAATAAACATACCAACTCAACCGTCTCTTGGACAAACGGTATGTCCTCATCCTTTGCTGTCGGAAAAGTCAGCGTCGGTGTACGAGATCTCTGCCACATGAGGCACCCAACCGCTCAGCTCGACCCTCTACAAAGAATAAAATCAAACAAAAGGTCAATATCCAAACGTTGAAAAAAATATAATAAAATTTAGAGAAAGAAAGACTAACCAGAACAAAAGCTGGAAAAGGAGTCGGCCTAGATGCAACAAAAGTCTGGTAAGAAGCCCTACGCAGCACCAGTTGCTCCGTAGGATAACCAAGGATTGCCTGAGGGTGCGCAAAAGGTCCGGATGCAACCAAGGAGTCAACCTAGATGCAACAAAAGGTCCGGATGCAGTATCCAGATTGGAGGGTGCGCAGGAACCAAAGGCTCCTCCGACGAAAACTTCCAGACTACGCGCTCGCCTAAAAACCACGCGTCTGTCCGGTGAAACAAGGAGAGTCCCTGATAGAGCGCCCGAAAACGGCAGCGAACAACGCCTACCCGGACAGCAGGGACCCCCACGACCAGGCCCAAGGGCGGAGGTCGACCTACAAAATATAACTTCATGATGACGACTAAAACAAAATAATATAGACATATGTTGTAAAACCATACTCACCGACGAACGAGTCGCCGAAAGAATCCTCTAGCGAAAATTGCCGGCTGCAGTAGCTCGTTTTTTATGTATTACGACCAAACAGTGGCCAATGGGGAAATGAGTCAGCCCTAGCGTCCTGGGGCTAAAAAAAGGCAGGTACAAGTACCCCCAGGCCTAAAAAGCAAACGAAAAACGTGATCAGCTTAAAGATTAGTGGAAAAAATGAAAAAAAAACATAAAAGAAATAAACATGTACCTCAAGAATACGACCATACCATGAAATGGAGATCAAAGGCACCTCAGTAGCTGCCGTGGAATCCATCACTCAGGTCGCTTTGCCCATAGCCATAAGCATATGAGCATACGACACCTCCGCCCACTTTAGGTATCCACCAACCCTAACTCACTAAGGCAAATGAGTAACCCGACGGCAAAACACTCTCCCCGATCACTCAGAATAATGACGGAAGGAACTTGAGCAATTTAGATCCGAGTCAGCTGCTCAGGAGTATACTGCCGATCAACCTCATCAGCCGAAAACTCATCGGCAAGAACCGAGCACGGACAAGACAGCGCATACACGTGGAGGGCCGCCGCAAGACACTACAAGAAAACAGCTGGATTCCGACGGAATTTTTCTGTCGGAAACATAGGAAATTCCGTCGGAAACATAGGAAATTCCGTCGGAATCAAGCCTTCCAACGGAATTCCGTCTGTCGCAGCACCCTTTGTCGGAAATTCGACCTTTTTCGGCGGAAATTCCATCAGAAGAGGTGATTCCGACGAAATTTACGACGGATCTAATTCTGTCGGCGCTGTTTTTGACTTTAATTGAAATTCCGTCGCAATTTTCCGACGAAAATTTCCGTCGGAGATGGATTGGTTTCCGACGGAAATTTCCGTCGGAAAAGTCAATAAAAAAAATATAAAAAAACCAGCCCCCCACCCCACCCTGCCCAGACCACCCCCACCCATTCCTAAACCCAGCGCCACCCCCCTTCCCACCCACACCACCACCAGCCTACCCCACATCCTGCCCCCCTACCCCCTGACTTTCCCCTACCCACCCACACCACCACCAGCCCACCCCCTGCTTCCCTGACTACCCCCCTACCCACCCACGCCACCACCAGCCCACCCCACCCCCTGCCCCCTACCCCCCTGAACTACCCCCCTACCCACCCACACCAACACTTCCACCCTACACCCCTACCCCTTAACCGGACCACCAGCCCACACCCACCCACCTTAACCCACCAATCCCCCTAACCCGTACCACCACCCCACAACCACCACCCAAACCCGAAATCTTCCAAAAATACCCGAAACTACCCAAAAAAACCCGAAACCACCAAAAACACCCACCTCCTTCAAAAATCGCCAACCCACACATCACACACGCACACACAACAATGTTACACCCAAAAATCTAAAAAAAAAAAAACAAAGAAAAAAAAAACGAAAATCGACAAAAAAAATAATAAAACATACCTTATTAATTGAAATGGCTCGAATTTCACCACGAAAACGGTTTAACAAGGCCAAATTCGGCCATGAAAAGTTTAGATCTAGGCTTTTAATGGTTGAATTTGGCCTAAAATTCCTTAAAAATAAACAAAACAAATTCCGTGGTGGCTAGTAGAGGCGGTTATGCAGCGGCAATGGTGGTGGTCCGGTTGCGCAAGGAGACGAGAGGAGAAATGAGAGGGAGAAGACACGAGAAATGAGAAGGAGAAGGGGGGAGAAGGAAGGGGAAGGAGAAGAGAGAGAAAGAGAGGGCGGAAGAGAGAGAAGGGGGAGAGAAGAGGAGGAATTCAGAAGAAGAGGAAAGAGAAGAGAATAGAAGAGGAGAGGAGAGAGAAGGAGAAAAGGGAAGTGGCAGAAATGCAATGGGGGTTAGGGCTGTTATAGGGTTTAGTTGCTAAAAGATTTTGTTTTTTTTTTAAATAAGATTCCGACGGAATATTCCGTCGGAAACTTAATGTACCGACGGAATATTCCGTTGGAAATTTCCGACAGATTTTAATTCTGTCGGAAATTCTACGTTTCGACGAAATATTCCGTCGGAACCTTCCGACGGAATTTATTTCCGTCGGAATATAAATTTTCCGACGAAATATTCCGTCGAAAAGCCCATAATTTCAGACAGATTTTTATTCCGTAGGAAATCCGTCGGAAATTTCCGACGGAATATACAAGATTTTCGACGGAATTTTGGGTCCGTCAGAAAACGTCCGTCGGAATCTGGCCTTTTTCTTGTAGTGAGACGATCCCCCACGAGGTCACATAGTCGCTCGTCTGACCCCTTCACGTTCCCCAAAACCACGAGCTCGTCTGACCCGTGATCATGGAGAAGTCGTAAGGGGTAACCGTCATCTCTCCCCACGCGAAGTGAAAAGTGTTGGTGGAATCCCACCAAAACTCCAAGAACCCGCGAAGGAAAGCCAGTGACGAAGGCTAAATCTGTAATACCCCGTATTTTACAGTTGGTATTTTTCTAATTAATTATTTTCTACAAAATATATTATTTACATAATCATTTTTAATCCTTAAGATCCAGCAAAATATTTCCTAAAACTAAGAAATGAGGTCCGAAAATATGAGCATGAATAGGCTCAATATTTTTTGCCACCTTATGCTAATTTTGGATTAATTATTTTGGTAGTTTTGTATTTTAATTATCTTCTTTAAATTTCCTTAATTCATATTTCCCATCTCATTAAGATTTTCTCATACAATTTTATTGCCTTAAATCCTTCTTGAATATTCTCCAAGCAAGCTCACTTGCCATCTTCCATTTCATGATCAAGCTAATTACCTTAATTCTTTATTTCTTAATCACCATAAACTAAACCTTCCTTTATTCTTAAACTCTCTTTTCCAAGTAATTCCTTAAACTACATTTACCATAATTCTGCCTAAAAAATTGTACCTTAATTATTTCATCATGAGCCTATAAATACCCCCTCATATCTCTCATATTCTTCACACCAAAACTCGATTCTCTTCTTCTCTCTAACTCATATTTTCCCTCATTCTTTTCCTCTTTTCTAAAAGAAAATCAGGTCGTATATCTTTGGATCCAATTTTTGAGCACTACTGATAAGTTTTGGAGTTTTTCTATCACAGAAAATTGTTCCTCACGAAAAATCCTTGAGGTTAGGCTCAAGAATCACCCAATTCGGAGTTATATTGAAGGAGTTATAGCCTCTACACTGCCTTTTCTTTTCAACGCAAATTCAATTCTCTTTAATCCTATTCATTTATTTTCTTCATGGTTAGTTTTCTAAAATATATATACCTATTTCAAATCTATAATTTTATATTAAATTATTATTTTTAAAAAAAAAGTGTTTTATAGTCCATGCACATTAGATTTGAGTTTATGCCTAAGGATGGGGTAATAACCTTATGGTTATGTTAATTGCAAGGTGTATTCGTGATTGAACTTTGAAAGTGCGAATTGTTGATTGAGATTGGAATTAAAGTACGTTTAGGTGCCTAGATACCTTCAAAATTGTTGAATTAATAAGCATGTTTGTGTGATTTTAATTAAATTGTTTTGAATTATGATTTATAAATTAACCTTTAGAATTCATGTTTTAATAAATATATTTGAGAATGGATTTCTATCTTGTTTTGAATGGTTTGAAATTATTTATTATGTTTAAAGGAATTTGGTTTTTAAAAGCATGATAGATTGATTTAAAGAGTTTTTAAAAAAGGTTTTGATTTTAAAAGCTTGTTGAAATAAATACAAATGGAGTTTTGAGTTATTCAATTATAAAGTTTGATTTTATTCAAAAGAAGAATTTCATGAGAATTATTGAATTATTTATTAAAAGTTTTACAAGCATATATGATTACTATATTAATCCCACTATGCGGATTCATTGAAAAATATGGACTTTGTATGACCTAGTCTTTCCTCAAGAATAGCCTTTAATTATAAAGATACTAGCTTGGGGGTGTGCACACTTAGGAGAGGAATTGGGTTTTTAAAAAGGAATTAGTTTTTATCACTTGAATTATTATTCAAATTATTAATGAGTTTTTTGAATTGTTTGAGAATTTTAAGAATTGGTTTTGAATTATGAGGTTTGAGTTATTGAATTAATTATTGGAATTTCATGATTAGTTTCAAAAGCATGTTTACAAATTAATTGAATTTACTTACCTTGCACTTATCGTACTAAGCATATTTTGCTAATCCATATTTCCAATTTGTTTACCTTAATGGTAAGCAGTGTTGACTATTTTCAAGTGGAGTCAATAAATGAGCATTTGGGAGTCCCGGGATATTCTTCACCTAGTTAAGAATGTTGGTCTTTTTTTCTATTTTTGAGTACTCATGACAATGGTCATTACTATTTTATAAGTATTAATAAAAGAAGAGTTGAGTTTTCCGCTACAAGTTTGTTATTAAGTTAAGTATTTTGAGTAGCCTTGTGTAATCACGTGGTAGTAATACGTCTAAGTTTATCTCTACGGTATAATTATACGTATTATATTAGTATTTTCGCAAAGGGAGATTTGGGGTGTTACAGACTCGATAAATCCCGAAGAGCAGCAAGTTGGGGACCAACCCCCGAAAGCTCTATCACCTCCTTCACTGCCATAGGTAAAGTCTCAAACCGACCCCTCAAGTCACCCGAACCATATAGCTGCATGCTAGGCTCACTCTGAAAAGAAATTCGATTATGACGGGTTAGAAAAGAAATAGAAAAAAAAAAGAAAGAAACCGAACGCAAAGAAACTCACTATGTCGCGCCAACCCCGAATCGAAACGTGGTGATCCGGATCCCATTTAAGGAACTGCGGATCCCAGTTGGGAAGAGCCTCCCAAACCAACTCCTCGTGACGACGTCGTTTAGCAATGACGCGCCGCTCCCGGCCTTCCTCATGAGCGCGTGTCACCCTCTTTTGAGGGCGAACCGCCTCGTTAGGAACTAGTCCTTCTAAGACCTCTTTAGCGTCAACAAACGGGGGAGAGTCCATGCTACAATTGATGGAATTTTAAAAAAATTACACAATTGAATATGTTTTCTAAGTCCTAAAAGAAACATAAGGATGAATCCTAGACCCATTTCGGCAGCATAACGGCTGCGAAAAGGGAAAAACACTAAGTCGAATGCCACCCAATACTTGGGGGTTACAACACTTGCAATTGAACTCAGTGAATAGGGGCTCAAACGCCCATAAAGCTAACCTATACAAGTTCAACTAAACATTCTATAGATTATTTCTAAAAATCTTGGAAATTAATAGTTCGTAGATGAATAATAATCACCTAAATATAGTTATCATCTACCAAACAATTATTTTAAAGGTTGAAAATGGCAAAAAAAAAAATTAAAAAAAAAATAACATGCATTTCGCGCCATTTCTCGAAATCAAAATTTTCAAAACATGATTAAGCTTAATAGTAGGCATAACACTATAATTCATCTGATAAACAACAAGTATAACCAAATGAGCAAGCAAAAACAGCAAATTCAAACCAAGAATCGAAGAAAAAGTGCGAAAAACGAACTTGAAGAAGAACATGCTCATACAAGGTTCAATACTTAGCCATTTTTCATGAAATTTATTGCAAAACCCTCCTTAAACATAGAATAACAACATGGACAAACAATTTCAAGAATTATGGGCCGAATCGAAAACCCCCAAATTCAAAATTTAGGGTTCTTCGGTTCGATTATTCCCCAATTTCGGTCAAAAAATGAGCAAAAACAACAAAATACTTACATTGGATTTGGAAAATGTAAATGGGGTACAAGATCTGCTTCCTATAGCTTCAAAAAACAACAAAACCGAGCATTCTAGAGAGAAAAAGGAGCGAAAATGGCGAAGGAAGAAGAAGAGAGAGCGAACTGAATAATTGCGCTCTCCGATTCTTCTTTTACTGATTTAAGTGTCGCACGTAACTCTGTAAGCTGCGCATGACACCCCAGCGCAACTCATAAACTTGCGCGCACCTGGCCAATGCAACTTACTGAGTTACACGCGGATACTGGTCACTTACAGGACCGGTTTCCGGATTTTAATCTGTTTTAAATTTTTTCTAACGGTTTTGTGCGTTGTTAGACGAAATAACGTGATAATTATCAAGATCATTTTGAATTGTTTGCGTTTCTTAGTTTATTTTCTTATTTGATAGTTTTTCTTGCATCATCCTACATGCACACCGTGCATTGTGCCAGATAAGTCGTGTTTTGTGCATATTTGTTAGCTTATTTTTGGTTGGTTTTATTAGCTTAGTCGAGTGTTTTAGTCCATTTTGGTGTAATTTGGTTTAGTTTCGATGATTCGATGCTTTTATGGGTAGTTTTGTAGTTTTTGATGTATTTCAGGATTAACGGAGCTAATTGAGTGAAAATGAAGCAAAATGTTGATGAAATACTTGACAAATATGACACCTGTTCACTATTATTCTCATAACGTTTGATATAAAAATGATAATAGAGTGATTCAAATTGCATTGGAAAGTAGACTTGAATACCTTTCCAACAATATATTACACGCCTCAAATGGAGCTTCGGATATGAAGTTATGACTGATTTAAGATGAGTGATACGCGCAGCAGGGGAAGCACGTCCGTGCCTCCAAGTCAGTATACTCATCAAATTGGTTCGATACTGGCATGTCCGTGCCTAACAGGGGCACGTCCGTGCCCAAGACTGCAGAATTACACTCGTCAAGAGGCACTTCCGTGCCCAGAACAGGCACGTCCGTGCCTGGAAGTCAGAAGCCGAAGAAGTTTTCACTCGCTCAGAGGCACGTCCGTGCCTCCTGGGAAGATTGTGCGCCAAGTATTTTAATCATTTTCTTGTTTTTCTAGGAGTATAAATACACTAAGTAAAGTTTTATTTGGGGATTAAGTTTTTATTGTTCATTAGTTTTACGTTGTTAAGAAATTATTCTCTCCATTTATTTTCTTTGCTATTATAATTCAAGATTCAAGATTTACACTTTCCGCCTTCAATTTAATTCAAGATTTGGTATTTTCTTTTCATCTCTTATTTCTTAATTATGTTTTCTTTAATTATTTTTGTTATTGTTTATTCCATTATGAGTGAGTAGATTTCCTATTCCAAGATCTAGGGTAGCCCAATTATGATTGATGCATGAATTAAATCTTTAAATTCTCTAATGACTTTTGCAATTGCTATGCTAAATTGATTGTGATTATGCCAATACTAGGTTAGACGTAATTTTAGTATTGTGATTATTTCATTGTTTCTATCACAGCGAGAGTTGGGTTTAAACGGATTTGAGTAGATTAATTTAGGGTTTGATTTTCAACATGAGAATAGTTCGGTTGATAATTGGGAAGTTAGAGTAATGTGTTTAATGTCTCTAATGTGCATGATAACATGAGAATAGGCTTGATTGTATGTTAGGGAAGCCATTGATATTCGAGAGAGGTCCTTGGTATTGATTAGGGTTTACTTTTCTCCGTTCAATTGGAATCGTATGTTAGGGGTAGAAATATAATTGCATCAAGCGTAATTGTGGTGATACTAGATCTTGGATGTTTTTAATTATTTGATTATCATATTCCTTAGTTTATTTTCGATTTTCCATACATTAGTTCTTTAGTTATTCGATCATTGTTGATTATTGCCTAGTAAGAATTTGAGTCTAATTAATTAGTTGAACCTTAGTCTCTTGGGATTCGACCCTTACTTGCCTGTCTACATAGTAGTGGTTAGTTAGGTTATTTTTTCTAGGTGTGCGACCGCCTATCAGTGCCTGCTCCAAGCATACGTTTTGGATGCTTTTTCGGAAAAGCGTCTTCAAAATATCCCAAATTGGTGCTTTACGTAAAAGCTCTCATAGATAATTTGGCATTTTTCTGTACTCCCCTTAAAGAAATGTCACGTCTTTTGTATTTTTGGCGTTACTTAACAAAAATACCGCGTATATACGGCGTAAAATTGTATTGCGTATGTGCTGCGTAAAATTGCACTAGCAACGTGATCTGCCTCACGTATAAAATAGTAGAACCCCTGTTTGTATTATAGGCGTAAGCTTAACCAGTCAACAGGCGCGCTGAACCATCGGGGCCAGACGACCCCCGTTGGAAGCAAATACGGTTAGCTAAAGAGTTGTTTAGCTTTACCGAACAGTTAGGGTGTCGAGAATAGTTTTGACATTCTCAACACTACTGAAAGATTCCTTATCTATAAGGAACTTTGCAGAATGAGTCTCGGACTTATTTCCTCGACTAATTTGATCATCGTCTATTCTAGACTCGATCAAAGTGGGGGCTAACTGTAGACACCTACTTTTGGTCCCTTGTCCCGACCGGAAGTGCTATGACGATAAATAATTCCATCTTTATGCTGGATTGGAGTAAGGAATGCTTATGGACTACTGATTCAGGCCTAAACACATAAAACTAACTAGCTTAACCCAAACGAAACAAACCAAAGCTCATTAATACTAAGCCCAAGCTGAAATTAGGCCTAATTCTAAGATTAAACCTAATTTTGTACGGATTTAGAAGCGCCTAGGTTAAAATCTAGGGTTTCCGCAGGAAAATTCGCGCGCAACTCAATGAGTCGCGTTGGCCTGGCGCGCGCAACTCACAAGGTTGCACGCGGCACCAAGCGCAACCCCCAGAGATGCGCTTGTGGAAGATTTAGAATTTCAAAATAATACTGAATCGAATCTTACCATAAAGCTACGTGCAAGACCATAGGTTCCGCTACCTCTAGCAACACAACCCAATCACTTGCGTGCAGCAGCCGCGCACAACCTTTTGAGTTGCGCTCGCCATCTATTGTGGCAGAATGTTCGAAACCCTAAACTAACCCATTCCCTATAAATAGGGGCTCAATACGAGCTTTGAAAAGACAGAAAAATTAGCCTAAAAGTCAGCAGTAACATCTTTGTAAACTTATGTAATAATCAGCCCTCTTGTCCTAAAACACTCACCCTTTTAATTATTTTGTTCTTACGGGGGAGGTTCCCGAACAAGAAAGAGTCCATAAATGTTCTAAACGAATATCTAGCAAAGAAAAGTGGTAAATTTCCGAGCACTTAGATAAATCACATTAGTTTTCTTGTCCTAAATAACTTTATTTAATTAATTAGTGTTGTTTGATCGCTTTAAATAAACTATAATTAATTAATTTCATATAGTATTCTTGCATTAATTAAAGACTAGAATTGAATAATATAATTGATTGTCTTATCACCTAAGCCAAGGTGAATCTTGTTTATTTATTGTTCTCTTCACGAATTTGGAATAAATAAGAATAACGACAATCGTTGCAATGTAATCCTTATGTGATTGACGCTTGTAAATAAAATCAACTAACTTAGTTTTAGGTATCACGTTGCATATATTGTTTGGTGATGACATTGTGAAAAAAGAAGAGCTAGTAGAGGCCGCACTTGGGCTATAATAACGATTCCCCCCTAAAGGGAACGTTATTTTAGTACCCTTGCTCTCGAACTTATTTCTGGTTGGGTATGGATAAACTTATAATTCGTGCTAAATATCCTTTTAACTCTACTAGGGAGAAAGACATGAACAAGGTTTATGAGTTTTCCTAAAACTCATTGGCGACTCCTTATTAGTTTCTTACAAAAAAGCGTAATGATAGAATTAATTTTAATTCAAGGTCCCCCAAACAGTGAGGAATTCAAATCCTAACACACCTTAAAAAGTGTAAAGCCCTAGGCTTTAAAGGGCCATGGGCATAGAGGAAAAGGATCCCCAACGACGGCCACACCCTCCTCACACTCTCCCTTAGCTTTCTTTCCCATCTCTCTTTCTCCTCTCTTTTTATTTCACCTCTTCCCTATCTCAACTCTCACTTTCTCTTTCTCTCTCTTCTCTTGCTCTAACTTTCTCTCTCCTCTCTTGGCTCTATGCTTAATATTTTTCTCTCGGCGTTTCCTCTCTTCTCTTTTAAGCATGAATTCAAGTATGTAAACCCATATATTCTACCAAGTTGGTTTACTTGATCTAATTCGACTATAAAAATTCTAGATCTGGAATTCTCATGGTCAAATTTGACCATATAAACCCGTAGAAGATGAATGATATATGTATGTTAATTTTTGTGTAATTTTTGTTGTTATTGTTGTGGTTTATGTTAATTTTTCGTTTTTTTATGTGGTTGTATTTTTTATATATATAAATTCGTTATTTTTTCGATTGTAATTCCTTTTTTTTGTTATTTTTCGTTTAATTTCTGGTTATCTTGGTTTTTTTTTTGTGATTATTCTCGTTTATTTGAAGTTCATTATAGTTTTTAGGGGTTAAATTTGTTTATTTCAAGTTAATTATTGTTTTTTGGGTTTGATTTCAGATCTAGTGTTTTTTTGAGTAATTTTGTGTGATTTTGGGTAAATTTGGTGTTTTTAGGTTGGTTTAGGGTGGTGGCGGGTGGGCGGTGGTGGTTGGTGTGGTCGGGGATTGTTCATGTTATATGATGGTCGACGCATGGGTAAAGGGTCATAAATAAAAAGTGTTGCCCAAACTCAATGTCAAGCTAGGTGGTAGGGGGTAATGGACTGCATAATTTACAAAAAGTGTTGCACAAATGAACATACATTGGCGACGAATGTCAATGAAATGTGGCACAAATATATTAATATGGGCGACGAAATTTAAAAAGTGACGCCTGGATAAGGGCCACGTTAAAGTTAAGTGGCGCATAAAGCTACCACTTTGTACGACGAAAATTGTAAAAGTGACGCCCAAACTTTGGGCGACGGCGATAGGCGACACTTCTTGCGTCGAATTTTTTTGTCGCTCTGACTTTGGGCGACACAAATTGTGTCATGGGCGACGATTTGTTTTGACGCCCAAAGTTATTTTTCTTGTAGTACACTAATCACCATTTTGCGGTTAATGTGCTTAATGACAATAATTCACCTGTGTGGTGTGCTATAGGAATTTATGGCTGGCCTGAATAGTCAAATAAACATCAAACTTGGTCTCTTATGTCGTCGTTAAAAGCATCTTGCAATGTTCCTTGCATTACATTTGGTGACTTTAATGAGGTTATTAATTTGTCAGAAAAGGAGGGTGGTGCTCCTAGGAGTGAGCGGCTCATGGATGCATTTATAGAGGCGATTGATAGATGTTCACTACGGGACCTTGGTTTCAAAGGAAGTACTTTTACATGGGAAAGGGGCACATCGATGACTACTTATGTGAGAGAACGCCTCGATAGATTCCCTGCAGATGATGGGTGGTGTGCTTTGTTTCCGAACTATGAGGTTCGAAATTTCCCCATTTATTAATCCGATCATGCATCTATTATATTGTATCTCAAGAATAGTAGTGATCAAAATGATGGGGGTCCCTCCTTTCGATTTGAGCCACTCTGGCTATCTAAAGAAGAGGTGTTCAATGTGGTTAGTGAGGGGTAGAGCGGAGCTGCTAACATGGGCATGGCACAAAAAATCACTATGTGCGGCGAGAGGTTGGCGTCTTGGGAGCTACAAGGAGGAGCTATGGATTAAGAAAAAAAATTAAAAATTAAAAAAAAAAAAAGAAAGAGAAGTTGCTGAGGGAGCTACAAGGAGGAGCTATGGATGGGGTCACGTAGGAGACTTGTAGGAGAGTGTCGGGGAGCTCGGTGAATTGTATAGGCTTGAAGAGTCATATTGGTTTGTGAGAGCTAGAGCTAACGAGTTGCGGGATGGTGACAAAAACACTAAGTATTTTCATCATAAAGCGAACCAACAGAAAGATCAAAACCGAATTAATGGGCTCATAGATGAGAATGGAGTATGGTAGAATCAGAGAGTGGATATTGAACGCCTCATTACTGCTTATTTCTCTAACGTATTTGCTACTAGCAGCCCCACTAGTTTCCAAGATGCACTCGAAGGAATTGAAAAAGTTGTGTCGGATGAGGTGAATTGTATTCTGGATCGTGAACCGAAGGCGGAGGACATTAAGCTGGCTCTCTTCCAAATGCACCATAATAAGGCTCCTGGACCTGAAGATATGCATGCTCTATTTTTTACAAAAAATTTAGCATATTATTGGGTGTAATATTATTGCTTTTGTGAAGAGATGGTGGAGGGGAGAGGAGGATTTATCGAATTTCAATTATACTTGTGTGGTTCTTATTCCCAAATGTAAAGACCTAAAATTGATGTCTGAATTTTGGCCTCATAGTTTTTGTAATGTATTGTATAAAATCATTCGAAGACTATGGAAAATAAGCTAAAGGGGTTTTTAGGGGATGTGGTATCTCAAAATCAGAGTACGTTCGTACAACAAAGACTGATTACAGACAATGCTATTGTTGCTTTCGAGATTTTTCATGCCATGAAAAGGGGAGGTGAAGGGAATGAGGGATCTGTAGCTCTGAAGCTAGATATGAGTAAAGCATATGATCGAGTTGAATGGGTCTTCTTGGAAAAAGTTAAGGAAAAATGGGTTTCTCTCCCAACTGGAATAGGCGAATTATGAAATTCTTGCGGAGTGTCAAATTTTCCTTTAAAATAAATGGGCAAATTTCTGGTTCTGTTATTCCTTCAAAGGGATTGAGACAGGGGGATCCTATTTCTCTATATCTTTTCCTTATTTGTGTTGATTCTTTCTCTACCCTTCTTGTTAACACAACTGCAGATTATCGTATTCATGGTGCCAGGATTTGTAGGGGTGCCCCTCGGGTATCCCATTTATTTTTTTGCCGATGACAGTCTACTTTTTGCTAGAGCTAATGTGCAAGAATGCTCTGTCATAGCTGACATTATCAGCAAGTATGAGAGGGCTTCGAGTCAGAGTGTCAATCTTAGCAAGAACTTACTTTTAGTAAAAAAAAAGTGAGTACTAGTCGCAGGGAAGAAATTATTAATATTCTAGGGGTTTGTGAAGTGGAAAGACATGAAAAATACCTGGGTCTACCGACCGTAATCGTTAGATAAAAAAAAGCAATTTTTACAATTTTGAAGGAGAGAATTTGGAAAAAACTGCAGGATTGGAAGGAAAAACCGTTATCGAGAGCAGGTAAGGAGGTACTTATAAAAGCGGTCTCACAAGCAATTCCGACGAATATGAGGAGCATTTTTAAGATCCTAGATGGTCTCATTGATGTAATTCATGTTCTTTTGGCTCGATTTTGGTGGGGTTCATCGGATACAACTAAAAAGTTACATTGGTAATGATGGGAGCTTTTGTGTCAACCGAAGAGTAGAGGGGGTATAGGGTTTAAGGACCTTCGTTGTTTTAACCGGGCGCTTCTTGCTAAGCAATGTTAGAGACTCCACCACAATCCGGGTACGCTATTGCACTCTATTTTAAAGGCGAAATATTTTAAGAATTGTGATGTGTTGTCTGCGGAGTGTGGTTTTGACCCGAGCTATGCTTGGAGGAGTATGTGGGGCGCAAACTCTCTTCTCCTTGAAGGATTAAAATGGCGGGTGGGTAATGGGTCGGAGGTAAATGTATGGTGTGATGCTTCCTTTCCTGGGAACTCCTCCTCTCTAGTCCCTACGCCCTTGACAAACAGTGACATGAACCTGAGAGTATTAGATTTAATTGACCATGATAGACACGAGTGGGAATGGTGCAAAGCAATTTTAATCATGTGGAGCAGGCCCTAGTGTCCCGCTATCTTACAGGGCCTAGAAAGACTCTATGTTCTAGTGGCCCTCAAAGGATGGTGCGTACAATGTTAGGTCTGGTTATTGGTAGTGCAAAAATGGACCGAATTGTGTTACCCCTGCTGATGCCGAGACTTCCTGGAAGATTGTATGTGAAAGGAATGGTGTCCTTCCAACAAGTGTATTATTCCGATAGAGGGTTCAGAATTATAACAGAGGTAATTCTTCAGTAAGGTCAAGTGATCGGAATGCCTAGGTGGAGGCCGCTTCCGATCAGTAATATCGAGAGACAATTGATATTATAGCTTAATCTTAACTGAACCCTTCGGGTCGAACCCAATCGAATCTCCGATCCGAGACGTCGAATAAATCCGAAAGGATTTAATGAGTCGACAGAGTTTTACGAATACAGACGTCGGAAGTTGAGCCTAGGGCGTCGAGATCGAGCGTCGCAAAATCACAATCGACAAGCATGAGCGTAGCCATAGCTAGGCTAGGCTAGCTCATCATAGTCACTAGGCGCGCCATGGCAGCCTTAGCATGATGGCTAGGCACCATGGCTGGTTGTTGCTAGCACCAGGCGCGCCAGCACAGCCCTAGCATCATGCCTAGGCGCTATCGCAGCCCTAGCATGATGCTAGGCACCATCGCAAGCCAGCAGCCCAATCGCAGGGCCTATACGCATCACTAGGCGCACCATGCGTGGCCTAGGATGGCTGGGCGCCATCGCAACCCAGGCAGCATCACTAGGCGCACCATGCGTGCCCTAGGATGGCCTAATGCCATAGCAGCCCTAGCATAGTGCTGGGCGCATGGCAGGACCACACGCACCAAGCACAGCTAGTGCTAGGCACTGGCGCATGCGTGGTGAGTGGTGCCTGGGCGAGGCATGTGCGTGCATAGTGCGCAGTGCCGAGGCTGATGCGTGAGGGAGTGCGAGAGTATGTGCGAAGGGCTGGGAAGCTAGCAAGCAATGTCAAGCCAAGCATGCGTGGCTCGCTAGCAGAACGCATGCTAGGCATTGTGTGCGAGAGAGATGCGTGGTGCGCATGGTGTAGGAGTGCGGTGCGTGGCAAGAGGCCAGCATGCGTGGCTCGCTAGCAGCACGCATGCTGGGCCATGCGAGTAGCAAGGATGCGAGGGATGCTGGAAGCAGCGCCAGCACGCACCAGCGCCAGCGCCAGCACGCACCAGCCAGCACCAGCGCTAGCACGCACCAGCGAGCATCAGCGATGCTGCTGGGCTTGTGCTAGCATGCTAGGCTAGCTGGCACAGCCAGCTGGCACGCTAGCTGGCAGCTGGGCAGCATGCTAGGGTGAGGCGGTTTGTGAGGAGAGTGGGGACCAAGGCTTTGGGAAAGCCTTGGGGAGCAAGGCATTGGTCCCCCCCCCCCACCTCTCCATGGTCCTCACCTAACACTCTCTCCCTCCTTGACACTTGTCGAATTGTGATTGCATTTGTTTATTGATTTATTTTAGAAATAAATTAATTAGCAAAATTCATTCTCCCACATTGGTGGAGGATGAAATATCAAGGGATCATTTCCCTATAAATACCAAGCTTGGTATTGGGATTTGAAATAACCTTGAGTGGAATTAAAAAGGCAACTCTAGAATAGAGTAAACCTTTGATTTGTAAAACTCATAGTTATTTTCTCCGGGTCTTGACTAACCTTCAAGACTTGGGACGCTCGGGTCGGGTCGAGGGTACGATCCGTCGGAGATCTCGTCTTTTCGAGATTTTGAAGTAAGAGCTCCTTGGAGCGAAGCACGCGTCAAAGGTAAAATCCTTATCCTTAATCTTGTTTGATTAAGTTTATCATGCTTGTTTAATTACTTTAATTAAGGGGCGGGTCTTGGTGGGTTTCCTTCCGCGTAGTGTCGGGTCACTACAAAACCCTACAGCGGTATCGGAGCCACGCTCCTTTTAATTTTTGCAATTATTGTTTAATTAAGGTGTTTTAAAGAATTTATTTTTCTGGTTCATGTTCATCTAATTAGATTAGATGCTCGTTTTAATTAAATTTTTTAAAAACTCGATTTTATTATCGATTTGGCTGTCGAACCCAGATTTTGGCTCAAAAATAGTGATTTTTGGGTGGAATCGACATTCTGGAACTGTTTCAACCCTTTCAGAATTGTCCAGAAGCCAAATTCGAACCAGAAACCCATTTTTCTGGGGTTTTTCGTTTTTCAACGAAAGTTTTAATTCTTTTTAAGCCTTGATTAATGCAAGCATTACAAGGTTAGATTAAATGCACATTTGCATCACTAATCTACTGGTTTTAAAATATCCTTGAGCATAATAATGGAGTGTTTATTAGTGCTTAAGTTGATATACCAAGTAATCACATAAACTTGTTTTTCACAATTTTGCAAATAAATTGCAATAAGGTGTGAAAACTTGTTGTGATTTTGTATTTTGAGTTCCCAAGTAATGTTAAAGTTCTAATCTTTAAGTGTTTAAATGATTGGAACCCTAACCCTAAATTCCATGTTGAACAAAGTTTGGATTTTTTCATATTTTGGTTGATTAAAATCCATTATGTTCAATTACTTGTGAGTAAAATTTGATTAATCTTCATATTGGAAGATGTAATCTTGGTATTTTACACAAGTATGCAAGTTGGAAAATTTTATCATTGGATGATTAATTTATTTTTCCAACTCCCTTTTGTCAAATCCATGATTAATTTGCATATTGGCAAGATTAATTTTGGACATAGCTCATTTTATTTTAAGCATAATGTTTGACCTAATTTTGTTCAAAATTGTAATTTTGGATAAATTTAGGCTTGTGCACCAATTAAAATAAAATTTGTTTAAGTTAGACTTAATGGTTGTTTTATTTTATTTTCCCTAAAATTAATTCTAAAATATAATTTGGAATTAATTCATGTCACACGTAAATCGGGATTAAAATCCCGAGTCATAGCACGCAAATCAAGGCCACACACCCAAGTGCCACCAAGGCTAGTCGGGCTGCCTAGCAGCCCACATGTGGCTGCCTATGGTGCGCACAAGGGCGAGGCTTGATGCTGCTATGCGCTGTGTGTGTGTGGCTGGGATGCATGGTAGGGGTGCGTGGGGTGGCTGGGCTGGCTTGCGAAGCAAGCTGCTGGGCAGCAGGGCAGCACGCATCAGCCAGTGCACCACGAGCGTCATGCTGCGCTTGCCTAGCAGGCCAGATGCTCGCAGGCACCAGCGTGCTAGCAAGCATGCGAAGCATGCTGCCTGGCAGCTGGGGCTTGAAGCGCTGCTTGCTAGGCACAGCAGGCCTCAACCACGCACCATGGCGCCATGCCATGGGCTGCCTAGCAGCCATGGTGCGCACCCACCAAGGGCTTTGTTGGGTGATTTTGCTTAACATTGAGCTATGATTTTGCGTTTTTTCATGTTAATAATTTTAATTATTTAATTTAACGAGGCTAAAACCTCGATTTTGATTTTGCAAAATTTTGACAAATTACGGGTTATGCCGACTTAATTAATTGGATTAATTAAGTACGGATGCGGAATTCAGTGGGAGCTTAATTAAATGCGTTAGCATTTTGCGTTTAGAAATAATGGATTAAACCACTTTGACTAGTTTTAATTAGGCGCGTTAATTGGATTAACGACCTAAGTTAGTTACTAGTTTTGCGTGTTTAATTATGTATTTCGTAAAATTGCATGGGCTGTTCACAAATAGTGAACGGGTGAATGAAAAATTGCTTTCAAAACAGGTTGTTTGAAAATGGCAACTAGTGGGGCCTGACTAGGATAGAAAATACGGACTGCGTTCCGTTATGTATTTTTGTAAATCTAAATACGGTCTGCGAACCGTTAAGTATTTTTGTACTATTTAGATTAATCTTAGTCGTTCTAGCTAGCTTCTTTTATTTCATTTTGGCCAAGAAGTTTCAAGACGGCGTTTCGACGAAGACGAGCCAAGATGAAGACCCATGGAAATTGAAGATTTCAAGGGGTCATGCTAGTTGCCAAATGCATCTATTTTATGCCTTATATATTGTTATATATATATGATTGCTAGATGCATGTCTAGGATTTCTATGATGTTGCGATGATTAGTTAAGTTCACTTAAATCAACCAACATAGAAACCCTAGGTCCCTTAATAATATTGAGCTAAAATTTGCCATTCCAAGAACAACACTTACCGAACTAATGCGCGTACGTGATGGATTACGCCAAAGCGAGGCATCACTACTTCCCTAGGAATGTAAGGTATACTAGGTATACAAGTTGTCTTGGTTAAGCTCAACGATATCAGTAAGGAGTCCTTAGATGTCGTGGCAAAAGAGATAAAATGTCAAGTATGCATTAGATGCGACATTTTATCAAACCGAGGGTAGCTTGGAGCTATTAGCAATTGGATTGCTTACCTTAAGATATTTAATGGTTAAGACAAGCCAAAGCATGCTTATCCATTTCTTGATCTTTGGGATCTCGGAATCATTTTATTCTCGCCCATAAGGGACAATCTTAGAATGCGTGGATAAAATGTTCAATAAGTGTGAATAAGTGCATGAACGCTTTAAATTTCAACTTATTGATGTATGAATGGTTTTTCATTTCAAATTCTTTCAATTTTAGAAATTATGTCTGCAAGTAACTCGAACAACAACCAAATGTGCCCGGAACTCCCCGATAAGTTAGCTATCAAGCTTAACTTAACAAACCTTGATGAATGGGAAGAAGAACTCAAGAAAACTCTCTGGAGTTGTTCCAAGGAGTATGTTCTGGATACTTCCCTCCCAACTCTCTGTTCCAAGACCCTCTTAAGTGACGAAACTTATTGTGCATGGTCGAAAGACTGCAAATTAGTGTCACAACTCATGGCTAACTCCATCCCGGAAGAATGGAAAGAAAAACTTCCATTCTCCTTCCCAGATTTGTTCCTTGGAGGACTAAGGGATGTTGTCGGTGTGAGATTCTCTAAGAGTTTCAACGACAACAATGATGGACTCTTGTTTGAAGTGACTAGGTCACTTACGGACATGAGTGTAAAGCCGTCAGATCAAGGTTGTCTTGCGAAAGAGAGGTACCATCTTTGGTCCACGGTCTGCAACACTAAGTTGAGACCGGGTATGCCCCTCCGACCCCATGTGGCAAGAATGACTAAGCTCTTCAAGCACATGGAACTCCTCGGAATTCCACTAGAAGATGGAATGGTCGGTCATATTTTGCTCACTTCACTCCACTCAGGATATGATGCATTAAAGGCATATATTTCTAATTCAAAGAAGACACATTCCTTAAAGAATGTGGTGGAGCTTCTGCACCGGGCCAACTCATTTGGGGAAACCAAAAGACCATCAAGAAGGAGGGATCTCAAGGTTAAGGCTAAGATGCGTTGCTTCTACTGTGGCGGGCAAGGCCACTTCAAGAGAGAATGCAAGCTCTTTCGGGAGGAGGAGGAGAGGAATGGATCATCCGCCTTAGGTATCTTCCTTAAACACTTGTGGATTAAGCTTATCATAAGGTATTGGATACCAAGTATGACTCACTTAATGTTGCCTTTTCAGGGACCAAGTGAGAAGCTTATCAAGTGTTGGTGCATAGGCAAAAGATGACGAAGATGGTTTTTTCGGTCGTGCTTGCATGCACTATTTTCTCTATAATATGTAATTAAACTATTTCTAGTTTTCATCATGCTTTGAACATATCCATAGGTGTTGGACACCTAGGAATTTCAAATGTAAGACTTTTAACACTAGTTGTTTAAAGTTTACAAATTTATGTTCAATTAAATTGCATGGTTTACATATGACAAAAGTTGATACCACTAAGCTAAGACCATCGAGTCGAATCAAACCTACTTGTGGCATTGTTGTCTTGGCCACATTAACATCAAACGCATCAAGAAACTTCTTCGAGAAGGTGTTCTTGACTCATTTGACTTAGAGTCATTTGAAAATTGCGAAGGATGCTTATTAGGCAAGATGATCAAACAGCCATTCTCCAAGTTGGGTAGAAAGGGCAAGTGACTTATTAGGTCTAATACACACGGATGTATGTGGACCTATGAGCACACCCGCAAGGCAAGGTTACCGATATTTCATCACCTTCACCGACGACTATAGTAGATATGGCTATATCTACTTAATGTCGAATAAATCTGAATCCTTTGAAAAGTTCAAAGAATTTCAGAAAGAGGTTGAAAATCAACTTGGCAAGAAAATTAAAGCACTTCGATCGGATCGAGGTGGCGAATATTTGAGCCATGAATTCGACGATCACTTGAAAGAATGTGGCATTCTTTCAGAGTTGACACCTCCTGAAACTCCTCAATGGAACGGAGTGTCCGAACGGAGGAATCGGACCTTGTTAGACATGGTTCGGTCAATGATGGGTCTTAGTGAACTCCCTATCTCGTTTTGGGGACATGCGCTACAAACAGCAGCACTAACACTGAATAGAGCTCCGTCAAAAGCTGTTGAAAAGACTCCATATGAATTATGGACTAAGAAACCTCCCAGGTTGTCTTTTCTCAAGATTTGGGGATGCGAAGCATATGTCAAGCGATTAATTTCGGACAAACTTCACCCCAAATCGGATAAGTGTTTCTTTGTGGGATATCCAAAAGAAACCAAAGGGTATTACTTCTACAATAAATCCGAGAACAAAGTATTTGTTGCTCGTGATGGTGTCTTTTTGGAGAAGGATCACCTTTCCAAAATGACAAGTGGGAGGAAAATCGAACTCGACGAAGTTCGAGAGGACGAGCAACAATGTCAACCTGACAAAACTGACAATCTAGATACTTTGGAAGCATTTGAGAAGATTGGTCAGAGTCAAACAGACAATGTAAATGCTCAACCGATTACCCTACGTAGGTCGCAACGGCAAAGATCTCAACCAGACAGATACCTCGGTATTGTCTTAACTGATGATCAGGATATCCTAGTTATGGATGGTGATGAGCCGGCGACATACAAGCAAGCTATGACGAGCCCCGACTCTGCAAAATGGCAAGAGGCCATGAAATCCGAGATGGACTCCATGTCTGAAAATCAAGTCTGGGACTTGGTGAATTTGCCCGAGGGTTATACACCCATTGGTTGCAAATGGATCTTCAAAGTGAAGACAGACAAAGATGGAAATGTATCGGTATACAAAGCTAGACTGGTGGCAAAAGGTTATAGACAAGTCCACGGGATTGACTATGATGAAACTTTTTCACCAGTTGCAATGCTAAAGTCCGTCCGGATTATCCTAACGATTGCTGCATATTACGATTACGAAATATGGCAAATTGATGTCAAAACCGCCTTCCTTAATGGGATTTTGGAAGAAACTGTGTATATGACACAGCCAGAGGGTTTTGTCGATCCAGGCAACGCTGGAAAGGTTTGCAAGCTGAAGAAGTCCATTTATGGACTAAAGCAAGCCAGCAGGAGTTGGAATCTGCGATTTGATGAAGCCATCAGCAAGTTTAGTTTTATCAAGAATCCAGATGAGTCTTGTGTATACAAGAAGGTCAGTGGGAGTGATATTGCATTCCTAGTCCTGTATGTTGATGACATACTGCTCATTGGAAACAACACAAAATTGTTGGAGTCCGTAAAGGGCTAGTTGGGAAAGTGCTTTTCAATGAAGGACTTAGGAGAGGCACAGTACATATTGGGCATCAAGATCTAAAGGGATAGATCTAAGAGGATGATTGGATTAAGCCAAAGTACTTACATTGATAAGGTATTGGCTCGATTCAACATGGAAAATGCCAAAAGAGGGCATTTACCCATGTCCCATGGCATAACTCTCAGCAAGAAACAGTGTCCGCAGACAGCTGTTGAGCGAGAAAGAATGAATCAGATCCCATATGCTTCGCTAATCGGATCGATCATGTATGCCATGATATGTACAAGGCCGGATATATCGTATGCCTTGAGTGCAACGAGTCGATACCAATCGGACCCAGGAGAGGCGCATTGGACTGCGGCCAAAAACATCCTTAAGTACCTGAAAAGGAACAAGGATAAATTCCTGGTATATGGAGGCCACAAAGAACTGGTTGTTGAAGGTTACACCGACGCTAGCTTCCAGACTCACAGAGACGACTTCAAGTCACAGTCGGGATATGTATTATGTCTGAATGGAGGAGCGTTCAGCTGGAAGAGTGCCAAGCAGAGCACCACTACAGACTCTACAACTGAAGCCGAGTACTTGGCCGCTTCGGAAGCTGCCAAGGAAGCTGTTTGGATTCGCAAGTTCATCAGTGAACTTGGTGTTGTACCCTCAATCAAGGGGGCCGATAGACCTTTATTGTGATAATAATGGAGCTATCGCTCAGGCCAGAGAGCCGAGAGAACACCAGAAGGTCAAACACGTGCAACGGCGATTTCACATGATAAGGGAATGGAAATCCGAAGGTGAAATCAGAATTTGTAATATCGGCACGGATAATAATGTGGCCGATCCTTTGACTAAACCTTTGCCTCAAGTGAAACACAACAAACACGTTGAGGCAATGGGAATCAAGCATGTTGGAGACTGGCTTTGATATTCCCTGTACAAGTGTTTTAATTAAACAGGGTTGATTTAATGTAAGACACTGTACTAAAACCATTCATTAATGGAGTAATTAATTTTTGTGCAAAATTATCATTCACTCCATTACTATTTAATTGTGGTTTAGAATTAAATAATGAGTCCATTAGATTTACGGAAATATTCAAAACAGGGTATCAAGACCATGTCTTGGATAAAGAAACACCTGTTAAGTGAACATTGAATATTAAATCGAAAAGTATCCCTATCGAGGTCATCTAACAGATAGACGATTGATGACCGCAATAGATTAGTGTGTAGTATGATTTACAACACCGTTTCTTGTGCTGCGAGGACGTGACAGTCATAAATCATTTGCACAGGTACAGTTTAGAACTGTACTGGATAAGACCTATGAGAGTACTTTAAGAAAATTAAATTTTGTCATAAGTACATTTCTCATTATGGCTATCGGAACTTATTTCCTCAGACCATGAGTACTGTGAAGTTTTCTTGTTTGAGTACTAGGCTCTTTGATGTTTCCTAACGTCTGCCGTAACTGGGGATCATAACGGGAACACTCGGGAGTCTATGTCCTCTTAGTAAGAAGAACTTACAATACAAGACTGGGATTGTCCCCCTACTGACAATAGGGAAAATGTTTTGTTGTTTAAAAGGCCGGTCGAAGAGTGAGACTGTAAAATGCATGGCCATGCTCAGATGGATTTTAGAAATCATCTGCTTATTTGACAATCGAACTCGGAGATCGAGAAACACTTCTGAACGTAATAAGGATGACAAAGAATCTTACCTTATAGTTCACGAAGAAACATTAAGAGACAAAGGAAATGAGCTATACACAATATGCACACTTGTCCAGAAGGACAAGTGGGAGATTGAAAGGAATGGTGTCCTTCCAACAAGTGTATTATTCCGATAGAGGGTTCAGAATTATTACAGAGGTAATTCTTCAGTAAGGTCAAGTGATCGGAATGCCTAGGTGGAGGCCGCTTCCGATCAGTAATATCGAGGTACAATTGATATTACAGCTTAATCTTAACTGAACCCTTCGGGTCGAACCCAATCGAATCTCCGATCCGAGACGTCGAATTAATCCGAAAGGATTTAATGAGTCGACAGAGTTTTACGAATACAGACGTCGGAAGTCGAGCCTAGGGCGTCGAGACCGAGCGTCGCAAAATCACAATCGACAAGCATGAGCGTAGCCATAGCTAGGCTAGGCTAGCTCATCATAGTCACTAGGCGCGCCATGGCAGCCTTAGCATAATGGCTAGGCACCATGGCCGGCTGTCGCTAGCACCAGGCGCGCCAGCACAGCCCTAGCATCATGCCTAGGCGCTATCGCAGCCCTAGCATGATGCTAGGAACCATCGCAAGCCAGCAGCCCAATCGCAGGGCCTATACGCATCACTAGGCGCACCATGCGTGGCCTAGGATGGTTGGGCGCCATCGCAACCCAGGCAGCATCACTAGGCGCACCATGCGTGCCCTAGGATGGCCTAATGCCATATCATCCCTAGCATAGTGCTGGGCGCATGGCAGGACCACACGCACCAAGCACAGCTAGTGCTAGGCAGTGGCACATGCATGGTGCGTGGTGCCTGGGCGAGGCATGTGCGTGCATAGTGCGCAGTGCCGAGGCTGATGCGTGAGGGAGTGCGAGAGTATGTGCGAAGGGCTGGGAAGCTAGCAAACAACGTCAAGCCAAGCATGCGTGGCTCGCTAGCAGCACGCATGCTAGGCATTGTGTGCGAGAGAGATGTGTGGTGCGCATGGTGTAGGAGTGCGGTGCGTGGCAAGAGGCCAGCATGCGTGGCTCGCTAGCAGCACGCATGCTGGGCCATGCGAGTAGCAAGGATGCGAGGGATGCTGGCAGCAGCGCCAGCGCCAGCACGCACCAGCCAGCACCAGCGCCAGCACGCACCAGCGAGCATCAGCGATGCTGCTGGGCTTGTGCTAGCATGCTAGGCTAGCTGGCACAGCCAGCTGGCACGCTAGCTGGCAGCTGGGCAGCATGCTAGGGTGAGGCGGTTTTTGAGGAGAGTGGGGACCAAGGCTTTGGGAAAGCCTTGGGGAGCAAGGCATTAGTCCCCCCCCCACCACTCCATGGTCCTCACCTAACACTCTCTCCCTCCTTGACACTTGTTGAATTGTGATTGCATTTGTTTATTGATTTATTTTAGAAATAAATTAATTAGAAAAATTCATTCTCCCACATTGGTGGAGGATGAAATATCAAGGGATCATTTCCCTATAAATACCAAGCTTGGTATTGGGATTTGAAATAACCTTGAGTGGAATTAAAAAGGCAACTCTAGAAAAGAGTAAACCTTTGATTCGTAAAACTCATAGTTATTTTGTCCGAGTCTTGACTAACCTTCAAGACTTGGGACGCTCGGGTCGGGTCGAGGGTACGATCCGTCGGAGATCTCGTCTTTTCGAGATTTTGAAGTAAGAGCTCCTTGGGAGCGAAGCACGCGTCAAAGGTATAATTCTTATCCTTAATCTTGTTTGATTAAGTTTATCATGCTTGTTTAATTGCTTTAATTAAGGGGCGGGTCTTGGTGGGTTTCCTTCCGCGTAGTGTCGGGTCACTACGAAACCCTACAGTATGGAATCTTGATGCCCCTCCAAAACTATGTCACTTCCTATGTAGAGCTTGTAAGGGTTTTCTAGCAGTTCGTGAGAGCCTTTTCCATCGTCACATTATCAATGACAAGCTGTGTGCTATTTGTGGTGGCTCGAATGAGACTATTATCCACGCTGTGATTGATTGCAAAGCTGCAAAAGAGATATGGGCGAGCAGCAATTTTAACTCGTTATTAACCCATGCCCCGTCTGATAGCTTTGGAAGCCGTCTGGTTTGGCTTGCTGCCAATGCTTCTAAAGGTGAGCTTCATGAAATTACCACACTAATCTAGGCTACGTGTCATTGTAGAAACAAGCTAATTTTCGAGAGTGCTACTATTGATCCTATGAGTATTGCGACGGGATTTAGTAAATTGGTCTCTGATTATAATGAATATGCTAAGATGGTCTTCAAGAATTCGGTGTGTGGTCAGGCCCCTAGCATGGTCTCATGGCGCTCCCCACCTCCTAGTATAATTAAGATCAATGGTGATGCCCATATTGGTGTGGTTGCTCAGCTGGGTGTGGTCCTGAGGGACGATGAGGAAGTTGTTGTGGCTGCTGCAGTGAGGAGAGTTGGTGCTAGATGGAGTGTGGATGTTGCGGAAGCTGCTGCTTGCAAGTTCGGGTTGTTACTGGCGCAAAGGTTAGGGTATGTAAAGGTTCTACTAGAAAGTGATGCTAGTGTGGTTGTCTCTGGAGTTAACAATAGGGTTGCTGGGTTCACTCCTTTGTTCCTCATTTTAGATGATATTATTATTTTTCTTCTTCTTTTGTTTCTTTGAAGTGTTCTCATGTAAAGTGAGCGGATAATTCTCTAGTTCACTTGGTTGTTAGGTGGGATACTAGGGACTGTGATGAATATGTTTGTACTGGTCCTTTTCCCCAAAGCCTCACATCTTTGGCGGATATTGTTTTAATATAATCCCATACTGGTTTGCTTCAAAAAACAAAAACAAAAACCAAAAAAAAAAAGTATAGTTATATACTTATAAGAGTACTAGTTAGACTTGTCTCAATGTATGGAGTACTCCATCCCTTTGTTTTTATTTATTTGTCTATAGTTTGACTTTGACACTATTCATATGCAGCGCTTTAACCAACATTTGTGCTCTATACATAAGATTAATCTAAACACTACCTAGAAAAACTATTACTGTTTGGTGAAGTATTGATTTAAGTAGCTGTTAGAGGTGGAGGTAGTTTTTAGGTAGATGTTAATAAAAGCGAAAAAGATAGATTTCAAAAAAAATTACAGTGTTCAACCTATTTATCTAGGTTTTATGTTTTTTTTTAAACAAAAGTTTTATCTTTTTTTACTCAGTGTAATTGTTTCCAATCAACCACATTATCAGGTTTTCTATCATATTTTTGTACCTGATTAATTTACAGCGTGTCTTGTGTGCAGCTAGGCATACCATGTGCCACTTGTAAAAGAACAAATTAACTCCTATAATACTAACTGTATAACCCCATTGACCAAGTAACCATTATAACATGGAACAAGTAACTCCTGTAATACTGACAAAGTAACTCCTGTAACAATGATCAAGTAACCCCTATAACACTAATAAACGAGTAACCCCCGTGATGGTTGGCAACACGCATATAAGAATTTATGATTATTTTTTATATATGTTATATTTTCCTCCCTCTAAACTCTCTACTCTATCCTCTTCTTTCAAAATCATACTTAAAGTAGTATATATCTTATTTTATGAATTGATTGCTTAATAGCATTATATATTATAGTCCATGATATTTTAAAAATACCAAAATATGATATATTACACTAATAATAATAGTAGTAGTAGTAGTAGTAACAATAACAATAATAATAACAATAATAATAATAATAATAATAACAACAACAACAACAACAACAACAATAATAATAATAATAATAATAATAATAATAACAATAACAATAACAACAACAACAACAACAATAACAACAACAACAACAATAACAACAACAACAACAACAACAACAACAACAACAACAACAACAACAACAACAACAATAATAATAATAATAATAATAATAATAATAAGAAGAAGAAGAAGAAAAAAAAAACCTCTCGTTAGGGCGTTTAGGGCTGGGCGTAGGGTGGGTTTCCGGCAGATTTTCCGGCGCCTTTTTAGTCCTTTAGGGTCAGGTCGGGAAGGATTTCCGGCGGCAGTCAGGTCAGGCTATTTTCCGGCGGTTTCCACGCTTCATTTGGTGCAGTTTTCCGACGAAATTCAGACTGTTTCGGGCTTCATTGGTGAGGTTTTTTAAGTGCAGTTTTCAGGTGGCTTCTTCGTCCTTATTCCGGCAATCTTCGACGCAGGGTCCCATCAATTACCTGTCGTTTTTCCGTCGACGTTTAGGCAATTTCAGGGCAATTCGAGGGCAGTTTCTGGGCATCATTCAGGCTCGTTCCGCGTAGGTTTTCAGACTGGTTCTGCGTTCTTTTTCCAGCCGTTAATAGGTCCGGCGAAGGCTTCCCTTTTCCGGCGATTCAAGCTGCGATTAGGGCCGTTTTTTCAGGCAGCATTAAGGTGCAGTTATCAGGGCTTTTTGGCTTCGTTTTTGGTTAGATTTAGGGTTGATTAGGTGCAGTTTTTAGGCGGTTTCATTGGGTTGTTTTGCTGCCATACCAGTTGCGATTTCATAGCAGTTTCTGGTGGCTGTTTTCAGGTGGTTTTCCAGGCTGTTTTCAGGTGGTTTTCCGGGCTGTTTCAGTTTGGTTCTTGTGTGTTCTTTTTGGCTGTAGTTGCAAGGCGGTTTCCAGTGCTTTTTGGGTGCAGTTTTTGGGTCATTCTTGGTGCAATTTGCGTTGCATTGTATTGCGGTTCTCTTGTGGCAGGTTGTGGTGGATGTTATGCCTACTAGTGTTCTCTTTCATTGCCCGTTCGTGGGTCTTAATGGGTGTCAAGATGGAAGGGGTAATGGGCTCACTAAATCTTCTTTGATCACTCATCTCCGTGACCGCCATTGTTGTGCGGATGCGCGAGACATGACTCGAAGCTCTCTTGCTTCTAATTTGGCTATTTTCTTATAGGCGGAGTCAACTTTTCGGCGTATGGGCATTTGGCTTTGTGGGGAGTGTTTCAAGACTCATACTTTTCGTGTGAAGTGTCAGCATAGTCATGGTTCGGATGATATTGTGGACCCCCCTGATTCGGGGGATGGTGTTGTTCGGTTTATTCTTTATAGTTTTCCTAAACCGCAGGATCTTTCTTCTGAGGTATCTGATCTTGTTCTTAGTGTGCCTCGTCAGCCTTTTTTGGCGTTCGATGTTGCTCTCCTAGATAGTTTGCTATCTAAGCGGTTCTGTTCGGTGAAATCTATTCCTCATAAGTGTCGTTTGGGTTTTTCTCGGGTTCTCAAAGGTGCGCTTGATAAGGTGATTTGCAAGCCTGATGACGTCTCTTGTTGGGTTCAACTGCTTGTGTTGCCTCTTTGTGTTCTTAAAACCTTTACCCCGAGGAGTAGTCGTGAGTGTTCTTCGAGTGTTAGGCGGCAACGGCAAGAAGAGAGTATCACCGCTGCTATTCATTCTTGGTGTGAGCCTAGTGGTTCTGTGCATCTTGTGCGGGATATGTTGGCAGATGTGTCTCCTCCTTTGTTAGAAGCTGATGATGAGCATGATTTGTCTGAGTGTAATATTAAGCAATGTAAGAGAAAGATTTATGACGGGCATTACACTGCTGCGGTTAGGGTTCTTTCGTCTTCTGGTCTTGCCCCTTACAATGATGCTACTCTTGCTGATTTACAAGCTAAGCACCCATCCTTTCCGGCTCCTATCTTACCGGATATCCCTGTTGATCAGCCCCTTATTGCTACATCTGCTGTTGTTTTGGACCAGATTAGGGGTTTTCCGCGTGGTACGTCATGCGGTAGAGATGGCTTGCGTGCTCAACACCTTCTGGATTGCTTGAGTGGTGTTGCAGTTGCTATTTCAGATGATTTGGTGGGCTCTATTACGCAGGTGGTTAATCTCTTTCTCGCAGGGAAATATCCTGCTGAGTTGGGGGAGTATATTGCTAGTGCTCCTCTCACGCCACTTGTTAAGCCCGGTGGTGGTATTCGGCCTATTGTTGTGGGTACTGTTTGGCGGCGTCTAGTTTCAAAGGTTGGGGCTGCTTTAATTGGTCCGCGTCAGGGAAACTATTTAGGAGGTCTTCAGTTTGGTGTTGGGGTGTCGGCGGGTGGTGAGGCTATTCTTCATGCTGTTAATCGTTTGGTTGAGGCTCGTGGTGGTGATGTAGGCCTCTCTATGTTGATGGTGGATTTCCAGAATGCCTTTAATTTGGTTGATCGTACGGCTTTACTGCGTGAGGTCCGTCTCCGTTGTCCAGCTCTCTCGCGTTGGGTTGAATTCTGTTACTCTTCTCCAGCCAGGCTGTTTTATGGGGAGCATACCTTAAGGTCATGTCAAGGTGTGCAGCAGGGTGATCCTCTTGGCCCTTTGCCTTTTGCTTTAGTGCTCCATCCGTTGGTTTGTCGAATTAGGGATTCTTTCGACTTATGTTTGCAGGCTTGGTATTTGGATGATGGCACTATTATTGGTGACACTTTGGTGGTAGGGAAGGTTATGGAGTTGATTTTGGTGGAGGGACCTCGTCTCGGTCTCCGTGTTAACGTTGAGAAAACGAAAGTTTTCTGGCCCACGGAGGACCCACGTAGCCGTCTAGCCGGTGTCTTTCCTCTAGATATTGCTCGTCCTGTTCATGGTGTTAAGTTGCTTGGTGGTCCCTTCAGTGTGGATGCCTCTTTCTGTGGTGAGCTTGTTTCGCAGAGAGTGTCGAAGACCATTGTGCTCATGGATGCTGTTGCTAAGCTTGAGGATCCCCAATGTGAGTTGTTACTGCTTCGTGCGTGTACTGGGGTTTCAAAACTCTACTTTTCTATGCGCACTTGTCCTCCTCGTCTTTTTAAAGCGGCCTAGATTTCTTTTGATGTGGCCCTTCGGGGTTCTTTGGAGAGCATTGTAATTGCTTCGGGGCCAGGTTTTGGTGATTGGCAATGGCGACTTGCCACCTTACCTTTTTCTTATGGTGGATTGGGTGTCTATTCAGCGGGTGATGTTCGACACTGTGCTTTCCTTGCGTCGCGTTTGCAGTCTTCTGGTCTTCAGGCTTCACTTCTTCGCAATTCTGGTATTGTTGGTCCAGGTCCGGCCTTCGATGGCGCTCTTAGTCTTTTTAATAGGACTGTGGAGACTGATCTTTTGCTTAACCCTAGTGAGATCGCTGCTCCCAAACTCATGAAAAAATTGGCAGATATATATTTCACGAAGGTCACTACATCTGTAGAATCCACTTTCTCCTTATCTCAGGGTCAGGTTGCCTTATGGAAGTCCCAGCAGGGGGATCACACTTCTGCCTGGTTGCGAGCGGTCCCGATATCAGGTTTGGGTCAGACTATGAATGGTAAGACTTACCGTTGTGTCCTTTGCTACCGGTTGGGTGTTCCCTTGTTCTCCGTTTCGACACCTTGTTCTGCTTGCTCAAGGGTTTTTGACGGGGATATTTTTGGGGATCATGCAGTGTCTTGTGCTGGGATGGTGGGTATTAAACATCGACACAACATTGTTCGTGATACCCTTGTTGATATTTGTTTCCGCACTGGAATTTCTGTAAGGAAGGAGGTCAACGTTGGGTTGACCGGAGGAGATGACGGGGCTCTTCGACCAGCAGATGTGTTGCTTAATTCTTGGGATAGAGGCCTAGATGTATGTTTTGACTTGACGGGGTCTTCTCCATTGACACAATCTGGGTTATCTGACTTCGTTCCTGGTCGTGTTGTGTCGGTTGCGGCTCAGCGGAAGCAAGACAAGTATGGGGCGCGTTGTAGGGCTATTGGCTATGGTTTTCTTCCTTTCTCCTTTTCTTCATTGGGGGAATTAGAGAAGGATGTTGTTGCGTTGCTGAAACGGTTTCAGGCGTTCGCTAAGACTTAGGATATTGGTGCTCGTGCGGCTGCTCACATCTTCAACAAGATTGGGTTCGCTATAGCTAGAGGGGTGAGGACCCAGATTGTATCTCGGCTCCCCACTAATTTCTTGTAAATCATTTGACTTTGTAGGTTTTTGTTATAATCAACACCTTATGGATTGCTTGAGTGGTGCTCGTGGCTGTCTCAGATGAGTTGGTTGACTCTATTTTCAGGGTAGTTAATCTCTTTCTAGCTGAAAGATGTCCTATGGAGCTAGGAGAGTATATTGTTAGTGCTCCTCTTACACCACTTGTCAAGCCCGGTGGTGGCGTCTGGTTTCAAAGGTCGGTGCTGTTATGGCTGGTCATTCTTTGGGAAGTTACTTTGATGGTCTTTGATTTGGTGTTGGGGTTTCTTCAGGTGGTGAGACAATTCTTCATGCTGTGAATCGATTGATTGAGGATCGTGGTTCCGATGTTGGTCTTTCAATGTTGTTGGTGGATTTTCAAAATGTCTTCAATCTAGTTGATCGTACAGTCATGTTACGTGAAGTTCGTCGTCGTTGTCCGGGCATTTCGTGATGAGTTGAATTTTGCTATTCTAATCCAGCCAGATTGTATTATGGGGACCACACCTTATGGTCGTCTCAGGAGGTGCAACAGGGTGATCCCTTTGGTCCTTTACTTTTTTCTTTGGTTTTACAACCCTTGGTATGTAAAATCAGAGATGCTTTTAAGGTATGTCTTCATGTGTGGTATATGGATGACGGCACTATTATTGGTGACACTTTGGTGATGGGAAAGGTTCTGCAGCTGATTATGGAAGAAGGGCCTCGTTTTGGGTTACATCTCACGTGGAAAAAACTAAAGTTTTCTGGCCTTCAGAAGACCCTCGAAGCAGGATTGTGGGTGTCTTTCCGCCTAAAATTGCTCGACCTTCGCATGGTGTTAAGTTGCTTGGTGGTCCCGCTAGTTACGATTCCGATTTTAGTGGTGAACTTGTGATGCAGATGGTGACCAAGACCATTGCGCTTATGGATAGGGTTACTCAGCTCGATGATCCTTAGTGCGAGCTGTTGTTGCTTAAAAGGCCTACTTAAAAGGACCTTTCTAACAAATTTTCCTAAGGACTATAATACATTGTTTACTTGTAATTTAGGATGGAAATGCTAAATACAAGAAGTTTAAGGCCTTGTTCTTTTGAGCAGCTCTGCTGAAATCTGCTCTGCTTTGCTTAAAAAAAATTAATAATAATTATATTTAATATTTAATATTAATAATTAATATTTATAATAATAATAATATTTGAAGATAATAATAATAATAATAATAATAATAATAATAATTAATATTTAATATTTAATAATAATAATTAATAATAATAATTAATATTTATATTTAATAATAATAATAATTATTATTTAATAATAATAACTAATATTTAAAGATAATAATAATAATTAATATTTAATAATAATAATAAATATTTAATAATAATAACTAATATTTTAAGGTAATAATAAGAATATTTAATATTTAATAATAATAAAAATATTTAATATTTAATAATAATAATTAATAATAAAAATAATAATTAATATTTAATAACAATAACAATAATAATAATCTGCTCTGCTTTGCTCTGCTGAAATCTGCTCTGCTTTGCTCTGTTGATCCCTGCTCTACTCTGCCTAGAAGCTCAAAAGAACAGGGCCTGACTTGTCTAGCAAAATTGGTGGAACCATGGTCTCGATTGCTGGAGCATTTGTTGTTACTCTTTATGAAGGTCCACCACTTCTGAATAGGCTCGCACCTTTGCGCACTCATCAACTTAGTCATAATGGTGATCAAATGAAGTGGATTCTTGGTGGTTTCTTTCTTGGCATTCGATGTGTCATGGAATCAGGCTGGGTTATCATACAAGTATGTTCTAGAAATCTCTCTTAGTGAAAGCAATCAGTAGAAATGTAGGATGAGCTGATATTTATTGCTAATGTTTACTTCTAGGCAGTAATTTTCAAAAAGTATCCAGCAAAGCTCATTGTTGTGTTCTTTTACTGCTTCTTTGTTGCTATCCAATCTGGAATTGTGACACTTACTATGGAAAGGGATCTAAGTGTTTGGAGTCTGAAGCCTACGTTTAGGCTGCTTGCAATTGTTTACTCGGTAAGCATGTTTAGAGATCAGTCTGCTCATTTTCTTTTGGTATTTAGATTTAACTTGACACCTGTTTTGTTATTGTGGGGAGAATGTAAATGATGGATATATAACACCGAAGAGATGTGATCTCATAAGGTCCCTATGTTGCGAATAGAAGCATGGATGCAAAAAATTTCACAAGTTTATCTAATTATTGAATTATTCCATTCAATGATTGGTAACTAGTGTTGTTGATTGTAACTAGTAGTTAAAATGATAATAAAGCTAAGTGAATATTTTTCTAATTAGTGATGTAAAACACTACATATACAACTCTCCCTACACATGAAATTAAAAGCCCAAAAGGCCAAAACGTATTTCACCGTATTCATGTTTGTATATAATACTTCGTACTAGTATTCGTTGAATCTAAATATCACAAATCTAATGGTTTATTTCGTCCAAAACATTTTGAAGTACTTCGGATATATTAGAATTAAACTTTTTATAATAGCTCACAATCTATGAATTAGTTAAAAAAAAAAAAAAAAAAAATTAAAACCAAGCTTTTAGATACAAAGACCTTTGGATTTAGTCTATGTACTTGTTAAATTCTAATTCTAATTTTATTGAAAGAGATTATCAATTGACTTTATGACTTTATCAGAGTTGGGCATTGACCGGGTCAACACGAAAATGGCTCGACCATGCTCAAGCTCTGTATGACATTACCAAATCGGTCCAAACCCATCGCATCTCCAACGAGGGCAACGACTTTTGATAACAAAACATATGTCCAAGTCGTCCATACTTTGATCTGTCTACTACAGTGTACTAATTTTATACATCTTCCTCAGAAATCAGAAGACTCAGAATTCAGAAGTGCGAGTCCAAAATACAGATAGAGAAAGAAGAAAGAAGAGATGGAGAGTGAAGCAGCTCCTTACATAGGAATGTTAATGGCGGAATTTTGCCAAGTTGGACTCATGATTATCAGCAAACAAGCTATGAATACTGGTATGACTACTTTCGTCTTCGTCTCCTACTCCAATGCTATTGCGTCCCTCATCCTCCTTCCTTTCTCTCTCTTCCTTCACAGGTCTCCTTCCTTTTCTCTATCTTCCTTCCAAATTCATCAATTTTCTGCAATTTTTACCTGAAATTCACTCATTTTTTGTGTTTAATTGCAGATCAAATCTTCCCCCGCTCAGTTTCTCTCTCCTCGGATGGTTTTTTCTGCTAGCTCTTTCTGGGTTAGACTTGCTGTTATTCTGATACCCTTTTCAATTTTTATTTTTATTTTTTTTTTTTGACACAATACCCTTTTCAATTTTATGTTATGAATTGCGTTTATTTTTTTTAATACAAGTATATATTTTTATTGAATTGGGTTTTCTGGTACCTTTTTAAAATTAATGCAATGGGTTGTGTTAATCATCTTAAACTATAAGATAATTAAATTAGGTTTTCCTGGTACCCTTTTGAAATTTGTGTAATGGGTTGTGTAATAGCATAATTGAATTGGTTTTTCTGGTACCCTTTTGAATTTTGGGTGATGAGTTGTATTCTTCTTCTTAATTATAGTGTTACTGAATTTGGATTTTCTGTTACTCTTTTCAATTTTGTGCGATGGATTTTTGTTAATCTTCTCGAATTATAAAATAATTTAATTGGTTTTTCGAATACCCTTTTTGAATTTTGTGTAATTGACTTCATTTATAGATTTTATAGGGTTATTGTATTGTGTCTGGTACCCTTTTGGACTATGTGTAATGGGTTGATTCTTGATTGTTTGTGATTTAGGTGTTTGGCTCAGTTATTTGGGTATACTGGCATCAATTATAGCTCTCCTACTCTTGGGGCGGCCATGCTGAACCTTGTTCCCGGGCTTACATTTTTGCTTGCAATCATCTTTAGGTATGATTTTTTTTTTTTTTTCCTTTTTGTTTATTCATGTATTTGCGTATTATTTTCCTTTTAATTAATTTGTTAATAGTGAAATTCTAGTGTAATTAAATTTAGCATGGATTTGTCCTTTCAATTATGAAGATATTTGTAATTAAGCAATAGTCCTCTTGTGGTAAGCACGTCGGACTCTAAGTGCAATCCTGCGTAAGCATGTTGGTATTTTGCTAAATGTTGTAAGTTATGTTTGAAGTTTTATTTGGGGTAAATATGGAATAGAATTTAGCTGTGTAGATTGTAAAAATCGTCATAGTTTACATCTAGGCAGTGCTATTCTTTTTTCTTGGATAACTATATGTCTATATGCAATAATATTTGCAAAACTATCTCTTGCCTTTCGTATTCTGGAAATTTATATACCAATCCCATTTTGCCAAACATAAGCTAATTTTTCTTTAGTGATAACTTCAGAGTGCGATACGCATCATGGCCATCAACTACGGATGCTCATGTTGCATAGTGAACCATTACATGTGAGCATCATTAGTGAAAAAATGAGACCCTAAATTTATGAGGAGTTGCTTTCCAAAGTCAATGTCTTTATGTCAAACTGTAAAACACTGTTTTCCCCAAATTGAAAGTTCGTTTTGAAATTACTTATACTGTAGAATTTGGAATCCACATGTTTGTCAATTCTCATTTTTACTTACCAACAAAGACTTGAAATACACCTCAGCTGAAGCATATAGACTATAAAGTGGTGGCCTTTGTATGTTTCATAGGTACCTAATAATGTTACCTTCACTGCTATTAGTTAAGTATTCTTCGTGGAAAATTTTGGTTCTGTTATTGTTAAACATTTTAATGGGTTTCAAAGAAATTATGTATAAATGAGGTGAGTGTCACTTTGTGGCATTCATTACAGTTCTCAAGCCCAGATAAAAGAGGAGAGTTGCGGTAGGCCTGTGGCGGCCAGCATAAAACTTACACATCTTATTATTTTGCCATGCTCTCTCTCTCTCTTTTTTTTTTTTTTTTTTTTTTTTTTTTGCCCAGATGGTTCTTTATGACGATTCATGTTAGCCGACCCCAAATCATTTTGGGACTAAGGCTTGTTGTTGGTTTGTAAAAATACAATTTTTACTTGTAATTTCAGGATGGAAATGCTAAACACAAGAAATATAACTTGTCTAGCAAAATTGGTAGGAACCATAGTCTCGATTGCTGGAGCATTTGTTGTGACTCTTTATGAAGGTCCACCACTGCTGAAAAGGCTCGCAACTTTGCACACTCATCAACTTAGTCTTCGTGGAGATCAAATGAACTGGATTCTTGGTGGTTTCTTTCTTGCCATTGATTGTGTCATGGCGTCAAGCTGGGTCATCATACAAGTATGTTCTAGAACTCCTCCATAATGCCAAGTTGCCAACAATAGTAGGATGAGCTGATATCTTTTTTCTAATGTTTACTTCCAGGCAATAATTCTCAAAAAGTATCCAGCAGAACTCATTGTTGTGTTCTTTTATTGCTTCTTTGTTGCTATCCAATCTGGAATCGTGACACTTATTGTAGAAAGGGACCTAAGTGCTTGGAGTCTGAAGCCTACATTGAGGCTGCTTGCAATTCTTTACTCGGTATGCATATTTACTAGTCACTCTGCTCTTTTTGTTTAGGTATTGTCTTTTAACTCAATACCATCTTTGGCTTTGTGGGGTTGCTTTCTATCTTTTGTTATATTTGAGTCCCATGTTTGCTAGATTGACTAGGCAGTTCAGCTAATTATACAAAGTAAAGCATCTTTTTTAATGAAAATACAGAACCTCAAGGTCAGAGGAAATTCTTATATTGATTTAATATAACTGTTGTAAGCCTTAATAGGTTTCCTTGCTGAAATATCCGTTTGTGTAGGCAATATTTGGTTCTGCCCTCCAAGTTGGCCTTTGCTCATGGTGCCTGCGAAGGAAGGGGCCTGTTTTTGTTTGCATGTTTAAGCCTTTGGGAATTGCCATAGCTGCAATTGCAGGTGTTGTTTTCTTTGGGGATACATTATATCTTGGAAGGTATCTTTTTTTCTTACTAAGGAAGTCATTGCTACTGATGATAGTGTTATAATTTTGACAATTTTTTGGCTTTTATGCTAAAGGCATAGAAAAACACCCCCCCCCCCCCCCGGGGAACTATGAAGTGTGAATCGTAAAAGGTGAATTAGTGTGTACTTAGGTAGCGAGAATTGCCTACCAATACTAAATCTTGTACTTGAATTAGGTAACACCTGCATCGAGGTAATGACTTGGTTGGAATGGTGCTCCCTCTTATAAATATTCCTCTTTGATTAGACGCAAAAGACAATAATGCAAAAAATGATAAAACAAAAATTTTGTTGAACATAATATGGATGTTTGAGAGATTGTGTAGAGCAATTAATATTAGGAACTTTAGGTAGGACATCTTTTAAAAATAAAAATAAAAAGTTTGGAACTTTACGTTTGACAGGGGTTGTATTAAGGACTATCTTAATTGAGTAGATTTGCTGCAGGATCATGGAAATCGATAAAGCGGAATTTATACCTTGTCTAAGTTGTATCATTACCATGGAGAGATACTTGAATAATTTTCAGTCAGATGGAACAATTATATAACAATTAGAAAATTCAAACCAAGAATAAAAAGTACAAGTATATATTTTGCTAAGATGGATTAGTTATAAGGTATTTGTATGCTCTTATATGAGATAAAGACAATATTAGAAAGTTGCACATTCCATTCCAGTAATTTTGTTTCTCAATATGAAGGAGCAATCAGGCCCTGTCTAATGTCTATGCTCTTGAAAGTTTATAGCTATGACTATTTTTCTTGGAGATTAAAAATTTTGATGCCTGATTTTCTGCAGTTTGCTCGGGGTGATAATAATAGTTCTTGGCTTCTACTCTGTTATGTGGGGAAAGTCTAAAGAAGAGAAGAAAATTCATGCTGGTCACTTCAGTAGCTTAGGGTTTCCCACCCAAAAGATGCCACTGCTGGAAAATTATGCTGAAGAGACGGTGAATGCTGCTGCTTAAAAAAGGTAAATTTCCTCTTCAGCGAGTTTCTTATTGTTGCCTGGCCTTTGGTGGTTGGATTTTTCTCTTGTTGGAAATAAAAAAGTGAGCCTTCAAACTGAGTGGGAAGTGTGGTCTGTGTTGTTGCTTATAATCTTTAATTATCATGCGACACCTGTGTTTCTGCCATAGAAAAGTTGCGCTTCCACATTGAAGCCTCAAGTTGCAGCTATGTAAGGACTGAGAATAGATTGGGCAAGGTATTTGTTGATGAGGTGCATCAAGGTGTGAACTTGAAGGCCTATGTTCGCTTCTTTTATTCCATGCTAAAATCCTTTTTCTGTTTACTATGGACTCCACTGTACAGTGTATTTCTTGGTTAATACTTTAATTTTCTAGAATTGAGTGGTTGCTTTTATTTACCAAGGCAACCTGTTATTTCACAGAATCGTTAATTTTAACCAGTGTGCCTCACATTCACTCTTTGCATCTAGACTCAAGGACCCCTATTGCCTTGTTGTGCCATTTGTCTTTTCAAACACGGTATTTGCACCATGATCTTTGTAAAAGTTTAGGAGAATAGTGTTCTTACATAGACCACTGTACTAAACCTACTCTTTTCTATTCAGTCTTCACTTAAACTCACAAGTCATAACCACACCTTTACAAGGCCACACAGCATGCATAGATAGGCAAAGCAATTGGGACAGTCATAGCTGTGCTTATTAAATCACAAGGTGCTACTTCTAAGTCAACTTAATTATGCTGAAGAGTGGTTGTTTCTTTTTCATAATTGCCAGTAAGTCCCAGGTTCATTACAATGATATAGGCTACAGGCTAAATTTAATCTATTAGGTCCGCATGTTCTTTGGATCTCGGTGAGCTGTGTCAGTGTAACCCAACCTTAATTATAGCTAACTGGTGAAACTAGGTTAAGATAGTTTGCTGATCTGTTTGGATGGAGGTCAAAGTAAGTTTGGTTAATGACACTAATTAATAAAGTTTTGCCTTGGGTGCCTGTCAATTCTGTGGATAATGAAATTGTGGTGAAAATTTAAAGTTGTACCTAACCTAACCTAGTAGTCCTAGTTACACTTTGGAAAACAAGAAATACTTCCACTTGCTATCACTTCAATTCAAAGAAATTGTTGATGGATGATGTTAAAGTGATACTTTATTACTTTTGGGTGTACGCGGTCTGGCTGCATAATTATTTGTTCAAATGAGTTTGAAAAGGGCTGAAGTCTTTAGACTGAGAATTTCTAATATTATGATGAATATTATTGAGTGTTTCCTTTAATTTTGTTTTACACTTTGGGAAACTCAAGATAGCTCTTGTTATCTTAAATTATTGAATGAGGAAGATGGTACACGGAGGGCATTAGAATTTTTGCTGAAAATGTTGATGTTTTTCTTAGATTTCTTTGTACGTCCAATTGTATTCATTGTCTCAGTAATCATATTGGATCTCTTCTTGGCAAGAATTAAATAAGATTATTCTTGACAAGTGACAGTATAATACTGGTGAAGGGATTTATTTCCTCAAAAAAAAAAAAAAAAAAAAAAAAAAAAAAAAAAAAAAAAACTGGTGAAGGGATTTATATCTGGTCTCTCTATCGATTTCATCTGTGGGTTATATCTGGTATCTCTATCGATTTCATCTGTGGGTTTTTCAGATGTCAACTTACGTCTTGCACAAATAGCTACTGAAGCTTTCTCAGGATAGAGAAAGAGATGATAATAAAAGCAAAAAGGTAAGAAGAAATGTCTGCATTGAAGTGGAAATTTCTTCTTGAATAAGTCCAAGATGATAGTGCATTATCCTCAATTGCTAGATAAAATGAGACATTTGAATCCAAATGGCCTTTCGTACCTTTCCGCCTCTTGGACAATTTCCTATCCTTTAGAAATTCCAAACTATAAAATATTACTTTTCCTGTCTATTCCTTTGTCTGCAGTCTGTACGATATTAATTTAATTTGTTTGTAATATGTTTGCATACTTGTCATAGAAAAGTACTCCTCTATCTAGTAATAAAAGTCAAGTATACTAGTTGAGATTGTGCAGATAATATTCACGTTCTTAAAATAGAAATATACTTGTATATAATTTTGATTTTCAAACATGTATCCACTTATATGGAGCTGAGAGGATTGGAAGGGGATAACTATGTACAAGTATTATGAAAGGATTTTGTAGTGAATTTTGCGGCATTCTTGATTGTAAGAGGTTTGGATAATGTGTCAATTTAATTCGGAAAGATGGAAATCTTGGTTGATGTCGGGGTTTTGCAACTTTACAGAGATTGATTAACGTAAAAGCAGATCTAATAAATAAAACTTTGATGGTTTTAGTTTGTATGATCAGGTTGTCAAAAGCTGGAAGGAGTCCAAACTAGTGTATGTGATGGGCGTGAAGTGTTCATTTGCTGGTGCTGTATTCTATTCCATGGTAGGCACGAAAGTTCTCTATGCACTTGGCTTTAAAAGATCCCGTCAACAGGAGAAACGGGGATCTTCTGTCTGCCTGCAGAGCTGAGGAATCACTGCTTCTTTTTTTCTATGATCAGTGCCCGTAATTTGACCTATTGTATATGGATTAGTTGTCAACCTTTTTGCATTATCGCGTTGACGATGTAAGATCATTTGTAAATATATCTTTAAATACTGTCATTGGACATATGATTAAGTCTTGTATAAACATTATTTATTCTTCTATTTGTTGGATACATGGAATCAGTATTCTGAAAAGTGTTGGTGTCTGCTGCATGACATTACAGAAGCATTAAGTCAGTCATGGCATCCTTAATTTTGCTGCCTTAGATATAGGATTTTATATGTTATCATACACTTTAACGGTTTGTTATTCTTATTATATTTATTATTTATTATTATGTTTTGAAGCACACTATGCTGGACAAAGTCTCGACTTGAGATTACCTTGAAGACGCCTTTGTCACATCTCACAGGGGTATATATTTCCGTTACTATTTCAGTTGGCTAATTAGCTCACCTTGAAAAGGATTATTTTATTGTAAAAAACAGAAAGAAAGAAAGAAAGAAAGAAAGAACAAGAAGAAATGAAATAAAGGATCTCGAGATTAAGTTCAATAGAAACAGATTTTATTATAATCAAAATGATTTAAGTTTTCCAAATATAATTATATAAGGTGAAATGAACATGACATTAGTCCGTATTTATGACTCTCTCTATCCCTTTAACTAACCCTCGTTTTCATTTTTGAGCATCTTAATATATTACTTGATTCATTTCCTTTTTATAAACCTTATTCTCTACTACCTCCGCTTCATATTACTCACAACATTTGCCAAAAATGGATGTTTCACATTACTCACAACAAATTGATTTCTTTCCTTTTTAAGTAAGTTTTTATGTGCAAAATGACAAAATTACCCTTACTTTTTTTTTAAAATATCCTAATTAAATTACAAATCTGATCTCATTACATTAAACCCTAAAGTTAATTAATTTCACCCTTACCACCAAATTCATTCCCCTCCACCTACATTCAACATCTTCATTCATAAGTTTTCTCTCCCTTCCTTCATAATTCATCATCTACATTCAACTAGCACCTTCAATGGCAACCACCACCACCACCAGTACCATCGATCACCACCACCACCATCTTCAATGGCAACCACCACCACCACCACCTTCATTCTCCCCTCAATTCGACCGCAACCTTCTATGGCGACTGCCACCGTTGCCGGAAGTCGATGCCGTTGTCCCTTGCTTGTCGCCGCCTTTGTTTTCTCTCTCTTCCTTTGCTTGTTGTTTCCTCATTGCCGATGAAACCAAAATTTGAAAGTTTTATAGTCAAATTTAACCATCAAAACTCTAGATCTAGAGTTTTTATGGTTAAAGTTGACCAATTAAAGCTTTAATTGATGATAGAGAAGGGTTTGTGGGTTCGTGGTTGGGTTTGTGGGGGTTGCTGCGGCTGGGTGTGTGGGGGTTGCTGCGGCTAGGTTTGTGGGGGTTCATGGGTTCATTGTGGGGGTTGCTGCGGCGGGGTGGCACCAGTAGAAAAATGCTCATTTGCGTCGCCTTATTTGCGTCGCTCATAGAAATAATTGACGCAAATGGTGGTGGGCTCGATGTTTTGAGGTGCTGGGTGGTGGTGGGCTCGATGTTTTGAGGTGCTAGGTGGTGGTGCTGGTTGGTTATGGTGCTGTTGGGTGGTGGTGGTGATGGTTGGTGGTTTCGGTGGTGCTTAGTGGTGATACGGTGGTAGTGGTGGTGGTGGGTGGTTTCGGTGCTGCTAGGTGGTGCTCGTGGTGGTGGGTTATTTAGTTTAATTTTGGTAGAATTTGTTTTTTCTTTGTTTTGGGTTGGATTAATAATTAAGTATATGCCCTTATTTTTCCATAATCATACTTAAGATCTTTTTTCTAGGAGTCCGCAAAACACTAGTTTGTTGCGAGTAATCTGAAGCGGAGGTAGTAATTATTTTCTCTGGTTTGGTTCCACATTAGTGACCCAATTATTTATTTATCACTAACTTTTATATGTGGTTGGCCACACCGTGTGGACAACCACCACGGGGTTACTCGGTTGGTGTTATGAGGGTTACTTAGTTAGGGTTATAGAGGTTAATAAGTATTACAAGGCTTATTATGTCAGTTTTGTAGGGGTACTCAATAATTATCATAAGGAGTTCTTCTATCAGTATAATAGGGGTTACTCTATCAATGTTATAGGGGGTTAATCCGTTTTTTTATACGCTATTTATTTATTTATTTTATTTACTTTTCACATCGTCCCACTTAATTCTTTGTTTATTTATATAGTTATTATTCACTTGTATAAAAAAATGTGTAAATGGTCTTGAACATGTAAATATGGTGGAAGAAATTCTACATTTATACCTATATTTCTGAAATTTAATATAGTGTTACTCCCTCTGTGCTTAAATAAATGAGATGTTTTAACTTTCATGAGTTTTAGAAAGGCTAGTTGAATATATTAAAATAATAGGTGGTGGGGTATAAGTTTGAGGAAAGAGAAGAACAAAGTAAGGGGTTTTGTGGGGATCATTAGTAAGTAGAATAATATTAAAAAGTAGAGAGATTATTACTAGTATTTAAAAAAATAGAGATAAGTTACTAAAAAGAGGAAATGTTTCATTTATTTAAACACGGATGTGAAAAAAAATTAAAAATAAAAATAAAAATAAAAATAAAAAAAAGTTTCATTTATTTAAACGCGGAGAGAGTAGTTTATATTGATGTAACCTTGTACTGTATACCTCCATATATTGTAATGAATGTAATAACAGTACAAGTACAATGATTATAAATTTCTTTGTACACAAAGGTTAATATTGTCATGAAGTAATCGATCTTAAGACTTATTTCCACCTTAAGAATTTTTTTTCACGCAATAATATCCATACTACTATTATATTATATTAAAAGAAAACAATGTCGACTGAAAAATTTACAACTAAATAAATTATCAAATATAAACAATATTATTATTTATAATTTACAATCCGGAGTAAGTATATACTACGAGTACAAGAATAATTGAAATTGACATAATACAAAGAATAGAATCCAAAACACATTTGTAGGATGGCTTAAATTCAAACCTACTTTTCATTTGAAATTGAATCACAAATTTTTCTCCAACTTAAATCCTTACGTATAAAATAAAAAAACAACTATGCAAATCTATCATTTTTTGCATGTATGATCGACATGATATAGGCCGGTTTGGTTCTATGTGACTAATCTTCCATAATAACTACTTTGTGCGGTTTACGTTCATTCATATTCTCCTCCTCATGATGTTATTTTGGTTATTTTACTACCATAAATGTCATATCCTATTCTCACAAAGAAGAAATTGAGCTCTCACTGCCTAGCTAGACCTTAACTTTATAAGTTTGAACTTTGTATCATTTCATCTTTTGAATCATAAACCTAGGTATCACTCCTTTTTCAATCCATACATTTTGTAGGTAGGTTGGATTCCTTATGATTCGATTATATATGTTCGACGATCACATCTCTATATCATACTTCGTACTATTGCTTATGATAGATGATAATTTCGTATAAAACGTCGGTTAGTAGGGTTTTGATTGTCGAGGTTCATTCATTCATCCACAAGCTAGCAATCTTATCTTCGCCTATACACCCTAAAACTTCATTTATAGAAAAGTTTCTTATAAATCTAGCGTGATACATTGGTTATTCATTAGAAATTATGCATGCATGCATGCATACACATCTATATTGTTAGTTTTGCATGTAAATTTAACTAAGAGCCTAAGAGGTTAATTGGTTTTTTGTTTAAAAAAAAATAAATCATATTTTGACTTATTTTAGGCAAAATAAGCTCAAATAATTTAAAACAAGTTTAGAAAAATAAATTTAGACAAAATAAGTTTTTATTTTTATTTTTTTTATTATTACAAACAATTTCATGAATAATTGCTTACCACATTAAATGCTACTCTATATATGTGTATGCATCACCACACAGTCTACATCATCCTTCGAGAATACAATTCTGAGCTTTGTTAATGGTGATGGATATCAGTTAGTATAATAATAGTCCTCCAAAAAAGTAAATATTAAAAATGTAATTGTAGAATAGAATATAAATAGCGCCAAATATAGAGGAGAACATAGCAAGTAACCATTAGGTCAGGCAAACATTTTAAACGACCCCAAGAGGTTAAGACAGTTATTAAGAGTCATATTATCTAAAATAAATAAACAAAGAGCCAATATTAGTTAACTTATATTTAAATTGGCGGTGATTATTCAAGTATAACCATATCAATTAATTAATAAAAATTCAATGAAGCTTTCCTCATCCGTAAATATGAAATTGCTGACATTGTCTATAGTTCAACTTTAAGAAATTAAAATGAAGACCAAACATTTTAATTTCCAAGTTGTGAATCATTTCATTTTTGAACCATTCATTAATCTTTTTCTAAGAAATATATAGGCCGGTTATTTAGGTCCATTAGTAGTTTGGAACTAATATTCGACGTACGTACTTCTCCCATTTAACATGCGTGGCATGCACATCTATACAATTTTTTCATTTACGGCCACAAATCTACAATCTAAGCTAGTTGTGATGTCTAGGGTATGTCTGCCATTATGAATAATGAGATTGAATTTCATCTACTATAATGCTACTTATAGCAACTTTAATTTATACATACTAAATAAGCTAAGGAAACCACGGTGGAAGGCTGATATCGATGGTGGTGGTGATGGTGGTGGGAGGCACTGACGATGTGCACGTAAAAATATTACGGTTAGGGTTTTAGAAGAACAAGTAATATATGGCCGCTCTTGTTATCATGTAAATAATAATCGAAGGCTCTTCCTAAACTAGGGAGCGGAGCCCTGACTTTTAAAGATGTCAAAACCTGACTCGATCGATCCGATCTAACCTGATAAAAAATCCGATTCAGATTTCGACTAGTATGAACACAATAATTTAAAATAACTCAACTTTAATTTAGACATGATCCAACCCGACCTGACGCGACGGAATTGACACTTCTATTGAGACTAATTAAATATAAACTAAAAAAAACACTAATCGTTATACAATTATTAACGTTATACCATTAGTATATATTGCACTATTGCTACGAGTAGTTTATACGTAATGTGTTTCAAAGTAAATTTTAAGTACTTAAGTCCCTAATTTCCTGCATGCATGCATGCTTTACTCCATTCTTAAAAGTTACGAGTACGTAGCAATTTTATCTTTGATCACTTTAAATCCCACTATCCCAGGATATATTCTCAACCAGTTTCAAATTTGACACAATATTACTTCGATCATATAGTACGTCAGTACTATCTTAAAATGGAAGACATGCGTTAAATTAATATAAAGAATTAAAGACCGACTCTTTGAATGTCAACCCCTATGAGAGTCATGGCATGCATGCCTCAAAAAAAAAAAATGGCATGGCAATAAGATACATATAATGGCCTACAATGCGATTAAATGAACCTACGATTCACCGATTTTACTAATTAATACGCCTTTCATCTCATAATAGAGTACCTATATTCATTTTTATGGCCAAATTGTAAAAACGTAGAATTCTCATCAATATATACAAAAAAAACATAGTCATGTGAGATATTGTTAGATTTGTTTTAATATGCAGTTTTATAATATCAACTTTTTATAATTTTTATTAATATTATATAATTGAAGATATTGATTGTCCAAGGTACATCTTGAAAACTATATAAAAATAATATACACATACTATATTATGAGGCCAAAGGAGTAGAAAAATTAAAGTATATGACTAACTATAGCTTGCATAGCAGGGTACACCACACCAACTATAATGGTAAGTGCGCCCAATTTACATAAATTTTGTTGGATGTAGCCATACTTGCTCAGCTTTATATTTTTTTGGCTAGGCTAGGGTCGGAGATTATGAAATGGAAATATAATAATTTTGTGAAGGTGGCTAATCAAACAAGTGAAATCTAGTTAATTTTCATTTATTAGGCACATTCAGATTAAGTGGGTGCCTCTCTATACACTCTAACCTAAAGCAAGTATTGCCCTAATTATAAACTCACTTTAGTTGATGTTATACCACACATTCAAGCATTAGCGTGTTACATATATACGCCAATTGTTTCGAACTTTTAATGGGTTTGCTAGCTAGTTGATCGAAAAATACAATGTGATGTCATTTTAATTTTCAAAAAAAAATATAAGAAACCATTAGTATAATCATTAAGTTTAATATGGCCATTACAACTGCCCCAAGAGGTCAAGACTATTAAGACTTAAGAGTCACATATATTTCTCCGCATCAAATTATATACAAGTATAAGATTGAAATACAACTAAACTTTGCTTATTAGATGGACGGTGTAACTTTAATAATAATATAAATAAATAAGAATATTACATTTTACAAATATGCTTCCCTCATTCACAAAATCTGAAACAGCTGACATTACCCATAGTTCAATTACATGAAATTTTAAAAATTGAAATTAATTAAAATATATAACATTTTTAATTATTACATCCAAAAAATATTCTTCCTTGTTAATATTATTCAAGAATATCGTCAACATACAAGACTATACTTAACCCCACGTTTAGGGACAAAAATGCTATTCATTTTTGCTTAATTAGATGACATAATCCTACTAGATTAGTGGCTTAAACACACTATTTCCTTAATTGCACCTTTAGAAGTTGCCCAAAAGATCTCTCAAAATTACTTTCCAATTTGGTAGGGTATATCTATAAGCTAACACTAGCCACAAACCCAAATATATTGGGACCTCCCTTAATAATAAAATCATATAGATATTTCAAATAATAAGATTAAAAAAAATTAAGAATAAAATTACATAAAATAAAATTGTAATTATAAAGAGACAAATAAAAGTGTGACATGCAATAAAATAAAATGAAATTAGAGGGGAACATACCTCAGCAAAGGTCAAAGGAATAACAAATATAATTAGCTGAGTCAGCTAACTATTTTTGACGACTTGTATATCCGAGTTGCTACTTCTCGACCCAACCCCTAGGTAGCTTCATGCCCTCATGAAAGGGTAACCATATAATAATTTTCTTATCTTATTTTTGTAACAAAAAATAAAAATTAACTATACCTTAAATTTTATTACTTTTTATTTTCTCTCTCTATTTTTTTTGTGGTATAAAATGTGGATGAAGAAACTTTCTTCATTCATCAAGGTTTTTAACAAGAGCTAGCTTAGCAAGCTTGATCATAGTAAGAGAGAAGTACATACATACATACATATATACATACTTGAGCTTCATTCTTTGTGTGTGTATCTACTCCTTGCTTGGTTATCGAAATCGTCGTGCTTTAGAAGAAGAATGGAATTAACAAGAGGGAATAATAATAAGATATGGGAAGTGATTCCATTTTTATGTATGTTTTTGATAGAAGGGTGTACCATTGCCTTAACCATAACCGCGAAATCGGCCATGGCTATTGGGATGAGCCAATTTGTGTTTGTGGCTTACTCGAACGCTCTTTCTTCTATCCTCCTCGTCGTTTATTGTCTCATCTATCATAGAGATAGGTAAGTTAACTAGGTCTAACAAGATAATTTTATTACATATGATCATCTTGAATAATTTAAGATAATTTACATATGATCAACTAATAATTCTTTCTTTTTTTTTCTTTTCTTGTATGGGCAGTATGAAAAAGGTTTTCAATGTCAAGCTTCTCTCACGATTCTTCCTCCTTGGTCTTACGGGGTTCGTTCAATTCTCTCACTCATGCTATACGATTTTATCATTTATCTCTCTTTTATGAGTTATTTCATGAATGCACACGTGCGCGCACACACGTACACACACGCCACCCTACTAGATTCGAAATGCTTGCATCGTTGCATGTTGCAAGTTGAATCTGGTAGGGCAATGTCTAAGCTAAGTCTATGTTGGCGCCCTTCATATATATGAAAGTCCTTGTTGGTGTACTGTTCTTCAATATAACAATAAATAAATAAATAATAAGGAGTAAAAATAAAATCTATTGTTTCTTCAAGAACAATATCTTAGGTACCTAACTATCATAACTTGGTGGGCCTTATAATTATGTTTGTTTTTGTTAAGTTAGTGGTGATTTGAGTAACATACGTAGTTACTTGATTAGCTAGCTAAAGAATGTTACATTTATATTGTTTAAATTTTTAATGCCATCCAATCATACAACTTAGAGTAGATCAATAAAACTACTGTTTTTTAGGTAGTCAGGGTTTCCATTATAATTCGCTGAAAGCTATAATTAACTTATTATGAAAATAACATTATTAAATTACTTGATCACTAAATCAACGGTCTCTCAAAAAAAAAAAAAAAAGTTGGCTTTTTTTTTTTTTTTTTGGATATTCAGTAACTTAAAGTTGTACTCATGATCAAAATTTACAAAAATCAACTGCTCTTTTCCGACAAAAAATAATAAAAGTATTATTATCACATAATATAACTGTATTTTTATCACATACTGTCACTAAACTAACCCGTACTTGTAAATTTGTTTGTGGATGGCAGGATAACAATTGCACAAAATCTTGCATTTACGGGGCTACGTGACAGCTCACCTATAGTTGTTTGTGCAATGGGACTATTGCTACCATCCTTTCAATTTTTTCTCAATCTTATTCTAAGGTATACATACCCTTCATTTTCTTACTTCATATTTTGATGAAAATGTCAATTTTTCTTAGACACCCCTTTATAATGCCTCCCACTATAATTTTCCCCTATTTTCCCTTACGTAAGCATTTTTAATCGTATAAAATTTTAAGATTTGATAATTGATATTCAATACTTCGTATCATATGAATATATGATGGGTCCTATTAAATCTAATCAATGGTGGCTAAGAGGACCACCTTAAAGATGGAAATCGTGGAATTTGATTTTATGTAACACTTTCTCTTGATTGGGTTTTTTATTTATTTCTTTTTTTTTTTTTTTTTTTTTGGAGCTGAATCTTTCTACACCATGCAATAGGCTAGAATCAATAGAATGTACTGTTTATTCATGGTTTTGTAATTTAATACAATTTGGCCTTAGTATGTCATCTCTATCATTCTAATGGCTCCAATTTGTGTTCTTGATCCTTGTGACATCACCTTTTGTTTTGTAGAATGAATCATTTGAAAAGTTATTTGATAGAGGACCCCTTTTTGTCTAATTAGTACCAACCGCACCTACAATAACGTTTCTAACAACCCTTTTTTTTTTTTTATTCTAAGCTCTAATCCTAGAACTAGATGATTCTAGTTGTATATAATCTGATTCAAATTAAGTTATTATGAGTTACAAACTATTATGATTAATGTTTAATTTTTTAATAACTCAGATTTATAATAATTGACACAGACAAACTTAACATATCTGCTGATGCACTATTTTGTCTCTGTGTATAAATAATTAAAAAAAAGTTGCGAAAAACTTTATATTATATACTTAGCAACAATACGTTACTACCTTTTATACACTTACATTTGTGTTTTAATATATAATTATAAAGTTATAGTTATTATGGAATAAAAAGAGTATAAAGCAAGGTAATTAAAAAAATGAATTGAATCAAGTATGCTTTGAAAATGACTACTATTATTACATCAAATTATGCGCCTCGAAAAGATTCTTATTTAGGGTATTAGGGGATCTAATAACTTGGTTAGCTCTTACTAGTAGCCCTAAAAATGCAACAAAGATTACTCCCAAAACTCAAATCTATAAAACTCCCACCAAGTTTTTTTTGAAATTTGACTAAACTATCATTTTACACACAAAAACAGGAAGGCTAAGTTGAACATAGAGAGCAAAAGCACCCGCATCAAGCTCACCGGGGTGGCGGTGTCTATCATCGGAGCAATCACGGTCGCCGTCTACCTCGGCCCTTCCATCCTACAAGGACCAATTATTGGTCCTATCATGCTTCGTAGCTCTAAGTTTCAATTCGTGTTTATCACCACCACAGAAGAATGGATGTTTGGCACCTCTTTGCTAGCTCTTGCTACTTTCTTCATTGCAGTTTGGAGTATGATACAGGTATATTATTAGTAAACCATGTAACATTTCTCCTTTTTTATTTTTTATTTTTTACAAAATGGTAAAGAAAATCAATAATCTAACACGTAAAGATTGGTTATTTTGGATGATAGGTATCAACATTCTCAAGATTTCCAGATATGATGGTGATAGTAGCTTGTTACACTGTATTTGGGACCATTCAAACATTTTTTGTGGACATCATTGCAAATGGAGATTTGAGTGCTTGGAAATTACATTGGGACTTAGAGCTCCTTATTATCGTCTTAACAGTAAGCACTTACCTTTTTTGTTTTTTTATACGTGTCATAAAGAAAAAAAACCTATTTGAGTCTGGTTAATTTCTTATCCGTTAGACGTACGTACATTTAATATGAGGCGAAATGTTTTTAGCTCACGAAATTCATGTCTTACTCGTGCTTATCAAGGGGTATGTATTTAGAACATTTTAAGGATTCGAAATAAATAGTGGATTTTCGGGGTTTATGAGAGGTCGAATCGACCGTACTAATACATGAGATGGGGTCAAAAAATGCAGGCATTGTTTGGGACGTTAGTGAGGAGCAGAATCCAAGCATGGTGCATGAGTTTGAAGGGCCCAATGTATGTGGCTATGTTCAAGCCTGCTGGGATATTTTGGGCTAACTTTTTTGGCGAAAGCTTTTTTGGTACTCTTTGTTATGGAAGGTACTCATCAATCTCTCTTTATCTCATTCATAAAAATTACAATGATATGACCATTGAAGCTTCCATGAGTCATGCACGACTTTATCATTTTGTGAATATAAGAATCAAATTCATTATTATTACTATTGTTGCTATTGAAAGTCCGTCCTTTTTACACTTTGAAATATCAAATATACTTTGTATGGGTTCACTTTTGAAAACTTTAATTATAATTTTTCACAATTACATATCAAAACATTATCATGTGAAATCTTGCTTGTTAATTAAATTCGTCTAATTGTGTGTTTTCAAATAATAATTGTGCAAAAAAAAATTCACATATAAAATTGGATATACTAGTATTAATTGTTAAAAATTGAATTAGAGTTGGTGCAAATAATAATTTTAACCGATGTATTAAGTCTTTGTCTTCCAATTTGTTTTTCCATATACTAGAGTCAAAGTCATAGATAAAGAAAAAAAATTGAAAGCCTAGCAATTTGCAGTTTTGCATAAATAACCAATTAATCCTTTTAATCTTATATTTGATGATTTTCTTAGACGAATATTGTGCTTACATATGTACTATGAGCCAAATTGTGGGATCAACAACTAATTACGTACGAATAGAGCCCTGCATATATTGTTTTTATTTATTTTATATTTTTTAATTATAATTTTTTTGGCCTTACGATAATCCATTGAGCCATGCATGCATGATCATGAAAAGGCGGAAAGGTAGTAAATTACGTACGTAAAAAATGGAGAACGAATTTTTTTTTTTGGAAATGGTATAATTTCAATTAGAAATTGGATAATTGATACAAGTTATTATATATAATTAAACTTGATAACGTCTCATTATCACCATCTAATCTGCCATATTTTTATTAGCAGGTGGAAATGTAACGCAAAGAAATAACGTATGAATACTATGCTTGTATAGTATTTAATCATATTGTTAATTTATATTATATTATTATGATAACGATTAATTTCAAATAGAGAAAATTCGAGTTAACGATATTAATTATTTTCGCTATTTTTATGCAGTGTGATGGGTACAATAATAGTAGGGGTTGGGTACTACACAGTACTATGGGGAGTGAGGGAGGAAGCTAAAAAACAAGCAGATGACTCAACTAAAACTGCTCCATCTGATGACATCAAGACCCCTCTATTGCAAAATCAAGACGCCGACGAACAAGTGTGAAATGTATTCCTTCGTTTTCTACCAATAAAACTAGGAAAAAAATTCGCAGGTACGATAATATTCCTTTCAGTACATTTCTCTGTCTCTTTTTATTGTTCTTATTCGAAATTTTAAGAATATTATAATACATACGTAGTATAAAATAACATAGTCATGATTTGTTTTATATTAAGTATAAAATGAACGGATGACTAATGAAAATACTAACAACAACTCACGTAAATTTATTTTAATTGCAGGGTTATAAAATTAAAGCTTGGGGGAGAAATTTTTATCCATTTTCTAAATTGAATTTGGAGGAAGATGAGATGAACTTCGGGTTTTCGTGAAGATCTGTGGATTTTAGTAACGGGTGAAATAATGTGAATTATTTTCTTTAGAATATGAGCTAATGTAAATATATTATGAAGATTAAGATGTATTATTGCCCGATTTTTTGTGGGAGCTAGTTTTAATGAGATGTATCTCTTTGTACGTGCGTAATTCGGAAGCATGCAAAGTGTATGTTCTTAAGTTGAGGGCTTGCTTATAGTTGCTTCTCTCTTCTCTAGAACTCGTCTGTTGTAATTTTTATTTTTATTTTCAAGTCAAATGAAAAAAATAAAATATAAAAAATCCAATGGTGCATCTCATGCACGTGATTTTCACTAATCCGAAAGAGAGTTTGAGGCACATGGTGTAATATTGAAAGATGTATTATTCCGAATTTCCGATCCATAAACAATCAGTAATATGTGGTAAATCGATCATCAAGCTTAAATCTTGATTAGGAAAGCTTGTGATGAATTTTCAGTTTTTGCAATGTCCCAAATGCACAATCATATTTCATTTTAGGAATGTAAGTAACCTAAGAAATGTTAAAAATCCATGTAGGCCAAAGTTTTTTCTTATATATAAACAAGCTTGGAGATTGATAGTATCCTTTTTGAGTTGTGATTCGTGACATAATTAGATAATACTTAGCGTGTTCTCATAAGAATGTTAAAAACAAGAAGATCGAGATCACTTATATTAAGTGACATGCATGTTTAAAGATAATGTTACGTTTTCTTATTGCAATTAAAAGGGCATCAACTTCATTCTAACAACCTAACGTTAGACCTACCTCACTTAATAATGGTAGGTCATGAGTATAAATTTTCTTTCATGGAAATATATAATGATCATTCCCTTTAAATGTTCACTCTTGTTTTAAAAATAAATTTGGAATATAAGACAACCTAACTTTTCCTTGGATTATAAGAAAATTGAATTTATTCTCCGGATAAATTCAAATTGTTAGAGATGAACAAACAAATTTCTACAATTGCAATTTCATATATTACGATCTTAATTTACTTGGGATATGCCCAAGTAATTACTGTCAAGGTTTATATGGTTGGAGACAACCATGGTTGGGGCCCTGGCAATGATTATTCGAAGTGGGTTAAAGGGAAAACCTTTTACAAGGGTGATATTCTTGGTTAGTATTTCTCTAATTATTATTTATTTAATTCTTTCTTTAATTTTACTTGACATAATTTGGAAAACTTAATTTATATCTCCAAGCTAAGTTAATCTATCTAATACTACGTACTTTAATTTCATCACTAGGCTAGGATCATACATTATGTGCAAGTATGAACGGTAAAATCGATAGTTATAGCATAAGTGATTTGGGCTTATTCATTTTACGTGGTGAAATGGTTTAAAGATATACACGCATGCATAAATGAACTTATGAATATGTGATTATTCAGGCAGGACAATAAAATTTTACCTGATTAACTAATTAATTAAAGTTAAATATTTAGGGAAACAACCAAATTTGACTCGTCGACTCGAATTGCGGTCCTTATACCTAGTTTAAATACTTAATTAAACATCGGTAACCTAACCTTTTTCAACTTTTTGGTATTTAAATTAGATTTTTTTTTAGAAACTACATACTCCTTCCGTGTTTTAATAAGTGTTACAATTTAGCTTTTTTCACTATTCACATAATGGTTTTGACTTGATTAATTTACTAATAAAAAAAAAAAAAAAAAAAAAAAACAACAACAACAACAACAACAAATGTTATTGTATAATACATTATTGGATTTGTTATAATGTATACTTTCATAACATCAATTTTTCCATAATTTTACTAACATATAATTAGATAAATTAACGGTCAAAGTCGTGTCTTGGCATGCGTGTTTGGTCAAATTGTAACCCTTATTAAAACATGGAGGAGTAATAAAACCCATATTTTGTGAGGAACTACCTAATAAAATAAATGTTGTAAGAAACTACCTAATAAAAGGTAAAATGTTGTAAGAAACTAGCTAGTAATAAAAGGTAAAATGTTGTAAAATATTGCCTCTGCCAGATTTCCACCATAGACGTCTATATAGGAGGCAATTAATTACGATTTCCCCTCGTCATATTTAATTAATAAAGGTGGTAAATATGTTCTTTGCATCCTCGAAATTGTTGTTTTCATCCCCAAAACCAACACAACCTACAAAGTACTATTTGCCAGATATTTGGGAGCATAGGTTTCAATAGACGTCTATATAGGAACCACTTCAAAGCACCCTCGAAACCACTGTTTTCATCCCCAAAACCAACACAACCTGCTTGAAATTGCCTCCACTACGCCGAAACCACCCTTCAACCCCAAAACCACCACCTCTAACCCTAAAAACCACCATCCCAAAGCACGAAACTACCCTCATTAACTCGGAATATCCTCCAACCACCCCGGATATAACCTTACCACCTTGAAACCAACCCCCGCAGTGGTTTCGATAGTATTTTGAGGTGGGTCAACGTTGTACATTAGTTCAACGATGGAAATTCGGCTAAAGGTAGTATCTTACAACATTTTACTTTTTATTAGATAGTTTCTTACAACATTTTTTTTATTATTAGGTAGTTTCTCACAAAATTTAGATTTTATTAGGTAGTTTTTGACAAAAAAAAAAATCCTATAAATTATTTTAATTATTACTTGCATTGTCATAATTAATCTATTGAATGTTAAACGACGCCCTTATTTTACCAGGTAACGCCCGCATTTAAACATAAATGGACAAACATACCCTCGTGTGTACTCTATATTTTTCTTCTTTGGCCTCTAACTCAATCGTACATTCTCTCCTCCCAACAAACCACCACCGACCGAGGGCAAGGTCATCGGACACATTGCCAGAATTAAAGTCTTTTTTTTTGTGGAGGCAAAACGCCTAAACTTTTCAAAACTCTAGGGGAGAAACGCCTAGAATTTTCAAAAGTCCCTAGGAGATTCGAAAATTCTAGGCGTTTCCACCCGTAGAATTTTCCAATTTTTTTGCGTTTTTCTTGTTTTTATCATAACTTTTGATCCATAACTTAAATTAAGACAAATAATATATAGTTGGAAATCTCTAGAATTCTATTTTCTAACCCAATTAGAATCATATCAATATCATTTTTAGATCATAAGATATGGCTACAATACTAGGTTTGGTCAAAAACCAACACCCTTGCACTATTTCGATCATATCTTAAGATCTAGAAATGATATTAACTTGATTCAAATTGGGTTGAAAAGTAGACTTCCAAAGCTTTCCAACTATATATCATTTGTCTTAATCCGAGTATGGGATCAAAAGTTATGATAAAAACAAAAAACGAAAAAAAAAACTGGAAAACTCTACGGGATAAAACGCCTAGACTTTTCGAATCTCCTAGGGACTTTTGAAAATTCTAGACGTTTCTCCCCTAGAGTTTTGAAGAAATTAGGCGTTTGGCCTTCACAAAAAAAAAAAAAAAAAAAAAAAAAAGACTTTATTTCCGGCAATGTATTCAATGACTTTGCCCTCGGTCGATGGTGGTTTGTTGGGAGAAGAGAATGTTATGTTGAGTTAGAACATGCAATACACGCGAGGGTATGCTTGTCCATTCATATTTAAATGTCGGCGTTACCCGGTAAAATAAGGGCATCGTTTAGCTTGTCACTTAATTTTAATAATTACTTGTCACAATTAATAGAAGGATTACTTTTTATTATTCAATTATTTGAACAATTAATATGCTACATGTAATTAACATTATTGATTGGGTTATTTTTGGTGTATTAGTTTTTCGTTATGCAGAAGGATATAGTGTAGATGAAGTGGATGCTAAGAGATTCAAGAAATGTGATTCAACCTATTCTTTATATTCGGCAACAGATGGAAATTCTTCAATTACTCTTACGAAATCTGGAGTTCATTATTTTATTGGGGGTTTATTTAATGAGTGTTCTCAGGGCATGAATCTCACTCTCACTGTCAACTAAACCCTTTAAATTCTTTATTTTGCACTTGTATTATTATTGATTATTAATTATAGCATCCTTAATCAACAAAATTCAATGAATAATCATATATATAGGACAAGAATTTTTTTAATGTAAGAAAATAATAACATATATCACATTTTTATATTTGAATTATTTTGTACAGTTTACAAATAATTGTTAAATTTTATAACAGATATGTAAGAGAAAAATAGGCTAGGCTACTCTCTTTGTTCATTATACGTAGTAATTTAATTAGAGACTCGAGGCGTGGCCAAATTAATCCATTAATATCATATTTCTAAAACTGATTGGTTTATAAATATAAATTGATATCAAAACTCAAATTTACAGATTCTTGTTTAATAAGATTCTATTAGAACCTTTGAAGTATAAGTAGGGTAACTTGGGAAGAGGGTTAACTTAGATCAGTGGCGAATCCAGAATTTCTAACTAGGGCAGTAGTACTACGCATTAGATAACTTAAAAAAAATCCTAAATGTCTAGAATCTCGTAATAAACTATTTTGATTATCGCTAACGAATTGGATTAACTTTTATATAAAGCGTCGTATATGCCCCTCCATATTTTATCAAGTGCATGCCCAATTTTGACCTTTTAAATATATTCGTATATACCACTTTTACTTTTTTTTTTTTTTAAAAAAAAGTCACATCGACTAATAATGGTGTTTTATCCTTGTGATTAAACATAGTTATGTGAATACTTGTTATAATTTTATTAATGTATACTTTTCTGACCAATATACATTTTTTTTTTTTTTGTATTTGTTGATATATAGTTTAAGATATTATTGGTAAAAGTTATTTATTGATATATATGTCACTCATACTAAATTATTCAAAACGGAGGGAGTAATAAATTAACTATTCTTATATATTTTTTTTTAATTTATTTTGCAAATAATTTATATTCGAGTTTTTAATATACTACAATCAAATTCAAAAGTACTCCTGTTAGGGTTGGTGAGTGCACAGTGAAAGCAAATTAAAGATGTAGAGATTGAGAAAATAATTGAGAGATAGATAAAGGCAAGATAAGAAGTAAAGAAATGGACAGACAATATTTAACATGGGAAAAATTAATAAAAAAAAATCCACGAACGACTAGCACCAAAATAATCCGATAGAGTATAATAAACTTTGAGGAGGTGAGTAGTACAAAAAAACTATCACTATAAATCACACAAATGAGTAGTACAAAAATTGGAATAGTGGATTCGTAGAGAGAAGGTGAATTGTATACAAGGAGGGTAGTAAGGTAGGAAGGCTTTGTGTATAGGTATGACTTCTTGTGTGTGTACATTGATTGAATGCCCATGACTTATATTTATAGTTGTAGATGGAGCATGGAGCATGGAGCATGGAAGAAATGGTCAGAATATTATAGAAGTTCCTTCATTCTTGTATGCATGATGTTTAAGAAAATTCACGAACCATATTCTAGCTACTTCCAATATTAAGAATTCTCTAGATCAGATGATTTTAGTAGCTTGCATGATACAAGCTAGTAGAAAAATCTAGAGAATTAAAGAGCAATATCAACCATACTACATGTTTGGAAGCTTCTAGAACATGAATAGATACTCCATCAAAATAATGGGCTTGTTAAATTTGGGCCACACCCACCAACTCTGATCCATATGTTCCATGAATTATTGAAGAATTGATGAATGAATTGGCTTAATTCTCATTAATGACTTTGCAAGCATATATAATACAAGCTAACTCAAATGTGATAGGATTAGGAAACAATTAAAAGATATCAATAACTACCAAAAAGATGCTAACAAATATTTTCTAAGATTTCCGAAAATATATCTGCAATACTGATAAGTGCATAATACAACATATATTTAGTCCCTAATATTAGTTTTATTGTTGCCTTTTATTTATTATTTTAGGAATTTATTTACTTTTATAATTTTAGTAGCATATTTATCTTAGCTTTATTTTATTACTAAGTTTGTTATATTATTATACTTAATATGTTTATCATTATTTTGATTAGGAAATGGAGGCAAGGTGGTTCCACTAAGGCTCAGTTCACTTCACCTTATTTTTGCTGAACTAAAATTATTTTTACTGAACTGAAATTATTTTTGCTAAACTTAAATTATTTTTACTGAACTAAAATTAAATTTATTGAACTGAACTTATTTTTACTAAACTGAAATTAGTTTTACTGATTTTCTATTATATTTCTTCATTAAAGTTACTGATCTTTACTAAATTGAAATTATTTTTACTGAACTGAACTTATTTTTACTGAACTGAAATTATTTTTACTGAACTGAACTTATTTTTACTGAACTGAAATTATTTTTACTGAACTGAACTTATTTTTACTGAACTGAAATTATTTTTACTGAACTGAACTTATTTTTACTAAATTGAAATTACTTTTACTGAATATTATTATTTTAAGGTGAAGTGAATAGGGCCTAGCTCAAAGATCACGTGGAGCCCAAGAATAGAAGAAGCAAATAAAAATAAAAGATACGTAAAAATAATTAGAAGGAGAAATCCTAACAGGAGTGAAAAGCTAAGAATTTCAAGAGCTCAAGAAGCTGTCAGGTTCATCTTCAACAAACTCCACCCAAAATTATAGAGAAGATGAATCTCTATCCTACTCCACAATTTTATCCCTTCAAACCCAAAAAACCTAGGTTGTTTTTTGTTATAAAAATTTCCAATTATCTCTCTCGAAACACACATGTTTTACCACAAATCCATATGGAGAGTTTGTGAGGTTTGTAAAGCACGAATTGGCCCAAGATTGATCGATTGGGTAGTATTGGAAGGCGAAGGGACAAATTTGACGGCGAAATTGAGCGGCGTTTGTTTGATTCTTGGCTCGGTTCATAAGTTCTCCTTAATTTATTTATTCTTAATCTTTCAATTTTGTGATTAATTTGTTTGCTTCTACTGGGTGAATTGGATGTAATTTGGTCTTTAATTTCCTGATTTATGTTTCGTCGTTTAAACGCTGAGTATAATCGTATTTCAATATTCAAGTTTGATATTTAATCGATTAACATGATTCTTTGTTTTTATATGAACGTTTATTTTATTAATACTTGTGATAGTGCACGATTACTAGTATGAAGTTATTAGACTATGCTAAATTATTACTTCATGCGGCGTTAATTGATAATTTAGAGTGAATGACTCGATATTACTAGTTTGAGCGGCTCAATCGTAGTTTTTGTTGAATTTGTGAGTTGGTCTAATAAATCAAGTTTATTGGGGTAGAAAGTGATTAGGGGATTTTTCCCCACCAATCACCATCTGACAAGTGGACCAATCAGGTTCCGCCATGTGTCCGTCACATGGGCCAATAGGAGCCTGCCACGTGTCAAGCAATGATCCGTCCACTATGGACCAATTACGACACGACACGTGTCCTTCCCATGACACCTGGGATAACCGGTCACCTAGGCCCAACTTCCGAGGGAAGCCCAATCAGCCCAAGGTTAACCTAAACCTAGATTGACACGTTTCCCGAGGTTATAAATACCTCCCTTAATCCCCATTAAGGGAGATTACGCTAAAAACGCAGATTACACACATTAAACACTCTCACCTAGAGAGACCCAATCACTTTAATTTCCGCATTAATTACTCCTTAATCAAGTACTAACTTCACCGTCGGAGGCGGATCTCCAATCATCCGGAGCATCCGTTTGTTTTGCAGGTATAGGTGTCCGGTTCCAGTCTCGAAATTGTAACTCTCCCGCAGGACATCAGAAAACCCCGAAACATCTTGGCGCCATCTGTGGGGAGAGTACTTCTGAGATGGAATCCACGTTTGTACCGACTCCTGAAGAGAGATGTCCCCTGGACGACCCTCTAGTTCAGTCGGACCACGATACTGAGAATGAATTTGAAGTTGAAGCTCACACAGCTTCAGACGGGACCCTAAGGGCCCGACGTACCCGTCATACCGAAAGGAGGGAACGGGAACATCTTCAAACTGGAAGCGAGCCAGCAGGCGCACCGCCTGTTCGGCAGCAGCCGACTGATGGGTCTGCTCCCATCACAAGGAACGAACTCATGACCTTCATGAGGGACTTCAAGGGAGAAATTCAAGAGTTGATCAACAAGAAGCCGTCTGCTCTAGACAAGGAGCAGTCGGCTAAGAAACCCTCCACTTTACTAAAGAGGAAACCAGTTCAAGGGCGAGAGGCGACCCCTCATCCTAAATCTAGGAAGTGGGAGCCACCTGCCCTTGATTTCACAAAATACCGTTTTCCTACTCCAGGAAATAGGAAACCTGTTCGTCATATTCAGGCGGACGGGTCGAAGAAAACATACACAGACGCTCGGCTACTGCTGGAGCAGAAGAAGAGTGACCGATTGTCAGAGTCGGCCTCTACTTCAAACTTCCAAGACAGTCTGCGAAATACCTCGATGAGGCATACTCAGTCGTATCATGAGAGTCAGTCAGGCGGCACCTCCCGTCAGTCCGGCTTTCATAGCGACCAGGCGGTACCAAACTTACCGTTTGTACCGCAACAACAGTATTTTTTACAGCCACCTCCGTTTGGTGGACATGCAGCAAAAAATGTCCAACCTATGGACTGGCAGCTACGGTTGCTTAGACTTGGTGAACAGCCGTCGGCCTTCTCCAAGAAAATTACTGAAGCCGCTCAGCCGGCCAAAGTGAAAAATGTATTAGTAGGCGCCTATGACGGCACTACTAACCCAGAAGACCATCTGATGGCATTCACCAACCTAATGTACCTTCAAGGGTTGGATGATCCCACTTGGTGCAAGTGTTTCCTAGCGACTCTCAAAGGAATCGCACAACAATGGTTCGCCAACCTGCCGACTGGTTGTGTAAATAACTTCAAGACGCTTGCTTACTTATTCACCTCCAACTTCGCCATGAACATCCCTGCGAAGAAGACGACCCTTGATTTAGGAACAATTCAGCAGGGCGAGAAGGAGGGGCTTCGTTCTTACATCAGGCGGTTTAACCTGATGAGAATACAGATTCAAGGGTTACCGGATGAAGTAGCCTATACTGACTTTTTCAGAGGTCTCAAAGACGGGTCGACCTTCAAATTTGATTTGGTCCGAAAGAGGGTGGCGACTCTTCAAGAGGCCTTGATTGAAGCGGAAGCCTATATACAGGCGACTGATCTTTGTAGTACGGTAAAACAGTAAGACGGGAAAAGGTCCGACAAAAGAGAAGGACGACAGAAACAGTCGTCAAACAAAGACGAGAAGAGAAAAGAGGTCTGGGCGGCTGATTCCTCTAAACAGCCGGCCCAGAAAAAGAAAAAAGAATTCAAACCATACTCCCCAAAGTACGTGTTTAACAAGGATAGCCAATTTATCCTAAAGGAAATCAAGGGACGGATCTCAATTGAGAAGCCGGTCCCCATGAAGGGTTCTGCAAACAATCGGAACCAAGAAAAATTCTGTGATTATCATGAAGATGTTGGTCATCACACCAATGAATGCATCACTCTCATGCGGTATCTGGACCGCCTGGCTGAGCAAGGTGATCTTGACACTTATGTCAAGAAATCTACGGGGAACACTTCCTCAAAAAAGCAGTCGACCAAAAAGAATCAACAGGCCGACAGCTCCGATACAGATAATGCAGTCGTCTACACCATTGCAGGCGGCTTCTCAGGAGGCGGGCCCACTATTAGGGGCAACAAAGACAATATCAGACGGTTAGATGTAAATTCCGTTCACCAAGAAAGGCCCTCCAAATATTCATTTCCTGAGATTGTCATCACTGAAGAAGATCTAGGAGGGGTAAGAGGGCCGCATGACGACCCTATCGTTATTGAATGTAAAGTGGCCAACCAGAGAGTTGGCCGAATCCTCATAGATACCGGAAGCTCCTCAGATCTCATCAGTAGCAAATGTCTGTCGAAACTAAAATATCAGACTGATTGCATACATCCGGCATCCCACCCTTTAGTAGGGTTTGGAGGAGGAGTCGTCCACCCAGTGGGACGAGTGGATTTACCCATCCGCCTGGGCGAAAAAGTGGAAGGACGACACATGGTAGTCTGGTTCCTGGTAGTAGAAGAACTCTCGGCCTACAACATGTTTCTGGGACGACCAACCCTGAATAATTCCAAGGCTGTTATAATCCCATCTCTTATGTTGCTCAAGTTTGAGAGGGATAATGGAACAGTAGGGTCCCTAAGGGGAGATCAGAGGATGGCCCGAGAGTGCTATCTCTCGGATGTCAAGCCCACTGTTATGGCCACTAGGTCGAGTGGTGGAAAAATAGACCTTGACAATGTCAAGGAGAGTGCGCCTGTTCAAGAAGCAGGCGGCAAGAAGAGAAAGGCATCCCAGACAGGGGCCGCAAGAAAAGACAGAAAATAGCAATCATTGGCAGAGGAGCGGTCGGATGAATTCCGCCCTCAGCCGGCTGGTGAGCATACGGACCTGATCTTAGACGACTCGCGTCCTGACCGAATAGTCAAAGTTGGGACGGCTGCTCTAAGAGTCCTGGGTGACGACTTTCACACACTATTGAAAGAATACAAGGACATCTTTGCATTCGAAGTCCACGAAATGCCAGGCATTAGTCCTGATCTGGCGGTACATAAACTGGTCGTGGATCCGAAAAAGAAGCCGGTACGGCAGAAGAAGCGGAACCATGGCGAAGAAAGAAGTCAGGCGGCAGCCGCCGAAGTTAAAAAATTACTTGACGCAGGGTTCATTCGGCAATGTTACTTCCCAGACTGGGTTGAAAATGTGGTGCTTGTTAAAAAGCCGAATGGCACCTGGCGAATGTGTGTAGACTACACAGACTTAAACAAGGCGTGCCCCAAAGACAGTTACCCTCTGCCTAAAATTGATAACCTGGTCGACTCAACAGCCGGCCATGCTTTGATGAGCTTTATGGACGCCTACTCTGGTTTCCATCAAATTCCTTTATGGAAGAAAGATCAGGAGAAGACGGCCTTCGTCACTGATCAGGGGTTATACTGTTACACGGTCATGCCGTTTGGTCTTAAGAATGCCCCGGCCACTTTCCAGCGAATGATAAACACTGTGTTCTTTGATCAAATTGGGAGAAATGTCGAGGCATATATTGATGATATGATTGTCAAGTCTAAACTTCAGAAAGATCATCTGTCGGACCTCCGAGAAACTTTCGCCACACTCAGGCGGCACCATGTCATGCTCAATCCCAAGAAATGTGTCTTTGGAGTTGAGTCTGGGAAATTTCTCGGATTCCTTATCAATCAGAGAGGAATAGAGGCGAACCCTGAGAAGGTGCAGGCGGTCATTGACATGCAGTCGCCTCGTACCATCCGAGAGGTTCAGAAGTTAACAGGTTGTCTGGCGGCCTTGGGAAGATTTCTAAGCCGATCAGGCGACAAATGCCTATACTTTTTCCAGGCAATTAAGAAAAAGGCAAGGTTTGAATGGGGGCCGGATGCTGAGGCGGCCTTCCAGAAATTGAAAGTTCACTTGCATTCCTTGCCGAGGCTGGTTAGCCCTTTGCCCAAAGAAGTACTCTACATGTACCTGGTCGTCTCTGATCATGCGTTAAGGGCTGTTCTCCTTGCTGAAAGAGACGGCTGTCAGCTCCCGGTCTACTTTGTCAGTCATGTACTGAAAAATGCCGAGTTGAGGTATCCCTTAGTGGAGAAATTTGGTCTTGCACTCTTCATGGCTGTTAAAAAATTGAAGCCCTACTTTTTGGCACATGCAGTCGTCGTGTATACAGACCAACCTATCAAGCGGCCACTGACCATCATGGAGTCGTCAGGCCGAATGATCAAATGGGCCATAGAAATACAGAGCCTCGAAGTTACTTTCGAGCCTAGAAAAGCAGTGAAGGGGCAAGCCTTTGCTGACTTTATTGTTGAGATGACTCGTCCTCCGGACTCTCAAGTTACAGACCAAGTCTGGAAGGTATATGTGGATGGAAGCTCTACTTCAAATGGTTGTGGAGCAGGAGTCATATGTCAGTCTCCAGAGGGCGACAGGTACGAGTATGCTTTACGCTTCAGTTTTCAGGCCTCAAACAATGAGGCAGAATATGAAGCTTTACTAGCCGGAATCCGCATGTGCAAGGCGGCAGGAGCAAGAAAAATAGACGCCTGTTCCGATTCACAATTGATAGTGAGTCAGTACAATGGCGAATACGAAGCAACCCATCCGGCCATGATCAAGTATTTACAGGCGGTCTGACAAGCAGTCGGCTCACTTGAGGATTTCCATCTGACCCAAGTGCCGAGATCAGAAAACAACCAGGCGGATGCACTTTCAAAATTAGCATCATCCGCCTCCTGTGATACTCCTCGAACTGTTTTTTGGGAAGTAATGGAGAGGAGAAGCATTGAGGAAGAACCTATTGGAATCTTAGACAGAAGCTCAACCTGGATGGATCCAATCAGGGCATATCTGACAAATGGTACCCTGCCGGATGATCATCAACAGGCGGCAGCACTGAAAAAACGAGCAACCAGTTTTGAAATAATAAAGGGAGAACTTCACAAAAGGGGGTACCTTCAACCCTTCTTAAAGTGTGTTACTCTAGAAAAGGGGCGAGAGATACTGGACGATCTTCACTCTAGTTACTGTGCTTCCCATATAGGCGGTAGGACGCTTGCTCAACGAGCAAGGCGGCAGGGCTACTTTTGGCCTACTTTAGAAACAGATGCGATGGTGATGGTGAAAAAATGTGACAAGTGCCAAAGGTTTGGCAAACTAATTCACCGTCCAGCTACTGACCTCACTACCATTCATAGCCCACTACCGTTTGCTAAGTGGGGCATGGATATTCTGGGTCCATATACGCCTGCTACAGGCGGAAGGAGGTACATACTTGTTGCCGTCGACTACTTCACTAAATGGGTAGAGGCGGAGGCTGTAAAGGGAATCAAGACGAAGGATGTAATTTCATTCATTTGGAAAAATGTCATCACTCGGTTCGGGGTTCCCATGTCTATGGTTTTTGATAATGGTCCCCAATTTGAGACGTCTGTTCTCAAAAGCTGGTTGGGTGACCAAGGAATTGCACACTACTTTGCATCTGTCGGCCGTCCACAAGCAAACGGCCAGGTAGAAGCCTTTAATAAAATCATCTCAGACGGTCTCAAGAAAAAGATTGAACGAGCAGGCGGCCTATGGGCGGATGAATTACCACATGTTCTCTGGGCCATTAGGACGACTGAAAAAGGGGCGACTGGAGAAACTCCATTCCTCCTAACTTATGGTGCGGAAGCTGTTCTTCCAATAGAACACTACGAGCCGACTCTTCGAGTAATGCTATATGACGAAGAGGCAAACTGGGAAGCCATGCGCCTGGCATTAGACTCACTTCCTGAAAGGAGGGGCAATGCTGTCTTGCGCCATGAAATTTACCGCCTGAGAATGACTAGATCATACAACAAAAAAGTACACAGGCGTCCACTCAAAGTGGGGGACTTTGTACTTAGAAAAATGGAAGCAGTTGGTAGGGCTAATGAGTCTGGCAAACTAACTCCCAACTGGGAAGGACCCTACCGAATTCGTGAAGAGGTCAGGGACGGTACCTACCGTCTGGGAACACCAGACGGACAACCGTTGCCTCGAACTTGGAATGTAGATAATCTTAAGAAATATTTCTTTTGAATGATGTAAATAGTCAAGGGCTACTTAATAAAAGTTTGCATACTTAATATTCAATTTTGTACTAAGAGGGGCACGCCTACTAACAAACAGTCGGCTACTCTCCATACTCAGTTTTTATTCTTACTTAAGAGGGGCATGCCTGCTGACAAACAGTCGGCTACTCTCCATGTTTAATTTTTATTCTTACTTAAGAGGGGCAGGCCGCCTATACATTTACAGTCGGCTACTCTCCATTGAGTATTTTACTCTATCTTCAGAGGGGCATGCCGCCTGTACCTTTACAGTCGGCTACTCTCCATTGAGTATTTTACCCTATCTTCAGAGGGGCATGCCGCCTGTACCTTTACAGTCGGCTACTCTCAATTAAATATTTTACTCTATCACCATAGGGGCACGCCGTCTGGACATATAGTCGACTACTCTCCATAGAAGAGGGCCGACTGGTTCCAAACACACAGCCACCCCCCTTATACTTAACTAAAAATGATCAGGGCCTGGCCGACCCTGTGCCTAAACAGGCGGCTACCCTCCTTTTACTTAGCACCTACGTTCACCAAGAACTAACCAAGGCCACAGGCCGAATGATCAGACCAGGCGCCAAGCCAACTGATCCAATCTTCAAAACTAATACGACATGTCCCAACATCATAGCAGGCGTCCGGCGGCATCCCTCCGGATGAAATTCGTCGCAGAGAGCAGCTCCCTTTTGGGTGGAACATTGCTCTATAAACTAATTACACGGCACCTATACGACTGTCCCCAAGGGCAACCACGTAGCCGTTTTTGAGACAAGGATAACTCTATCACTAACCAAACCAGTGGTAGCAGTTGACATCTGAGTCAGATGACCGCCTGTATTACTTGGGATAAATGCAGGGGGTACCTCTTGAGTTAATAGCCAACAAACATTGGCGAATCAAAAGGTTCAGCCGGCCTCCGCCGCCTGGTACCTTTACTACTCAAGCTGGAGTGACGGCGACTGAGTAACACCAAAGTTAACTCATAGTCACTCTCTCAAACTTAGTATGGAGCCTAAAAGGTATGAGTCGTCCGCCTGTTTTTAGCAAACAGGGGCTCTCAATCACTACTCCTGCTAGGTTAACAACCTATGAGTTAAAAGCCAACAAACATTGGCGAATAAAGGGGAACAACCGGTACCCACCGTTTGATACCTCTACTACTCAGTTACTTGGCGACTAGGTAACAATCATGTTTACTTGGTCACTCCTTAAAAATTTAGTATGAAACTAAAAAGGTGTTCATACAGCACCGGCTCACACTAGATTTAATATGGCGGGGAACAGTCGGCCTAGACGGCCTAAAGTCTCTAGCCTAAAAACATGACAAGTAGGAAACCACTTTCCTACTTGGTTAATTTTATATGACAGAACCGCCTGCCTAAAGGGGATCCAGTCTTTAAAATGGTTCGAATACCGATTGGATAAATGGCCGACTGATCGTCTAGCCTGGAAACAGACGACCAGTCGTCCAGGGGCATAGGCGGCGTGACTAACTATCTGTACCTGTCTGCAACTATCGGCCATGTAAAACAGTCGGTATAGTGTACAATTGGATATCAGAATATTCAATACTTGAACAAGTTTGAAGCAAAACAAAAATATTCATTAAAAGGAAGCCGGTCATTAAAGACCGGCAAAATATTCAAAGCCCCGGCCCCCTGGCCGGGTAAATACAAACAAACGGCACGCAGGCCGTGGAAAGAAGACATAAAGCTTAAGAAGGGGGCAGATCTTCAATATTAGCAGTTGCCGTCTGGTCAGCACTCTTCTTGCTGGACTCGGCTTCAGCTGCATCCTTCTTTGATGCATTACCCCCAAGCGACACAAGCGCCACTACCGGCTGCTCCTCCTCCTCCAACGTCTCTTCCTCAGCAGCCGCCAACGCCTCTTCCTCAGCAGCCGCCAGGATCTCCTGATTATATCTATCAGAACACTGGCGGTACGTTTTTTCCCATGAGGCAAAGTCGGCATTGGGGAAGAGGCGGCCCCAAGTCATGCGATGGATTTGAGCAGAGTCTTCCATCATCTCCCGGACCAGCTCTTTCTTTTCTTGCTCGGCCTTTTCCGAGAGCTCCTGAGTAAGACTCTTCTCCTGGGTCACCAGGCGTTCCTTTACGCTCGCCAAGGATTTCTCCAAGGTTTCGTATGAGGACATCTTTTGGCGAAGAGGTCTCAGCTCGGCCTTGAGGTTGTTGATGGTCGCCTCCAGCTCGCTATTCCTCTTCTGGGCCGCCTCTAACTGAGCCCGGATAGCGGCGGTAGCCTGCGCCTGATAATAAAGAATATCAATGGTCACAACTTCATTTTGGGCAATTTGAAACATTGCCTTATTACAGTCAGAGGCGGCCATAGCTTTTGCAGCCTTTACCTCTTTGTTCTTCCGGTCAAGCAGCTTGCGAAGGCCGTTCACTCGGAGCAGGGCCTAAGTAAAAAGGGGAACAGGCGTCAGTTTCCAAACAAAAAGAAAACAGGCGTCCTGGAATTCAAATACTCAAAAATATGCTAAGTATACCTCAGCAAGGACCCCTGCAATCCCGTCTGGGTCAAGGGTGCCAACACCCCTGACCGCCTCCCTTTCAGCTGGAGGAACGGCCTTGATCATAGACTTGGCCACCTCGACCAAGTCAGGCTCCTGAGGGCCGGCTGCATCAAGCATAAACAAACGGATTAGACCTAGTAAAGAAGGGAGCAAGTCTAAAATTTACAAGGACAATTTCATACTTCTAGGTGGCCCAGCTGGAGTTTTAGAAGAAGTGGTCGGCTGTTTCTCAGCCGCCGCATGTTTCCTGGCAGAACCAGGAGAGCTCGGAACAGTCGTCCTCCGGGCCTTGGGGTCCGGCTGTTGGGAAGAAGAAGCTCTTGGAGCGCCCGTCTAAAAAATAAGAAAATAGTCAGTATATGCATAAACACAACTCCAAAAAGAGGGTGAAAGGTTCGAAGCCCACCAAGGGTGCCCCCTTGTTGGGGGAGTCGGTTGAAGACTGTTGCATGATGGAGGCCCGCAACATGGCCGCCGCAGTCTTGGAGGCGGTAATTTTGCTCATGGCGTCCGCTGCAAAAACAAATAGCAAAGTTAATAAAAGTCATAACAAGAAATGCACGGAACAGCAGAGTATTCGACAGGCCGACTACCTCTTGAGCACCGACTGCTGAGGCCACAGGCGGCCAAAAAGTACTCGTCGTAGAGCCATTTGAAGCTCGGGACGCAGTGCAGGGGTACTTGCTCTCGTACCCCTGAAGTAGAGTTCACCTTCGACTCTACTTTGAAGAGTCCTTTATCTAGGATCTCTTTCTTAGCCTTGGGGGGAACAGGCGGCATGCTGCGGCCGCCTGCAAGAAGGGGCGGATTCCTGTTCCACCTGTTGAAGCGCTTGTTCAGCTCTGTGTCTGAACTCTCAATGATGAGGAAGGTGCTCCGACAGTCCTTCCATTTGTTTGCTTTACCTCTCGTCATAAGGTAGCCCCTGTGGCTCGTCAATTGATACCAGCCGGTACCGCCTGCCTTAGGGGTCCACCTGAGGTAGTTCATGTGGGCGAAAGCCTCGAAGCTCGGCTCCACCCCGTGCAGTTCGCACCCGGCCACATAGCCGAGTACGTTGACCCAGGAGTTCGGGGCTAACTGCCATAACCCCAACTCATACCCATCCAAGATCCGCTGAACAACTGGAAGTAGTGGGAAGCGCAGCCCAGCCTTGATGGCCGCCTCGTAGCAGCCAAAGCAGGCGCCATCATAACTGGTACCAGCCGGCCATACGACTGTGTCTTCTGGATCCGGCACGAACACTAAAAAGCCGGGGCCCATTGTGTGGTTTGCGATAAAGCTCTCCACTTTCTCTTGCATGGCCGTGATCCGGCCCCGAGGTACTGTGCAGTAGTAGGGGGTATTTTGCTCTCGGTGAGAGGCGGATGGCTCCGCCCAATCGTCCCCCTTCTCAACTGCGTGAGAAAGCCTCGCCTCTTGTAGGCGACTATTTTTCTCTTCTGTGTCCAGGGAAGCATGGCCAGAAGAGCTAGACTCGGAATCATCCTCTGACGAGTCCGAAGAGGACGACTCTTCCCCTCTCCCGGAGGGGCCCGCCTCCTCTCCTTTAAAAGGAGCAGGAGAGAATGTAGAATTGTCAACTGTAAAATGGGAAGGGGTCACTTTGACTCCTCCCTCATAATTGCCGGCTTTCAAGCCGCTTTGTTTCACTTCCACATCTGGCGCCTGGTCAGATGTTTCACTAATCGGCACCCTGTGGGAGGAGCCGTCTGAGTTTGAGATCCTGGCAGTCTTTTTTGTTCTGGCCATCATGCTCTGCATAGACACAGATACAGTCGGACTTTGTATAAAGGGCAAAGATGGGTCCAGAAAAGGGCAGGCGGCACTCCTAGTCCTAGATTCAACCGTCCCCAGTGACCGGCTGATCACTAACCTAGGTCGTGTCGTGTGCTTCCGTGGTGCCATTTCAAAAAAGAATAAAGTAAAGAGAAAATTAAGAGTAAGAGAACCGAAGTCAACACTCCTTTATATAGGCGAAGTGAGAAGGCGAAGGGTCACTTCCAGAATTCAAAATTTTGGCGGGAGAATCTCTCGGCCTCTCGCCGAGTGACACCTGTAGCAGGTCGTCGCCTGTTACAGGGCGATACCTGTCACAGGTAACACGTGACCAGTCACGTGCCACCTGTGAGGGGCAAATTATTAGGGGATTTTTCCCCACCAATCACCATCTGACAAGTGGACCAATCAGGTTCCGCCATGTGTCCGTCACATGGGCCAATAGGAGCCTGCCATGTGTCAAGCAATGATTCGTCCACTATGGACCAATTACGACACGACACGTGTCCTTCCCATGACACCTGGGATAACCGGTCACCTAGGCCCAACTTCCGAGGGAAGCCCAATCAGCCCAAGGTTAACCTAAACCTAGATTGACACGTTTCCCGAGGTTATAAATACCTCCCTTAATCCCCATTAAGGGAGATTACGCTAAAAACGCAGATTACACACATTAAACACTCTCACCTAGAGAGACCCAATCACTTTAATTTCCGCATTAATTACTCCTTAATCAAGTACTAACTTGACCGTCGGAGGCGGATCTCCAATCATCCGGAGCATCCGTTTGTTTTGCAGGTACAGGCGTCCGGTTCCAGTCTCGGAATTGTAACTCTCCCGCAGGACATCAGAAAACCCCGAAACAGAAAGTATATTGGCAAGATTCTAATTTCTAGTGAGCTATATATATCAAATCGACCGCGGCGGTAATTTGACTACCTAAGTATTAATTTGAATAATGAAGGAGACTATATGAAAGGAAGTTGGGAACTAAGTTATGTCGTTTTAACCTATGATCGAATTAATATTCCATTGGTGGTTTGCTTGTCGTCTATTCTAAATAATAGATTAGTATTTTTTTTTCATCTTGTTTGTTTTAGTTACTCGTTCAATTTAAACCCCTCTAATCTCATGTACATAGTGTGAATAATACTCTTTTATGTATATGGTTTACTTTCGAGTTAGACTTTAAGTTTTAAGAGTTAATTAATCTCCTCGTGGGATCGACCCTTACTTACCCTTTTACTAGTTTTTAATATTTTTGAAGGTTTAAGTTAGGTAAATTATTAATTAATTTTATACGGTAAACGACTCGTATCAAATATCCCCCCCCCCCCCCCCTCAAGTTGAAGCATGAGGATAAAAAATGCCCAATTTTAAAAGAAGATAATCAAACTGTTATTTCCAAGCGCTTTTGTGAAGATATCCGCTAATTGGGAATAAGTGGAAACATAGGATGGAGAAATTAAGCCGTCATTAATAGCATCACGAATAAAATGACAGTCAACCTCAATGTGCTTTGTCCGCTCATGAAAAACTAGGTTTTTAGCAATATGAAGGGCCGACTGACTATTACAAAACAACTTGATCGCCTTAGGGTGATTCACTCCTAAACTTAACAATAAAGCCTTTAACCATTTTTAACTCACATGTAACGGCTGCCATGGATCTATACTCAGCCTCGGCAGAAGACCGTGATACGTACTGTAGGCTGTTTCTTTGTCTTCCAAGATATACGAGAGTGTTCTAAAAACACAATCCAACCTATCAACGAACGACGACTAAGAGGACACGCCACCCAATTTGAATCACACCAACCCTGCAGAGTTAGATCAATGTCTGCACTCAACAAAATACCTTGACCCAAAGAACATGCACAGAATAAGCCAGATCCGGTCGTGTGACCAACAGATAAATCAACCATCCTACTAGCCTTCGATAGGACTCAGGATCAGCCATGAACTCACCATCAACAAGACTAAGCTTGTGATTTTGCTCAATCGGAAAACCACATGACTTAGACCCCAACAAACCAGCTTCCGAAATAATATACAAAGTGTACTTTCGTCGACACAAAAACAAACCAGATGGACAACGAGCAACTTCTATGCCCAAAAAATACTTCAAAGGACCAAGGTCCTTCATTTTAAAACAATCACGGAGATAAGCTTTGAACACAACCGACCTAGCGGACTCATTTCCAGAAATAATAACACGCGACATACACCAATACATTAATCTGAATATTACCGTTAGTATATGTGAAAAGAGATTAATCAGAGTAAGATTGGAGAAAACCATACCCTTTTAAAGCCGTAACTAACTTTGCAAACCAACATTTCGGAGCCTGTTTCAACCCATACAAAGACTTCCTCAAACGACACACCAAAGTTAGATCCGAGCTTTCAAAACCGGGAGGTAATTTCATGTACACCTCCTCATCCAGATCACCATGTAGAAAGGAATTATGAACGTTAAACTGTTGAATTTCCTAATTTTTAGAAGCTGTAATTGCAAGGAATGCCCGAACTGTAGTCATTTTTTCAACTGGAGCAAATGTTTCACTTTAATCTATGCCTTCCTGCTGATTATTTCCAAAGACAACTAAACGAGACTTGAGGCGCTAAACGACACCATTAGAAAAAAAAAATCGTCTTATACACCCATTGACTCCCTAGAGTTTTCATTCTTACCAGGGGGAAGATGCTCTAAGGTCCATGTCCCGTTGTCTTCTAGAGCTATTATTTCCTCTTTCATAGACCGTCGCCAACCTTTAAATTTCATGGCTTCTTTGAAGGATTTTGGAGATTTTTCCTGAACAACTGCTGCAAGAAACTTGGGATAATTTACAGAAAACTTGTCACAATTTATATAATGTTCTAAAGGATAAGGCGTACCTGAAAGAGTGATAGGAGACAGAGAGGACGAAGACGGACTATTAGCAAAAATGGAATGCTTCATATAATCATGGAGCTTGACCGACAAAACCTTTTCACGAAATCCCCTACCCATGGGTTCGACACTCGGTTGTTGCTAGGTGGAGGCCTAATGAGGTGCTACTGTACTGGTGCTGCACTCGGCATCTGTGATGCTGCTGTGCTGCTCAAGGAAACCTGTTGTGCTGTACAGGTGAGGCAAGAACGAAGCCCTGCTGCTGCGACGTTGAACCTGCGCCCGCGGGATTTCCCGCGAGTGAAGCAGGAGTTGTGCGAGTAATCTGCCAGTCGTAGGTTCTTCTGTTCCCGGAGGTTGCTCCGTGTGTGGGGCTATATGCTCAATGCTCGGGGCAGCCTGCTCTTCATTCACTAAAACCACATTCTCATCGCCAATAATCACCTTATTATCATCGAACACTTCATACTCAAAAAAATCCTCATGAACATCATTATTTTGATCAAAAACCGTGGGCACTATATTCACATGCATCTTCCGGGCTACCAAAAGGAAATACACCCTCTACCAACTTGACATCACGAGAGACAAAAAAAACTTTTGAATCAAGATCATACAATTTACACCCCTTCTTTCCAAAGGGGTATCCCACAAAAACACATTTTTTATTCCGACTAGTAAATTTGTCCCCATTTTTTTTCTGATTATGAGCAAAACAAAGACATCCAAAAGTAAGAATTGCATCAAATAAGGATGTTTTATTGAACAAAATTTTGAATGGTGTTTTGTTTTGTAACAAGGGAGTGGGTGTTCGATTAATTAGATGAGCAGTAGCAAGAACACACTCCCCCCAAAAATAGATAGGCAATTTGGCTTGAAACCTCAAAGCTCTCCCAACTTCAAGAACGTGTTTGTGTTTTCTCTCAACCCTCCCATTTTGTTGTGGAGTTCCCACACAAGTGGTTTGAAAAATAATGCCAGTAGCACTAAAATAATCAAGCAAGCAATTAAATTCAGTACCATTATCACTTTACACAACTTTAATGGTTTGAGAAAATTGCCTATCAACCATTGCAACAAATGCCAAAAACATTCGGAAAACTTCAGTTTTATCAACCAACAAATAAATCCAAACTGCTCGAGAATAATCATCCACAATAGTAAAAAAATAACGAGCTCCACATGATTAAACATGCCGATATGGACCCCACAAATCACAATGTATTTTCTCAAAAATCCTAGAAGCCCTACTATCACTTAATGGAAATTTATCTCTAGGATGTTTAGCACGCATACATACTCCACACCCCTTATCAAGACTATCTTTATTGCTACTAACATGAGGAAGAAATTTAACTACTTTCTTGGAAGGATGACTCATTCGACGATGCCACAACTCCAAGCTTGAGGTTGCTTCAACTGTGCCAACATGATTCACCGAATCCGAATTGCTAACCGTCTTTCCTAGCTCCCATTCCAACCAGCTCCTTCGTTTGGTCCTGTATAGCACACATATAAGGGTTAAATTGGACAATACAATTAAGATCATCAGAGAGTTGTGATACTGAAAGCAAATTACAACTCAAATGCGGAGCATAAAGAACCCCAGTGAGAGTAATCTTGTCCGATAAATGAACAGAACCAATTAAAGAAGCCACCACAGTGTCCCCGTTAGGTAAACCAACAGGATATTCAAAATTCTGTGCATCAAACAACCAAGCTTTTTCTCCGGTAACATGATGTGTTGCCCCTGTGTCAATAATTCAAGAAGAAACATCGAACTTACCATTCAAGCGATTTTCGGAGACATTGGTATTACCAAACAAACCCGTAATTGCCTTCCATTGTTCGCTTGAAAACACCTGGCCTTGAGAAGGAGCACTTGTGGTAGGAGCACTCGAATACAAGACTGCATTTGCACGCACTGAACCTTGACCACGACCTCCTGTGGACTTCCCCCCTGGCCGCCGTCACCCATGCTAGGTGGGCATCCATGAAGCTCAAAACACTTGCTCTTAATATGGCCCCTTTTCTTGCAATGATTACACACTTTTTCAGACCAACAACTTGATGTCTCGTTGCCAACTTTCTTGCATTTGACACATGCACAGCACTTGTACGGACAACAAAACCAAGAGCCTCTGCAGGCTTTTGGTCATGCTCTTGCTTTGCCGTACGAACTCGTTCGTCTTGCACAACTAACTGATAAGCACAGTCTAGGCTTGGGAGAGGATCTTGAGATAATATGTTAGTGCGCAATGATGCATAAAAATCAGTATATAACCCCATCAAAAAATCATGCAATTTACTTTATTCTCGCCTAGCCTCATGTAACTGACTAGCCATACACTTCGAACAACAAGTACACGAAATTAATGGCTCATGATGATCTAATTCTTGCCATAAAGCATGTAATTTTCCATAATTATAAACCGAAACAGGCATAGAACGAGTTTGCTCACATTTAGCAAGCGATGATTTTAATTGTTGAATTCTAGGGCCATTAGTTTTAGCAAATCGTTTCCTAAGATACTCCCAAAACAATCGAGCTTCACGACATTTAGAAAGCGAAGACACACCTCTGGATCAATGGTATTAGAAATCCAAGAAATCAACATTGCGTTGATAGCCGTCCAATCGGACTGAGTGCACGGTGGGATAGGTGTCGTGATGGTACAATCCAAAAACCCAAATTTTCGCTTAGACCCAAGGTAGAATGGTGAATTCGGTTCTATTTGTGTAGGAGGGGGTGGCGGTGGAGGTGTATCATCTCCAGCCATTTTTATGGGTTAAAAAAAAAATTCAACCTGCTCTTGATACCATGAATAATTGATGAATGAATTGGCTTAATCTCATTAATGACTTTGCAAGCATATATAATACAAGCTAACCCTTAAGTGATAGGATTAGGAAACAATCAAAAGATATCAATAACTACCAAAAAGATGCTACCAAATATTTCCTAATATATCCGAAAATATATCCGCAATAATTATAAAGTACTGTATAAGTATTATCTATCGATTAAAGTTTTATATGGTAAGCATTGGATGTTAAAATAAATTATCACATGCGCTTTATTTTTTATATATATACATTTCATTGTAAATTTTCATAATTATTGTTATTAATATAAATAAAACTAATTAAATAAATTAATGTTCAAACACGAACATTGGAAGACAAGCTATGCATGAAATGGGGAAGAACTTCTGTGAATTTAGGGAGTATTCGAAATCTAGTTTTCTTTTTAAAAGTGTAAAAATGTAAAGAGCTTTCTTTTTTAAATAAAAAAAAATAGAAAAAAATAGTTAATTTTTTGTAGCCAAGAGGATACGATCCTTGACTTGCACGCAACGCTGATAGAAAACCCTATTTCTTCCACTTATTTTTATAAATACCTTATTTTCATTTAGATATACCCAATTCTCTCGTCTTAATTTCCGATCAAAATATTTGCAAATATGGGTAGAGCAAAATCATCAAACAGTTTCATAGAGAAGAAAAGTAAAAGAAGCTCATGTTTCCGTCTTAAAAAACAAACTTTGTTCAAGAAAGCTCGTGAGCTATCGATCTTGTGCGATGTCCCAACGTGTGTTATCGTCTTTCCTCCTAAAGAAGATAATGCGAAATCCGTAGAACCCGAAGTTATTTCCTACTACGGAGAAGAACAACACCAAGAAACCCAAAATGCAACGAACTCGGAGTTGACTCATACGAAAATTAATCGTTACATTGCATGCCCTAAGGATGATAGTTACAAGAAAAGGTCAAGTAACTTAAGTGATGTGTTAGGAGATGTTAATGAAGAGAAGAATTTAATTAGGGCAGACGATCAAGATTTGAAGTATAATATATGGTCTGAAAATACAAATCTTTCTGATTTTACGCAAGATCAACTAATTCAATTACTTGGTAATTTGGACAACAAATTAGATTCTGTGACACGTAGAATGGACGTGATTAAGGGTGTTGAAATTGATCAACAAAAAAATCCACTCTTGCTCGATGACATATTTTCGCAGTCAGATTACGATGGGTTGCTTGAGGAACTTTTGGAGCCTTACGTAGAGGATCATACAAGGTTTTACAATATGGATCAACGGTCAGGATTTGTTGATAATTCTCTTCTACAATCGCTTCCTATGATGGGTTCCAATTCTAGTTACTATGATGTCGATCAACCGTCAGGATTTATTGATAATTGTCCTCTACAATCGCTTCTTATGATGGGTGATCAAGGGCCGAGATTTACTGATGGTGTTCCTCTGCAATGCGGCTTTCCGACGATGGGTCCCACTTACTGTAATCAAGAAGAGTCAGGATTTGTTGATAATCAAAGTTTTCCTATGATGGACCGTCCGATGTATTGTGATCAAGTGTCTGGGTTTGTTGATGATAATTTGCTGGCCGTGCAGTCTTATAGTAATGATAATGGTTATCTTATGATGTCTGATATTTCCACTTCCGCAGCGCAGTTAAATTAGTTATTTTAATGTATACGGCTTCAAGCCTGAGTAATGATGTCGACGAGATTCAATCCGTGTTTATACGTACATTGTACTGAGAATTTTTTAGGGTCTAGGAACTTTAGTCCACAAGGGCTCTAGGGAAGGGCATAATTGTATTTGTCTTTTTTATTGAAGAGAAAAAGTTAAGTGGTGGACCCCTTGTTCAGATCTTTGTCTGGTGGAGCAAATTGTCGAAATTAAAATTGAAGAGAAAGAGAAAAGTGATGGACTCCCCCTCCTGAATATTGTCGGCTGGAGTATCAATTCATTTACGTCAGAACGAAAAAGTACACCTACACCCTGCATTGATAAATGTTTTTATAATTCGGGCAGTACTTTCCATTGGTATGTCTTACCTACCATGCAAGTTGGAATATATACCAACAGGGACATGATACCATACCAATCAGATAGGTTTTGATACCATACCACCAGGGACGAGGTAGTACAATTTATTAACATGATTAGTGTAAACCATTACAATAATTCTTATAAAAATCAAGACAGCATAACAAATGTTATACAATAACATAATAAGTCTTGCACAATAACATAATAATTCTTACATAATAAGTCTTAAACAATAACATAATCAAGAGAGCATAAAAAGTCTTACACAATAATTCCGAAAGCATAGAATTTAATTAACTATTACAGTCCATTACAAGTAGTCAAATGCCAAAGGGTGGATAATCAAAGGTTTCCATTCTCCAAATATTCCAAGATATGCACAACGTGGCTGCATAGAATACACGAAGGTTTAACATTAGATGATACCAATTGAATGAACCATTTAAGTAAACCCGACCCATACCAACGTACATGTTAATTTGTTTATTGGTATTATTAATAGAGATGGATATACCAACAGTAAGTAAACCCATACCAATTGAATGAACCGTTTAAGTAAACTCATACTAACGTACACATTAATTTGTTTATTGGTATTATTAACAGAGATAGATATACCAGCAGTAAGTAAACCCATACCAACGTAAATATTAATAAATATAGTCGTATTATTAACATAGATAGTTATACTAACATATACAGTTGCAAAAACAGTAAGTAATACCAACAAGTGAACCCAAATTATATGAATGGTAGTTGATGTAATACCTGGGTAACAACAAAAATGAGCTGGATATTAGGTCCCTAATATCTCATTAATTTACAAAACTCGTAATAATGAATTAAATGGAATTCAATGGGAAACCTAATTATTTTGCTGATTTTTATTGTTTGCAAAAAATAAAAAATTTTGAGAACTAAAAATTTTGTGAATTGGGAGGAAGAATGAGAAAATTCCCGCTATCAATTAATTTTGGCGGAAATAACAATACATTTGGGACAAATTGTGACACACAGGATCCACAATACTGTCTTCTTTTTTGTTTTTAACATTCCCTTTGTTTAAAAAGCTTTTTAATTGTTAAAAAGACAAAAGTGAGGCCCACACTTCCCTAGAGTCCTATTGGACCAAAGTTCCTAGAGCCTGAGAATTCCTCCATTGTACTAGAGTACTAGAGTATATGTTTAATGAATTTCTTTAATTAATATAGTGTTAGTTCCCCTTCATTCAATTCTTTGTATTGAGACTATTGACTATGACTCTATTGAGTAATGTTGAATGATAATAAGTGTAGTTTTTTATTACTTTAATTAATTCTATTCTTATTTCCTTTTAATATAATATTACGGAGTATTTATTTTTGCTAACCTGGTTCAAATAATAATTACAATGGGATCCCTGTCTCAAAAACTTTTACAGCAATTTCTTTTTTTTTTTTTTTATATAATACAGCAAATCTTTAGTAACATTGTCCATGAATTAATCAGTACCGCAGTACGTGTATGTAGAAATTCTTACTATGTTAACAAAATTAAGGCGAAATAAAAATACGTACAACTAACATGGATCAATAATAAAACTTGATGTTTACATATAGCCTAGCATTACAACAAGGCTTAATTGATATTGCAAATTAAGGTTACACTGGACTTTTATTCTCTAGAAAGTTTGAAACTTCGCACATTTTACTACTTTGTATAATACTTCACATAATAGTAGTACCAAATGAACCAAATGCATAAGCATTATATAGAGTTGTTAGATTAATCAGGCCTTAAGAAGATAAGCATCGAGGTCTTGGAAAGTTTTGACAGCAAAAGCCTTGAAAATGATTTCAGGGTCAGGGGCATCATCTTTGGCCTTCTCGAATTCACATGACCATTTCACCAAGCTTCCTTCATCTTTCGGTTCGACTGCGAGTTGTGCCTTGAAACTCTTGTAGAAGGTAAGTATGTCGCCTTCAACTACAGAGTATCCTACTGTCTTCTTTGCTTCGTCTACCACGTCGACCTTCTCCTTTGACATAGTAATCAGGGGAATTCCTATAAAATTATATTGTAAGGTGGATTAGCAATTATGATTAGAGTATAATGTAGACAAATTTGAGGATATAAATTTTGTTACATAACATCATGTAGTCATTCCATGATGTGTGTGCCATATTAATTAAATAGCATTTATTGTTGTATAAACATGAAACATATCTTATATCTACATTGTGTATGAATGTAATTTTACTAGCTTAGCTAGTAAAGTACACGTTTTTTTGCAACTTTAATAACTAGTGCATAAAAAAATTTAAACCCAATATCAATATGTCCCAAATCCGAATTTACAGTACAACCCGAAACCAACCCGATTAACTAATTGGACAGCCATAATATACACGTATATATAAGCTAAGTATGTTATATGTTGTGATCATGGTAAAATTGTAGTGTACCTTCAGCAAATTTGACGAGGCGAACCGATCCGACATCCTTGCCATCACCTTCAAGGACCTCAATGCTCTTGTATAACTCAGGGAATGCCTTAGGAAAGAGCTTGTCTGATTCCCTAATGCTGTTCCAGAACTTCTCTGGATTACTCTTCACTTCTACATCTACCTCAAGCTTTCCAATAGAAGCCATTGTTTTTTCTCTCTAATTATAATATAAAAAGATATGATATGATATTATGAAATGATACAAACTTAATGTCACATGAAATGAGTTTATATAAGCAATTTTTTTGGAGTGGCTTTAAATTTAGAGGCTGGCTAGCTAGTAGTTCAACTGCTTTATAACATTTAAATTTACATATAATTAATTGTCCCACTCTTTTTGGTGGTGTTATTTAATTTGGTGTTGGTCCTATATAGATTATGGGTGAACATTAATTATGCATCATGTACTATGATGATGATGATGATATTTGAATTATTGGATGGTAAATTGCTTCAATTGTGACTGAATTGATGGTTAGATTGATAATAGTTGAGAGTGATGGGGGATTGGAACATGCTTTAATTAGCTAAGTACCTAACAAAGTACATAATACTTATTAGCCTTCAAAATGTGTATGGAATTAATTAAGTAATTTTTAGGATAGTGAGTTTATTTATGTTTAAGATGTTGAAATATGAAACAAACCTAAAAAGAGGGAGAGAGATTGAGAGCCAAACTGATTACAACTTTGAATCGTTGAAACACAATTCATGGCTAGCAATTAGGACTATTGTACACTTTAATCTTTAAGGGACGATCATCACATATCAATGAAGTTAACTTCTAAACATGTGAAGAAAAAAAAAAGTAAAAACAAAGCTTTGATCAAGATTTAAGGAGACAAATGAGTCATTTAAATTGGATTTATGTCAATTCAATTTAGATCAGGTCATATTCAGGTGATGAATTATCCTTAAGTATTTTTTTTTCTTTAATTCTATTTGAATTCATATAATATGTCTCTATTCTCAAACAACTTCATAATAATCAAATAGTTATATATTGTGATATAGCAAGGTCGAGTTTAGAGCACCCTTAAGGGTGAACAATTAAATGGTTCACAATGAGTGAACAATAAAATGGTTGGCTTAATGGCAAATTCTAAGTTTGTTCATCTTGAGTGATTGCAAGTTCGATTGTTGCTGCAATCAGTCAGAGGAACAAATTCGTTGTGGGCCCCACCCAATTTTTCCACTCAACTAAAAGCAAATTTACAAAATACAAATCCAAAAAAAAAAAAAAAAAATTACCAACGGCTTTCTTTTTTTCCCCTCTATAAATAGACACCCATATTGATATACTTTCTTCAACTTTAAAAATCCATTTTCTTTTCTACTATATTTTTCTCTTCAAAAATCCCCTCACTAATTACCAATATTATTATTATTTTTACCAATATTAATATTATTATTGTTATTATTATTTTTATTTATTATCATTAATATTATTATTATCGTTACTATTATTATTATTATTATCGTTATTATTATTATTATTATTATTATTATTGTTATTATTATTATTATCGTTATTATTATTATTATTATTATTATTATTATTATTATTATTTCTGTTTATTAAGATTGTTAAGATTATTATTATTATTATTATCATTATTATTATTATTATTATTTTTTCTGTTTATTAAGATTATTAAGATTATTATTATTATTATTATTATTATTATTATTATTACTACTACTACTATTAATATTAATTTTTTTTTTCCAATTATAAATTATAATTATGGATGCTAATACCAACCCCAATACAAATAGAAAGCAGAAAAAAAATTTGGGTCAAAATATTATCCCAAATCAAGCCAATTTCTATCCAAATCCCCCTAATTTTTCACAAACACCCACAAATATTCCCCATAATTTTTCTAGTGTTTATCCTCAAAGACCCCAGTCAAGTTTCCCATATAATCCACCAAATTTCCCTCAATATTTTAATTTTTCTCAAAGCAGTTCAAATTTCCCACATCCATCCATGACACCAATGGGTTACGGTGAATATGGTGCTGCATCTGGTTATTTTTCGTCACAACAACTGAATCCCAATATTTGGGAATCGAGCAATGTCTTATATGAAGAAGATGAGGCAAATGAAGAATGCGAGGATGATGGTGAGGGAAATGAAACTCCTTCCCCCCATCAAAACTTCACTCAAATGTTACAGCAACCACTCCAATCAACTCCGGAATTTCATGTTGGTTGTTCAAACAATAGAAGTTGGTCGCGATCAGAAACTGCGGCTCTTATATCCGCCTACATGAACACCAACACCAACATAATTATCGGCACAAATCAAAAGAAGGGTCAATTTTGGAACAGAGTCTTGGACGCATACGATGCTGCCAGGGTATCGAATCCAGTTGAAATATCCCTACGAACTATTAGTAGTTTGAAGGGAAGGTGGATGCGAATCTCTGAAGCCGTGTTAAAGTGGTGCGGAAGCTATGATAAGGCCCGGAAGCGAATGGGAAGTGGCTATAACGAAGATGATGTTATCCAAGAGGCCCACAAAATCCATGAGAACTCGTTCGGACGATTCACCTTCTACGAGGAATGGACAAATTCCGATCTTTCTTGGACCAACAAACATTCAAGCCTTCGGTGGGACGTCCACATTCAACTCCACTGACGGATGAGTCTGTAGGGAGCGGAAGTAGTGGGAAGAGGACACGGGATGAGGGTGAAAATTCCTCACCTACCACACCGACCAGCATGGGTGTCAGTGATGAGAGAGTAGCTCGTTCTGAAGGAATTAAAAAGGCTAAGTCGAGGTTGAAGGGTAAAGCTCCATCAAGTGAAGCATTTAAGGAATTAGAAACATTCAACACCCGATTGCAGCTATTTGGGGATTCGATGAATATGTCAAACGAAGCAGAAATGAAGAGGCTTGAAATACAGGAGCGCAAGGAGGCAAGGAAACAACGGAAAATTAAGCTAGAACAACATAGGATCCACTGGGAGCAACTAGCTCGTCTAGAACAGAAAGTAAACCGAGAACAGTGGGAAGACGAAATGATAGTAATACTTCAGAACAAAATTAAAAGTTTCACTAATGATGCTTAGGCATTGTAATCTTCATTTTCAGTAGTGATAAGTTTTCAATTCCAGTTCAACCTCTTGTACTCATTTCCAATTATTTGTACTTTATCAATTAATCAGTAAAATGGATCTTTTCCACTATCCCATTTTCATAGCCCATGTGATCTTTGTCTCTTTATTCAATTATATCAATTTGTCTCTTTATATATAATTATGTAAGTATCTTAATTTCCCCTTTGTTAGCCCATATGAAACCCTTCTTCTCCATTCAATTTCTGTGTGGTTCTAATCCAGTGTTTGTCATAGCCCATGTGATCTTTGTCTCTTTATATTCAGTTATTTCTGAAGAAGAATTACAAATTAGTTCACTATAAATAAACACCATTCTTTCATTTATTTTACACACAAACACATAAATCGTTTGCAGTTATTATTAGAAAACCTCACTCTATCTTACATTTCTTACGTAGAAAATGAATTCAAACAGTTTCAACTTAAGCTCAACCGATTCCTCTTCATCTTCATCTAACTCGGATGATGAGGGAAGGGAGCTTAGAGTTCAACAACGTAATGAAGTGTGTCTTATGATACAACACGTAATGCATGAGTATATTCCACCAATTATTCAAGCTGCCACTCAGCAACGCCGACGCAAATCTACTGAGCCCCGAAAGGATAGGGGACGCGAAGAAGGTCATGCACGGTTATACAATGACTATTTCGCGGAAGTCCCAGTTTATCCAAGTTCCTTGTTCCGGCGCCGGTTTTGAATGCGTAAACATGTGTTTGAGCGCCTTCTCAACGCAGTGACCCAACATGACCCTTGGTTTCAACAAAGGCGAGATGCGGCAGGTCGTCTTGGGTTGTCTCCACTTCAAAAGTGCACTGCGGCCGTTAGACAACTAGCTTACGGGTGTGCTTCAGACGCTTGTGATGAGTGTGTCCGTATAAGTGAGGCTACTTCACGATTGACACTCCAAAAGTTTACAGAAGGTGTCATCAACCAGTTCGGTGATCAGTACCTACGCCGTCCAAACATCGCAGATATGGAAAGATTGCTACGTATTGGGGAAGAACGTGGATTTCCTGGCATGATAGGCAGCATTGATTGTATGCACTGGGAGTGGAAGAACTGTCCACACGCATGGAATGGGCAGTATCAAGGAAGAGCAGGAGTTGCAACTCTCGTACTGGAGGCAGTTGCGGACAGAGATCTATGGATATGGCATTCGTTCTTTGGGATGCCAGGTAGCTGCAACGATATTAATGTGCTTCATCGATCCCCTGTGTTTGAAGACGTCTTAGAGGGTCGAACACCTGCTGTGAACTTCGTAGTCAATGGTCATCATTATACGAATGGGTATTATCTTACTGATGGAATCTACCCTAGATGGGCTACTTTTGTGAAATCCATTACGAGTCCACAAGCTCGTAAGGATCGTTTATTCGCAAAACACCAGGAAGCTGCAAGGAAAGACGTTGAACGCGCATTTGGGGTCCTTCAAGCTCGTTTTGCCATTATTAAAAAGCCGTCTTTGGCGTGGGATACCGACATACTCCACAATATCATGCTCGCCTGCATCATAATACATAATATGATCGTTGAAGATGAACGAGAGACGTATCAAAATAACGTTAATACCAATGAGTTTATGAATGCTGGAGGCAACGCTAATGAGGACACTACCGAGTACCGTACTGATCGTATTGTGGATATCGGCTTATACTTGACTCGTAGAACAGAGATTGAGGATCAACAGACTCATTTGCAGCTAAAACACGACTTGGTCGCACATATATGGAATAAATTTGGTAACAACGAGAACTTACGCAATTAGGTTTACAACAAATGGTTATCCCTAAGGACATCTTACAAAACGATGTGTAGTAGTTCTTTTTTTTTTTAAATGTACTTGATTATAGTTGTATTACTGTAATCACGATTTGTACCTCTTTTTTTTAATTATGTTAATTAAAATTAGCGGCGTTGTTGTTTAAAAATATTGATCACAAGAATTAGTTTTTAAAAAAGCTGATAAAAAAACGCGATAATTTCTTAATTAGTAATCACGATTAAAAAATTAAATACGTCAATTAATTACATTGACATCGAGTTAATAAATTATAATTATGAATTAAATAGATTATATTTACAAAAATAAAATAAGGTGGGGTAGGGAGTATTGATGATGAACCATTGTTTAGTGTTCATTGTTAAGAGTGAATATTGTAAATGGTTTGTTGGGTTGATGTGGATGAGAGAGAAATGGTGATAGTGACCCATGAACCATTTTTTTTTTGTTCACCAATAATGATGCTCTTAGGCGCAAATCAAATACTTGGTATTTCGGAACAAGTAATCGGAATCTCCTCTCGAAGGGATTCTACCATTCTAAAAACCAACCCCTCAGTCCCCAACAATCCAACATCCAAAAATCTTACGGATGGCTTGCAGTAAAAGCGGGCCAACTTGTGGGACCCATCCAAATCTTGAATTTGTTAGTTAGCTGATACGGAACAAAATTATTAAGATGGGCGGCAGTAGGCACTCGGTATAGACTTCTCATTATGATTGATTGCACCTACAAATTGAAAAGCCCATTGCCATTATTCTAGGACTGACCCAACACTATGGGCTATAGTTTCAATGATCCATACGTTTAAATTTTTTTTTTTTTTTTGTTGGAATAGAGTCACAACTCACAATGTTAATACGATACAAATTAGATAATTCTCGAGTCATGTTTAGTTTTTAGAAATAATAGTAAATAAAAGAAAATTTTGATTATAATAATCCAACATTTGCGCAGTCTTTTTTTATTAATCTGACCTTTTGATTATTCCACAATAATCCAAGCTTTGGGGGTATTCTATTCTATTAGGCCAAGGTGACTTGTTACTTGTTCTTCAAGTATTGTTTTTTTTTTCATTTTTTTAAGTTAAAAAAAAAATTCAGCTTTTCCTTTCCCCCATTGATTCCAACAGCTAAATCCCCGTCCGGCAACCACTTCAAATCCCGGCCACTCCCTCCCCCCAACCTCCCTTTCCCGGCCAACCTCTCCCCATTCCCCTCTCATTCCGCCGTTTCGTCCATCCCTCCCCCCCCCCCCCTCCAGCCATGCCTCACCGTACAAAAACCCAAAATTCCAAATCAACACCCAGAATTTCGAATCAAAACCCAGAAATAAGGGCTTGTTCTTTGATGTTTCAAGCAAAACCCGAAAACAAGGGCTTCCGAAGAAGATGATTTGATGTTTCAAGCAATTGAACCTTCAATTTGAGGCATTCATTAGGTAAAGAAAGTCCCCATAGTATGATTTCCTACTATGGAGGGAAATTGAAACAAAGAGAGAAAGAAAGAAGAAGAAGGATTTGGGGGAGAGAGAATTTGAAAAAAATCGGCAGTGGGGTGGGGATTTGTGATAGTTTCGATGGTGGGTGGGGGTTTTTGGGTTCGAGGTCAAGTTTCAACGGAGGGTCGGGTTTCTGGATTCAGGGTGTCGTGTTTCTGGGTTTTGACTAGGGTGGTGGTTGGTAGGGTGAGGTTCATTGTTGTAGGAGGTGGAAGTGGAGGTGTAGTGGGCGGAGGTCTGGCCGGAAGTGGGAACCATTCATGAAGGTGTGGAAGGGAGGAAGAAGATGAAGATGATAGGGGAAAAAAAGGGAAATTTTTTTTTATTTTCTAGACAAATGAAAATGCGACACGTGGCAAGTGACTTATTATTGTAGGTTAAGTGACCTGCTTGGCCTAATAGAATAGAACACCCCCCAAAGTTTGGATTATTGTGGAATAATCAAAAGGTCGGATTAATAAAATTAGATCGCGTAAAGGTTGGATTATTAAAATCAAATTTTCCTAAATAAAATATAGAAATCTCTGGAAAAATGTAATTCAATGGTCATAATAATAGATAATTACATAATTATGAAGTTTCTAGCCAAGTTAATGAATTGGAAATATATATATATATATATAGATATATATATATATATATAAATTAAAAAAAAAATCTCCTGTTTATATACAAAGCATATACTTCCTCCATTAACGGTTATCTACAACATTTACTAAAAGTAGGTGCTTCCTATCATTTGCAACAAATTGTTTTATTTCCTTAATTAGTAACTTTTTAATCTACAAAATTACCATACTGCCCTTGTTAAAAACTAATTAGATACTAACCTAATGTTTTACTCTAATTAAATAACCCTATAATCATCACATCTAACCTAACGATTCCCACCAAATATTACCCTCATTTATCCCATTATCCATCCATTCATCAGATTCTCTTCATCTCCTCACCCACCCTCTTCATTGCATCCTTCAACCACCTCCATTAATGACGCCTCTATACTTCTGGAATCTCTTCCAGATTCCAACACTCTTCTCTTCTGTTGTTTCGATCTGCCCTACCTCACTCTCTCTCTTCTCCCAAAAGCGACCTCTTTTACCTCACTCTCTCTCCTGGTTGAAGCCCTAATTTCTGTAGATCTGGGTGTTCTTCTACTTTGTTCCTCCAAAAACCCATAAAAATGAGTTCCCCAAACGAAAAAAACCCAGATCTGGGCGTTGTTGCGACCTACAAGTGCCAACGACGTACTGGGAAGATGAGATTGATTGGAACGCGTATGGCTACTTACCTGGATATGAGGCGTACGTCTGGTGAGGGTGCAAAGCTTACTCCATACGACTCTGATAAGGAGCGTGGTGAGGCTAAGGATGCAGATCTAGGCAACAAGGGTGAGGGTTCGACCAAAAAGGGAACTGATGTCAATGTTCTGAAGGGCGAGGATGTTGAACCCCCTTTTGCAGCCTGTTCGCCGGCGAAAACCGTTCAAGAGGCGGTGGATGAGGGTAGATCTAGCTCTACCCAAGTTCTCTCTGGCAAAAAAAGGGAGAGATCTGAGTTCCTTGTTGACGAGGCTGTTGAAAGCGGTGGGGATTACAACCCTTCCAACTCTGGCTCCAACTAATCCTGCAGCGTAACTCTTTTCTTACCCTTAAATTTATTGATTCATCAAGTTCAGGTACTCTCAGTTTGTGATTTATCTGCTGGTTATGATTGTTATCCTGATTTGGTTGCTGGGTGCCCTAATTAGGGTCTGTTTGCTATTTTGAGACTTATTGCTAGTAATTGTTGACTGTTGTTGGGTGAAGAGGTGGCTTGTTTGAACTAATTTATGATTATTAGCCTGATTTGCATGCTGGTTGCCCTAATTAGGCTCTGCTTGCTATTTTGAGACTTGTTGATAGTAATCGTAGGCTGTTGTTGGGTGAAGAGGTGGCTTGTTTGAACTGATTTGTGATTAATAGCCTCATTTGCATGCTGGTTTCCCTAATAAGGCTCTGTTTGCTATGTTAAGACTTATAGACAGTAATTGTAGGCTGTTATTGGGTGAAGAGGTGGCTTGTTTGAACTGATTTGTGATTATTAGCCTCATTTACATGCTGGTTGCCCTAATAAGGCTCTGTTTGCTATGTTAAGACTTATAGACAGTAATTGTAGGCTGTTATTGGGTGAAGAGGTGGCTTGTTTGAACTGATTTGTGATTATTAGCCTCATTTGCATGCTGGTTGCCCTAATTAGGCTTTGTTTGCTATGTTGAGACTTATGCACAGTAATTGTAGGCTGTTGTTGGGTGAATAGGTGGCTTGTTTGAACTGATTTGTGATTATTAGCCTCATTTGGTTGCTGGTTGCCCTAATTAGGCTCTGTTTTCCATTTTCAGACTTGTTGATAGTATTGGTTGCATGTGATTGGGAATTTGGGTGCTATGGTTGTTGGATACTGTTGTCTAGTTGTTGGTACTTCTGTCTCTGGGGTTGTATTTGTTCATTTGTGGGTACTCATTTCTCTGTTGGTTGTGTGGGTCAATTTGTGAGTTTTGTCAATTGGTTGGCTATTCCTGGTTTCTGTTATGTTTTGATTGACCTTGAGGTTGAACAAATTAGGCATACTAAAGGCATTGGGATTTTTGATATGGTCAATGATGATGAACTTGTGGCCTGCATGTCTGTCCCTGTATGAGTCCCCTTATGAGATGTCTGTCCCTAGGTGATCTAAGAGTCCCTGACTATTTTGTGTGTGGGTGGAAAATCCAAGTGATGAAGGGACTCATTGATACATAAAATTCATAAGTTGGAATTGCTCCAACAACTTCATATGTGAGTTGTTGTTGAGGGAACCACTTATGCAATTTCTGTGAAAAAAAAAAACCCCTCTGATGGATTGATGTATGTGTCTGTGTATCACAATTGCTCTAATTTAGTAATCACTTGTTGAAAATAAACCAACCACAATTGATGTCACAAAGTCTATCAAAAGCTTGTACATGTTCAAAAAAAAGTTAGTTAAGACTGCCTTACAATAATAGTAACCATGACTGTAAACAAAATACACCTAACCAATGACAATCATACAATTATCAAAATAAAAAAGGAAAACACTACCTACTAGGTTTCCAGTTGCTTCCTTGCTATTCATTGGTTATGTGTGGCAGTCTCACTGTCACCTTGCTCATGTGTTTGACTTGTGTTCAGTCTGCATCAACTTTCATGCCTTCATCTTCTTCATTGCCTTCACCTGTTGATATGAATATAGTGTTGAGGTAATCAACAGCTTGTTGAACCACATTCCTGTCCACCTCTAGTTGCTCTGGTAGCATGCCAAGTCTTTCCAGCCTTTTCTTCCCTTTGTGTGGTAGGGTAAAGTTATTCCCTCCTAGATGCTTCAATATTTCTTCCATGCAACATTGTAGTGTTATCCAACAGTGCTTATTCAACACTGGGTTGAACAATTCATATGCCTCTTTGACCTTCTCTATGAGTTCCTTTAAGTCCTTAGGAAATGACTGGTATTGTATGGATTGTATGACATTGAACAACCCAAGATCTAGCACATTTAAGTCGGGGGACTGTGTTGGGTGGTAAATGAACTGAAATGTGAACCCATCTGACTGACAGGCAGCAATAAATTCCTCATCCTTAGGAATTTGATGTGGTCTGGCATTATCCCACTGAATCATATGTCCTTGGACAGATGGGGCGGCCATTTACTTTTGATGGCTGAAAGTACATTGTTCAGAAGCATTGCCCTAATTGCCTCCTTGTTCACATTCTGTGTTGCCTTTATTTCCACAGCACCAGCCTCCCTATTTTTTCTTTTTTTCTTTGTTGTGATGTCATACACAAATGGAAATATTCCATACTTTCCATCATGTAGTACTACTCCATGGGTGTCAAATATTGGCTTTCCTATGACTGCCATGAACATGCCTTTTACCTTGAACCTTTTGGACTGTTGGCACCTATATAGGTTAGGCTCATTTGGCAGGAGGTAGAACCTCCTTGTTTCTGGGTTCAAGTAGAACCATTTTTCATCAATGTGTACTACTTGTTGCATATCCATAAACTTAGGATCCCCATTCTTTACAGCAGGCAGTAGATGACTTAAAACCCATTTCAGTCTTGCTATCTTGTGGTTGGATGCAGTGCTGGGTGATTTGTGCTTGTATGTGTTCTGAATCTCCCTTTTTTCTTTAATTTATGGATGGTGACATGTGAGATTTTGAGAGCAGCTAAATAGCTTCTCTCAGTTGCCTCTTTTACAGTGGGACTGATTGCAGAAACTCATCTGTGTACTCTGTTGGTTTGGGTCCAGTTTTGCCAAGCTTCTTACTCCTGACATCTATCACATTCCCCACTGCCATTTGGGATTTTATGTCTGTGAATAGCCTCTGAATTGTTGACCTGTGCACATTGAACTTGATTGCTTGCTGTGATAAATACCCTCTTGGCAATTCCCCACCCTCTAGCTTCAAAAGAAAAGCATCAACAAGTTCTCTTTTTTGGGAAACAGTGAGTTGTTTTCTGCCTTTGGGTTGCTACATTGCTTCTTCATGTATGTTGTTGTTATCATTGTATTCAGTCCCTTCCATGGTGCTTGACTGACTGTGTCCCATATTGCTTTCATCGTTTAGCATTTGATCAATGCTGAAAAAATCATCATCTAAATTTTCTGCCATGTTGCCTATTCTAATAATGCTGAGTTCCCCAGATTTCAGGGCTGGTAATGAAGTGAGGTGGCTTTTTTTTTAGTGTTGTGTTGTTGCTGAACCAGAGGAAACGGATGAAGATGTTGCAACTAACCTAGGACTAATTAGTTGTAGGATGTTAGTTTAGGTCTAACTTTTGGGAAGAAACAATGGTGTTATTAAATGTAGGAACTTTTGTTTTGAATGTTGTAATGAATTCTAGCAGGTTCTATTAATACCCCCACCTTGAATGAAAAATTCAAAGGGAGGGAAAAATTTGGGTACAGTCTGAATTTTTTAAAGGGGAGGGAAAAATTCGAGGGGGGGAACTTTAAGTACAAACTGAATTTTTTGAAAAAGGAGGGTAAAATTTTTTGTGGGGGGGGGGGGAATTTGGCCCCTAAAAAAAACGGACCACTTTCTGGCAGATTCTCTCTCCAAAAAAAAAGGGACCACTTTCCCTCCTTTTTAAATGGCTTAATCACATGCCCCTCTTTCCAATTACCCACTCCTAAACAGCCACTAAAAGTTTTGCATTGGCCTCCGTGAACGGTACGGTTGTTGCAAATAACCATTAACGGAGGAATTACTAGTTTTGTGCCCTAGGGGTGAAAGTAATACGGTTTAAAACCAAAATATTTCGGTTTGGATCGGTTTCAAAAATCCAAAACCGAAATATTCCGATTTGGATTTGGTTTGGGGCTTCAAAAAACCGACCACCGAAATTTCAAACCGAATTATACAAAGCCCAAATATCCTAGCCCATTTCCCCTTCATATATAAACCTAAACCCTTTTTTTTTTCTCCCTCTTTTCCCTTTCCTCTTTCCTTTCTTCTGAGTTCAGATCTTGCGGCTCACCACCTCCCTAAATTCTCACCACCGCCGTCAGCACCTCCCTCACCACCTTGCGGCTCCCTCACCACCTTGTGCGAAGACCTCCATTGCGTCAGACCTTGCGGCTCCCTTGTGCGTGCTCCCTCACCAACACCTCCGTCATTTTCACTCTCTCATACAACACTCAAAGGTAACAGATCTATTCCATTGGTAATTCCATTGATAGATGTTGGCTGTTTATCTTCTGGTTTTTTCCCCAATCGCGTTGGTTCTTATGTCTGTTGTTATGTTCGAATTAATCCCAAATCGTGTTGCCCTTGTTAGTTAGCCACTTGTTTTTTAGATGATTATACATCATACCTGAATTTGATTATGTTCGAATTTGATTGTTTTATAGATTATGTTCGAATTTGATTGTTTTTTAGATTATGTTTGAATTTGATTGTTTTAGTTTGGTTGTTCTGTATTTTAAGTTTGGAAATTTCGGTTAGATTATATGTTTATATGTTGTTCTGAATTTTAACTTTATTGTATTATATGTTGTTATGAGGTGTTTATGTGTTGTTCTGAATTTTAAGTTTGATGTATTATAAGTATGTTGATTAAAGGTTTGAAGAGTTGAAGCTGACATGTTATTGAAGGCCTTGAAGCTACTGCCATCATGTTGGACCTGTTGCAATGTTGTTGAAGCTTCCGTGTTGAATTTATTAGTATAATGAGGACTTTTATTGCATTTTTAAGACTTTTGTTATGTCGGAAATTTTATTCTAATGGCTGGACTCTTTTTTTTTATTATGCTATCTCCTAAATTTGGCAAATATTACGCCTTAAGACTTTTTATGGACTGCTAACTTATTGTTGTGTTGTAATTCATAAAATTATTAAGCTTTTCCTTTAAAAATTTATGCTTTTGTTCAGGAACAAGTACAAAATTAGGCCATCAAAAGGGCCAAAACAGAAAGGTCCAATAACAGGCCCAATTTTTAGGCCCAAAACGATAGCCCAAAAAAATTTCGGTTTGGATTGGATTCGTTTATGAAAACCGAATTATTTGGGTTTGGATTGGATTGGATTGGATTGGATTGAATCTAAATTCGATTTGGCCAATAATCCAAACCGAAATCCGAACTTTCACCCCTATTTGCCCCGGCGATGCCCAAATTGTTGATAAGATTTTAGAATAAACTTCTTGGTTTGAATGCTAAATACGGTTATATTTATATAATCCCTTTTGATAATGCAGGATATTTAGATATACGATATCATATCGCTTATTTGTATAATAGTGTACTTTTTGTACTTTTGTTTGTAAATAGCTATTTATGCTATTGTTGACTTGAAATTAGCTTTATTGAACTTAAATTATTTTTATTGAATTAAAACCGATTAAAACTTATTTTAACTAATTTTCTGTTATTTTAAAAAAAAAAAATATTATAAACGGAACTTATTTTAAAGAACTCTTTTAAATGACTTTTATGATGGAAATAGAACTGAGTTATAGGATATTTATTAAAAATTATGATTAATTTTTTAAAAATGGAATATTAGAATTATATTGTTAATAAAACTCTGTACAACATTTTTATTATCTTATAAAATTTATCCAAAATTCGCTTATTTAACATCATGTGTCACAATAATACCTATTTGTCGCCTACATGACTTGACACTTGGCGAAAAACTGGAATGCCAAGTGTCTCTGTCTTGTGGCTTGACTGTGAGACCGGCTTTATTTATTAGTGATATGATAAGGCATATATATATATATATATATATATATATATATATATATAGATAGATAGATAGATAGATAGATAGATAGATAGATAGATAGATAGATATATAGATATATATATATATATATATATATATATATATATATATATATATATATATATATATATATATATATAGATAGATTAGTGAAATTATAAATGGAGGTGGCGAGATTTGAGCATGTGATCTATCATGCTCATCAGTATATTTGTGTAAACTAGTTGTGGGCCTGCACACGTGTTAAGAGGTATTTTACAATTGCTAATGTTGTTCATGTAGACATGTAGCTACATTATTGTATGTTTTTAATAGGTAACTAGTTTGTGGTCCAGGTGATACCCCGGGTTGCTAGTTTGTACTTCTTTAATTTGATAATTATGTTCGACTATTTGTATAGTTAGTGTGTGGTTCGGGCATTCTCTCGGGTGTTATTGTTATTTATTTTATTTTTGTACCTCATATGTATTTAATTTTTAATCTTGTGAAAAATAAATAAAAAATATGACCTCTAATTTACTTAATATATTAAAGGAATATATAATGTTAATTATGTGAAATTTAAGACATTAATCAAAGTTGGTTGAGATGGTAAATGTATGACCTTTGTATTTTGGAGGTTACGGGTTCTATTCTCGCTTTCAAAGCATAATTTGTTTTGTTAAATGAAGTAGCAAGCTTACATGGCGCATATTCCTTTGGATAGTGACGTGGCATTGTGCAAATATTTTGAAGAGTGTCATATGGCACCGTTCCCTTAAAAGAAACGCCTTTTAATATATATATATATATAATAGATGCTTTCTAGATCTTTTGGAATTAATTGAAATTTTCATGTAAAATTTTAGTTGAAAGTATGGTTCTGTTTTTTTGTTTGGCGGAATAAAGTATGGTACTTAAGTGAACCCATTAATTTTACCAAGATCGAATAAAAAGAAAATTTAAAATTACTACATTTTCTAATATTACTATTACTAAATAGAAAGTGAGTGTTGTTTCAAAAAAATAAAAATAAAACGAGTGTTAAAAATGATGTATCAGAAGTTACTTCATTAGTACTATAGGAGTTACTCGGTCAATGCATGTTACAGGGGCTACTTCGTCAGTGTTATAGGCCGTTACTCGATCAGTATTACAAAGGTTACTCAATCAGTAATATAGGGGTTACTTTGTTCTTTTATAAGGTCAGCCGCAAACAAAACATGCTGAAATAAATATTATTTTCAAAATTTAAAATAGAATTTTAAAATAATAATAATGATTTTATTTTGAACATAAAAAAAAGCCAAAAACAATGTTTACGTGGAAAAGATAATCAATCATAAAGCTCCATATATCAAATCTTTTGGTTGTCATTTTTCAAGAGACTATTATAGAATTTTCACCAAGCTCCACAGTAAGGCAGTTTTTAGACATTACGACTAATATGTGGCCTAGGTGTTGTCCCGAGATGTTAATTTGAATAATTTTCCTTTTTATAAAAGGTTTTGTGATGAAATTAATTAACATATAGGTGACAACAATGAATTAATAAAGTATTGTAGTTTTCAGCACATTATTGTATAATACATTTGAATTATAATGTTGAATAGCGAAGACAATTCAAAGAGTTCTATGATTTATTTCTCTTAAGTTTAGATGCTTTTTTATTCTACATTTAAATATATTTATGTACATGGATAGAGTGTAATGTGTTGTTAGTTAGGATGGCCAAAAGAAGTGTGGTTTTCATTCACTGAATTTAGAAGTTAAAACCTCTTTCTACGTATTTTTAGTAACATTGACATGGGGTATTGAGTGGTATGGTGATGTGACACAATACTAGTGCAAGAGGAGTACACGTGTTACGTTGGCAAGGGCCACTGAGTGGTGACATGGCACGATAATATTGCAAGAAAGATACACGTGACATATAACTTTTTTAGGAATGTTTTCTAATATGCTTTGGTATAAGTAAAGATTTAATTTTTCTTTTTTTGGAAAAAAAACTTTTTTAATGGGATTTGAAGAAACCCAACAACCTCCAAACTAAGTGAACCCTTTTTTTTTTTTAGCTTTGGGGAAAGGAACCAATACAAACATACTCCGAATTGTTACTAGTATTCTATCTTGCAACGAGATAAGCCACCTTATTACAAACCCTTTTTACACGAGAAATACCAAAGAAAACAAAGTTTAAGCTATCCTTTCTAATATCTTCGTAAATTAGGTGAACAGGAGTGCATCCATTACTTCCTTTCTCGACCTGTTGAACAACATTACCAGCATCGCTTTCCACCCAAACACGCATGTAGCTAAGCCTCAAAGCCAATCGAAGGGCATAGCGGACTGCCAGTGCTTCAGCAATATCATTGGGTCATGCTTGAAAGATCAATTTTTGTAAATATTTGAGCCAAACAATAAATTTGGGTTCGAATCCTTCTAACATCGTCTTATCGGGTCATATGACTTGAGGAGAGAAGGGACAACAAGACCATATTGGATCTTAAGGAGAAAACATAAATACAAGACCATATTGACTTAAAGAGGATAATATAGTTTTACCAAGTCACTTGCCATTTGTTGTCAAACCACCTAGATTAGTGAATGCGAGAAGTTGAATAAACATAAAACACTACCAAGTATACAATACATTAGCTAATATAATTGTTAAGTGTACTTCACGTTCAACATTGTTGAAGGCATACATGAATGAAAAGGCAATATATTATTTTTTGTTGCATTGACGCTTTCATATATTCATATATACCCCCAAATCTTTATGACAGTAGCACCCAAAAAAAAAAAAAAGGTTTAGTTTTTAGTTTAAAGTTGGGTGCATTTGCAAAATATGACTTTGAACATTAATGTATTCAATTATCAAAGAAAAAATCATAATAAGTTTATATTTGGAAATTTGGAGGAATTCTTCGCACATATAATAAGTCCTCACATGAGAATATAATTACTCTCTCCATTTCGTAATATTCACAACACTTTTTTTTACGTCTGTTTTGTATTAATTGCAATAGTTCCTTACTTGTTAAGGATCCACTATTATTTTATTACTTCTCTCTCTTACCAACCCCATTTATACTGCTTTTTTATAATTTTCTCTCCTACTAACAATTAAATATATCCCTACTAATTACGAGTATACTTTGTATTACCGTATAAATTCTCTTTTTGATTACCACCCTATAATTTTCCTAAAATTTTGTACAACATCTAGTGTTGCGATTATTACGAAACAGAGGAAGTTTGCTTTTTTTCATACATATAAATCATAAAAGAAAGTCAAAATAACGTAGTACTAAGTATACTAATATAAGTATATGAATAATGTACAAAGTTATAGTTAAAACAAAACGGAAGAAGTAGGACACTTTCATAGGACTATGATATACTCCAATACTAGTCAAACGTAAAGAAGGCGCATTATCCTAGAATGATTCGTACGTCAAGTACTATTTCAATGCATTTTATAACATTGCCTCAGCTCACTAATTAATTTCATCTTCTCAATTTTAACTCATAGCTTGTTCATGAACTCTTAACAAAATTGCTACATATTTTACTCTTGTAATGTTTGCCCTACTTTGCCTTCCTCTTTCTCTTATTCCCATTGCTAACTCAATATCCTTCAAATTTTCTCGATTCGACCCAAATTCAACAAGAATACATTACCAAGGGGATGCTGTATACTCAGTAGGAAAAGTTGAGTTTAACATGGTTGATTACATACCCGCGTTGGCCAAATTACCTATGGTGATAAAGTTCGTCTTTGGGATAAAAAAAACTTTAAAAAAATCAGATTTTTCAACCAATTTTACCTTTGTTATTGACACTTTAGATAAACCCTTAGGTAAATATGGTCATGGATTAACATTTTTCATTGCTCCTGCTGGTTTTCAAATTCCACCCAGTTCGGCTGGGGGGTTTCTGGGGCTGTTTAACACTACAACATCTCATTCCTCGAGCAACAAGATGATCGTAGTCGAGTTTGATTCGTTATCAAATCCTGAATGGGATCCATCATATGAGCATGTTGGTATCAACATTAACTCCATTGAATCATCTGTAACTAAGCGTTGGAATGCTACTCAACATAGTGGTGTTCCTGCAGATGTTTCGATCATTTACAACGCCAGTACGGAGAATTTGAGTGTGCATTGGTCGTACTCAAATGAGCCTAAAAATTTTCTCTCTTACCCTATTGATCTGATGCAGGTCATCCCTGAATGGGTTAGCATCGGATTTTCAGCTGCTACTGGGCAGTTTGCAGAGCGACATATACTCGAATCATGGGAGTTCTATTCTAGTTTGAATATAACTGAAGACGAGGCCTTGAGGAAGGACAATAATGATGATTTACAAATAAAAGTCAAGTTTAATAAGTTGGGGTTGATTCTTGTATCTTTAGGTGTTTTTCTTTTTATTTTGGGAGGGATAATAGTGTTATTCTTTCTCTGTCGAAAGAGGAAGATGCCTAGACAAGAACGTGCAGAGGATACTTCATTCAATGAGGAAATTGAGAGAGGTGCTGGACCGAGAAGGTTTTCATATATTGAGCTTGAATCAGCCACACAAAATTTCTCCAGTGAACAAAAGTTGGGTGAAGGAGGATTTGGAGGTGTTTACAAGGGCTATCTTATGGATCTGGATATGCCAATCGCGGTGAAAAAATTCTCTAGGGGCAGTAGACAGGGAAAAAAAGAGTATAGTACCGAGGTTAAGATTATTAGCAGGCTACACTAGTAGAAAAAAGCAAATGGGCACCGAGGAATTCGCACCGTTTCTTAAAAACCGGTGGGCAAAAATTTGTTGGCACTGGTTAACCGATCCCTTTTGTTTTAGAAAATGAAAGCCAAAAAGAAAGAAAGAAAGAAAGAAAAAAAAAAAAAAAAAAAAAAAAAGAAGCACCGGTTAACCGGTGCCCCAAACCCTTATACGAGTTAAACCCTCTCAGTCTCTCCTTCTCTCTCAGCCGCCTCTCTATTCTCATCTCTCATTCTTCACTCCTTCTCCCTCATCTCTCGTTCTTCTCTGATCTCTCATTCTTCTTCCTCATCTCTCGTTGTTCTCTCATCTTCTTCTTCCTCTTCTCAACAACCACCGGCCTTAGTCGAAGTTTCGAAACCAAGCACAACAATCATCGCCGCCGCCGTCAATTATTCGAACCATGCAAGCATCAGCCACCATCATTAGAACCAAGTGGTAAATTGCCTTGATTTTTTTGGGTTTAATTGATGTAATATGTTCGAAATTGCGGGTTTCTGAGTATCTGGGTTTTTTTTGGGTTTCTGGGTTTTGGGTTTTTCTGGGTTTCTTTGGGTTTTTTTGGGTTTCTGGATTTCTTTGGGTTTTTGGGTTGGGAATTTTGATTTTTTGTTAGATTTTCGATCTACTAGTATTTGTTGGGAATTTCGGTTTTTTATCTGATTTTTTCTATCAATTTGTGTTAATTTTCGATCAAATTATTTGGCATATCAGATTTGCAAGTTTGGTAGTTTCCCTTCCCTGGCCAAAATTTTTATTGCTTATTTTCTGAATTTCGTGCTTATTTTTTTTGTTTCTTATTTTCTGGCAGTATCTAGTTTCCCTTTGAGTGTTTTGATTTTTTGAAGCCATTAATCAATATACTCCTCAATTTGAAATGTTAGATTCTAAGGAATGAGCTTTGTTTCAAACTTCTAGGGTTTTCTGGGAAATTTCTAGGGTTTTCTAGGTTCAAAATTTCTGGGTTTTTCTTTGTTTGAAGTTTCTGGGTTTTCTAGGGTTTGCTGATTCTGGTGATGAGGGAGCTCGTCTTCACCTTACGAGTGTAGTACGTGATGGTGACTGTCACGTGATTTCTTGTTGTGGTGAGCATTCATACAGCTTGAATGTATGGAGGGATCGGTTTGATCGGTTTATTGATCATAGGGGGGATGGTAGCCGTTATGATGGTGGGGTTAGTGGTGATGAAACCCAAGGTGGGGAGGAGGTTGAATCAGTGGCTAAACAACCAAGTCAGTCTCCTGTTGACCCCAATGCCCTTGGTTATGCTACTTATTCATATGATACTGTGCCATGTCCCATTGATCCTAAAGGTCTTGGTAATGCAACTGATTCATGCGACATTCAGGCCTCTTCAGTTGATATTTGTGCCCTTGGATATGCAAGTGCATGATTCTTGTGAACCACATAGCTAAGTCTTCTCTCTCCATTTTTAGTTTTTATTGAATTATAATAAATTTTATCTTATTTAGGTTAGTTGTATTGGAAAATATATTTGGATGCCAGCAACTGTGATCTGTTGCTGGCCGGGGGTATTATATATGCTTGGTTGCGTTTGGTGACGTGGAGTTCACTGTTGGAAGTTTTGGGAGTGTGATTATGATTATGATATTGATTATGATTATGAGATAGTTATGTTGATTATATATATCTATGATATTGATTGAGATTATGATTATAATATTGATTATGATTATGAGATAGCTATGATATTGATTATGCTTATGCTTATGATGATGATTATGATTATTAGATTGTTATGTTGATGAATATGCTTATGTTGATGATTGAGAAAATGTTGGTGATTTGAGAATGATTTAATTGATGGCTATAAGATTTTTATGCTAATGGTTATGATAATGATGGTGATTTGAGAATGATTTACTTGATGGTTAATAGGGTATATATACCTTAAGTGAATACAATTTGCTCTATATAATGGGGGTATACAGTTTGTTTGCATCAATGATGTGTGTAAAAAAAAAATGAGATTTTCATCCCAATTTCTAGTCAACACTATTTTCCATTAGATTTCAATCATGTGAAATAATTGTTGAGACTTTTAGGCAGAAGTTTTGACTATGTTAGGGGTTGATGATTAGTGATGAAAGGGGAATTATTCTAAGATGATTGTTTGTTGATAATGTGTTAATAATTTTATTTTTTTTTATGGAGCCTAGTTGATTAGTTATAGATTTTGAAAGTACTCTCTGTGCGTGTGTATTTCTCCTCTTAAATTTTTCTATGCATGATGTTGGTTATTAGTAGCTTCAGCATTTGACTTCTCCTCTTAAATTCTTTGAATTTTAAAGATGTGTTGAGTCCTAGTGGTTGATGAATTTTAAAGACGTGTGCTATAGATATCATAATGCGTTGAGTCCCTTGGCCGTAAATAGTTACACTAGGATAATCCATTTGATGAAGGGACTCACTTTCATCGTACAGCTTCTCACTGTGATTTGCTCCGATTTGTCCGTTGAGGTTTCACAGTTTGAGAAGTTTTTGGATGAAAAAACCCCCCCGATGGATTCATGAATTATTTGCTTTATTTTAATGAACTTGATGTAGATCTTTGTGGTACTTGTAGAGCTTAGTGGTTCTGGTGAACCAGGAAGCTTTAATGCTATTATATTCATATGTGCATATTGTGATCAATCTTGCGTTCAAGTTTACATGATGATGGTAGTTAGATATGATGATTTTTATGAATTATAATGTATTTACTTTTTCATTTGCTATATTTTGATCTATTACTTTACTTTGCAAGTGCTCGTTGTTAATGCCTTGGATGTGGACAGGGTAATCTAAATTTAATCACCCAAGCATTAGTTGCAGTAGGGTGTAAGATGGAGGTCATACCACACCCAACAACTGTTCATTTTCACCTCCCAAATAACCTTTCTGTTCGAGTGCACAGATAGTGGAAAAAAAAATAATGTGTTGAGTTACAATTTTTGCCAGAATGAAGCACGGCAAGCCAGGAATATGTTGAAGCAAATCCCTGTCTCCACTAGGCTCAAGCTTTCATATGGAGAAGAGGAGCACTATTCTTCCGTCACATCTGCTGGTGAAGGCGTAGTTGTTAATCTATCTCTGCTGTTGCTACTACTTTAGTGCTACTACTACCTCTTATCTTTGATTGTGTAGTTTGTTTGTTTTTTTTTTTCTGTTTTTTAAAGTGTAATATTACAAGTTATTGAAGAAAATATATGTGTTTTATGTATATTATGATTATATATAAGTATTTGGTACAATTTAAGTGAAAAAAAATGCACAAATAAATAAATAAATAAATAAAAAATTAATATTGTGGGGCATACTTGGCATAGGTTTTGAAACAGAACCGGTGCTAAAAGTTGTTTTTTTAATTGTTTTTGGGCCTTTTTTAGCACCGGTTCACAGCAAGAACCGGTGCTAAAAGTTTTATTTTTTATTTTTTTTGGGACTTTTTTGCATCGGTTCATAGCAAGAACCAGTGCGAAAAGTCTTGGGATTTGGCAACCCTCAAATCAGAACCGGTTCAAAACCGGTGCTAAATGGGAGTTTTAAACCGGTGCTGATTACCAATTTTCGCCTAGTGCTAAGACATAGGAACCTGGTGCAGCTTATAGGTTGGTGTCATGATAAAGGTGAATTTCTACTTTTTTATGAGTACATGCCAAATGGTAGCTTGGTAACAAGCCTCCTCTCTCTTGGCCTGCGCGGTACAACATAGCTCTTGGATTAGCATCTGGATTGTTTTATCTACGTGAGGAGTGGGAGCAGTGTGTCTTACATCGCGACATAAAATCCAGCAATATAATGCTAGATTCTAATTACAATGTCAAGCTTGGGGACTTTGGTTTAGCAACGCTTATGCAGCATGGACATAGTGCTTAGACGATAACTCTAGCAGGGACTTTTGGGTACATGGCCCCTGAGTACTTGAGTACAGGAAAGGCGAGCAAAGAATCAGATGTATACAGTTTCGGTGTGGTGGCATTGGAGATTGCCACAGGAAGGAGGGCAACCAATCTCATAGAGGCAGGAACACACCAAGGAAAAGGATTAGTAAACTGGGTGTGGGATCTTTATGGCAATGGTGAGCTACATTTAGCCACTGATCAAAAGCTTAATCACATGGAATGTGATACTAAACAAATCGAGTGTTTGATGCTCCTTGGTTTGTGGTGTGCCTATCCTGATTACAATCACAGGCCATCAATAAAGCAAGCAATTCAAGTTCTCAACTTTGAGACTATCATGCCAAGTCTTCCACCTAAGATGCCCGTTCCAATCTATCAGGTGCCCATGATGCCATCAGATAGCTCTAGTAGTGGCCCTTCCATGCTTAATACAAGCGTTGAAACTGGTCGCTAGATCTCCGTAGAGATCTTCTATCTCATATTATGTCTCATTATCTATAATTATGCCACGAGATAAATGCAAAAATCAATGTGTGACAGAGAGAGTAAATGGCAATTCTGTCTTTGATCATTTACCAAAATTCCCTACCTTTTCCTATTTCTTAACTTTTATTCCTGATATTGGATTTATCCAAACCTTATGAATAATTGAATATGATTAATCCATCATTTCTCCCCACAGTGTAATTCAAATCCAGATCAATCATGTCATAACTTTTGCTTAGACAAAAAAAGGAGAGAAAAAAAAAAGACACAGATATTAATTGATTCTAAAACAAGATATATTTGCACTTTTTGCTAGTCAGGAAAGCACTTAAATAAACGTGGATCAATAAAATATAATTGTGGTAGGCTCAAAAATATATTAATGTGGCACAACTAAGCAATCTCACCCCAAAAAAAAATACTGAAAAATGAATTATAAAATCAAAAGTTGATGATTGCAGTTAAAAGGAATAAAGGCACTAAAACTATGGAAATTGTGGAAGGAAATAATAATGTTTAGACAAATTATTTAATTTTTCTTTTTTTATTAAGATTTTTTTTATTAAGATTTTCCATGAAAATGCCATCTCAACAGCTCAGACCATTTTTTCACTCTTTCAAGAGAAACAGTTACAGGAAAAAATAGAAAATAAAAGAGACTTAAGCTTCTATCTCACTATCAAACCAACCCCTACTCCTGACTCTTGAGACTCGTGCTTTTTCTTTTCCTTAAAGTACTCTCTATCTCACTTTCTCTCTCTAAAATCTCAAAGGTTGTTGGAAGGTTAGTGTAATGGAGTATTCTTCAAATCAAGTTTTCACTTCCTCTCTATGTACTCCTCTTAAGGATTCCTCAACTCATACTTGCATAATTTAGTTTGCTGGCCTGCCGGTCTATCTCTTGTATGGTAAATCAAAGCTTGTTCGGTTTTATCAACGTCATCCAGCACACGAAGAAGTAGCTTTGTTCTACAAGGCTAATTTGTGTTCCCATAATGCCCTTTGGCTTGGTTTCGGCATGGAACAAACGGAGAAGGAGCAAATCTCAGGACCAGGGTGAATCTTGTAATGCATCCTTGCTCATCATTGTGTCCTTTTTTAAGTTACAATAGAAACTGGCAAAAAGTGGATTCTAATCATTGAAATGATAAATGCTAATCTTGTAATTTATGATAACATGTGAAACATTTTCAGGGATTTACAAACCTGTTGAATTTTGGCAACTTGAGGAACAGAAGCCACCTGCAAAAAGACGCCAAGGATCATCTGTTTTCACCCTCAAGGAGATGGAAGCAGCGACCAAATCATTCAGCGAAGAGAATTTCATAGGAAAGGGAGGTTTTGGATGGGTATACAAGGGCACTCTTCGATCAGGAGAGGTATGGTTAGGATTTAGGAAAGGAGTCTTTTTTTCTTTTCTAGCACTGGTTAATTAGCTAAAACAGCATAAGATTCAATCCAAATTTGATCTTTTAATCGTTCACAAGGTTTATTCATATGAGCAGAAGTTAAGAGTGAAAGAAATGATATTACTAATATATTACCATCATAAAATCTCTGATTAGAGGCTGTTGCTTTGTGTATCCCTCAGGTTGTAGCAATCAAGAAAATGCAGCTGCCACCACTTAAAGCAGCAGAAGGTGAGCGTGAATTCCGGGTGGAAGTTGACATCTTGAGCAGACTGGACCATCCGAATCTGGTTACCTTAATCGGGTATTGTGCCGATGGAAAGCACCGGTTCCTTGTATATGAATACATGCAGAATGGCAACCTACAGGATCACTTGAACAGTAAGTTTACTTCATTCAGAAGGGATAATTCATAAAATTCTCAAATCATTTGAATATAAGCAAATAATAACTTATAATTGCAATTTGTTGTAAATAGGTGAACGCAAGATGGATTGGTCAACAAGGCTCAAAGTGGCACTAGGGGCAGCAAGGGGGCTTGCTTATCTGCATTCAAGTTCAGCAGTTGGTATACCTATCATCCATAGAGATCTCAAATCCACCAACATTCTTTTAAGCACCAACTTTGATGCAAAGGTAAGAAATCCGACCCACAAAGCTGCTTGTATTGCTGAGCAATTTGTTAACCATACAGCGGCTTTTAAACAGATATCAGATTTTGGACTTGCAAAGTTGATGCCAGAGGGACAAGAAACTTATGCAACAGTAAATGTACTAGGAACTTTTGGCTACTTCGACCCTGAGTATACATCGGTATGCTTATTTTTCATTGAAAGCTTTAGCAGCTAGTTTTTCTCTCCTGCATCCATATAAGATAAGAACTGGATTTGACAGTCTTATAATCTACATTCAGCTTTCTTATCTCAATCTCTCAGTCCTTTTTCTTTGTTTTATGCTATACTATTGGGGAGGGGATGATTAAATATAAAAATGTTAAAAGCTACCATATCATAACAATAACAATCCAGATGCATTAATCTGGGATACGTCTAAAAGAAACAGCATCCTCAAGTCGTGGACACAGACCAAGAATCTAAAGTCGTGAGCACAGACCAAGAATCAGCATCCTCATGTTGTGGTCGTGAGCACAGACCAAGAATCAGCATCCTCATGTTGTGAACACAGCTAGGAGCAAGAATAGCTATTTTAATCTCAAGCAAATCTTGACTAACTCTACATTCTAGTTATAGCTGAACAAGAACCTAAAGCAGCTCCATAACCTTGAGGTTGAAGGACACTTGATAAGCCTCCAAGAGCCAAGATAACCCCAGCCTAATCCTTCAATTAAAATACCCCCATCTATGATATGTTGGGTTTATAAGAAAGCATAAGTTTCCATCAAAAAATAAATAAAAAGAAGGCATACAGAATTAATACTAATATTGGGAGCTTATTTTGAAACCAGGTCTAAGGTTCAAACCCCTAGAGAATTTTCCGGCTAGTTTAGCTAGCACCCAAGCCAAAAAAAAAAAAAAAAAATATGTATATATATATATATATATATATATATATATATATATTGAACTTGCCATTTCTAGTCCAAAAATATCAAGTTATTTATGCAGTATTGTCAGTCCTTGAAAGAGATTGAATTGCATATTGGAATGATAGGTCCTCTTTCATATGCTTCATCATCTATCAACAAACTTATTGCATCAGGTGATAAGAATGATCCTAATGAGATGCTATACTGGTGACAGACAGGAAGACTGACTCTACAAAGTGATGTTTATGCATTTGGAGTAGTGCTTCTTGAGCTTTTGACAGGACGTAAAGCGGTCAATTTAAACCAGGGACCAACAGATCAAAACCTCGTATTACAGGTATGTTACAAATCTTATGATGAATACACAATATACAACTCCTAGAAATGTATTACTGACAAATGACATCAAAATACAACAAAATGTTTCAGGCCAGAAACATGCTGAACGACCGAAAGAAGCTGCGGAAAATTATAGATCCTGAGCTACCACGGAACTCTTACACAATGGAATCTATAGCTATGTTTGCAAATTTAGCATCACGTTGTGTACGAATCGATAGTACTGAAAGACCAACCATGTCAGAGTGTGTTAATGAGCTCCAACTGATTTTCCATACAAATTCCAAAGGCTTAGGTATGGCTCTACATACACTTCGAATGATCTAAATTGCCAACAAGCTTCTCTCGTAGGAATGACTCATATTCGTTCAAATAATTCATTTCATCTGGGAATTCCACAAGCTTATAAGATTCGGGTTGTCTAGTTTAGAAGACAATAGTTCCTTGATGGGAAAAAACTGTAGGTTTCATTGCTTTTGTCCCTCGCAAACAGGGGGGAACTCTCATTTGTGTTTCTTGGTGTGGGTATAAAAGTGTACACGTCTTTTTAGTATTTATGATACATGTATCATGTATTTTTGAGTTCATGTGAAACAGAATAATTTGCAGCTTTGCACAGTTCAAGTATCAACTCTTAATAAGCCCAAATCAGAAGTAACATCTTTATTCTCTCTTGTACGAGGGTATTTCTGAGGGCAGTAAAAAATATATATACTCATATATACATATTTGTACACAATATGAACAGATTGTAATTGTATTAGTAAATTGTAAGTAACATTCATACTCACCAAAAGCTGAAATTCATCCATCCATATCAAGAGAGCTCTGCAAAACCTGAAGTGCAATAAAAGTTGATTCAAGATATTGATTAGTCGTCTTGAGAATCATAGTATTCGTTTTGGAATAAAGTCATAAAGAGCTATGATGTATATACATTATACAATTATTTCTGTAACATAATGCACAATGACAAGGTTATTAACCCATATCACAGATCTACAGCACCACAGGGAGAAAATTAAAAAGGCGACACACTAATCAAAGAAAAAAATACTAGCATGCAAAGGTATCAGATATGGTGTTTCAAGACTTTCAAGAGATCGCATGATGCCAAAGAAAACTCTATCCTATTCAAAGTGAGATCAAGGAGAAGTGATCAGTATTTCTTTAGCCTTTTTAAGCCATGGGGATAACTATTTATTTGTTCCCACCCACATGTTATTAAACTCATGGCAGTGAATAAAATAGAGCTAGGAAATTTTTTATAAAAATGAATCGAATTGTATGTCCTTAGTCTTCCATGTGTGTTTAAGTACAGGATTATTTCATCAAAAAGCCGAAGATACAATGAATAATATAGATGTGAAATTGACCAAAAAATGAGCAGGTTCAGTCATGAGCACAAATCATAATGAATCAGTAGACTTGAGCACAGAACAGACACACAAGTGACAAGTCCACATCTGGTACCCTGGTGCACTGGTGGTGTACTGGAGTGTGTGAGAGAGAGTTTGAGAGAGAAGAGAGAACAAGAATCTGATCATTCCAGACAATCCCATTCTCAAGTTCAGAAGAGTATCATTACCTCATTAAACAATAAAGGTTCTGATTCTGCCCCATCATTTAAAGAGGGGTCTTCTTCTCCATCCCCAGCAACTACCGTCTCCAAGGGCTTGCTCAAAGCAGGAAGCTCCTTACACATCAAATGTTTCCGTCTTTGTAGGGTGAGTAGGACTAAGAAACTGTCTGTCTTAGCAATGGCGTATCCAGCCTTCTTATACATGTTAAACGGTGCTGAATCAATCATTCTACAATGCAAGTAGACATTTCTTGAGGAGCTCATGTTTGATATTAGTTCCTCACTTGCCTTCAGAAGATGCCAACCAATACCCCTCCTGGAACAAATACCACCACTATTTTATTACTAACTCAGCCAAACATTAATGATACACATCATTTCAATATCAGCATAGAAATGTGTACATCTAGCAAGTTGTAACTCCACTTTAATGATATTGGCATTCAGATAGCAGATAATTTGTAATAGTTTCTCAAACATTGAAAATTCAAGCATCCAACAGAAGATGGCTAACATTCATGTTAAGGCAGCAGGTTAAGATAAAGTATCTGAGAAATTACATGCGAAGTAAAAAATCTATACGCAGAACTTTAGATGAACAGCTAAGATTATTTGCACATGTTTGTATCAACTAAGAGAGATGCTACAAGTGAAACAAACACCTCTTCGCCATTGAGAATATTTTTTTTTTAAAAAAATGTATCTATAAGCATCGTATGTAGACATTTGAGCCAGCATCAACTCAGCCATTGCAAATGGTCATAATGATAATGGTATTAGCATATATTTTTCAAAGTAAAATATCTCATGCCAATATTTATAGTTCTTTTTACCAGTAGTTCCCTGCTGTGTCTGTTGTGCTTTGCAAATATCTTGTAATTTATGCCTTGTTAACGGTAATGAAATTGTATTACCTTTTATGGGAAAAAAAGATGTAACTATATCAATTTCTCATTCAGGCACCTTCCTCTAAAGCCCACTATACAAATTCAAAAGAAAGCACCAAAAGTAACAGGACATAAATGTGGTGCTTAAACAATAGAAATGATCATGCTCCTCCTGGTTCCTACTTTCTACCCAAGCGCAAAAATACACCCTGATAATAGCAACTCCAAAGAAAATCAACGTCATATTTTAATAAGAATGGAGCCTCAAATTATAAGGTCCTTAAATTTTCAAAAAGAATTGAAGTTGCCTTTACTTTGCTTTTTAGGTTTATATTAATGCCTTTCTGTTATACGATGGTTATGATAGCACCTTCATGCAGCTTATTCTCTACAAACACCCAATTTTTTTAGATACTTTTAACTTGCTAAATTTACAGATACAGACATGTATGAAGAAGCTAACCATTTCTATCCAATAACGAAATGTCAGAGTGTGACACGTCTCTAAGCCACATCAAGACTAATAGCATATGAAAGCAATTTGCACAACAAAGATCATTTCAATCCCAATCCTAATTCGAAGCATTTTATCAATTTTACAACATATAATAGGCCGCACCAATGTTATAAACATAATGTCCTCAAAATCCAAAACAGCAAAATCCACATAAGCGTGCACTCTCACTTCCATAGGCAAAATATTTTTTCATCAAGATTACCAATAATTCTACAAAATGTAAATTGCATATGAATTACAAGCGCTATAAATCAAAGAATGAGAATTTCACCTTCGAAGGCGGTCTTTCACAGTCATATTACATATGTAAGGGCAATCCTTAGGTGGGGTTGGCGTAGGAGGTGAAGAATTAGCACCCCTTCTATCAAAGGACACTTCCACTGTCCCAGCTAATTCTTCTTCTCTACCTTCACCATCACCATCAACATCAACATTCCCTTCTTCGCCTCGAAAGAATCCGAGTAGGGTAACACAATGAGGCATCAAACCCCTCCTCTCAATCAAATACTGCTTAATCAAAAAACCCAACACAGTTAAGTACATATTAGGCAAAAACATGGACTCAGCAAATGATTCAGCAAGCAATTCAACAGTCACATTAAGCTCCATATCCTTCATAACCCTAATACTCAAATACCCAGATGGCAATTTGCAAGAATAAGAGTAATTTTCAAGAAATTGAAGTTTTTGGAGCTCATTATCCGTTAAAAAATGGCTAAACTTTAGTGGGTTTTGCGTGTTGTAGGCAATGGAAGATTGGGGTGAAGATGAAGGATGATCAGAGGAGGAGGAAGAAGTGGAGAAGCGAGTGAATTGGGAGTTGAAATTGGATTGATTTGATCTTTTAGAAGGAGAGAGAAAGAGAGGTTGGAGCTTTGATTTGGGAGAGAATTTTGATTGGAAAGTGGGGTGGTGATGAGAATCAGCAATAGGAAGGAGAAAGAGTGTTGCCGCCATTGTTGGAAAGCTTTGGAAAAATGAGTGTTCTAAAGTTGTGCAAGAATTGGAGGTGGTTGCATTACTTGCATTGCATCTCGTTTTGAGGGAGAAATTGTATTGGATGGATAAGGCAAATTCGTGGAAAAGACAATTTGACGGGTTTGGATCGAGAAAAAGGAAAGGTGTCGTCTTTTTTTTTTTTTTTTTTTTTTTTTTTTTTTTTTTTTTTTTTAACAAAGATTCACTCAAAAAGAAACAAACAAACAAACTAGAAGGAATAACAAAGAAGATGACGCTTTCTAGCCGAAACCGCAAGCTGGTGAGCAGGCCAAACATCATCCCTAGAGACCTTCGTTAGAGTGCAAACAGAGAAGACAGACAAGATATCTTCAAGTTGTTGGTGAATCCACACTGTCGAAATGTCCTTAGAGCAGTGGTCCCTGAGACTGTAAAGAACCGCCAAACAGTTGGTACAAATTTGAAGATGAGTGAAACCTCGACGATGCGCCATCCGTAAAGCAAAAAGGCAAGCAAGCATTTCCGCTTGAGTCGCTGAGAAGGCAAAGCACTCCCGAGCTCCGCCCCCAAGACAACGAGCAATACCCAGCAAATGAAAGCACCAACCTGTACCTGCTCTACAGTCATTGGAATCCCAAGCCCCATCTATAATAAGATCAACTTGGGGTAAATTATTTCCAAGACCACGGAGGGACATGAAAAACACTAGAGACCAAGGAGAAGCATTGCCCCTAGCCAAAGAGCTACGAGGTTGCCATTCTTGAGCATTGCTCCTAACCGAAAAACTATGAGTTTGCCATTCTTGAGCAATCTGGATGACAGCTGAGGAGGAAAGATGAGACCCTCGAAACCAAATGTTATTTCTGAAGGCCCAAACTGCCCAAGTGAAGGATAAAATAGAATCCAAACCAAACCAATTCCCATGCTGCGAAACCGAAGCGACCAAATTGGTAAACCAAAGCGGGAAGGAAAGAAGATCCTAGGTAAGAAGGCGAATACCCAAAGGACCACAAACCCAAAGACGTCGAGTAAACGAACAATGCAAGAAAAGATGATCAATCGTCTCTGGAGTAAGATGACAAAAGGTGCAAGTAGGATCTATGGGAATACCCTTACTCCGTAATTTGGATGCAACAGGAAGTGCATCATGAAGCAACTTCCAAACAAAGGGCTTCCACTTAGGAAGAACAGGCAAGGCCCAAAGCCTTTTCCACCAAGAAGAAGGGGCAGAGGAATCATCCTGAGTAAACAGAGTCGAATGTTGGATGAGGGAAGCATAGGCAGATTTAGTCGAGAAAACTCCATCCCTAGTGAACTTCCAATATACAAAGTCATCCATCAGTTGAGGATGTCGCTGGAGACTCAGAATTTTGGCCGCAATAGAAGAAGGAAACAAACGGTGAACCAAAGAAGAATCCCATGCATTACTGCATGGTTCAAGAAGAGAAGATACCAGAGTCGGGTGAACTGATCCAGCAAAAGAGTCTTTGAGCTGCACAGGAGTTCCCGGCACCCAAGAATCTTCAAGAATTTGAACCTATGAACCGTCTCCTATCTTCTAGCTGAGCCCCAGCTACAGAGTCTTGAAACCTTCTAACAAATTGTTGCCACCCCAAGAAGGACGAACAAGACGAGCCTGAGAACGCTGATTCGGAAGCAAAGGATACCTGGCATGAAATAGTCGTGAAACCAACGGATGAGGATTCCGCATAACTCGCCATGATTGCTTTGCTAATAGGGCTGATGAAAAGACCAAGATGTTGAAGACCTAAACCGCCTAGGCCTTTAGGCCTGTAAAGAAGGGAGGAGGGTGCTAACGCAATTCCTTTAGAGCGAGAAGTAGATTTCCACCAAAATCGAAGTCAAAGATTATTAATTTTCTCAGTGACTGTGGAGGGAATCTTGAAGACTGATAAAACATGATTAAAAGAGGCCACCAGAACGGAGTTGATGATTACCAATTTAGTCGCCGCCGAAAGATGAAGGGAGGCAAAACCACTTAAACGGTTGGCCACCTTGTCAATTAAAGATTGGAAGGCCTTGCACTTACTTCTGCCTATGTCTACGGGAAGACCTAAGTAAGAACCCAGGGAAGACTGAACTTTCATTTGCATGGCAGGAGCCAAATAATCCCGATAATCCTTGGGGACGTTAGGGCTAAAACGAACAAAGGATTTCTGTAAATTAATCATCTGGCCTAAAATAGCGCAAAATTCATGAATTACCTTCAGAATCTCAGCATAGGCCGAAGGAGAATGCTGAAAGAACAACAGGAAGTCATCGGCATAGAACATATGAGAGATCGAAGGAGCCCGCCTGGAGACTTTGATGCCTCGGAAAAGATTTTCTCGTTTTGCCTTGCGAATCATAGCTGAGAAAATTTCCATACAAAGGACAATAGATATGAAGATCCGCGAATAGGCCTGAAAATCCTTGTAAGGTTACCATTCACTAAAATTTGAAAAGAAACAGTGGAGACACATTGTTGAATGATATGTATCCAATATGGAGGAAAGCCAAAGGCCTGAAGAACATGCCATAAAAAATGCCAACTGACTTGTCATAAGCCTTATTCATATCTAGCTTCAAAGCAGCCGACATAGTGCGACCCCGGGATTTATTAATATAAGACAGAATCTCATGCGCTATAAGACTATTATCCGACATGAGACGACTAGGGGACAAAAGCATTTTGGAAGTCTGAGACCAGGGAAGGTAGAACCTTCCTTAGGCGAACAGAAATACACTTGGCTATGCATTTATAGAGGACATTGCAAAGCCCGATCGGACGAAACTAGGAAGGCTGCTCTGGATGTTCCACCTTAGGGAGGAGAGTGATAAAAGTGCGATTCCATTCTCTAAGCATATGCTCATGAAGAAAAAAATACTGCATTGCAGAAATAAATGAAGGCCCTACTACTGACCAATGGCACTTGAAAAAAGCAAAATTGAAGCCATCTGGACCAGGGGTTTTGGATTCATCAATTTGGAACATAGCTTGCCGTATTTCTTCCGCAGAAATAGGAATCATGAGATTATTTTTATCATGTTCCGAAATTTGAGGCAGACCCGGTCAGTTGAAATCAGACAAGTAAACATGATCCTGCAAAACACAGAATAAATGTGAATAATAATCACGAATAATTCTGCGAATACCCTCCTAGTCATGAACCCAGCTTCCAGTCGAGTCCTTGAGACCTTGTATAGTATTTTTCCATCGGCGAGCTTGAACATAGGAGAAGAGAAGATGAGAATGGGAGTCACCAAGGGTGTCCCATTTAACCTTACCCTGTTGCTTCCAGTACAAAAAGGTTGCCTGAGAATGAGCGACCTTCTCTTCCCGTAAAGAAAGAAACAGATGACGATGAATCTTAGAATCTAAATTCTGGGACAAAGGAGACAAAGAAGAATGCAACTCTTTCCAATTGATACCCCATAACTTCTTGTGATTGACGCACCAAGAAAGCATTTTAGAACGCGGCTGTTCCAGTTTTCTAGAAATAATATACATAGGGGAGCCTGAAATGTCCAGAGATCAAACCACGTTAAAGAGATAATCCGCGCATCTGCCTTCGAAAGAAGCAACCAGTTATCAATCCGACAAGGACGGCCGAAAGTAGGCGAGGTCTTTTCTTGTAGAATTATAGCTACATGATCAGAAAATAGAATGGGTTGATAGAGCAGAAAAGCATCCGTGTGGTTAAGTAACCAATGTTGAGTTGCATAAGCCTTATCTAGACGTTCAAAATTTGGATCCCCATTAGTACAACCATTAGTCTAAGTAAAAGACGGTCCTGAAAATGAGATATCCAGTAAGTCATTTTCAATTTTCCATTCCTAAAATTCTGTTATTCCTGCTATTTTCCCAGAACCCCCTACTTTATCATAACTTAGACCTGATCAAGAATGGCCCGACTCGATTTTGGGCGGGCTTTGGGCAGAATTTTTCGGTCCAAAATCGGGTTGTGCCCGGCCCGACCCGATTTTTTTTTGTTTTGGGAAGGCATTTTTTAAGCATGTTTAGTTTATTTTTAAGGCCCGGCCCAAAAAAGCCCGCACAGCCCGACCATTTTGGGCCCGGTTTGGGCACAAAAATTTCGGCCCAAAGTTAGTGGGCAAATTTTTTTAGCTCCGGCCCGGCCCGCCTAATGATCACCTCTACATAACTATATTCCCCCTGATTAAAACCCCCAATAAGAAGTATATTTGAATAATTTTCTAATAGCCGAGAAATTTCCGACCAGACAACAGATCTACCCGAAAGATGAGGCTACCCATACACAAACATTATATACTTTATTTCATCATCATTTGGAGTACAAACTTCACACAAAATTACATTCGAGGAAATTAAAAGAGGAACAACCCTAAGCGGGGAGAACCAAAACACTACAAACCCGCCACTAAGCCCCTGAGAATCTACACCACAAAAGCCATCAAACCTTAAAGGAGCTAACTTTTTTACAGCAGTATCTACATCAGCAAAAGATTCCATAACAAATATGATATTTATAGCGAAGGAGCGGACTAGAGACAACAAGTATAGAACTTTAGGGGAGTCCGCTGAACCTAGACCCCTACAGTTTCAAGCACCGATGTTCATGGCCCCAAAGGTGGCTCTTGAAGGGGAGCCACCGACCCCTGATCAGAGTGTGCTAGTGAAGAGGATTCAGAAACTGGTTGTCCTTGTAAACCTTTGTGCTTTTTGAGAGGTTTGAAGCATGAGAAGCACCCCGGCGAAGACTCAACGGGAGGAGTTCCTGGTTCTGAAATCGAAGCAGTGTGCTTGGTATGACACGCCATTTTCACCCATTGCCACATTTTATCTTTGCTTCTGGTGATTTTGAGTCGCAATGGTGGTGCGACTTTACCCTTACCGCCGTCAGATAATAGCGGAATTACAGAGATTATTTCCTCTCTAGCCGGAGATGGCTGCGGAGACCAGTCCATAGAAGTCGGCTCATCAGAATCTGCTCAGCTCCACCGTAGTCGAATGGACAGATGGAGGAGAGTGTGAGAATTCGAAGCCCCCAGATGAAGAGTCTAGCTGGTACCCCGAATTGTTTGGCAAAACCCGAGGAAAAGACAAAGCCAATGAAGGAGATGGAGATCCAGACTGTTGGTGAGTTGATTCAAAAGGAGAAGAGTTATGATCCCCGATCCAGTTGCTTGGACCTGCACCAAAAGGGTCAGGAAAGACCGGTCTAGATGGCCTAAGAGGAGGAGGGGAAAAGATAGGAACTGGATTCATGGTGGGTTGGCCCAGATCTTGAAATAAAATGAAAATTATACCCTACATCCTAGTGTAGGATGGTCTACCTACACCCCCTGATGCTACGCCGTTTTGTAGCTTGCGGGGAGTACTCACGAGCTCATTCATGCTTCAATTCTTCCCTTTTTTTTTTATTTATTTTTTTAATTCCTTGTTTCTTATTATTCAAGCTATGTATATAAATGATTTTAAACCCAATATTTTCTCTCTCCTCAATTGATCAATTTCCATTTTTCTACCTACATTCTCTCTAGTTAATTCATCTTCTTCATTTGATTTTATACTAATTTTGCCGTTTATTTTTCCTACGATTTTGATAATTGTTGTTGATCATCAATGGCTGATTCTTCATCTGCTAATTTCGATCGTGATTACGAAAGTGTGTTTCCGTCTTCTAGAGTTCGATTGATTGATTCGTTTGTTCATCAACAATGTGAGTAATTGCAATCATAATTTTGTAATTTTTATCATCAATACATTGTTGTGTTATAATGCTCTGTTTATTTCAACTTAATTTATGTATTATTATTCTTTTCGTTGCTTCAATTTTCAAAATTTGATTATGATTATGATGAACGTTTTTGGATTGTTCATACTTTGTTATGAATATTTCGCTGCTTCAATTTATTTCATTGCTCTATGTTTGAAAATTGCGTGATTTTGTTTGTATGCTTTTTTTTTGGATCATTTTTATATTTAAAATTAATCAATTATGTGTTATCATTTGTACTTCTTAATTTTTTTATGTCATATATGATTATTTGTTTTTACCATTTTTTCTTGATAATATTATGTGTCAAAATTTTCCACATTGATCATGTGCAATTTTGCTATTGAACATTGTATTTGTTAATTATTGTTCATTTTTGAAACATGTTATGTTCATTTATAATTGTATATTAAAACTTTGTGCAATAAGAAAAAAAACTGATATTTCATATCTTGCTAAGGTTTTGATCTTATCTGTTTATTTAAGTGTTTGAAATTGAACATTTATATATTTTAATATGATCATTTAACTTTTATTTGAAGGCGAAGGATTTAGTGTTTAAAGGATTTAATATGATCATTTTTTTGAAACTTGTTATGTTCATTTATAATTGTATATTAAAACTTTGTGCAGTGGGAAAAAAAGCTGATATTTCATATCTTGCTAAAGTTTTGTTTTTCTTATCTGTTTATTTAAGTGTTTGTAATTGAACATTTATATATTTTAATATGATCATTTAATTTGTTTTGCAGTCGAAGGATTTAAATATTCCTATAAATAAAAGTGTTGCTGGTGTTTCTGCTGCTCAAGCTCAATGTAATGTTCCTATAAATAAAGGTGGTGCTGGTGTTAAAAATGATGCTCAAGTTAATCCAAGAGTACTAATGCGTCTACAAAATCTCAAACTAGATATTTTGTTCCACCCGTAGTTCTTGGCATTGTTCCAACTTCAACTCAGGATTGTTCAAACTTCAATCTAGAAATGTTTAAACCCCATTCCAGAAATGTTCAATCGACAAATGTTTAAGTTATTCCTCCCACGGTTCCAATAAATGATCAAGGTGCTCTTGTTCAAAGTTCTTCAAGTGTTAAAGACATAAGAATTTGTTTCTATATAGTACCTTTTTTAGTATATTGTTTTTTTAAAATTCAACATATGTAAATGATTATTTATCAATTTGAAAATGAACAAAAGTAAAGAACCAACAACCAATTCATAAAACCTAAAAATTATATATATTTTTTCATACAAATAAAGATTAAAATGAAATATCAATTACAATAATTTTTTTAACAAATAAAATCTATAAGTCTATTTTCCTCCAAAAAAAATCATCTATAAAACTATATACTTCCTCCGTTTTCTTTTACTTGCAACACACCTTTTAGGCACGCAATTTTAGGAGATGATTAGTGAGGGTAAACGAGCTATTTTATCAATATAATTTTTACACGAAGATTAGAATAGGGTTAAGTATCATTTGTAAAAATTATAATGAATAATTTATCCGTTTACATTACATAAACCCGACCTCAAAACACGTGCCACAAGGCTGTGTTGCAAGTAAAAAGAAACGGAGGAAGTATAAGATATGATCATATACACATTCATTAATGAACATATACACTTTCATAAATGAACATATAACATGTACTATTCATTTGCAAACTTCCTTGCTTATCTTCTATTTAACCTATATTTAGTGTTTTTCTTCAAATAACATCAGTTCCGCATCCTTGCTTCCTAATTTGGTTCACCTGTTGAACAAAATGAATTAACAAATGTTAATTATTATATACACTACTTTATAAATGAACAATATATCTTACATTATTGAACATTTATCACTTTTACACTATTTGGTTTCAAATCACAAATCTAACTCTCATTAAGTTTAGTAGTGAATGTTTCTATATGCTTCATAATGTATACTCCGCAGTTTGTATAATCAGCGTTGTTAAGCCATTTTATCTTCTCCAAAACAACTACGTATTCTTCAATTCCATGTGCAAATTTATATCAAATGTGTAACTTTGGACATCACTACAATATAGCTAGATTGGTTGTAAGATATTAGTTTTAATGCATACAAATGAACATTATCAATATTATACATGAGGATAATGTATAAAAGAAATGAACATTCGTTATTTAGGCATATAAATATATATGTAAACTGAAATGAACCAATATTAACATATATTTTAAAATGAACATTACTTTATATGTAAATGAACATTATGAATTTCATAAATGATCAAAAGATTTGATAGAATAAATAAGTCAGTTTATCAACTCAAATGAATGATTATTTATGCATTTCATAAATGTGCATAACATATCATAAAAATGAACATTATTTATTTAGGCATATAAAGTCAAATATAAACTCAAATAAATTCAAATATACAAATGAACATTTATAATTCTATATATGTTCGTATATTAACTCGGAATCGTAGAAATGTTAACATCTATACCATAAGACTTTTTAATATCTTTTAAAAGTTCTAGATCTACAACTTGAGACTTTTGTTCGTTGTTTTTTTTTTAAAATTTTTCTACTCTTGTTTAAATAGGTTTTTGAAATAATACTTACGTTTCTTCAGACTATGCCTTGTTATGTTCAACGAACATGATTCTTCTCTGAATCCTCATTCTCTTTATCTCTCTAATTCGAAATATATTTTTCGGTTCTGTAAAAAAAAAACACAAAACATAGTAGATTTTAATGATTTTTGCATAAAATAGTTCTAATCAAGTTAGATTATGTTTCTGAACATGTAATTTCAAAATGAAATACGTAGTAGAAAAAATAGGTTCATACAAAAATTTTTAGTAAAATTACTTACTCTTTCTGTGAATGTTGTTGCGATTGTTGAATTTCTTCGCAAATGTAGACATTTGAAGGAATTTAGCAATATTTTGAAGCAATTTCGTAGTATTTTGAAGCAATTTCGTAGTATTTTGAAGCAATTTTGGTTCATATTTTCTGGTTTTGATGAGAGAGAAAGTCTAGAGAAATGAAGAAGAAGGTTTTAGAGAGAATGGTGGGTAGTTACAGTAGGTTAGTGGGTTATGGGATGTGGGTAACATGATAAACGCATCATTTAGAGGGGGGTGTAGGTATCCCTACCTACACTAGGGTCTAGTGTATACCAATTAGAAATAAAATACCATGATAGTGCGGTTCAGCTTGAAGCCCAGAAAATAGAGGCCCACCAGCAGTAGAGGCTATTTGATATGGGTCTGATCCAAGTAAAGTATCCCATGGGGGCCCAGTTTGAGGAGGATTATGGGTCGGACTCAATACTTGACTGTGAGATGGAGCTTGAACCTGAAATATATGATAAGGCATTAAGGCATCATAAAAGGATCATGTGGCATAAACATGAATTGGATTGAAATTATCCATCTCGCCAGCTGTCGGGTGTTGCCAATTACTCACATGAGACCAAGCATGATGATGATAGCTTTCATGATGCACACGTGGATTTAGAGACCCATTGTTCGGTGGAACCTCATCAATCTCGAGATCCTCCTTGATGCACCGATTGATACCTAAGTTGCGCTGCCATACTTCGTCCCTACTGTTCCGGCAGCCACTCTATGGTGGTCCGGGAAATAAACCCGGAAGAGATACCGAAAGAAGAGGGGAAGAGATGAATTAACCGAGGTTGTTGAAATATTATCTATGACGCCACTTAGTTCGTCTCAATTTGAAGGATGAGAGTCAGCTGGATATTCAAGAGGATCCCCTTCATCATTTTCACCAAACCATAATTCAATAGTCCAATTATCAGGCGTTGGAGCTATTCCACGAATGGAATTAGAGTATAAAGAAACATCCGTAGGACCAAATAAAACACGTGCGCCGCTTTCGTGTAGCTTACAAAAGCGGCGCTCCAAGAGGAGCTTACTTAATTCTTATGACTTTGGACAAGATCCACGACCGTGTCCGACAAATCCGCACTTTTTACAAAAGCAGAATATCCCCTCATATTTAAACCGAACCCAAGTAACATGATTGCCATAGGTCGGAAAGAAACAACCCACAATCAATGGTAACGACAAATCAACTAAAATTTTGACTCTAGGTTTAGGGATAGGGAACTGACCGTTATGTTCTTCCTCCATAAGTAAGTCACCTACATGATTTAGAACAGAGAAAGCCACCTCGGGAACCGAGTAACGGATGGGAAAACCTTGCACTTGAACCCACATGGGAGCTAGATTAAGATTTAAATTTTGAAGAACATCATGACCACGTAGGAGTTGTAATACCATAAGCCTACCTTTGAAGTGCACCCGGCCACGCCGGTCCAAATCTTCTGCATCTTGTTCATTTTCGCAGCAAAACACAGAGTCATTTTCATAAGGAAAAACTCGGACTGGTGCTCGAAGATGCTAGAATCTAAAAACTAAACGTTGAACAAGACCCACAGAGAATTTACGGGCATCCCAAAATCTCCCTATAACACTACACTGCCAATCGATGTCACTTTCTTGAAAAATAGGAGGAGGAAATTGATAGATACCTATAATATGAGGGAATACAAAAGTTCTAGGAAAGATTATATCAGACATGATTAGGATTTAAAGAGGAAGCTAAGGTAAGAAAAAGGATGAAAAGAGGTAGAGAGATTCTCTCACTAGAGAGTTTTTCCAATTTTCACATTTGCCCGAAAGGTGTCGTTTGGTTCACATACTCTGTATGAATTAGAATTTTTCATAAATGGCAAATTTATGGAATCTAATTCCCATTAATCACAAGGAAAGTAAATTTTTTTGAAAATTTCTATATTTAGGTCATGTTTATTTCACCTTATTTTTGCTAAATGGAAACACAAATTCTTCAAAAAGGCTGGTGTACGTTAATATATTGTAAGACGGGTTAAAGTTATCATAAAAGTATTTAAAGTTACCCATTATACTACAAAAGTTATTATTTTTCTAATAATAAATTTTATCATACAAAAAACTTATAATGTATTAGATTAAACATATTAGCCTTTATAGTATGTAATTATGAATCTATAAGATTACACATTAAAATAAAAATCAAACCAACGACAAATTAATAGTTATCTTTAAGTGGTTAAAGTTACCAAAAAAAATAGTTAAAGTTATCCTCAAATTGACCGTCTTACAATAAAATTAACGTACATCCGCTTACACAAGACTTATTGAAATTGAAATTATTTTTATTGAACTGAAATTGTTTTTGCTAGACTTAAATTATTTTAACTAAATATGTTTTTATAGAACTGCAACTGATTTTATTAAACTGAAACTAATTTTACTTATTCTCTATTATGTTTCTTCATTAAAGTTACTGATTTTTACTGAATTGAACTTATTTTTATTGAACTAAATTTTTTTTTACTAAACTGAACTTATTTTATTGAACTAAAAATTAATTTTACCAAATATTGTTTCATTGAACTAAAATTAATTTTATCGAATATTATTTTACCAAACAATACACTTAGCTTTGTTTCAGGAAAAAAAAAATACACTTAACTTGTTTCCTGAAAAAAAAAAAAAAAAAAAAAAAAAAAAAAAAAAAAAAAAAAAAAAAAAACTTAACTTGTAGTTTCTAGGAAGTCTCACTTCTTATGTTTTTCATGTCAACCAAACAAGCCCTTGAAATTAAACAAAGTGGCCTCGAGGAAATAAAGGCATGGAGAATTGGATCAGAAATCAAAGTGGTTAAGGACTAATTAATTATACATATGCAGCATTGTCAAATTCAACTTGAACCGTGAAACTGCTTGCTGTTGACCTAATCTAACTGAAGTCTAGAACCAAACTACTTAAAATCTATCATTTTGGAATCGAAAATTGACTCCAATTGCTTTTATTCAACCCACTAATTAAAGCGAATAATGTTGAGTCGTTTAAGACTTGTACCAAGTATTATATCAACTTGCGAGACCTCAACTTGTAATCAAACTGACATTCAGTATGTAACTCATTCTACGCCAACCCTTAAAAGTTTAAATTGACTTGTTCCAACATGTAACCCGTTTAACCTATATTGTTTACAGCCCATGCATATATAAACCCTTTGCAAACCGTGATTCGTTAATTAGTAATTAACTAAACTAATTATTACAGAGTAGTTCATAATTAGTGACTAATATAACTACAACAACATTATTTATTTGGTTATAGTCTTATATACTCTTTACAAACGTTATGAGGTTATGCTGTCAACTTATAAAGTGAAATTTGTGCAGTCTTGTATAATTATTACATTAATTGGTAGTTATAATACATTTAAATTTACTATCGTTGTTCATATAAATTTTAGTTTTTAACATATATACTAGGTAGTATTAAAATCTAACTTATTTATCGAGTGCATATGTAGTCTTGTATAACTGTAAAGCTGATCAAAGTCAGCCCCGCCGAATTTGGGCGGGTTTTGGCCAGATTTTTTCGGCCCGAATTTGGGTCAGGCCCGGCCCAAATTTAAAATTTTCGACGGGCTTAAGAATGCGTTTTTATGCAATTTTAGTTGATTTTTTTTAGCCCAACCCGAAAATGGCTCGAAAAGGCCGCATGGCCCGGCTATTTTGGGTAGGTTTGGGCACATAATTTCCGGCCCAAAGCTTGGCCCAGCCCGAAAGTTAGGCTTTTTTTTGCCTTAGCCCGGCCCGCCCGATGATCAATTTTGTATAATTGTTACATTAATTGGTAGTTATACATTTAAATTTACTATCGTTCATAAATTTTAGTTTTTAAACATATATATTAAAATTTAAAACTTATTTATCAAGTACATACAAAGTTCTGTTTTTTTAGTTAATGTAACACTGCATGTAATTAACTTTTGGATCTTTATTTGTATTGTTTATTAGAGTAAATTATTTGTACAAGAAATTATTTTAAAAATTCTTTTCAATACATGCTTCTACGAATATACATTAAGTTGCCACATACTGAATAGGTGTTAATATACGTTGAGTCACCACATGTTGAATATGTGTCAATGAATAAACTACATTATAATGATTATATATAGAGAGATTATTTGAACAAATCATGGTTTTCCAGCAAAGTTTATGCTAATGAGGGCATGGAAAAAGGTTGGAAACCAAAGTGATTCATTAATTAATTAGACATATAGCCATGTATAGCCACAAAATATTGGCAAAGTACAGCTAAATTTGCACAAAGTTGAACAATGCTTCTATTTATATCATATGCATGCATGCATAAATATAATTTCTGCCAAGAGCAAGCTGCAAATGATAAAAACTCACAATATTTTTACCCATTACCATTAAAACAACACCATAATGAGCAAGGCATTAGTGTATAGAATGTTGCTTGTTATGGTGTTGATTCAATCAATTTATGGGCATCGAGTTTATAGAGTGGGCGATGAACAAGGTTGGAACCCAAATGCTGACTACAAGGCATGGTCTGCTGGAAAGACATTCCATTTGGGTGATGTTCTTGGTAATGTATCTTTTTTTTTTTTTTTGAATTGAAACATGTACAATAGTATCATCTCATCTTTGATATTTTTTTTCTTTTTTATGTAGAAATTTGATAATAATTCACAATATGGGAATATCCTAAGACATTTTTTTGTAATAAACAAGACAAATAAAGACATTAAACATCTAAATATAAAAAAAAAATTGACCAATAGGATGTTTTAATAGTATATTTAGTATTTATCTTCGACATTTTATATATGGATGCAATTTAGTTGTATACCTAAACAACTATCAAACAATAATGGATCATGTGGTTTGAAAACTATAGAATGGTTGTGTTTATGATGTTGGGTCTTTCGTGGTGCAGAGTTTAACTATAAAGAAGGCTTAGAAGTGCAAGAGGTGACGGCTAAGAACTTTGAAGCTTGTAACAATGACAATGTCATATTTGAAGACCATACAGGAAAAACCTTCATTCCTCTTCGTTGTACAGGATCTCATTACTTCACTTGTGGTGTGTATAATTATTGTAAGGACGGCATGAAATTAAACATAACAGTTACTTGATAGGCATAGTAATTAGGAAAGATTATCCAATCCTACAAGTTAGAGATGTAATTATGGTACATAATGTAATATCTTTCCAGCAATTTTATGTAACAAATTGCCTATTTTTGTTAAATGAAATTGGTTTCTGATTAAAAGTCTCTAATTTCACATCCATTATACTACCTTCGTTTTAAATTATTTGCAATGATTGGACCTTCTCTACCCACACTTTATGTCAAATCGTTATAAATAATTTGAAACGGAGGTAGTAGTTTTTTTTATATTGATATCAAAGAGATGAAACTAGAGATTATTCATATTAAGATAATATCCATGATTTGAATGTATTTAAGTACACGTTTATAATTTTTTTGTAAAAGTATCAAAAGTTCCAAATGTGAGTAGTTTTACGACCTTACCTCTAAATACTATACAATTATGTGTAAATGTGTGATAAACCTCTCTCTTTAATTATGTTGTTAAAAAAAATCAGCAATATCATGACCATTGGCTCAATGGCTAATTTAAAATTTTTATCCTTGTACTTCAGTAATCTCAATGACCATGGGCTCTTTGCCTTTTTCAACATTTTACAAAATCAGCAAATTCCATGACAATTGGCCCTTAATTACCGAGTTCCTGAAGTTCTGTTTTTATTTTCGAATCATTATTATCTTTCATCTATTGTTTACATTGTTGTTTTTGGAAATTTGTTGTAGACTTGTCATACTCATTTTTAAAACGAGGACCCTAACCAAATACCAATGACGGGAGAATTTTATTTTAAGGAGCTTGCTAACGCTCGTTGGGGGTGTTCATAAACTTTTGTCTTTTTTTAAGCAAATTTTATTGTAATATGAGATCGTGTTATACTCTAATCTTATACTCCCTCCGTTTCATAATGTTAGTCTCATTTAGAATTTTTTGACTATTAAAAATTAGGAAGAATCTTCTAAATTTCTCTTTATATATAACAACAAACAAAAGTCATATGATATCTAGTTTTTATTCGTCTCGATGAGTAATTTATTAATATCAAATTTTTATGATTTTTGCTAGTGTGAAATTAAAGATATTTGTGACCAAAGATTTACATTAATATACATAAATAGGACTAACATTATAAAACGGAGTAAAAACTTTTCTAAAGTACTTAACTTGCCAGCCATATTCCATCTCTAGGTGCATTCTTTTTACTAATATATCGTAGCTAAAAAAAAAAAAAAAAATTCAAATAGTATTAGTGTATTACAAATATGGAATACGATCTTGAATTTATACAGAGTAAACACAAAATATATTCTTTAGACACCAAAAGTTCCTTTACTGTCAATCATAATACTTCTTCCGTTTTTTATTATTTGCAACAATTACTAAAAGTGGGTGTTTCATGTTATTTGCAACAAGTTTTTTTCTTCCTTTTATAGTAAGTTTAGTAATGATAAAATTACCATATTACCCTTAAAAAAAGCTGATTATGTTCTAACCTACAATCTAACTATGATTAATAACCCCAAAACCCCAATCAACCCTTGTATTTTCATTCTCACTTATGTCTCACCATCTCCTTCAACCATCACCTTCAATGGCAAACACCACCACCAGTCCACCACCACTATCACTACTACCACCGTACCGATCTCCACTCTATCTACATCTACCCATATATTCCCCCTCTCTTTGTTCATCTCCCCTCAAATTCAACCATTACCTTCGCCGGAAGTCGCCCTATAAGTGTCATGCTTGTCGTCGTCGCCGTCTCCGCTTTCTCTCTCTTCCTTCTCCTTTTGTTTCAGTCTTGTCACTAATATAAAGCTCAAATTTGAAGGTTTTATGGTCAAATTTAACCATGAAAATTCTAAATCTAGAATTTTAATGGTTAAATTTGACCAAATAAAGCTTTAATTGATGATAGAGAAGGTAATGGCTTTTCATTTGTATCTTTGGGTTGGTTTTTTTAGGGGCGGGATTCATGGTGTTAGATTTTTCCCGTTGGAGGTGGTGGTTTTGGGGTGGGTTCGTCTGGTTTGTGGGTTTGGTTTCGTGGGGTGGCGTGGGTCTGGGTTCGTGGTGGTGGTGGTGACTGGGTTTGTGGTGGTGGTGGTGGCTGGGTGGTGGTTTACAGTGGGCTCGATGGTGGTGGTTTACGGTGGGTTCGGTGGTGGTGGTGATTCTAGGTTTTAGTGGTTTGATAAATTTTTGTTTTTTTTTTAATTGGATTAGTGCTTAAGTACATGACCTTGTATTTCAATAATCATGCTTAGGAACTTTTACCTTGGCCTCCGCAATCGGTACGGTTGTTGCAGATAATAAAAAACGGAGGTAATATATATTTAATAAGATACTAAAATAAGATTGATGTAATTTATTTTCCACATTTTAACATCAATGTGGACGTGCCGGAGTGGTTATCGGGCATGACTAGAAATCATGTGGGCTTTGCCCGCGCAGGTTCGAATCCTGCCGTCCACGGTTTTTTTTTTTTTTTTTTTTTTAATTTTTTTATTTTGCGTCAATCTATGTACAACATACCTTTTTTAAGTTCTGAATACAAACAGACATGAATGAAGCTCACTGCATTACCTTCTTTCAATCAATATTTGCTCCGTCCGTAGTATAATTTGTAGCATTCCTCATAAATTCATAACCCAATTTCGATATAAAATAATTGCTATACTTGATTTGAGCCAAAAGGCTGCGACATGTACCACCCAAGGCACCAACTGCCAGCTTCTCCTACTGTGCACAAAAAATGTTAGTCTTTGGCAAATATCTGCTAATCATCAGCATTCAAATTCTGAATTCTGAAACACAGCAATAAAGCTGAAGGGATTTGAACAATTATGTAACAATCTTCAGTAGAGAGCATGTTAAGTTTTTAACTATATATGAAAGAATCACAATGTTAACCAACAATAACAAAACCAATAATTCTAATTACTCGTATGCAAAAAATCCAATTCATCCCTCAACGAATTCCAACAGCTCTTTGGTATCAAGCTATATCTCTAGCATATATTGCTATATTCCTGAAAACTGTTGAGGCAAAGACACATTATTAAGTATCCCACATCGGTCAATAAAACAAGATCCAAGCCAGGAATGCGTTATATATCAGTAAGTGAAAACTGTATACAATTCACGCAGCCATGCAGTGAGCACAGAGCGAACTATTCTTTCGCCTTTTACTAAAGAATTCCATGTGCTCGTTGCATTTAGTGGCATACGTTTATATTTGGAGGGAGTTCTTTAATTCGAGCTTCCAACAAGTCTAGTCGAACAATTTTAGTTTATAACTCCTTCGTTAATGCTCATTGTTTACAAAATTATTTACCTGCTTCAAGCATAAAATAATTAGTAGATATGTCTTGCTTTGTTAATTAAAGTTAGATTTTGTAAATGTATTTAAAAAACAGACTGAAAATATCATAACAAAGGTGTCCATTGTTATTGACTGGCAAAAATAACTTAACATGTCAAACCTTATTGGGCTGCCTGCCTATCATGGCTATACAAGCTGAAATTGGCCTAGGTAAAATGCCGTAATGGTAGGCAGACAACTCCTATAGTCCCATACCATATTATCACCTTGTGCTTAATTTAGCCTTTTTCGGCTTTTCCTGAGCTTCGAATGAACTTTGTGAATTTCATCTTTGTTTGCTGGGTACTTGTCTGGTAATACCCTTTTTTTTTTAGTAACAGTTGCAGAGTTCCTGCCATCAATTTCAAGACAAGAAAATTCAGAATTTATGTGTACTCAAACTAGTACCTCTCTATTCATAGCCTGATCTATTATGAATTTATGATTCTTATACCTGTCCTGTGTCTTGTAATACTAAAACCCAATATGCAATATAAACATATATTGATGAATATCTTAAAGAATCGCTAAATTACTGTATAGTGGTGACAAGTTGAATTGTCCCACATTATTAAATAACATAAAGGATTGACTTGGCTTTTTCAGCCCAGCAGAGAAACAAAAGTTTGAAAAGAAGATAATCTTGATTACTATGTTTTGTTTGCATGTCATGCTTGCATAATGGGAAACAATTATCAATTTATTCCTCAAAGTTCAAGCTTAACTGCAAAAGTTGTAGGGGAATCCAACTTAGGACATTAAGCATCTCATGATTCTGCAAAACAACTTAGTTTAAAAGTTTCAGATATTAAACTAATAAAACAGAAAACAGATACTATACTTGATCTTATAGACAAAATAACTAGAAGACCAAAAGGTATGCTTCCCAAAATTTACATACCTCTATCTATTTTTCTGGCCATTCCAGCAAAATCCAGCCTTAATTGTTGCTTCTCTATGTGAGAGTCAAGTTTTGAAATGTGAGATGATCATTTCAAACAGAAATACTTTCAACAGAAGTTCCAAAGCCTGGAAGTAACATAAGCAGCAAGTTACAGCTGAGGAAAGCAGTAGCAACTTTTAGGGAGACAACATTCAAACGCATAAATCACTAAGACCCTAAAACTAGAAATTTAAAATAAACATAAGCTAGCGCCTTTCAATACAGAAGCTTCAACCAAGTAAGGATACGTTCTTTACTTTCTTGAAGTAAAATGATAAAAGCAAAGGTATACTGAAACTAAGCACCAGCCAAATAAAAGATCTATAGTCAAGCACTTGCTCGTGATCTACTTAAGTAGACAAGCATTACTTTGAGCAAAATACTCAAAACCACTATATTCTATAATTACAAAGCTAAGGGTTACTGTTATAGCAGATGTGATAAAGAGATAGGAGTGACAATGGCAAACAATTTTTACGTGATCCACTGCAATATGCTACATCCACAGGCAGAGATGAGAACAATATCAACCCCTGAAGTCATTCAGCTCATCGCGACTACAAACAGATTAGCCCTTACGAGTCCTTAAGCATAAGGCTACAACCTACAAGGCATAAACCAAAGAACTTCCTTCTCTTTAAAAAAGCTTGGACATTATGTATTAGCCCCAGCCAGTGGTAAGAAATGATGCCTTTACTTCAGCAGTAGCATAAGCACCAGTTAACAAATGTCAAAGAATTGAAGACTTAATAATCTGTACGTCAGTCCTTAGATATGCAAGTCTGCAACCCAAAGTGTAATATGTAATCACAACCTTTTCTCCCTTACATGCACCAATACTTCTATTCTCAGAAAGGTCAACAATATGGAAGGCAAGAGCTGGGCTCAATGAATAACAATGAGGTTATAAATAAAATGATCCGTGCTCTCTTAAAAAACCCAAGTACAAAATCTACATTTAGATTAGATGCAAAGAGCTAGCTCAAATCTGTTAACTAATTGCACAAACTCTATAAATGCCTTCAAATATGATAACGATGACTTTCATTTCAAGGGATAAACAAAATATCATCCAAAGTAGGTTCTTTCTAGGTTAACAAAACACATAATCTCAAAACCCTAACAAAGCAAAAAAGGTTTTAATGTACCATGTTTTTGAGGTTCCCTGTATTATGACCCAAGTGTGATGGATGCAAGGGCTCAAAACCACACAATACTGCTTAAAAGTAATACGCCACACAAGTGGGGTACTCACAAAAATTGGAATTCCTACACAATTGGTTGCGCACAGAACCACGGACAATCCTTACAATGACCCTATAAACTCCTACTTATAACTTTATAAGTTATAAAACTACATACTACCTCCGTTTCATATTTTTTGCAACTTTGGAATATTTTATATGTCACTAATAATACCCCAGAGTTGCAAAAAAATATGAAACGAAGATAGTACTACGTTACTACCTAAATCCTAGATCATTTAGGATTATCATTTAGGATTAGAAAGCTAAATGACCTTCCACTAGTTGCTAGATATTCCACAATAAGTAGATAATTTGTCTAACTTATTTTATACATGGTTGCTAAATGGAATCCCTACTAACTGAGCACACACCTCCAAAAGAAGAAAAAGGCCCCTTTTCCTCTTTCTCCTTTCCTTTTTCTTCAGTTTTCCCACTTCCAATGAATTCAAAAAATCAAACGGATATTCATTCAACACTATTAAAGCCAAAACTACACTAATTTCCTTTATCCATTCAACGCTATTAGTGTTAAATTACAAAGAAAATACACCCTCCTTAGTTCACTCAACACCAGTTGCCTTTCACTTTACTTGCATAAATAGATGTTCCACTGCTCCAGTGATTCACGACGATTCAAAATAAGAAAATTCATGAAAATCACTAACTTTGGCAAATTAGAGTCCATGCATTAGCAGTGACAACAAAAACAAAAATGTGACTAATAATCTTTTGATTACATGTTGACCTTATTTTTGTTAAAAAAAAGATTAATCTAGAAAAACCTAGAATATTTTGTAAAATAAATATCTAAAAGTAGTCTAGAAAAATCTAGGAAGTATTATGTAAAAATATCTATGTAAAAATATCTAAAGTGTGTAGAAGTTACCTAAGAAAAAATCTAGGAGAAAATATCTTAGAAAAATCTAGATTAACCAAAGCTAAAAATATCTAGAGAGTTGTAAGACATCTATAAATACCATGACATGTAACATGTTGAGATGAATAATAAAAACACAACAATCTCATTCATATAATACAAGTCTCCATTTCACAAAATCTTCAACATCAATATTTCCTCCAAAATTATTCAAACCCACTACACTTCCGCACTATCAATTCCAACATTTGGTATCAAGAGCAAAGTTAATCCAAAGCCTCCAACTTTCATCCAACATCCAAACTCCATATCAATACAAACCCCACATTAATTCAAATGGCCTCTCCTACTCCAAATTCAAACACAAACACAAACCTTTTTAATCCCCAAGTTAATTGGGTACCTTCATTTAAGGGGGAGAAATTTGATCAATGGAGTATGCAAATGAAATCCATCTTTATAACCCAAGATGTATGGGAAATTATTGAAGATGGATATGAGAAACCCAAAGATGCTGATGAAGAGGCTTCTTGGGATGATACTAAAAAATCCCAATACAAACAAAACAAAAGAAGGGATCATTATGCCCTTTCCATAATTTATCGTAGCGTAGATGAAACAATACTACCTACGATCATGGCCGCTACAACGGCAAAAGAAGCATGGAGTATCTTGGAGACAAAATATAGAGGCTCGGAAAAGGTAATACTCTTTAAACTTCAATCTTTATGGGGTCAATTTGATAGTTTACAAATGTTAGAAAATGAAACAATTCAATCATATGTTGACCGAGTCTCAAACATTGTTAATCAAATTCGATCTCATGGAGACACAATTGATGATGTGAAAATAATTCGAAAAATATTAAGAACTCTTATTAAAAAATTTGATCACATAGTGGCTGCTATAGAAGAATCTAATAAAGATTTAAAATCACTCACCATAACTGAGCTAATGGGCTCTCTAATAGCTCATGAAGAAAGAATGCGTAGATTTGATGAGCAGCCATTAGAACAAGCTTTTCAAGCTAAATTAAAGTTTTCTAATAATGGAGGAAATAAAAATGGTCACGGAAAGGATTTTCAACCAAAAAGAGGATTTTTTAACAACCGTGGTAGAGGGAGAGGAAAATATAAAAATCAAGGGAGCCGAGATAATAATTCTTATTGCACATTGTGCAAGAAAGATGGCCATAATACAAGAGATTGTCGGTACAAATGCAAAAGATGTACACGACACTCTCATTTTGAAAAAGATTGTTATTTTCGTCAAAAAGAAGAGTCGAATTTCACAGAAAATAATGATAAAATATTTTATACATGTTTAAATGCTCAAGAAGAGAAAAATGATCTATGGTACATAGATAGTGGATGTTCTAACCACATGACCGGCAATAAAAATTCATTTGTCAATCTTGATGAAAATATAAAATCACAAATAACACTTGGTGATGGGAGTAAGCAAGAAGTTGTCGGAAAAGGGACAATTGTTGTTAAAACAAAAAAATGGCTCCTCTAAATTCATCCCCGATGTCTTTTATGTCCCTGGACTTGCACAAAATCTATTAAGCGTGGGCCAATTAGTCCAAAAGGGCTATATGGTAAAATTTGACAATAATCAATGCCACATATATGATAAGAAAAAAGGGCAATTAATCACTACTACCAAAATGGCTCCTAATAAAATATTTCCACTCAAAATGAAACTGGAATCTAATACTGCCCTAATTTCAATAATGGATGAATCCACCTTGTGGCATTTGAGATTCGGGCATTTAAATTTTGACAGTTTAAAACTGTTAAAAAATAGAGAAATGGTGATTGGACTACCACCAATCACTAATGAAAAGAAAATTTGTGAGGGTTGTATCTATGGCAAAATGCATAGATTACCTTTTCCAACCTCATCTTGGAGGGCCAGAGCTCCATTAGAACTTGTCCATGCAAATATTTGGGGCCCTACCAAGAATCCATCTCTTGGTGGAAAAAGATACTTTCTGTTGATTGTAGATGACTTTTCACGCATGATGTGGGTATATTTCTTGGAGAAAAAATCAGAAGCATTATCCCACTTTATGCAATTTAAAGCCCTCACAGAAAAACAAAGTGGGCATTCAATAAAGGTTCTACGAACCGATCGTGGGGGAGAATTTACAAGTAATGAATTCAACAAATTTTGTAAAGCACAAGGAAGTAAAAAGGAGCTCACAACCAGACACACACCACAACAAAATGGTGTTGCGGAAAGGAGAAACAGAACAATTGCTGAAATGGCCCGAAGTATGATGCAAGGAAAAAATCTACCTAAATATTTTTGGGCCGAAGCAGTCTACACATCTGTCTACATCCTCAACAGATCTCCCACAAAAGCAATACGAAGCATGACACCATATGAAGCTTGGCACAAACGAAAGCCAAGAGTTGAGCACCTCAAAGTTTTCGGGTGCATCGCATATGCCCACATCCCGAAGGAGAATCGGGATAAGCTAGATGGAAAGGGAGAAAAATGTATCTTTATTGGATACAGTGACGAGTCTAAAGGATATCGTCTTTATCAGCCCGAATCCAAGAAGTTGATCATCTCAAGAGATGTCATCTTCGATGAAGGAGCACAATGGCAATGGAACGAGAATAATTCTGAAGTCCCAGTAGCAAGCATTCCAACAACAAGTCCAGATCAAGGTGAAGGCCCAAGTCAGTCACCAACACAATCATCTGCAAGTCCATCACCATCAAGCAATCCAAGATCACCACCAAGCTCAAGTCCAACATCAGAATCAAGTCCAACACCAGAAGTACGACGATCACATCGAGAAAGGCGTCCCCCAGGCTACTTAGAAGACTATCAATGCAATTATGCAATCATGGCACTCTTTGCAGGCGAACCACAAAACTTTCAAGAAGCTGCCAGAGAAGAAAAATGGATCAACGCCATGAACGAGGAAATCAACATGATAGAGAAGAATAACACATGGAAGCTCGTGGAGAAGCCACAAGACAAGGAAGTTATAGGCCTCAAGTGGGTCTATAAGATCAAGTTCAATGAAGATGGCTCCATCCAAAAACACAAGGCACGTCTCGTAGCAAAAGGCTACTCACAACAGCCTGGCATCGACTTCAACGAGACATATGCACCAGTTGTTCGCATGGAGACAATCAGGTCAGTTCTCGCCCTTGCTGCACAATTCAAGTTACCAGTCTATCAATTAGATGTCAAGTCAGCATTTCTCAACGGGGAGCTAGAAGAAGAGGTATATGTTGAACAACCACAAGGATATATAATCGAAGGCAAAGAAGATAAGGTATATCGCCTTCAAAAGGCCCTCTATGGGCTCAAGCAGGCTCCTCGAGCATGGAATAGTAAAATTGATGGTTATCTTCTCCAAAATGGGTATACAAAAAGCCCAAGTGAGCCATCACTCTATATCAAGACTCAAGGGTCAGATTTTCTGATCTTATGCCTATATGTAGATGATCTTATCTACACAGGCACCAGTCCGAGGATGATAGAAGAGTTCAAGAAATCAATGATGTCAGAATATGAAATGACAGACCTCGGAGAAATGAAGTACTTCCTAGGCATGCAAGTGAAGCAAAGCCCAGGAAGGATTTTTCTCTCACAAGAGAAATATGCAGAAAATATGCTTAAGAAATTCAACATGAGAGATTGTAAGCCAATGGCTACACCAATGGCTACAAATGAGAAGCTCTCCAAGAATGATGGCAAGGAAAAAGTGGATGCATCATTCTACCGAAGTTTGGTCGGATATCTCATTTATCTTACAAACACAAGACCTGACATTGTTCATGCAGTCAGCATCATATCAAGTTTTATGAGTGAGCCAAGCAAAGCTCACTTAGCAGCAGCAAAAAGGATTCTCCGGTATATCAAAGGAACGAAAAGCCGTGGAATCATGTACAAGTCTGAAATCGACTACAAACTCATAGGCTACACAGACAGCGATTGGGCTGGAAGCATCGATGATCGAAGAAGCACAAGTGGGTACGTGTTCCAGTTAGGATCCAAGTCTGTTTCATGGTCATCAAGGAAACAAGCAACAGTAGCACTATCATCAGCAGAAGCAGAATACATATCAGCAACAAGTGCGGCATGTGAAGCAGTTTGGCTAAGGAGGATTCTAAAAGATCTACAACAAGACACAGAAGGTCCAACCACCATCTACTGTGACAATATGTCAGCCATAGCAATGACAAAGAATCCAGTCTTCCATAGTCGTACGAAGCATATCGAGATACGACACCACTTCATCAGAGAGTTGGTCGAAAAACAAGAGATCGGGCTACAATTCTGCAAGACAGGAGAGCAACTCGCAGATATCTTTACCAAGGCACTTCCAACAGATAAATTCCTCCATTTTCGAAGAGAACTCGGTGTTCAAGTTTTTCAAGATTAAGGGGGAGTGTTAAAAAAAAGATTAATCTAGAAAAACCTAGAATATTTTGTAAAATAAATATCTAAAAGTAGTCTAGAAAAATCTAGGAAGTATTACGTAAAAATATCTATGTAAAAATATCTAAAGTGTGTAGAAGCTACCTAAGAAAAAATCTAGGAGAAAATATCTTAGAAAAATCTAGATTAACCAAAGCTAGAAACATCTAGAGAGTTGTAAGACATCTATAAATACCATGACATGTAACATGTTGAGATGAATAATAAAAACACAACAATCTCATTCATATAATACAAGTCTCCATTTCACAAAATCTTCAACATCAATATTTCCTCCAAAATTATTCAAACCCACTACACTTCCGCACTATCAATTCCAACAATTTTACACCTGATATCTAGCACAATCCCAATTTCAGCGATATTATAGGATATTTAGTTATTGTCCCGCATCATTGGAATACCAAAATTAAGAAGGACAACATAGATATATAAATAAACCATGGAGTATTGAGAAACATACTTACCTGGACAGGGTGAATGGGCGATCAAAAAGCCCCACAGCCTAGGAAGGTAGCCTCCATTGCACTTTGTGAGGGATGCTTACCTAACATCTTCCCAAAGAGGAAGAGTGTACGTCATAATTTGTGAGAGTGGGGGTCTGCGTTCGCGCAACCCCTAATCAATTCCATTCCTAAAATTTGTATTCAGTGCCACACCATAAACCGATTAAATTATGGAGGAACACAAGAAACAACCTGAGCTGATGCTGTTAGGTTTTATAGCAAATTCAATCAAGAAAACGCTTAAAAATTGTGTGGGACAAAACCTAAGTTATATAATTACAAAACAATAATGTATTGCAATAATTCAAACACAACACAATGTGTTACAATCAAGTATTAATAAGTCTAAGAAATTACAGAAAATTTCTAGAGACAACACTAATGTGAAGTTTAATTACACTTGCCTTAACTCGAAGCCGATCAAAGCACACATGAACATGAGAATAGCAATGCCCCTTGAGACTATGACCTTGATACACTTTCAAAGGCGTATGAATACTTTCCTAAAGGGATTAATTTCCCCCACACGGTGCTTGGGTTATTCCGGAAATTCCCTTTGAGATACAATTGACAGCCCTTTTCGTTCTTAGCACAAAGAATCGAAACAAAGATGAATAATTCACAAAAATTGGAATGATTGCAAGAGTTTTCTCACAAAAGTTTGCAAGAAGTTTGTGAGGAATTGAGAAAAATACATGGGAGAGAAGAAGAATATATTATATCGTCCTTTCTCTTCTGGAAATTAAGCCTTTTAACAAAGACTCAACCTTCAGAAAAACCGCAAAAACAGGGAGGCGCGGGCGCGCCTCAATGTGGAGCGGGCGCTCTTTACTAGGAGCGGGCGCACCTCTTCTGAACTTGCGAAATTCACAAAGGAAGGCAGAGTGGCACGCGGGGCGCGCCATCCATGATGCGCGGGCGCGCCACCAGACGCGCGACCGCACTAACTTCACACTTCCAAATAGACAAATTCCAGTAAAGTCCGCGGTTTTAGCGCGCTCACTGCGCGGCCGCGCCTTCCAAGCACGGTCGCTCCTTTTGGTGCGCAAGCGTATCACCATTAACACTCTAAATAATCCAACAGATGTCAATATTAAGCAACATGAAAACAATAAATAACAAGAATACAATTTTGAATTATATATATAGTGAATGGAAGTCATGAAATCAATACATTTACTGTTCTATCTCTTCACTTTCACTTATCAGGGTTCATCAAGTTATAGCAATATTGTAAACGATACATTTCTCACATGTACTGTAGTCGGAGGTTAACTACTATTTCTTTTCTTTTTGAAATAAAAGGCTCTAGGTTCTGGTTTCAGTTATTTCAACACAAACATCGGACAACTCAGCCATTCAAGGATGGTTGAAGTCTATCATAACTAATGCCGTAAAATTATTCATATATTCAGCGGAAAATTTTCAAATGTACAATTAAGAAATTCAGACACATATGAACATGCAACAAATGACATTGTCACAGTAGAATCATCTGCCTTGAGATAGCAAGCAAAGGCATCTCTTGTTTTGTGGGATTCTACTCCATACTTCAAACAAGATACAACAAAAAGGTGAAAAAGTCCCACATTAGTCAAGAAAGAATTTCCAATCTAGGACTACAGGATATAAATAACAAAACCTGACCATATCTCAAATTACGCAGCCACGCAGTGAGCACAAAGCGAACTATTCTTTCGCCTTTTACTAAAGAATACCGTGTGCTCGCTTCTTTCAGTGGCATACGTTTATTTTTGGAGGGTGTTCCTTATTAGGAACTTCCAATAAATAAAATGAAAGTTTATGTCAAATTTTCAGCTAACTGTCTAAAAGTTATGTATGCCAATTTGAGTTTCAATTACAAATCAAAGTAGCTTTGTTGTATAGAACATGTTACTACCTCTACACTCTGTTTGTCCCATACTACTGTTGGTTTAGGGAACCCCAACTTTATTCTCACAACCACTATATTTAATACCCCCATTGTTCTTTCATTAATTTCGTTCGACCAAAAATTAAGAAGATAACCATACCCATATGGAGCAAACAGAAGGGAGTAGTTTTATTGATACCTTGCAGCAGTCTGAGGCATCACTCTAGAAAATTTCAGAGGGCTACAGATCCTTGTGCAAACCATATACAGTATAATTTTGTATGTCATGACAATTTAAGCACTTCATACGATCAAACCTGAGTTTGAAGAACAAATAAAGTAGTTAAGTGGCAGACTTGTTACAATTCCGGGACTGGATCCTTGCGCCTGTACCTGCAAAACAACGGAGACTCCTTGTGGTGGGAGTTCCGCCTCCGACGGTCAAGTTAGTACTTGATTTAGGAGTAATTAATGCGGAAAAGTAAAGGTGATCAATGTGTTTTGGCTTCTCTAGGTGAGAGTAATTAATTGCTTAATCCCCTTTAATGAGGATTAATTAAAGTATTTATAACCTTGGGAAACGTGTCAAATCCTAGGTTTAGGTTAACCTAGGGCTGACTGGCTTCCCTTGGAAATTGGGCCTAGGTGGCCTACTTGGCATACGGAGGCCACGCGGCGTGACACAATAGGTCCATGGTGGACAGATCAACGCCTGACACGTGACAGGCTCCTATTGGCCCATGTGGCGGACACATGGCAGGACCTGATTGGTCCACTTGTCAGATGATGATTGGTAGGGAAAAATCCCCTAATCATTTGTCCCTCACAGGTGGCACGTGACTGTTCACATGTCACCTGTGACAGGTGTCGACCTGTAACAGGCGACGGCCTGCTACAGGTGTCGTCCTATGACGGGCCGAGAATTTTTCCCGCTCATTTTTTGAATTTGGAAGCGACCCTTCGCATTCTCCTTTTGCCCTATATAAGGGCATGTTGACCAAGTCTTTTGTTCACATTTGAGAACTTTTCAAAAGAACTCTCGGAACCCTGAACTTGAGCTCTAACACTTTACAACTTTTGACCTGCCGACTACTTCTGACAGGACGACTGCTTTCATTGGACGACTGCTCTTTCCTTCCTTCCAGAACTCATTACTCAGGTAACTGTCCGCTCTCTTGTGTTTTATTTTCTTTCTTTTTGAAAATGAGGCCTCAAAAGCATCCCGCACGGCCTAGGTTAGCAATCAGCCGGTCACCGGGACGACTGAATCTAGGACTAGGGGTGCCGACTGCCCTGCGGTACTTCAAACTTTGCGCAAGTCCCGGAATCCAACTGTCTTTTTATCTATGCAGGACATTATAGGAAGGACAAAAAGAACAACGAGGATTGAAAACTCTGATGGATCCTCTTTCCGGGTTCAGATTAGCGAGGACCAGCCGCCTGATACCGCATGGACCCAAGGTGGCCCTTCTGCCGAGAGCTCTGAGGAGGGAGCTAAGGTAGCCCCTTCCCACTTCTTTGTTGACCTGGCGAGTCAGCAAACGGCCCCTGAAGAAGAAGAGGGGTCGGCCCCCTCAGGGAGAGGGGAGGAGTCGGACTCGTCTGATAGTGAGTTTGACTCTAGCTCTTCAAGCCGCCTCTCTATAAACTCAGAGGAAAGGCATGCTCGTTTGCATGAGGCGAGAATTTCTAATGCAGTTGAAAAGGGGGACGGTTGGTCGGAACCATCCGCCTCTCATAGGGAGTTGAACACTCCTTATTACTGTCATGTCCCAAAGGGCCGGAACAAGGCCATAAAAGACCGAATAGACACTTTTCTATCGGACCATACGATGGGTCCGGATTTTCAAGTATTTGTGCCGGATGGTGAGGATACGGTCGTTTGGCCCGCGGGGTCTAGCTACGGGGATGCCTGCTTTGGCTGCTACGAGGCGGCCATTAAGGCTGGACTGCGATTTCCTTTGGATCCGTCCGTTCAACAAATCCTCGATGGATACGAGGTGGGGCTATGGCAGATGGCCCCGAATTCCTGGTTCAACATCCTAGGCTATGTAGTCAGATGTGAAATGCATGGGGTGGAGCCAAATTTTGAGGCGTTCACCTATATGAATTACCTCAGCCGAACCCCCAAAGCAAGCGGTACCGGCTGGTATCAAATAACGAGCCACAAAGGCTATCAGATGACAAGGGGCAAAGAAAATAAATGGAAGGATTGTAGAAACACCTTCCTCATCATTGTCAGCCCTGACAAGCTGCTGAACAAGCGCTACAATAGGTGGAACAGGGATCCACCTCTTCTAGCAGGCGGTCGCAGCATGCCGCTTGTTCCCCTCAAGGATAGGGAAGAGATCCTGGACCGAGGGCTGTTCAAAGTAGAGATTAGGGCCAACTCTATTACAGGGGAACGAGAGTAGGTGCACTTGCACTGCGTTCCCAAATTCAAATGGCTCTATGATGAGTTTTTTCTGGCCGCTTGCGGCCTTAAGCGGACCTCTTCTGATTCTCCTGCCAAGGAGACGCCCATAGTGAGTTTCGAGCCTTATAGCTTGTCTTGAAAAGCTGCTTATATCAGTATTAACCACTCATCTTTTTCGCAGGCGGGCACTTCCAAACCCTCCTCCTCCCATCAGCCGGACTCAAAGGTTCGGAAGACGACTGGTGGGAGTACGCCTGGTTCTACCAGGAAACAGTCGACTGACAAGCAGCCAATAACCCCACAAAGTGTGGGGAACCCATCTCAAGTCCTCAGACGACCACCAAGAAATATAAACTGCTCTTGCTAGACTTAGCTTATTTCTTCATTGCTTTCTTCACGTTTCTGATGTTTTTCTTTGTTTTGATGTAGGCGGCCCTCAAGAACCAGACTTGGTCCAAGTGGCCAAGTCTATGATTAAGGCCGTCCTTCTAGAGGAGAGGGACGCGGTCAAGGGAGTCGGCACCCTTGACCTAGACGGCATCCTGGATCTCCTTTCTGAGGTAGACTTAGAATATTTTTAAAGTGCTGACTTTTCGTGGCGCCTGTTATTCTTAAATCAGACGCCTGTTTTCCCTTTTTCCAGACCATGCTGCGAGTACACAGCCTCCGGAGGCCGATCAGCTCCAAGAACAAAGAGGTAAAGGCTGCTAAAGCTATGGCCGCCTCTGACGTTGATAAGGCAATGTTTCAACTTGCCCAAAATGAAATTTTGACAACTGATATTCTTTATTATCAGGCGCAGGCCACTTCCACTATCCGGACTGAGTCGGAGGCGGCCAAAAAGAAGAATAATGAGCTGGAGGCGAAGGTCAAGAGCCTCAACGATGAGCTGCGGCCCATTAAACACATTGCCCACAAGGCTGAAGGTCTGTAGACGTCTCTTGACACACTCAAGGAGCGCCTGGAGAAGCAGGAGGCGGCCATCTCAAAAGATCTCAATGCGAAGGCTGAGGCTGAAAAGATGGCTTTAACTCAAGCTATGATGGATGACTCGGCCCAAATTATGAAGATGACCTGGACAGCCCTCTTCCCAAAAGCTCACTATGCCGCCTGGGAGAAAAAGTTCAACGCTTATACTGAAAAGTACAACCAACAGATCATGAGGCAGGCGGCTGAGGAGGACGAGGCGGCCGAGTCCAGCTCAGAAGAGGAAGTGGAGGAGGTGGCCCTGCGGCCGATTAAGGTGGATGCATCTAAGGAAGCTGTCCCTGATGCCGAGACAAGTAAGAAGGATGCCTCCTAGAACCAGGCATCCCTTGCTGATCAGGCGGCAGCCAATACTGAAACCCTGCCTCAATCTTAAAGCTTTTATATCTTTAACTTTTCTTCGGCCTGCGCGCCACTTATTCTTGTATCACTTTTCCCGGCCAGGGGGCCGGGGTTTTGAATATTTAGCCGGTCTTTATTGCCGGCTGTTAATATGAATTCGGCGACTATCCTTTGGTCGGCTTTGCTTATTGAAATTTGTTTCATGCTTTTATTTTTGCTAAGTGTCGAGGATCCTTGATATCCGCTTACATGCCATGCCGATTGTTTTTCGGACAGCTTTAAAATTTGTAAGCCAAAGATTACGGACAGGTACAAAGTAACGACTGCCTATGCCCCTGGACGACTGGTTGTCTTGGTTCCAGGTTAGGTGATCAGTCTGCCATTTTTCCAGTCGGACCCCCAACATATTTTAGTAAATACGTTATGTTTGGTCATCTTTTTCAAGTTAGAAAAGAACAGGCCGTTTATAACTAGCTCGCCTGTTTGTTAAGATAGGAATAGTTCTTTAGTCTTTTCTTGCCAAAAAGCAGTCGACCTACGAACCAGATTTTCAACAATGTTTGGTTTGAAAAGAAATCATCTTAGGAGGGTCGGGGTACGAGAGCTCTGATTCGCCTTTAGACAGGCGGACTCATCATACCTTTTGAATCCTTACTAAGTCTGAGAGAGTGACTTGTGGGCAATCTTTAAAATTACCCATTCGTCATCTTTTATGCTTGAGTAGTAGAGGTATCGGCCGGCTGATCCCCTTGATTCGCCAATGTTTGTTAGTTATTAACTCAAGAGGTACCGGCTGTACTTATCCCAAGTAATACAGACGGTTATCCGACGCGGGTGTTAACTGATAACACTTGTTTGGTTTAGTGTTAGAGTTATCCTTGTCTCAAAAACGGCTACGCGGTTGTCCTTGGGGACAGTCGTCTGGGTGCCGTGTAATTAGTTTATAGAACAATGTTCCACCCAAAAGGGAGCTGCTCTCTGCAACGAATTTCATCCGGAGGGATGCCGCCGGACGCCTGCTATGATGTTGGGACAGGTCGTATTAGTTTAAAGATTGGATCAGTTGGCTGGGCGCCTGGTCTGATCATTCGGCCATAGGCCTTAGATAGTTCATGGCGAACTAAGTATAGGAGAGTAGCCGACTGTATAGCTACAGGCGGCGTGCCCCTCTTAATTGAATGCACATTTGAGTAAAATGGAGAGTAGCCGACTGTTTTATCAGTTGGCATGCCCCTCAATTGATAGAAAAAACGGAGAGTAGCTGGCTGCTCATGGAGCAGGCGGCATGCCCCTCATAATACACTTGTCACATTTTTTCACCATTTCCATGGCGTCTGCTTCTAAGGTAGGCCAAAAGTAACCCTGCCGCCTTGCTCGTTGAGCAAGCGACCTGCCGCCTACATGAGAGGCGCAGTATCCAGAGTGCAGATCTTCTAAGACCTCTCGTCCTTTTTCTGGAGTCACACACTTTAAGAGGGGTAGAAGATAACCCTTCTTAAAGAGTTCACCCCTGCATATTTCGAAGCTGGCCGCCCGCTTCTTCAGCAGAGCCGCCTGGTAATGATCATCCGGTAAGGTGCCGTCTGTTAAGTATGATCTGATTGGGTCCATCCATGTTGAATTTCGATCTAGAATTCCAATAGGATCTTCTTCAATACTTCTCTTCTCCATAACTTCCCAGAAGACAGTTCTTGGAGTATCACAGGAGGCCGAGGAGGCCAACTTTGAGAGAGCATCCGCCTGGTTATTTTCAGACCTGGGCACCTGAGTCAGATGAAACTCTTCAAGGGACCCGACTGCTTGTCGCACCGCCTGCAAATATTTAATCATGGCAGGATGGGTTGCTTCGTATTCGCCATTATACTGACTCACTATCAATTGTGAATCAGAGCAGGCGTCTATTCTTCTTATCCCAGCCGCCTTGCACATGCGGATACCGGCCAGTAAAGCTTCATATTCTGCCTCATTGTTCGAGGCTTGGAAGTTGAAACGTAGAGCATACTTATACTTAGACATATGACGCCTGCTCCACAGCCATTTGAGGTGGAGCTCCCGTCCACATAGACCTTCCAGACTTGGTCTAGAAGTTAAGTTGAGAATCAGAGGGCCGAGTCATTTCTACAATAAAATCAGCAAATGCTTGCCCCTTTACTGCTTTTCTTGGCTCGAATGTGATTTCAAGGCTCTGAATCTCTATCGCCCATTTGATCATCCGACCTGACGACTCCATGGTTGTCAGTGGCCGCTTGATTGGCTGATTTGTGTATACGATGACTGAATGTGTCAAGAAATAAGGCTTCAATTTTCTAACGACCATGAAGAGAGCAAGACCAAATTTTTCCACTAGGGGGTACCTCAACTCGGCATTTTTCAGTACATGGCTGACAAAATAGACCGGAAGCTGGCAGCCGTCTCTTTCAGCAAGGAGGACGGCGCTTAGAGCATGGTCAGATACTGCAAGATACATGTAGAGCACTTCTTTGGACAAAGGACTGACCAGCCTTGGTAAAGAATGTAGATGGACTTTCAGCTTTTGGAAGGCCGCTTCAGCATCCGGCCCCCATTCAAACCTTGCCTTCTTCTTTATTGCCTGGAAAAAGTAAAGGCACTTGTCGCCTGACCGGCTGAGAAATCTTCCCAGGGCCGCAAGACAACCTGTTAACTTCTGAACCTCTCGAACTGTTCGAGGCGACTGCATGTCTATGACCGCCTGTACTTTCTCAGGGTTCGCCTCTATACCTCTCTGATTGATGAGAAATCCGAGGAACTTCCCAGACTCAACTCCAAACACACATTTCTTGGGATTGAGCATGACATGGTGCCGCCTGAGTGTGGTGAATGTTTCTCGGAGGTCAGCCAAATGGTCCGTCTGAAGCTTGGACTTTACAATCATATCATCTATGTATGCCTCAACATTCCTCCCAATTTGATCAAAGAAGACCGTGTTTATCATTCTTTGAAAGGTGGCCGGGGCGTTTTTCAAACCAAACGGCATGACCGTGTAACAATACAACCCCTGATCAGTGACGAAGGCCGTCTTCTCCTGATCTTTCTTCCACAAAGGAATCTGATGGAAGCCAGAGTAGGCGTCCATGAAGCTCATTAAAGCATGGTCGGCTGTTGGGTCGACCAGGCTGTCAATCTTAGGCAATGGATAGCTATCCTTGGGACATGCCTTGTTCAAATCAGTGTAGTCCACACACATTCGCCGGGTACCATTCGGCTTATTTACTAACACAACATTTGCAACCCAGTCTGGGAAATAACATTGTCGAATAAACCCTGCATCAAGCAACTTTTTAACCTCGGCGGCGGCCGCCTGGCATCTTTCTTCACCATGGTTCCGCTTCTTTTACCTAACCGGCTTCTTTTTCGGATCCACAGCCAATTTATGTACAGCCAGGTCAGGACTGATGCCTGACATTTCATGAACTTCGAATGCAAAGATATCTTTGAATTCCTTCAAAAGTTGGTGAAAATCTTCACCCAAAACTTCAAAAGCAGTTGTCCCAACCTTGACTGTTCGGTCAGGACGTGAGTCGTCCAGGACAACATCCGTGTGCTCGCCATCCGGTTGAGGGCGGAATTCGTCCGACCGCTCCTCTGCCAGTGATTGCTATCTTTTTTCTTTTCTCTCGGCCCCCGCATGGGTAGCCTTTCTTTTCTTGCCGCCTGCCTTTTGAGCAGGCGCATCCTCCTTGATGAATTCAAGGTCAGTTCTTTCACCACTTGGGCCAGCAGCCACCACAGTGGGTTTGATATCCGAGAGGTAACACTCTCGTGTCATCTTCTGATCTCCCCTTAGGGAGCCGATTGTTCCATCATCCTTCTCAAATTTGAGCAGCATAAGAGAAGGTATAATGACAGCTTTAGAATTGTTCAGGGTGGGTCGTCCCAATATCATATTGTAGGCCGATAGTTCTTCAACTACTAAGAACCGAACCACCATGTGACGGCCCTCCTCTTTCTCACCCAGACGGATGGGTAGATCCACTCGTCCTACTAGGTGTACGACACCTCCTCCAAACCCTACTAAAGGGTGAGATACCGGATGTATGCAGTCAGTTTTGTACTTGAGCTTTGCCAAGCACTTGCTACTGATGAGATCAGAAGAACTACCGGTATCTATGAAGATGCGGCCAACTATTTGGTTGGCCACCTTGCATTAAATGACAATGGGGTCATCATGCGGCCCCTTAACACCTCCCAGATCCTCTTCTGTGGTAACAATCTCTGGGAATGAACTCTTGGCGGTCCGTTCTTGGTGAACGGAATTAACATCTAACCGTCTGATATTGTCTTTGTTGCCCCTAATAGTGGGGCCGCCTCCTGAGAAGTCGCCGACTATAGTTTAGACGACTGCATCATCAGTATTAGAATTGTCGGTCGGCCGATGATTCTTCTTGGCCGACTGTTTGTTCTTTGGGGGAGCATTCCCCTTGGACTTCTTGACATAAGAGTCAAGGTCGCCTTTTTCAGCTAGGCAGTCCAGGTAACGCATGAGGCTAATACATTCATTGGTTTCATGACCAATATCTTCATGAAAGTGACAGAATTTATCCTGGTTCCGATTGCTTGCAGAACCCTTCATGGGGGTCGGCTTCTCGATTGAGATCCGACTCTTGATTTCTTTGAGGATAGCTTGGCTATCCTTGTTGAACGCATACTTGGGAGAGTATGGTTTGAATTATTTCTTCTTTTTTTGGGCCGGCTGTGCAGAGGAGTCTGCCGCCCAAACTTCTTTTCTCTTTTTCTCATCTTTATTTGCCGACTGCTTTGGTCGGCTTTCTTTCTTGTCAGACCTCCTTCCGTCCGACTGTTTTTCAGTATTACAGAGATCAGTCACCTATATATAGGCTTCAGCTTCAATCAATGCTTTTTGGAGAGTCGCAACCCTCTTTCGGACCAAGTCAAACTTGAAGGTCGACCCATCCTTAAGACCTCTGAAAAACTCAGTGTAGGCTACCTCATCAGGCAGCCCTTGTATTTGAATCCTCATCAGGTTAAACCGCCTGATGTAGGATCGTAGGCCCTCCTTCTCACCCTGCTGAATAGTCCCCAAGTCAAGAGTCGTCTTCTTAGCAGGAATGTTCATAGCAAAATTGGAGGTGAACAAGTAGGCAAGTGTCCTGAAATTATTAACACAACCAGTCGACAGGTTACCGAACCATTGTTGTGCGATTCCCTTAAGAGTCGCTGGGAAACACTTGCACCAAGTAGGATCATCCAACCCTTGGAGGTACATTAGGTTAGTGAACGTCATTAGGTGATCTTCTGGGTTAGTAGTGCCATCATAGGCGCCTACTAACACATTCTTCACTTTGGCCGGCTAGGCGGCCTCAGTAATGTCCTTGGAGAAGGCGGACGGTTGTTCTTCAAGTCTGAGCAACCGTAGTTGTCAGTCCAATGGTTGGACGTTTCTTGCCGCCTGCCCCCCAAACAAAGGAGGCTGCAAGAAGTATTGTTACTGCGGTACGAACGGCACATTCGTTACTGACTGTTCTTTATGAGATCCAGACCGACGGGAGGTACCGCCTGTCTGACTCTCATAATTTGATTGAGTATACCTCATGGAGGTATTATGCAGACTATCTTGAAAATCTGAAGTAGAGGCCGACTCTGACAGTCGGTCATTCTTCTTCTACTCTAACAACAGTCGAGCATCTGAGTAAGTTTTCTTTGACCCATCCACTTGAACATGACGAATGGGCTTCCTCTTCCCTGGTGAGGGAAAGCGGTACTTTGTTAAGTCAATCACAGGCGGCTCCCACTTCCTAAAATTAGGGTGAGGAGTCTCCTCTCGACCCTGTACAGGTTTCCTTCTTCCAGACTGAGAAGGTTTTCTTGCCGACTGCTCCCTGGAGAGAGCAGGCGTCTTCTTATTAATCAATTCTTGGATCTCTCCCTTGAACCCTCTCATGAAAGTCATGAGTTCGTTCCTTGTAATAGGAGCGGATCCTTCAGTCGCCTGTTGTTGATCAGCCGGTGGGCCGGCTGGATTGCTGGGTTCAGCTTGGGAATCTACCCGTTCTTTCCTTTCGGTGTGATGGGTGCATTGGGCCCTTAGGGTCCCATCTGAGGCCGTGTGTGTTTCAACCTCGACCTTATTTTCAGAATCTTGATCTGAGTAGACTTGAGGGTCGTCCACTGGACGCCTCTGTGATGCCATCTCGAAAGTACTCTCCCCACAGGCGGCGCCAAAATGTTTCGGGGTTTTCTGATGTCCTGCGGGAGAGTTACAATTCCGGGACTGGATCCTTGCGCCTGTACCTGCAAAACAACGGAGACTCCTTGTGGTGGGAGTTCCGCCTCCGACGGTCAAGTTAGTACTTGATTTAGGAGTAATTAATGCGGAAAAGTAAAGGTGATCAATATGCTTTGGCTTCTCTAGGTGAGAGTAATTAATTGCTTAATCCCCTTTAATGAGGATTAATTAGAGTATTTATAACCTTGGGAAACGTGTTAAATCCTAGGTTTAGGTTAACCTAGGGCTGACTGGGCTTCCCTTGGAAATTGGGCCTAGGTGGCCTACTTAGCATACGGAGGCCACGCGGCGTGACACACTAGGTCCATGGTGGACAGACACGTGACAGGCTCCTATTGGCCCATGTGGCGGACACATGGCAGGACCTGATTGGTCCACTTGTCAGATGATGATTGGTAGGAAAAAATCCCCTAATCACTTGTCACAAAAGCAAGCTTCAAAAAAAAGATTTTAAGCTGTTTAGAGGGAATAGAAACTCCCCAAAAGAGGATTGATTAGGGGACTGTACTCGCTATAAATTAGGGTATTAAGCACTGCGTGAATGAAACCAATTAATGTGGCAAATAGTCTTCTATATACTGTACATACAACTAGATCTAATTAGTTGACAAAGACGAGCAAGAGCGCAAAAATGGGCTGCATGTCTGTCCTTAATTGGAAAAAGTTTAGATTAATAAGAGTATAATAGACAGTGGACACATAGTAATAAACAAGCACTATCTACATTCTATTATGAAAATTGCATCACATATTCACATGGATACCTGAAACTGGAAGCTTTTAGGAAGGAAAAAAAAAAAAAAAAAAACTAAAATCTGACTAATTTTTGAACCATTTCTCGAATTATGTGGGTCAAGGGCCATGCTAATCTTCTCTGCATCATTACAGATTTATAAGATGACTCAGAAAAGATAAATACAAAGATACGAACATTTGTATCTTTAGACTTGGAATGCTGAATCATGATTCAGAGCTTCATAATCAAAATGAGTCTCAAATTACCTAATAATTTGCAAAGCTCAAAAGATTTCAAGCTACCAAATCCAATATATCAAGTTAATAACTCACTAAAACTTCCAGGAAAGCCTATTCAAGGTGTTCCACACAACTGATGGTTTACTCTGTAGCTCAAGTAGAAGTTAAGATGCAAGGTAGAAAAAACCAATCTATTCTTTACATTGGTTATGTATTGCTCAAGTATACCTATGCTAATGTACTCAAATCAATATTACTCATAACATAAGTAGGTATCATAGTTCATGTTCTAACACCAGCCAGATCGTTGGTTATCACTTAAAAACTCACACCTTCAGTAGTTCCAGATCTAATGTTATTCATAATTTGTGAATGAGTTTTTATCATCCATGATAGATATAACAAGAGATGCAATTGAACTCTTTGTTCAACCATCAAAATAGAAAGAATATCAAATGATTTAAGCACTTCAACCACTGAAATAGACATCACATGACATGTTTATAGGCAGAGCATTAAAATTTTATGTGGCACATGCTTGCATCAAGTGTACTTCATGATCCCTCAAAAAAAAGTGTACTTCATGATGAACAAAAAACACCAAAACATTGCTTATAATTGTTTTCAATGCATGAAACAGGCAAATGGAAACTGTCTGAAAAAAGGCCCCAAAAATTCCCAAAAAGCTAGACGTGCTTTAGATTATCATCCTAACTTAAATCAAGGGACATGATCCTTCTACTGGACTTAGTTTGCTCAACTGTCTACCTTCTACTAGACTTGATTGCTTATTACATCCCATCACTTTTTTCCTACATAAAAAGTACATTTTGAAGACTGAACTGGTGGGTGCACGATGTTCATACAGTAGCGCAACGCATAAGTATCCCATTAGCAAGCTACTGCATTGAGGAAGAATTTTGAATTCAATATCCCTTTGTTATAATTAAGGCAGATGGGTAACTTTTGAATTAAATATTGGTGGGGTGTGCCAGGCCCGTGCAGTAGTGCAACGCATGGGCGACGCTTGAAGATCCCAGTAGCAAGCCACTGTGGTGGATCTTCCCCCTTAAAAAATAAATTTAATATCGTTGTGGGTCATTGACCCACATATCAGATATTAAACTGATAAGAACAGATACTACACTTGATCTTAGCCAAAAGGCCGAGAAAGGTATGATTTGTATAGTCTAATCTCTTGCATTTTATTTCCTGAAGTTGTCTTGCCCTCGTCGCTTCTTTTCGATGTGGTACAGCACTCCTTAACTATAGGCCCAAAGCACGGCTAAGAGAAGGATTGGATCATAAAAGACTTGAAGAAGCCTTGATATAGCAAACAGCATGGGAACTCAGCTTTCAGTTCCATGGAGGAGCACCATAAAAGAGAACTAAAGAAGTATGAAGGTCCAAAGTAGAAGCTTCATCAAAAGACTATACATGAAGATTAAAAATGATTTTGTTTAGGAATCATATAAAATAGTATTTTTCTCTACCTTAGTTGCACTTATCTTATTTGAAATTATTAGTCCTTATCTAATCTGAGCTAATCAACCCTTACCTTATCTAAGTTAATCAACCCTTACCTTATCTTATTAGACTTTATAAAAGGTATTATATAATCTCATAGAACTTATTATTCCTTATCTTATCTAAACTTATCAACCCTTATCTTATCTAAACTTATTGTGGACCAGCTACCTCTCACGTGCATGTGGAGGAGGCAACCAATTTCAGACAGCTTAAATTTTTATTTCTTAGCTACAATTAGGTATTTAATTAATTTATTTATGGTTCTGATTTGTATTTGCAAATTTGGAGAGTGTAGTTTGGTGATCGTTGATCTCATATTTGGTTGATGTAGCATTATATAGGTCACTATTGTATAAAACGAAGTATGTTCTATTCTCTTTATATCATAATAGACCTTTTAGTTGGTTGAATAAGAGTAATTGTTGCTGACGTTTGGTGGATGGTTGTGTTATTATATTTATGTACAGTAGCATTTGATAAACAGTATTGTTGTGATCTTGAGCATTTTACTAGTGAATAAAAAATATCTGGTTGAAATCGTCCATATGTTGTTGTAGAGTTGCAAATTTAGCACTGGAGGTGGCACTATGTCTTGGTCAGATTTGGGTTGGATCGCAGTCAGATGATGAGTTATTTGGGTGATTTGGGTTGTATAATGATTTTTGGAAGTAATCGAGTTGAAATGGATTTTTGTACATCACTATAGTAGTAGATTTCAATTGTGGGATGAGTAGGACCCTCTGTTGTACTTAAACAAAGCATGCCCTTGTTTCAATCATGGTAAAGATGACACTATCCGATACTTCTCAGCTCATGAGCTCAACAACATGAATGTGGAGTTCTGGCATAATAATTGCAACTGGTACCAAGGTTCTTTGGAAGGGAAAGCTGTTTTGGTAAAGCTGCCAGAAAGTTTACTTGGTGTCGTTGGTGGCCTAACTTGTAATGACAGTAATGTGAGTATTTTTCTATTAATCATGTTAGACAAAATGGCAATGTGTTATCCACTTGTCTGCTAGATTAGTTCCTGCTAATGGTGTAGAACAATCCTTTGTAAACTCTTTCCCCAAGGCGTTCTAGCTTTCGTGGATTTGGACTCTAGTTGATATAATAATATTGCTTCCATGTTTTCCCCTAAAAAAAAGCTTTATGGGCATGATAAGTGGCAATAGTGTTTGTTGGGTTGGCTTACTCCGTTAAATTTCTACTTAATTAGTTTGATTAGTTGTAGTTTTTACTTTAATGTTTATGCTTGTATGAGTTTTGTTTAAAGTCTGTTAGCTCTATTGGTAGAGCATTGTACAAGTGCACATTGATATAGGTTCGAATCCTACATAGGCTATGAAAAGTTGATTATCTTTAGAGGGTGACTTCATTTAAATAAAGATCACTATATGCAAAAAAATAAAAAATAAAAAATAAAAAAAGGTAATCATAACAATAGTGACTATGTATAAATTGGGGTCACTACATGTGTAAATATGGGTTATTATGTTTAAAAAAGATTCACTATATGTAAAAATAGGGTAGCTATGACCATATTTAAATAAAAGTCATTATATGTATAAATATGCTTTGATTATATTTAAATAGGAGTCACAATGCGTGAAAATAGTATAACTACAAAAGGTCACCAAATTCAAATAGGGGTTATTACATGTAAAAAAAGGTCACTACATTCAAATAGGGGTTACTACATGTTAATAAAAAATAAAAAAAAAAAAAAAAAAAAAAAAAAAAAAAAGTCACTATATTCAAATAGGGATTACTACATGTAAAACAAAAAAAGATCACTATATTCAAATAAGGGTTACTACATGTAAAAAACAAAAAGTCACTATAGTCATATAAAGGTAATAACATGCGGGGAAAAAAATCTGTGAAAAAGTAACCTATTTGTTAAAAAGGGTCACTAAATGTCAAAATCTTATTAGCCTATGTAGGACTTGAACCTACATCTTCTGTGTCAATAAAAATATACCAATATAGACTCTTTCAACGTTACTACTAGTATCTCAACAAGTAATCGTATGAGACATAGTGTTACAGACCCGTCTAACATGAGAAAAAACGCAATCATCGAAGTTAAGCTATCATTCTTTATATCTTCAATAACTAGGTGAAAAGGCGTGACTCCATTGCTTCCGGACTTAATAGCACGAACAACCCTCTTACACATCACTTTCTATCCAAATATGGCTATACCCGAGTCTCCTTGCTAGCTGTAGAGCATATCTTGCAATCTCTGCTTGGGTCAGGTGGATTCCCTTGATAGCAGCAGCAACCAGCTCACCGTTTGCTTGGGTCAGGTGGGATGGACCACGATGCAGCAGCAGGAAACTAGCCATAGCAGTACCAGCAACACGTTTTGAGTACTTACAGTACTCTTCAACATACTTTGTGAAGCCTGCAGCAACCAGCACAGCACATGGTTGTTTACCTATGAAAATAGCCATGTTGCGACATCTCCAAGCTGCCCAAAGCAGCCTTGCAGTCAGCCTATGTCTATAGAGGTCACTATATGTACAAAAAGGTAAGTATATGTATATAGAGGTCGCAATATGTGGAAAAAAAAAAACGGTGAAATGGTAACTATTTGCTAAAAAGGGTCACTCTATGTCTATATGTTAGCCTATGTAGGATTCGAATCTACATCTTCTGTGCCAATGAAAATACACAATGCTCGACCAATTGAGCTAATAGGCTGGAATAGTTTTAAAAAGTTTTCAACTATATGATTCCCCAAATCCTACGTGACTTTGAGAACTCAATGTTCTCTGCTTGTCACAAAACCACAAAACAATATGTTGAAGGTTATCTTCCTAAATCAAATTGAACTAACAAAATGCAATGGAGAAGAAATTACCATCAATTACAGTACAAATATCACTCAATTGAAGATGATTGTTATCCTCGTGTTGTTCATCTCCTTTACAATTATCATCCTCATGTTGTTCATTCCTTCATATTCGAGATCTTGAATTGGAATTTGCACATATCCAAAAATATAATGAATAGAACAAAATCAACATAATCAAATTTTCAAAATTAAATCAAAATAAAGAGTAATAATTGATACCTTCATTGTTATTTGTGTGTGATTCTGATTCATAAATTGATTTGTTGAGATCAATTGCATGAGAATTTCGTTTTTCAATTGATGAATTTTGCATCGTGATTTTGTCGATGATGTTTTCGCAGAGGAGAGAGAGTGTAGTTAGGTTTTTTTTTGTTTTTTTTTTTTGTATTTTTTTTTTTTTTTTTTTTTTTTTTGTAAATGAAGGTAAACTGGGTGGATTTTGTTAGAATTGGACGGGGTAAACTCGTGTGGGCTATTTGATTCTAACATTTGCACGTGAGACCATAAGGTCCACAATAAATTGTGGACCAGATTCACCCAAGAATTTTTGTACGACGTATTAGCTTATAACCTTCGGGTGAGGATAACATAGCCCAATTATGTGGATAATTTAATGATGCATGGCACATGAAGGAACTTAGTAGCAGTGTCAAAATTGAATGCCTAAATTCAAATAGATTTAGTATAGTTAAGGGTCTATTCAATGCACTTTATTTCCATATAAGATAAAATAAGTGTACCAAATGTGTTTAAGGTTGTCAAAAAGTATGACTAACTATTTGGATGATTAGGATTGAAAAAGATAAAAGGTTGATTTGTGAAGAAAAAGTATATTTCAACTTAGGATTTTTTTTGTTTGTTTGTTTTTAATATCTTTTTTCTAAAATGAACTTTTATTTTTATTTTTATTTTTATTTATTCTGATTCATCTTAAAAGTCTTTTTCGAAATTAAATCTTTCGATTAAAAATCTTATATTTACATTAATTTGAATGCACCCTAGTTTTATACTCCCTCCGTATTTAAACAAATAAAACGTTTTGACCTTTACGTATTTTTAGGAAGGTTAGTTGAATTTATAAAAATAATAGGTAGTGGAGTATAAAAACCTGGCAATCTTGACCCGACCCAAATGACCTGACCCGTGACCCGAAACCATTGACCCGAAAATGACTCGAACCCGAACTAACCTGACCCGACTCGAAATGGAGTTGACCTGATGCCCGAAATTGGCCCGAACTCCGAAGTAACCCGACCCGATTTAAAGCCGAATCGACCGACCCAATTCCTGAAGTGAATAGGGTGAACTGGTGAATTACTTGTTTTAGGGCTTCTTTCTTTCCTAAGTAATAGTTACTCACAATTTTTTTATTTTCTTAGCGATTTTACTTTATTTTTCCAACAATTTTTTTAAGTGAATTTATTTTGGTGACCCAACCCAAACTTGACCTGACTCGAATTAACATGACCCGAATTGACTCAACCCGAAATTGACTCGAAAAATGGTCCTAAAAATTGACTGGACCCAAACTGACCCAACCCGAAATTGACCTGACCCAAACTTAACCCGAAGTGCTGACTCGAATTTGACCTGAAGCCCGAATTGACCCGACCCGAATATTTGCTGACCCAAAATGACTCGACCCGAATGACCCGTTTGCCAAGTCTGTCGTATAACTGTATAAATTGATGAGACTGAAGAGAGTAAGGGGTTTTGTTGGGACCATTAGTTAATAGCATGTTACTCCCTCTGTTCCCGAATGTTTGTCACTTTTGATGAAAATTCACGGGAATTAAGGAAAAGTTTAGGAAGTACATCTATATATATCTATACTTTGCATATTAAAAAGTGTTCCCGAAAATGTCAATGTGCCACGTGTATCTCATTCTTGCACTGGCTTAACGCCACATCATCATTCATTATGCCACGTGTACCTCTAGCATATTTTGTTTCATGTCATGGTTAACCAAAAATGCATAAAATGAGGTTTGAACACAAGATCTCATAGAATGAGGACCAACTTATTACCATCTAAGCTATAAACTAATCATGTTCTATCTATGCACATAAATATATAAATACATATTAAAAATAAAAGCAAAAATTATTCAAAACTATTTATTATTGTCATTGTATTATTATAATTCTCTGACAATAAAAAAAAATCTTTCAAGCTCTTTAATAATGATAATAATAAAATAATCAAAGTAACACCCGGAGCAATGTCCGGGCTGAACACTAGTTGGAAAGTTAAACCCAATCATTTTGAAAAAAAAAAAAGAGAGAGAGATAGTGCTTTTCAAAAAAAAAAAAAAAAGAGAGAGAGAGAAAGTAATGTTTGAAGGAGTGAGTCAAAGTAACAAATTCAAAGAGGAGACCAACAATTAAGGGTGTGTTCGGTAAAATACAGCTATAAAGATAGCGGTTAGCTGTGTAGGTAGCTGTTAATAGTCAACAAGCTGTTAGCTAGGAAAATAGATCATTTAGGTATTGAATGTTCGATAACGTAGCGTTTGACTAGCTGTTACATGTAAAAATCAATATTTTTTTTCCTAAAACTATAGATTAAATTTTCAACGGCTACCTTTAACTTCAAAAGCTAATATTTCTAACTTTTTATAAAAACTATTTCCACCACTAAAAGCTACCCCAACCACTACATTACCAAACACTCTTATTTTTTGTTAAGTGGTGGTTTGACCAAGTCAAACCACTAAAAGCTACTGCAGAACACGCCCTAAAAGGGCACAAGTATAGTTGCAAATACAAGGGTAAAATAGGAAGCCCATATAATAAAGACAAAAAATATGAGGCTTTGTAAATTTATGTGTTAGTAAATTTGAAAATCTGAAATGTGACAAACATACAGTGCCACCCAAAATGGCAAAAGTGACAAACATTCGGGGACGGAGGGAGTATTAAAAAATAGAGAGAATATTATTAAAAAATAGAGAGAGGTTACTAAAAACTCCGCTACTGGGTTTCCTGCTGCCAGTCCCAAGCCTGGATAAAGGAGGGTTATGATAGGTCAGTGACAGCCAGTGTAAAACTTTGTCACTTCGCTTGATATGAGCCACAATGATTGAGAGTAGTACTAGGATGGATGATCTCCTGGGAAGTCCTCATGTTAGTTTATGTAGCCGACTCCACTTATGGGATTAAGACGTTCAAGCAGAAGAAGAGGAAGAAGAAGAAGAGAGAGGTTACTAAAAAAGAAAACGTGTCATTTATTTAAACATGGCCGGAAAAGTAAAACGTTTTGTTTATTTAAACACGGAGGGTTTGAGTGAATCTTTGGGAATGCTACATAAGAAGAATGTTTTATTCAAACAAAAATGGACATTCCCTAAGTCTGCTCTAAAACTTCCATGTGTTGTGAACCTTCCACAAAAGGGTTTGAGTGAATCTCACAGGGTATGGGATTGTATGACTTAAGACATTTATTCTTGATGGCAAACCCATTCTAAGTATAAACCAACACCCCCCCCAAGTAGAAAAGGTCTGTAGGTTGTAATAGGTTTTCGCCCTATTTAGTGAAGAGTTTTTAATGAAAGTCCCTAGTGAATCAAGATTTTATTGGGCCTTGGAAGTTTTACTCATAAAAATCCCTCGTTCACATTCAAGTTTCTTGAGCTTTTCAGTTTTAGATTCCACAAATTTTAGCTTCATGACAACAGCTCTTTAACTATATTTCACCACCTCTGGCAGTATTTAGTCTCAACACTCTATGTCATGAAATTGTTAATTTGGTGAAAAACAAGAGAAAGGTTTCACACAAAATGTCAAAATAAAGTATAAAAAAGAAAATTACCATTTAAACACAATCTCACTCAGTTTTTTCACATCTTCGTCATGGTCATCCTCAATTCCTCATTTCAAGAGCGGTGAAGGCTTTCAATTCAGATAGAAGAATCTACAAGAATCAGTACAACTCAAATTAGCTAGCACCGGGACAAGAAGGGAATGATCAGCCTTTTGTTTTTACACTTTAGTATGAGTGCAGCAAGAAGATCCAAAACATAATGTAAAGAACTGAAATCAACAAGTAATTCGTAAATGTAAGGAGGGGGGGGGGGAGGAGGGCAAATATTATGCTTAAATGTCTAAAATATCCGCCAGAACATATACTTGAGTGAAGTACAAACCTTTGGAATAGTTGACATAGCACATTAAATATGTGATGTGGATTATTCAAGCAATCAAGGATAGGAATCAATTAGTGTTCCAGGGAGAAATAGTAAAAATGATGGGAATCTTGTAATTTATCAAGTCTTTTTATCATTCAGAATGAAAAGTATCATTAAGTGGCATACGTATATTCTTGTAAGAGAGCATAACATCGTACCATGAGCTTTGGGTTTAATTTGTTGACACAATCCTGCTTGGTGCACCCTTTCACCAACAAAAGAATTCAAGCATTATTAGTTACTCGTATAAAGAAGATCAAGCAAGGGTTGGCGTGCAAAGGTATGAGGTAGATATCAAATGCATTAGCTATGACAGTATAAGTCTTTTGATCCTAATATCCATTAACAGGTCTGAGGTCAAATGCAATATTTAACCTTCCCCTTCAAATAAAATTAAAGTTACCCACCAGCAAGATAGATATAAAGGAATCATCTATTTAACACTACCCCTCATCCTTAAAGCCATGCCTTCACATAAATGCAGGGGAATAAGATTGATAACTGATTTAAATACACGTCGATGCGTTTCAGTCATCTATATCTAATTTTCCAAAGATTTCATAAGGCACATAGTTTTTTTTTTTTTTTTTTTTTTTTTTTTGGGGGGGGGGGGGGGAAGGGGGACAACTACTATTCACAGATTGGTCAATTATGATATATTGCTTGTTCTAATATTCCATCTTCAGTGTTCAGTACATGATCTTTAAAATTGATGCTAACAAGTAACATGCATACATGAACCGATAGTTTATAATCTCATTCACTACATATAAAAGATGAAATTTGGCAATGTTGGATATTGTCCCACATCAACTAAATAACAAGGAGAGTACATTAGCGATGAATATAAAAAAAAACTGAGTTTGTCCGTTGAAAGTACTTTCTTGGGTCAATGGGCAATTAAGAAGGCCTGTGGCCTAGGCTGGTGGCCTACATTGTTGTGATGGCCTCTGTACAATTTACAAATTAACCATTAGAAAAAATAGAATTGGTGTTAAAAAAAGAGTGACTACTCGAAAGTAAGTAATTTCAATTGAATTTAAATGGCATGTGTTGTACACAATCATAGATGCAGTAGGAATTGATCAAAATCTACCATCTGTTTGGCCAGGGTTCAACAAAGCGAAAGTCAATGAAAAACTGCAGTTCAGTTTGTAATTAAAAAAAAAAAACAATATTTGCTGTAAAATGTATATTTATGTATGTCCATTATACCTTTGTAACCACCTTAACATAATTATTTCTCTTGTAATCCCCCATATAACTTCCCTTAGTTTTATCATCTACTTTGTAACTTTTGCATAAATGTGACTCTTATTACTTTAGAGAGTTACTATACTCATATGTATAAATAGTAGGTATTGCCTAATGAAGAAATAGATCCAACAATAATAATACTCTCTACAACTTCCTCTTTTGTTCTATATTTAACACGTTATCAGCACCATTACTCTACGCATATGATTTAAAAGAAAAATCAATCAGTGATGATGATTGCAATTAATCAATCGAGGTATGTATGTCTATTCCATTATCAAATTATTTTTGTATAAAATTGATGGTAGGTAAATAAATCTATGACCGACACACATAAGCATGAAATTATTTTGTATATTCTTGGCTATTAATTTTATTATATACTGCATCATTTTCTTCAGTTGCACTTTATCACGAGGTTTGGATCTTTTCGCTATTTGTTTGATTTGTAAAATTGCATGTAATTTGAATTATTTTCATATGTAAGGTTTTTCTTCATCCTATAATCTATTTGTTAAAGAGCACCCTTTTTAGATATATATATATATATATATATATATATATATATATTGTGCTGGTGGATAGTATATATTCTTTCTGTGACCTTAATTGTGTATAAAACTAATTAATGTATATTATGTCTTTTTTTTGTTCTCCATTTTAAAACGTGATATAGATTAATCAATCTTATTCATCAATATCGTATGTTGCACCATTGTTATATACTTTGTTTAAAACTCATGTTTAATATACTTGGTTATGATGTTTATAGAGACATTGATTACATAAGGTAAGGAAAGATTACATTGCACTATATATTCAATTCTTTAGACTCCAATATGACATAGTAATCTTTACATTATGTCTTATGTGTATACTATATTTTAAGCCATACTTTATTACAATATTCCCTACAATCCTATTCCTTAGTTTTGTGCGATAAATCAAATCTCACTCCTATGATTTATTAGCATGTTGTTTGAATAAAATTGTCGTTTTTGATGATGAAGAAGATTAGCCTCAAGTTATATTTGAATGGTAGATTATAAGGTATTTCTAGGTATCTAGCTATAAGCTTCCTTGTTTAATTTGGTATTGGCGTGATAAGAAAATTTTATGATTTATGAGGAACCTTATTGAGGTAATGGAGGACATAAGATTTCTATACTATTTCGTAGAAAGCGTGACTTTTTAATTAAAAGTAGAGTATGCTATTACATTGTTATTATAATCATTTATTACATATATTAGTTAGATCGATTAATATGAGTTGGCATGATTCTTTTTAAGAGTTACTCCTACCTGTTTGAAGCATATATATACTTCGTATTAATAATCTAGTTCACTACTATAAATAACTATTATATTTGTTATGGAGTATATATGTTGTGTTAAATTACAAATGTAACAATTGAGCCTACGTTTAATTAAATTAAGTGATTATACCATATCTATACTTCTTTTGGTAGAAGATCGTTTCATTGTATACTTGTTAAGAGTATGTAGAAAATTATCAAATAATACTATTGGGTTATATTATTGGAAAAAGTCATAAATAGATATGAAAATTGATATATATATGGGCATGAAGTTACACACAATAATAAAGGAAAAATTACACATTTTCCTATGGAATAATTAAGGAAAGAAATGACTAAGAAAATTAAATTAGTTTCTAAAATACGTTGACAATATGCTCTACTTTCATGGAAGTACTATGATCTTGTAGACATATTATTGATAATTTTAAGAAAGTTTATTTTAGATAACTAATATGTTATCTATTATTAAATGAACAATATAGTGAAATATGGGTAAAAAGAATGTTGATAATTTCAACCAATTATATATATACTCATTTCCAGAAGTAAATGTGAGATTACTTGATAGAAAGGATAATAACAAGCATGATTGCATGATATTTCTTAATTACAATTCATTTGAAAGTCATGAGCAGTTCAAATGTGATAAAAGGTTATCTAATTGATAATGAAATATTATATTAAGATTTTAAGAAACTGTATATAAGAGTCCATATATGACTCTACAACAAATTTACTTGATTAATCTATTTGTTATACCCATGCTTATAAGTGATTGTGATTCAATGATTGATACAACTGAGCACGAGGAACATAATAAGAGTTTATTTGAATTATTATATATATCTAAGCATGCATATTTATGTATACACCTCATTATAATAAGTTTTAAAATACGTGTATATGAATACTAATGAAATTGCACCTTTCTCTTTATCTAATGAAATTGTCTCCGTATCAGCTACTAGGAAGGGTTTCCTATTTTGACTTTTAGATTGCAAAGCATTTTGGAAAATAGCGATGTAAATCTCCTTGGTCAAGGAAGCAAGCGTAATAGGACTTTATTTATACGCCTAATTACTTACGCGACGGGGCCCCTCCTAATAGTCAGTCTGTTCTTTCGAGGTAAATGAGAGTCTACGTTTAGTTGAACGTAGCCCGCTCTCCTTGCCATTCGAGTAGCTTCATGCCCTCGATGATCACTTTTTTAACAGATTTTTGATTTCTTTTTTTTGTCTAATTCTTCCCTACTTGATACATGACATTGTCATGATACTAAAAGACTTAAATGGTGCAAGGAATTTTTAAAGGTTGTTGAATTTTCGTTCCCCGTATGTAAGGTTTAAAGGAATATTACTTTATTTTATGTAATCCTTGCACATGACCACTATTATGTTATATTAATGGTCTGTTTAATTGGTATATACATTAGCTTAAATGTCAAAGAATATAATTATTAAATATTTATCATGACACCGTCATAAAGGTGGATGTGAATAAATACCATTGTCTATATTAATAAGGCATTTTTGAGAATAGTTATATCAAGTAAAAATTGGTATATGCCAAGATTTTATATAGGATGCTCCTGAAGAGTAAAATATGTTTGATCAATAAATTTGACATGTATCAAGATTGTTAATTGATATTTTAGAACAAGTTATCATCAAATAAAGTATAATTAATCAATTGTATGTCTTGTTGAAAAACGCATGTTGACATTCTTATATTACATCATATGTATGTTTATGCATAACAATTTGTATAAAGTGATCACTAATGTTATTAGAATAATGAGGAATTGGATTTGGAAAAATTATTGGATGTGATAAGTTAGGCCATCTGGGTTTAATGTACCCACTATGAAAAATTAAACTTTTATCTGATATAAAGAAATAATGTGCTGACTTTATTTCATGTCACATTTATTAAATAGATTGAAAGTCAAGACATTACATAGTGATTGAACACAATTTGAATCATGTGATTTTTTTATAGTTTGATTTGAAAAAAACTCAAGAGATAAGTATTGGCTTTGAGCAATACAACTTTTTATGCAAACGGGTAACAGGTGACTAAAAGTTCATCACAATAACTTATGTGTAGCCAAGAATTAGGTAACTAGAAGATCATCATCATCATCATCATATATATATATATATATATATATATATATATTACATACATACAAGTAATTTTATTACTAAATAAAATAATCTCTTGATAGGAGCTATCGTATGTCAGCATAGAAATAAAATAAAAAGAGACAACTGCAAAATTCATAACTCCCCATTAATATTGATCAGCTGAAGAGAGTAAAATTATGAAATATTTATCGAAAATGCATTTGAAAATTACATTATTCTCCAGAAGAGATAAAAATTTGTTGATTATGGTTCTCCTAAAAGATAAATTTGTTGCACATGAAATTATATTCTAAGTTGGTCAAGAATTTAGTGCCTCTATATTTGAGATATTTTACCAACTTAGGGGGGGAGAAAAACAAGAATAAGTTGGCAAATTCGGAATTATTTCTTGATCCCCATAATTGGTGATTTGAAAAGTTTTTATATGCCAACTTTATTTATATGTTATCAATATATGTTGTACATAACTCTATGATTTGATTTGTATTCGGTTATGGCCCATCCAGAGGCATAGGAGATACATATTGGTTATAGTGATATTATGTGCATACTTTGAGATGAATCTTGCCAAAATTTACTTGAATCTTTACACCTGAAGTGTAGATTATATGATCGGTTCCAATAATAAGATATGATACATGGCAAGATAGTGTAGTTGATAATTTTGAAGGGCATACACATTGATAAAATAATATTGTATGAGATGCCACAAAAGTGAAATATATATCTGAATTATATAAGATAGCCTAAAATATGAGCAAAGTATATGAAGCATTCAGATATCATTACTTATTAGCATGCGAATATTACATGAAAGAATTCTTATGATACCAGTAGACGATGAAACCGATATAATTTTGCAGATGTACTTACTAATGGACTAGTGAAAAGGGGATATGAATTATATGCCCATTTTGATGTCGACATAATTATGATTATGAGAAAGAGCTCATGGACCTGAAATCCAACAAAATATGGATCATAAAAGCCACATTGTACAATGTTTTGCATTTTTGAGTCTTACATTCATATGCATGCGTAGGAAGTAAATAAATGCATCATTTACATGTATCATTAAGTTCTATATTTTATCATTGTGTGTTTTTGCTTTTATATAGCTCCCTATTTCATATTACTTTTAGAAATTATTTTCAAAATTATGATTTGATATATAAATGAATATGCATGCCAACCATTGTAAGAATAAATTGCATGTTTTAAATATCTACTAAAGTTAGTACTCTCTCTGTTTTTTTTTAATTGCATCAGTTTTACTTTTGCACTATTTACATGTCATGTTTGACTTGATTTTTTTTGTCATTATAAAATAAATAAATGTTATTATATAATATATCATTAGATTCTTCACAATGTCTACTTTCATAATATAATTTTGTTACAATTTTTACTAATAGACAATTAGAGATATTAATGGTCAAAGTTGTGTCCTAGCAAATGTGCCGGTCAAACTGATGCATTTAGAAAGAAAAAAAAAACAGAGGGAGTAATAGACTATTATGTCTTAAGTCAAATTAAGATTAAACATTTCCCGCATACTAAAATAAAAATTACCCATTAGCAAGAGAGAGATACATGAATGAATCACTTATTCACACATACAATCATGAAATTCAGCTTTGCAAGGTTGGATATTGTCCCACATCAACTAAATAACAAGGAGAGTACATTAGCGATGAATATAAAAGAAAACTGAGTTTGTCTTAAGAAATTACTTACCTGGACGGGGTCAATGGGCGATCAAGAAGGCCCATGGCCTAGGTTGGTGGCCTCCATTGCACATAAGGAGGGGTGCCTGCCTAACATCTTCCCAAGAGGAAGAGTGTACGTCATAATTTGTGATAGTGGGGGCCTGCGTTCGCGCGGCCCCTATACCAATTAACAGTTTAACCTTCTATGGAAAAGGTGGTAAAAAGAGTAAGAATACTGGAAAATAAAAGGCTATTAAATGGTTATGCGTGGAATGTGAAACTTACATTAAAGGTATTTTCTAACACAACTGTACACACAGTCCGAATTGATCAAAATCAACCATCTGTTTGGCAAGGGTTCAACAAAGTGAAAGTCAATGAAAAACCGTAATTCAGTTTGTGATAAAAAAAAAAAAAAAGAAACCTTGAATTATGGGAAGAAGCAAAATTGAGTTAATGCAGAACAGCAGAAGTAGAACAAGCTTCACAGAGTAGTTAGCATAAATGTGAATAAAGGTATATGAATTCCGGTTAAAAACTTAAGCCAAAGATTGACGAATTGGGATGCTCGACTCTATCTCGAATTTTATCTACCAATCACAATCCAGAGCACAATTTAGTTGGCAGTCGACCAGCAAAAAATAGCACGATACCCCATATATAGCTCTATAATCAAAATGGAACTCTTGGTGATTACGAATTCTTTCCCATGTAATAATTAATAGGAAATACATAAGGAGATTTTAACTATAACAGGAGTTAATGATTGACTGTAAAACATACCTACCTGGGCGGGGACTATGGACTTATGTCCTAGGATGGTAGGCTCCATTGCACTTTTGGGAGGGATGCCAGCCTAACATCTTCCCAAAGAGGAAGAGTGTACGTCATAATAGTAGGGGTCTGCGTTCGAGCAACCCCTGACCAAATTTATCCTCAAACTTTTATAGTCTACTAGGTCATAATTTGTGATAGTAGGAGCATGTGTCCTAACAGAATATGGATTAGATTACAGAAAAACCAACTGGAACAAATATGAAACTGTCACATTTGTATGAACCCAAAATTGACAATAGACCAAACGTTAAAACAATTTGGTTACCCAAATCGCTAGCGCAACTCTTACCAGTTTAAATCCCTATTCTCTAAATAATATATCAAAAGCAGTAGGCTTGAGCTCTCTTCAAATTATACTTTCTCTCAGTCCTGACTTTACCAAATAGTAAACACAATCAAGGAATCAATATTAGCAATTGTAACGTGACTAGATCCCCATTTTTAAAATAGATGCTGAATTTTTATTGAGGCTATTGAGTTTCTCCCAGACTTGTCTATTGTTTTCGGCATGGAACATGAACATCAATTGTTTTTTCTTTTGTTTATTGAAGATTTAAATGTGCTTACTTTATCAAGTTACACTAATGCTGTAAACAGTGACTATGTGCTCACATAGTCCGAATCCATCAAAGTGACAATTACTACTCAGAATGTTATGTTTCTCACACATACTGTAATTGGGGATCAGATGTTAAATTATGTCATCTTGAACCTCAGGGTGTCAAGATTTTCAACAGAGATTGAACAAACTCTGAAATTCAAGTAGATCTTACAATTGCATCTTACAATTGCTATCCAGAGGACCAGAGAATGTTGGATTATTTGGGAAAATAAATGATGATTATTATATATTTGAATTTAAGTGGTCCATTTATCAAGCCAGTGTTGTCTATGATCAAGGAAACTACACTATCCCACTACTTAGGAAACCACATAACAATACCACGTTAATAGGAGTATTTGATGGCAAAACTCTATATATATGCATTAGGCGTGAGTTCATTTCTGATTAAGAGGTCACTGCATCCAACTCTCATATACAAAAGAACACCATGTAAAGCAAGAGAGTGATGGCAGCGGTTTCGGGGTCTAAAGCAATTTCGGGTCTTCATCTCCCCAGCAAATGACATCGTGTCTCAGTAGAAGTACTCCCTGTAAGACAGCAAGCATGTAAAGGACCAGCAAAACCATCCCACAATCCCACATCAGTCAAGAAAGAAGATCTAAGCTAGGAATTTACAATATAAATTTCAAAGCCTGTTACAGTATCAGTCACGTAGTCATGCAATGAGCACAAAGCGAACTATTCTTTCGCCTTTTACTAAAGAGTACCGTGTGCTCGCTATATATAGTGGCATATGTTTATTTTTGGAGGGAGTTCCTTAATTTGAGCTTCCATTAAAATAAGTGCAAGTTCATCACCAAGGAAATCTGCAATAACAGTTGTACTCTCCAACATTTTAGTCATTAAAGATTAACTTAACAAAAATGCATTATGTTTATAATATAACATCTTTCCCTCGCATAACTTTAGTTATGTAATTATTTATTTATTTAAGAATGAAGTAAATTTCATTTTCCACCTGAACCTTAATGCGACCAACTCCACCAATTTAATCATAGTCAAATAGATTAACTTTTGTAGATAATCATAAAGTTACATATAAATATATAATACCTTGCAGAAGTCCCTGAGACATCGTGGCACTCAGGTGAAGCCAGCTAGCATACGCCACAAGTCAAGACAGTAAGCATTCCATATCTGGGTTTAGAGAAATTAAATTATTAGTGGCAGAACAGACTACAGAAAGAGAACCCCAAAAAGAGGAAGAAATGTTTGGATTTAAGGAGCAGAATACCCCAGAAAGTACCATCTTTGTGCAGGAGCTAGGCTATTTTTCTAATGAAAAATTAACTAATCATTAGTGGGATGCGCCAGGCTCGTGCTGTAGTGCAACGCATGAAGATCCCAGTAGCTAGCTACTGTGGTGGATCTTCCCCCTTAAAAAATAAATTTAATATCATTGTGGGCCATTGGCCCACGTATCAGATATTAAACTGATAAGAACAGATACTACACTTGATCTTAGCCAAAAGGCCGAGAAAGGTATGAATTGTTCAGAGTCATCTCCTGCGTTTTATTTCCTGAAGTTGCAGTAGCTTTATCATTTCTTTTCTATGTGGTACATTCCTCCTTATTTAAGAGTTTGGAACTTGGTACTATTATTCTGATGTCTGAAGTATTTGGATAAGTAATGCATTAACAATATGGCTAGAGGTGATAAGATCTTGTGGATTTGGTTAATATATGAAGACAGGTTTATCACACATTAATATCATTTTAAGGGTAAGGCTATGTAAGTCTAGACTCTAGAGCACGTCAAACTTCCATCTTGAACAAATGGATTAAAAGTTTGGAAAATTTATCGGAACAACCTTTTTATATAGAACATTTTGCGAAAAATAAAATTTAACAATTTTTTTTTTTTTGTAAGATGAAACCTTACGCCATTTTCTGGCGTTGACCAAACATTTTATAGAACATTTTATGTGCCTGTATTTTCCTCAATTTTCATTCCTCTTCTTCCCATTTCCATCTTCTTCTTCTACCCCATAATCAAAGACCTCCAAACAAGTTGCAACCACAAAAGATATCATATAATGTAATATTCATTTACAAAATATAAGAAAAAATACCAGGAATTTGTGATGCTAGATTTCGATCCACAATTGCATATCTTACATCTTATTCCTTTTACTCGATCTTCAGTCAACTCAGGTGCCACAAGTAAAATAAGGAGAACCCAAAGATTATGATAATTCTCCGACCTGACAACTACCGGCAGAAAATTTATTAATGCAACTCTCTCTCTTTTTCTTTTCTTTTTTTTTTTTTTGAAAGAAATTAATGCAACTCTCTTAGTTAAACTGCAAATGAGATTCACAGAATTTTTACTAGTCTACAAAATCCTGCAACTGAAACTGAAAAGTTCAGTAAAATAAACCATTTCTATAATAAATAATGAAACTGGCACCACAAGTACAGAAGCATTTGCCATTGGACTGTTAAAGGCAAAGAAATCGAAAGTTTTTATGGACAGTGGTATACCAAATTTAGTTCAGGATGGACCAAAACCATAAACGCATTGCTTAAACACTTAAGAGCATGAAACCATTCAGAACCAAACCATGCTAAGTACCAAAAAGAATCTGTTAGTATCAGGCCCCAAAATTCAGCCCACAAATGGAGAGAGACAAAAAGAAAAAAAGAACGAAAATAAACATTTGGACAAAAAAGGAAGGGCAGAAAAGGACAAAAAAAATTTGGACCATTTCTCGATTTGTGCGTGTCATCCTTGCGCAGGGGCCATGCTAATCTTCTCTGTATCGTTCCAATTTTATCAGATGTCTCCGAAGAGACAACTCTAATGTGAAGACACAATAATATAAAGAAAGCGTTTCTATATAAATTAATCAATGTGGGACTAAAATTCCTTAACATATTTCAAAGGTATCCTAAAACCTGAATTACTGCACTCAATCAGTCAACTGTACGAAAACATCTCTATAAAAAAAATAATTCTGTACTGAGTCACCTACAACCTGATCATAACGTCAAATAGATTTCAGACATTCATAGTACAAACACTAGCCAGATCTCATTGGGTCATCAGCTGGAATTTCTACACAAATGCCATGTTTACTTTTTTGTCAAGTTGGTAGATGAGTTTGACATCATCAGTAACAGATATAGCAAGAGTTGAACTTGAAGTCTTGAACTCTTCGTTAAACCATCAAATTAAGAATGAGTTTATCATCTGATCATCATTAGACAATAGTAACTGATATGGCAAGATGGCAATTGAACTCTCACCAAACAATCAAAATTAGAGAAATATTTAATGAAATGGTCTCCTTCCCACATATCAAATGACTTCGGCATTTCTAGCATTGAAGGGTTTGTCATTTGAACTTTTTACAGTCAAAGAATTAGGAAATTATGGCAGATGTCATGATAAATCCAGTTCAAAATGAATCGAAATCACAATAACTGCTTATAATTTTTTTTAAAGCATGAAAAAGAACCTTTGCCAAGCAAGGCAAAGAGAATAAAGTTTCTGAAAAAAAAGGACCCTAAAAAAATTTCCTAGGTAATTTGACATTGTTAGCTTTCAGTCATTCAAGCAGTGACATTATTAACTTTCTATCTTATACTTGATGCAGTAGAAATTTTTTGTCATGGAAATTGTTATGGACTCATTTCTTCATCAAAATTGCTGTCACGAGTGTCATCCCATACTAGTACAAGTAAGAAATCACATTATCTGGACCCGTTCACTCAGTAAGCTCTCAGCCATCCAAATCAAACATTTTCCAACAAGTGGCAACCACAAAACATCTATGATAACCTAATAGTCACTAAACGTAAAATAAAAACTAATAACTCATTGGATCCATTTCTTCACAGCTTGCTTCTTATTCCAACTTTTACTCATATAATCAGTCGGCTAAAGTGCCTTTACCTAAATTAGGAGAGCCCAAAAAAATTATGGACATTCTCTGACCTATTTACCAGCAGGAAATAAATTAATGCAACTCTCCTAGGTAAACACTAAGTAATGTAAAACTGCAAATAAAATTTGAATCATCTTTAGTAGTCTACAAAATTCAGCACTTGATGCACCAAAATTGGACAGAAATTCAGTAAAATAGTTCAGTTCTATACTAACAAAGGATTCTGGCGGTTAAAATTTACGAGTACAGAATGATTTGCCATTTCACCTGTTTGAGGCACAGAAGTTGGAAGTTCTTTGTGGAAGATGCCACACCAAATTCAGTACAGGATTGACCAATATCTTAAGCACATTGCTTGAAACGCTTTTCAGAGCCTGAAATCAGAACAAGCCATGCAAAGATATCAACAGGAATTAGTTAGTACAAGAACTAACATTCAACCACAAAAAGAGACAAACGTCTGTATGTTACTGATATATGTTTTAAATACAAGACTCAATTTCGTATACAGTGCAACTGTGTAAGAAAACTCTCTATCAGCTTAACAACACTAACAACAAATACATAGCCAAGGTATATGAGATGATCAAACCCTGTAATGGAACCCCTAATTAACATATCACAAGTGACAATTATCGAATAATAACATCAGCCATTAAAACTGACCTTTGAGGTGGTAAGTATGACAACTTCTGATGCACAATGGGAGAAGCTCTATGTGAGTAGGCAAGATTTTACAAGCACGCTTTCTACCCTGTAACACATTAAATTCACATTTTTCTGAGAAAATCAGTCTTATAAGGCATTAGTTTGACATTTAACAAACGGCATATGACCTTCACACATTATAGCGTTAACAGAATAGCAACTACATCTAGGATCCAGTAGATTAAGGATATCTTCTCACCTCCTCTTCTTGTAGGGGTCAGCCATCCGTCGTATCGGATGAGGCGACCTGGTTGAATTGGGAGAAGCTGTAGGTATTATTGCGGGCCAATCCTAGCACTCAACAAGATGTTGGCAGCTTGATATATGGAGTCAATTTAATTTTAAGAGAGTTGGGGAGACGGGAATTATGCATTTGCAAATAAGCCAGAGGAGTGAAAATGCTTAATTGGTACAGAGCAACTACTTCTTTATCAAATATCAATGTCTTATGCAACGACCATAAACATACCACTCACTATAACTCATACTCAAGAGCTCGTACCAGATATGAGTACATTCTAAGCGTCGGACTATTATAAATTATTTCCATGTTTTTATCCAAAGAGAAGTAAATGTTCATAGCTCCATACCCATGTTTGAGTGTCGAGGACTCAACATGATGATTTGAAATAAAAGTAAAAGGTCCAAACAACAAAGATTATACAAGAGTAGTACAAAGCAAGTTTCAATAGAAGTAAGGTTTAATTAACAAAGCCCTAAATTACAGCAAAAATAAGAACCTCATTACCCAAGGTCGAGGCAACATTATACTTCTAGAGGGGGCGCACCATGTCCATAATGTCACATGTTTATAACTATTCATTTTGAGAACCCGTGCGATATACTAAACACACCAACTTGCATAAGAAATTAAGAACAATTAAACTTTAAATTATTGAAGACATACATGATACATACAACATACCCATTGCCAAGCCCAAAATTATCTAAGAGGGGAGACTTATTTAACAGATAATCGAAGTAATGCTAAGCTAATTAGTTCTCCTTTCCTTTACAAAATTGCTGATTAATTCCCAATTTAACACCATAAACTCATTTCCAATCTCACTCGTTAACATTACAAGCTCATCTCCATCTCCAATCTCACTTGTTAACCGAGAAAGGCATTTTGGCCTAATTTATTATTACTAGGTAGCGAATTGCATACCCGTACCCAATCTTGTATCATTGAGTTATTAGGTAATAAGGTAACTGTAAAAAGTACTATAGCCAAATTATAATTTTAAAACATCCTGTAGGTTATTGCATATTGTTTTACTAGGGTTTTATAACATAGATGATAAAACCAAAATGAAACGTATTATAATCAAATGGAGGGAGAAAGTAGTTTATTTTTACTTAATTATTTCAAAATTCAAAATTAAAATTAAAATTCATTCTTCAACTCATACAGTCATACCACAACCGTACTTTGCACCTCAATTCAAAAAGCAGTTTACTTACCACAGATCTCATTAAAAAAATGTCAATTACCAAGAATCGCTCTTATTAATTCAATGTGCTCAATACCTTTTTTGTTATTTTTTTATTTTTTAGGAATTGGAGCAAAGAATTCAGGGTATAGGAAAAATACAGTGGTAAACTCAAAAGCATACAAAGTAATAAAATAAAATACATAATAATGGAGGTAAAATAAATTACGATTTGATAAACGAAGAAAATTAGGGAAAGAAAAAGGCGGTAGATTACCTGAACCCCAAATGAAATAGAAGGTCTGCTGAAAATCATCAAAATTAATCCAAAAAATTAATAAAATGAAATGAACAAGCAAAACTTAATTTATTCATGTAATATTGTGATTTATATTTACCCATTAAAATTGCAACTATAATAATACGAGTAATAATTACTTGTATGATTTTGGTCATTTTGGGGGATTTTTTACGAAACTGAGCCCTATTAGCAAACTATTTACAAATATAGACGCGTGGCCAAACTATGTACGGAATTGAGCTTCTGAGGTAAAACGCTGCCTCGGTCAGCGTTTTACCTCTGTTATTATTTTTTTTTAAATTTCTTATTTAGTGAAATACAAATTTTTTTTTAAAAAAATATGGAAATACATAAAAACGCTGCCTCAGTCAGCGTTTTTGTCTTAAAACGCTGACTGAGTCAGCGGTTTTGCCTGGTATATTTTTCGCGCACTCACTCTTCCTCAAAACTAAAAACTCAAACTCACTCTTCCTCACGCAATAGCCTATCTTCCTCAAAGCTCTGTCGTCGCCGCCGCCGCCTATTGTCTGCTGCCGCCGCGCCTCTCCTCTTCTTTATAATCACATTGTTAGTACTTCTCACTTATTTGTTTTTAAAATTTAAAAACCTAGGTTAGTTTGATAATTATATACTACATTGTTTTAATTTGATAATGTTGTTGTTTATTCTAAGTTAGTTTGATGTAAATTGACAATTATGTTGATAATTCTAAGTTGGTTTGTTGTAATTTGATAATTGTCTAGTATAAAAGCCCTAAATTGATGTTAGTTTAGTAAGAAAGTTTATGATGAAATTGTGGAAATGTTTGATAAAATTGTTGAAAATGTTGATGAAATTGTTGATAATGTTGATGAAATTGTTATTTTAGTTTGATAAAGTAGCCTACATTGTTGTTTAATTACGAAAATTTTGTTATGTAGAATATGTTGGTTGTTATAGTGTGAATATGTTCGTTGTGTACTTTGTTGTGGTTGTAATGTGAATTGGAACAATGTTGGTTAATTATGTTTATAGTGTGAATATCTTGGTTGTTTTTGTGCGAATTGGTGGAGATTGCATGCAATTAAGATGTGTTTTTGGTTGTTGTATAGAATATGGCTGCACAAAACGCAGCTTTGTTATGCCGATGGGGGGTGAATTTGTGTCTGATGGACCGAATGTCCAGTATAGTGGTGGAAATATGGAACCATTGCCACTTGGACCGGACATGACTTTCAACGATCTGATGAACGAGGTTCATAACATTATTGGCTTAAACCCAATGAATGTACAACTTAACATTCAAATGAGGTTTGAGACTAATAATGCGGTTCAAGTGTTACCTTGTTCTAACGATAGACATTTGAAAGCTTTGAGGAGCGCTGTTTTAATGAGGGGTTATCCACATGAGATATATGTAGAAATAGTGTCTACGTGTACGCAACAACGTACTCGACCAGATCAACAAGCTACCTATTTTTCCGGTTACACAGAGTCCTTCCGAATGCCCTCACAAGACATTCCATCAACTGAATATGGGATGGGGTCCTTCAGTAGACTGCTTCATGACGATCGGTTCCAGATGCCGTTGAGTTCACATATAGCTTCACCTGTATATGGTGGAACATCTACGACAATGTTTGGCCAATCTGGGCCTTCGACATCGAACACAGTTATATCTTCTCCCATGCAACTCCAAAGTTATTCACCTACGCAGCATGATGATCATACATCACCGTCTCAACCATTGGTGAATCATCTTGAAAATCTACAACATATAGTGAATAACAAGTTGTCTCTATATGATGCGCTCCGGGAAACAAATGATGAGGCTGAGAGCGAAGAGGAGGAACCAATTCTGGATAACATGGATGTTGATTCTACAGACATGGAAGGTGGGGAGGCCATGGTTAGAACTCCTATTCCTTGGTTAAGTCAAGTAAATGAGAATTATGAGGTTGATCAATATTGGGCCGAATCAGGTAGTCATACAACATTTGTGATCGGGGGGGAGTTTGAGAAGGGTATGTTCTTTGAATCTAAGAAACTGCTTCAGGAAATGGTGAAGAAGTATTTATTATGTATACTCTTAACATATTTAATATGCACTAACCTGTTTATTATGTTACTTTTTATGTGTTATCGCAGATGACATGGGACCCGTATGAAGCTGATTTAGTTGCTGCCATGCCTCCACATCTGCTAGATCATCAGGCGCAGTGGCGTTCTAGGGTCCCCCTGATCTGTTTTGAGGTCGTCGAGGGTCACCTACCAGATCTAGTCATGCGGCAGTTTGGACTACGACAGACTGTCCCCCAGCAGTGTGACACTAGTGCCCGGCTGCACCGCATTGACCGTCGGGGAAAGAGCGACAGGAACTGGCGGACGGAGCATGCCCAGTACATTGACTTGTGGCATCGACGATTGGAGTTCGTCGTCACTGGTGACCCCATCCACGGCGTTATGGATCCATACGATCCATACATGGAGTGGTACATGCGGATTACACGACGTTTCATCAACCCCAGCTACACACTGCCATCCGCACATTACCATCCATCCTTTGACGTGATCAGGGGATATGTAAGTGTATTTGATTAACTTATTTTTATCAATTTTAAATTTGTATATCATTCAACTAACAAATCCTTAATTACTGCAGGCGTTGGATATGACGGCGATGGTTGACGCACTGTCGGACGTCCTTCCAAGCATACCTGAGCCGCCCAGAGCACAGGTCGAGCGGGTGCGAGATATGGGCATGGCTACCTTGCAGAGATATGGTCACGCCTATCTCGTCCACCCCCGGGACGATCATGGCGGCCACTCTAGTCACTCACAGTTCGAGGCTGGCAGAGTATCTGTGGGGGTGATCCTTCGTCATTCACGAGCGCAGAGGAGTACGACATTCGCAGTTCCGCGCCCCCACGTCATCCTGATGACCCATCTTCCAGCCAGCTGACTCCGCCAGTACGCCCGAACCCATTTACCACGGTCCGTCACTACAGCCGTCGTCAAAGGCCGAGAGTGGACATACAGGATAGAGAGCCGTTACACTAAATTGATGAGTCAGAATAGGATAGAATTATCTGATTTATTTGCTGTAATGACCTTCTCTAGTTTGTTGTACATAACACTTACATTACATTATTATTTGAATAATTATTTGAATGAATTTATGTCTTGTTTGAATTTCAAATTCCTTATTTGTCCACGTTTGACTTATTTCGTTCAAAATAAATTGTGGATGTGGAGGTGGTGGATGTGGAGGAGGAGGGTGGTGGAGGTGTTGGAGGATGTGGAGGAGGAGGGTGATGGTGGTGGTGGATGTGGAGGAGGAGGGTGGTGGTGGTGGATGTGTAGGAGGAGGGTGATGGTGGTGGTGGATGTGGAGGAGGAGGGTGGTGGTGGTGGTGGTGGATGTGGAGGAGGAGGGTGGTGGAGGATGTGGAGGAGGAGGATGGTGGTGTTGGTGGATGTGGAAAGGGTGGTGGATGTGGAAGGGGGCTGCACTGGCTGCTGTTGGGGGCCTGCTGTTGCTGCCTTCAGCCAGCAGATAAAACGCTGACTGAGACAGCGTTTTATGCTTAGGTGTAAAACGCTGACTCAGTCAGCGTTTTTCTCTGTTATGGATACAAGAAAAACGCTGACTGAGTCAACGTTTTACTGTATTTCCAATTTTTTTTTTAAAATTTGTATTTCACATAATACGAAATTTTATAAAAAAAAATAATAACCAAAGGTAAAACGCTGACCGAGGCAGTGTTTTATGTCAGAAGCTCAGTTTCGTAAATAGTTTGGCCACACGTCTAGATTGGTAAATTGTTTGCCAATTAAGCTTACTTTCGTAAAAAATCCCATTTTGAGTATGATCACGCTTTCTAGCAGGTGACGCAGCAATTACGGAGTGTTGTCTAAATCTTATCAAGGATTTTACTAGCCAAAGTAAACATAAAATGACCCCAAAAAACATTACCCCAGCAACTTTAACAGCTAAAAAAAAAATAACTGACACATAAATTAAGACATAACTTGACATGCAATTTTTTTATTTCTTTTTAGTTCAATTCAGAACCTTAAGAGCCAAAATGATGCTAGAAACCTTAATGAGACTTTTTTTTAACATACAAATCAAAAAATTAAAATTTAATTAAAAATGAAAGGTTCAACGGCTCCGCGCTAGAATAGTATTCGGAATGCTCACTAAAGGCACGCTTTGCACCCAAGTCATTAGTTTGTGGTGTTTTGGCTACTACACAAAGTATAAGATGATGAGTGCACCTTATTAGCCACAATTTAAAGTGTTGATGTCAATTTTGCCTTGAAAATAACATACGTTTAACAAAAAAAATTAACATCACGTAAACAAATAACATCGATCTTTAGAAAAAATAACATGACATCAATTTAAATGAGTATACTTAAACCAAAATATAATCAGAAAACATTTCATTTTCTATAGAAGTTTTCTCCCTTTAAGTTCGCTCTCCACTTTCTCTTTTCGACCTATATTTAATTAAAATCGCCATTAATACCTCCATTGACAGCCTTCAAAAACATTCATTTTCTCTTCAATTTATTACAAATTTCTTCTTAAACATTGCTACAAAACTTCAAAACCTTTATTAACACTATAATAACAACAAAATTTGCTGAATTATTGGAAAATGGTTGATGTTACAGACTAATTGGAGATTAAATAACACCACAAAAACACAACCATGTTCGAAAGTAAAGGCTAAGTAGTTTTATAAATTTTGTTGTAAACAACTTCTTTCCAAAGTAAAAATTTACATTCAACAATAACCTAACTATTACCAATTTATCAATTTTTGCAGAAAATCTCCATGTGATATTATAAATGAGTACATGATGTTTTAAAAATTTTGAATGTTATTTTTTAAATTTCATATGTTATTTGTATATTAAGGCATGTTATTTTATAAATAAAATTTGATTTTATTAAAATTATAATTTAAATTTTATTTGTTATTTTATTAATTTTCTATGTTATTCTCATATTAAGTCATGTTATTATTATAAACAAAGTTTGACAATATTATATACAAGTATTTGCTATTTATTTAAAATATAAATATTATGTTATTTTAAAATATAACATGTACTTTAACATAAATAACATGTGATTTAACAAAAATAATATAAGGTTAAAAGTAATATGATTACGGAGTACATACTTTGCAGTGTATAATTTACAAAATTCGAAAGTAACATGAAATCGAACAAAATGTAACATTATAAATAGGAAAATTTGTCAAATAAAACCTTTTAAATGTATTTTTTAATTGTCACAAACAACTTTTAAATTTTTTTTTGCAAGATGAAACCCGAATATAAATTTTTTTGTAAGTTAAAACCTCTAGTCGGAATCTATCTGTTGACTCAATTTTTCTGGCATCGACTCCTCACGTGAGAGTCACGTGACATTTCTTTTTTTTTTTTTTTTTTGAGGAAAATGTTAGGATTATTATAAATCAGAATTTGTTAAAGGTACAAGACTCTGCGGAAACGAACCCATACAAACAAATTCAGAACAACCACGGGTATCCCATCTTGCTAAAAGGTGGGCTACCGTGTTACCTGTCCTTCTAACATGAGAAGAAATAAAATCAGTAAAGAACTTAGATAACATGCGAATATCATCATAAATTAACCAAATTGGCGAGCAACCTCTGGAACCGTTGTTGATTGCAGCACACACGAAAGAAGAATCACTTTCCAGCCATACTTGCGTCACACCCAGGCGCTTAGCCACCGACAACCCAAAACGCGCAGCCGATGCCTCTGCACACTCCACTTCCCACACACCCTCAACTTGTCCCACCGCAGCCCAAATAAGCTCCCCCCGATGGTTTCTCGCCACTGTACCTAATCCCATATAGGAATTAGCTATATGAGCATCCACATTTACTTTTATAAAACCTTCTGAGGGGCGTTGCCACGCTGTTAATGAGAGAGTGTCCCTTCGAGGTTGGCTGGAGAACACTTTCTTGGCATATATACAATAATCCTCAACAAGCTTGACATAACCGACAGCCGTCTGAGAAGTATTTAGATCCAAGCCCTCATGAACCAACTTGTTCCTACGAAACCAAAGGGACCATGCCATGGCACATAATACACGTAGCTCATCACAATCTAGCTTACCTTCAAGCCACACAAGTTTGGAACGAAATGAGGAGTTCGGAGAATCATCCACCACTGACTGAAAGCAACTATTATTCCAGACATCCTGTGTGACCCTACAATAAAAAAGCACATGAATGATAGATTCTACTTCATCAGCACACACCCCACACAAATCATCTCCCGTTATACGCCGACGAAAAAGCTCTTGCTTGGACGCAGCACACACCTTACACATTTGCCACAATAAATGGTTAAGTTTCAGAGGACCGCCAAGCTTCCAAATGATGCGCCAAGCTTCTTGTTCCTCATCCCGAGCCCCAACATCGACGCTAGTAATGTTACCCATTCTTCCAAGCCAATAACTAGATTTGACATTATAAATACCATTTTTAGATGGCCACCAAAACAACGAGTCATTGGGCATAGAGATGGCTAATGGTATTTGAAGAATGGAATTACAGACAGCCGCTCGAAATAATTATCGCAACACCTCAGTGTTCCAGCAAGCCAAAGGTGCGTCAACCAAGTTGGATACTCGCAAATCCGGATCATAAAGCGGACCAGGCGTAGGAGGTTTTGCTGGTGTCCCACAACAAGAAAACAGCTGGATTCCGACGGAAAAATTCCGTCGGAAACATAGGAAATTCCATCGGAATCAGGCTTTCCGACGGAATTCCGTCGGAGTTGGTCTGTCGTAACAACCCTTGCCGGAAATTCGACCTTTTCCTGCGGAAATTCCGTGAAGGCGTTATTCCGACGGAATTTTCGACGGATCTAATTCTGTCGGCGCTGTTTTTGACTTTATTTGAAATTCCTTCGCAAATTTCCGACGGAAATTTCCGTCGGAGGTGGGTAGGTTTCCGACGGAAAATTCCGTCGGAAATGTTAGTAAAAAAAAAAAAAAGAGCAGCCCCACCCCACCCCCTGCCCCCTGCCCCTGCCCTTTAACCACCCTCACGCACCACCCTCTGCCCCCTGCCCCTACCCCCTAACCACCCTCACGCACCACCCCCTGCCCCCAGCCCCTGCCCCCTGCCCCCTAACCACCCTCACGCACCTCCCCTACCACCCTCTCGCACCACCCCTACCAGCCCCAACCACGAAACACCACCGAAACCACCCACACCCAAACCCACTAGCCCACAACCGTACACCACCACCTATCCCACCTTCACACACCACCACCAATTGACACCCAAACCCACTACCGTACACAACCCACCTAACCATTGAAACCAACCTCACCACCACCGAAACCCACTTCACCACCCAAAACAACCACCGAAAAAAAAAACATAAAAAAAAAATCCATAATTCACCAACATATATTTCCAAAAAATCAGAAAAATCAACAACTTAATTAAAATCAAAATTAAGAAGAAAAAAAAAGAGAAACATACCTTAATTTGACAAAAAAAAAAGGCCAAAATTGGGTTTATAAGGTCAAATTCGACCATGAAAACTCTAGATCTAGAGTTTTCATGGTCGAATTTGACATGAAAACCTTGATTTTCATTGAAACACTTCAAATCTTCTTTTGTTTCCAATCAAAGAAATCGAAACGAAAAAAAAGAGGGGAAGAGGAAAGAGAAACAGGGAAGAGGAGAGGAAGGAGAGGAAGGAGAAAGAGGGGAAAAAGGAAAGAGGAGTGGCACCGAGGCAAGGGGAACGCCGGGAAGGAAGGAGAAAGAGGGGAGGAGGAAAGAAGAGAGGAGAGAGAAAGAGAAGGGAGGCGGGGAGGGTGAAAGAAAATAAGGGTTTTTTAGGGTTCTAAAGGGCTTTAAAGGGTGTTTTTTTTTATTATTTAATTAATTTCCGACGGATTTAATTTATGTCGGAAAATTAATGTTTCGACGGAATATTCCGTCGGAAACTTCTGACGGATTTTATTTCCGTCAGAATATACATTTTCCGACAAATAATTCCGTCAAAATGCCCATATATTCCGACGGATTTGTATTCCGTAGGCATTCTGTCGGAAATTTCCGACGGAATATAAATCCGCCGGAATTTATAGCATTTCCGACGGAATTTTGTGTCCGTCGGAAGATTTTCGTCGGAATCTGGCCTTTTTCTTATAGTGTCCTAGGAAGCCATACATCCTGCCAGATGCGAACATCTGATCCATTTCCAATCCTCCACCGAAGGCCTTCAAGCAAAGATTTGGAACCCCATAAGCTACGCCAACTATAACTCGAATCAAATCCTCTGTAAGCCTCCAAAACCGAGCAGTGTTTGAAATAACGAGCCTTAAGGATTGCATGGAGCAAGGAGGATTGATCCGAATGAAGTCTCCACATCTTCTTAGCGAGAAGGAATCCCACGCCGCCCATCGGTTTCGGCATGGATAAAGTGTCTCAACTAATCGAATGCGTTTTCCTAGAAGAATCCAAGGAACCCCACCAAAATCGTGCCAATAATGAATGAATTTCAGCTAAGATTCCATCTGGAATTTTAAAGACACTCATCATGTACGTTGGGATCGCTTGGGCAATAGCTTTAATCAGTGTTTCTTTCCTAGGTTTCGATAATAACTTCTCCTTCCAATCTTGAATTTTTCTTCCATATCCTTTCTTTCAACCCAGCAAAAATTGCCTTTTTTTTATCTACCGATGATAGTAGGCAATCCTAAGTATTTCTCATGCTTTACCACTTCTTTAACCCCTAGAATATCAATAATTTCTTGCCTTCTTGATGAGTCTACACCGTTGCTGAAAAACACATCTGTTTTCTTCATATTGACACTTTGTTCGGATGCTCTCTCATATTTGCAGATTAAATCAGCGATCACGGAGCATTCTCTAACAATTGCTTTAGCAAATAGTAAACTATCATCTGCAAAAAATAAGAGTGATACTTTAGGGGAGCCTCTGCAAATCTGCACCCCATGTATCTGATTTTCCCTAGCAGCTTTAGATATCAAGGTTGAATAAGCATCGGCAATCAGAAGAAACAAATAAGGGGATATGGGATCACCTTGACGCAAACCCCTTGACGGAATAATGAAACCAGATATCCTCCCGTTAACCTTAAACGAAAAAGACATAGATGAAAGACAATCTAATATCCGTCGAATCCATTCACCACAAAAACCCATTTTGTACATGACTCTTTCAAGAAAACTCCATCCAACCCTGTCATAGGCTTTAGTCATGTCCAATTTCATAGCAATCGATCCAATCTTACCACCACCTTTCCTCTTCATAGCATGGAATATCTGAAAGGCTACTAGGGCATTAACCGTAATCAATAATTTTGGGACAAAATCACTCTGATTGATAGTGATAATGTCACCAAGAAAAGGTTCCAATTTATTTTCCATAGTCTTTGAGATGATCTTATATAGCACATTACAACAGCTTATCAGACGGAATTCCGTAAGGCGACGAGGATTGTTGCATTTCGGAATTAAAACTACACAAGTTTTATTGACCTCCGATAAGTCTACCAAACCATGCCACCAATTTTTCACAAAAAAATAATATCCGGACCAACAATATGCCAAAATTTCTGAAAAAATAAGGCATGCATACCATCAGGACCTGGAGCCTTGTTCGGGTGCATTTAGAATAGGGTGTTTCTTATTTCCTCTTCAGTAGGTTCAGCATTTAAGAGTGCATTCATTCTTCCCATCACTACACTTTCGATTCCCTCCAGAGCATGCTCAAAGCTGGTATGAGATTTCGTCTTAAACAACACACAAAAATATTGCGTCCCCAAGTTTTCTAGTTCCTGCGGACTTCCACGCCATACTCCATCATCATCAAATAAGCCTTAGATACTATTGGCACGTTTACGCTGACTCACCTTCTGGTGAAAATAAGAGGTATTTTATCCCCGTCCCTTAATTCATTCACTCTTGCTTGAGCATGCCAGTAAGATTCTTTTAACCTATGCAAGTTGTCTAGCTCTGCAACAAGAGATGAGTACTCATGTAACATGCGAGCATTTGGGGTTCTGGCCTGAGCCACTTTCAATTTATTTTCTATATCTTTAATCCTCTTTTTAACGTTACCAAAACAGCGGGCAACCCATGAAGTAAGCTTTTCAACACAAACTGATACTCGAGTAGTTGTTTGCTCATTAATACAGCTTGCCCAAGCCTCAGCTACAACCTCTTCACATTCCTTACTAGACAATCATAAAGCATCAAACCTAAATATATTATCCTTTTTCCCTCTGTCATAGTAGTTGCTAGCTTCGAGCATAATTGGGGCATGATCAAATCTATAAATAGGAAAATGACGAACCTCAAACCATTGGAATACAGAACACCAGTCTGAATCGCCTAAAAATCTATCAAGACGTTCCCTCATGAAAGTCTCTGGAGAGTTCCCTCTATGCCATGTAAAAGAACTACCTTGAAATCCCAAATCTCTCAACCCACACCCATCGATAGCTCCCCGAAAAGCATCCATTAATCTTTCTCCTCGAGGCATACCACCATCTTTCTCATCCAAAGAAACAATCTCATTAAAGTCCCCAAACATGATACACAGTGTCGAACTTTCCAACTTCAAAAGGGACATCAAAGACCAAGTGAGATGTTTATTTTCTTGTTTAGGCCATATGGCTCTCCACGTCGGGTTGTTATGATCACAGATATTAGCCGCAAAATGATGAGCAGTGAAAGAGGTGGTTGACACATTAATGTCCCTCCACCAAAAACCGATGCCACCAGAATTTCCCACGCTGCTAAGACAAATACCATTCACAAAACCACAAATATTACGAACTCTCTCTAATGCAACATTGTCTATCATTGTTTCCATTAAGAAAACAATGTTTGGCCTCTCTCTCTAGCACCAGGCCTAGAGAGCTTTAACTGTCCAAGGGTTGCCAAGCCCTTGACAGTTCCAACTTAAAATTTTCATGGTTATTCGAGGGTTTGGACAGCGCCAATACCCTCTACTTGAATTAAACCATCTCCGGATCTGAATAAAAATTCCACCCTCATCTTTTTCAACATACATGTATTTGTTCTCAAGTTTACCAGTTGAGTAGTCTCCACCCGAGACCACTTTACACCCTCCCTACTACCAACAATCAAGTCCTCGCTATCCAACATAACATAATCCACATCCCTCATTCTCAACAAACGTTTACGCTAACTCGCCTTCTGGTGAAAATAAGAGGTATTTTTATCCCTGTCCTTTAATTCATTCACTCTTGCTCGAGCATGCCAGTAAGATTCTTCTAACCTATGCAAGCCGTGAGTGAGGCTTATTTTGGTCGTGTTATAAATGCTCTAGCTAAACCTATTGATGGTTGGGGTGAAATTGCAGCTTTTGAATCTCGGTAAATTGAATCTCCTGCTCCCGATATTATTTCGAGACGTTATATACATAGGAGCTCCTTTAAGCGTTTAGTCGGATTATTGTATCCAAATACAAAATTAGTACGAAGTATGAATAATGCAGTAGTATTAGCAAGAGAGGCCGAGAGGGGGAAATCAGAGGAAAAAAAAAGGAAATAAAATATAAAAGGGTCATTAAACATGTCACCATGTTTGAAAGATCGTACTAAATTTTATCCAATAAGCATAATACACCATTTTTTGTGAAACTAACTAATGCATTATTCATGGCAAAGCATTTGGAGCTCGAAAGCCTTAGTGAAGGAAGGTATCTTATGGAAGGTTGGCAATGGTGAGAGCATAAACATATGGTCTGATCCGTGGATAGGAGATGGCGATACTCGGTTTATCACTAGTGTTCCCTCGTCTGAAATCTCGAAGGTCAGTGAGTTAATCTCTTTTGATAAGATGGAGTGGGATTATGCCATTTTACAAGCACTTTTTTAATGAGCAAGATAGGCAGAGCATACTTTCTATCCCTCTTAGTGCGAGAATGCCTTGCGACGAGCTAATTTGGGCTTTCTCTAAGGATGGAATGTATTCGGTTAAAACAACCTATATATATGTTGGGAAAAGGATGCAATTTGGATGATTTTCATAGTGCTTGGGTGGAGATTTGGAAGATGAATATAATCCCGAAAGCTCGGAATTTTTGTGGCGCTTTTGTACAGAAACACTCCTTGTCCGAAGGTTTCTGAAATATCGCCATCTCACGGAATGTGACAATTGCCCTTGGTGTGAAACCTGGCAGCATGTGTTTTTTTAGTGTATAAGAGTGTATGAGCTTTGGCATGAAGTGGGTTGTGATGAGATGAGGAAACTAATGTGATTTAATTGAAAATTGGGGGAAGCTGGATGAAGCTATGAAGATCTGTGGTATTTACTTGATGTGGGGCATTTGGCAAGATAGGAATGCGAAAATCTTTCAAGGGAAAGAAACTCCAATTGCTATCCTGTTGGCTCGAGTATTTTGGTGGACAGAGGAGTGCGAGAAACTGAAATACACTCGGCACCGAGTAGGTACTGCCCCCTGTACCAATCTCAGACGCTGGATCCCTCCTCCTAATGGGTTTATAAAAATTAATGCTTATGTGTCGTTGGCAATCGAAGGCTGGGTAGGCCTTGGTGTATTTGCGCGTGATTTTAATGGGGATGTCCTATTTGCTATGACGAATTGAACTCGGGCTAGGTGACATGCGGATGTTGCTGAAGCTAAGGCGATTGAATTGGCTATCAGAATGGGGATCAAGTATGGATGTAAGGATGTCATCATTGAGAGTGATTGCCAAGTTGTTGTAAATAGGTTGTCTAAAGGCGCTACTCATCTTACTCATCTTACACTCGGCACCGAGTAGGTACTGCCCCCTGTACCAATCCCAGACGCTGGATCCCTCCTCCTAATGGGTTTATAAAAATTAATGCTGATGCGTCGTTGGCAATCGAAGGCTGGGTAGGCCTTGGTGTATTTGCGCGTGATGTTAATGGGGATGTCCTATTTGCTATGACGAAGTGAACTCGAGCTAGGTGGCATGCGGATGTTGCTGAAGCTAAGGCGATTAGATTGGCTATCAGAATGGGGATCAAGTATGGATGTAAGGATGTCATCATTGAGAGTGATTGCCAAGTTGTTGTGAATAGGCTGTCTAAAGGCGCTACTCATCTTACTCAGCTGGACATTGTGTTATGTGACGGAATGGTGCAGGGAGCTTCATATGACAGCTTACAATGGAGTCATGTAAGAAGAGAAGGGAACGTCATGGCACATAACCTTACTAGTTTTATTCCGTTTAATGTTGAGCAAATTTTAAAGCGTAGTGTTCCTCCTAATGTAATCTCATATGTACTTATGGATGCACTTGCAATTAATATATAATTTTGCTCCCCTTCAAAAAAAAAATATTCTATTGCATTATTTAGCTTTGAAAGATGAAACTGACAATTACAAACACGACAAGTCAACAACACGCACAATACAACCCTTAGCTGCTGATTTTTTATTCTCTATGCCATAGCTCTTGTTCCATTCTAGCTCCTCCCTCTTTGCGCAAAATTCATCATACTTTTGGTACGAATCCAATTGAAAGCGATTCTGCAGAATTTGATTAATGCTTTAAACATAAGCATGTTGAAATCCCGCACTTGCATCCTTGCTTCCAGCCATCGTCTTTGCAAGAACTGCATCATTTGTATAATTAAATTAGAATCCCAAAAATTTTAAAACCTAATCTGCGAAAACCCCTCTCCCAATTGCGAAATTGAATCAAAACATAAATTTTAGCAATTACCTGCTGATTAGGGGATTTTCCCACCCAATTATTGTACGCCACGTGGACCAATCAGGGCCTGCCAAGTGTCCCCCATTTGGACCTATTAGGGTCTTCCACGTGGCACACAACCATTCGTCCATCATGGACCAGTCATGCTACGCCATGTGGCTTACTGATTGCCAACTTGAAGGGAGGCCACCTAGGCCCACTTCCCAAGAGAAGCCCAATCAGCCCTAGGTTGACCTAAACCTAGGATTGACACGCTTTCCAAGACTATAAATACACTAATTAATCCTCATTAGAGGAAAAAAAGCAATTAATTACTCTCATCTAGAGAAGCCAAAACACATTGATCACTCCTCACCTTGAGGGACCAGATCTCCCACCTTTACTTTTCCGCATTTACTTACTCCTAAAACAAGTACTAACTTGACCGTCGGAGGCGAAGCTCCCACTACAAGGAGTTTCCGTTGTTTTGCAGGTACAGGTGCAAGGATACCAGTCCCGGAATTGTAACTCTCCCGCAGGACATCAGAAAACCCTGAAACATTTTAGCGCCGTCTGTGGGGAGAGTACTTTCGAGATGGCATCACAGTCTATACCGACTCAAAGCGAGAAGCGTCCTATGGACGACCCTCAGGTCTATAGTGACCAGAATACTGACAATGAGGTCGAGATCGAGACTCACACGGCCCCCGTTGGGACCTTAAGTGCTCGACGAACTCGTTCCTCCGAAAGGAAGGAACGACAGCATTGCCTGGCTGGATCTCGTAAACTTGTCGGCCAGCCGCTTGATCATCAACAGGCGGCCGAGGGATCTGCCCCCATCACTAGAAGTGAACTCATGACTTTAATGAATAATTTCAAAGGGGAAATCCAGGCTCTCATCAATAAGAAGACGCCTGCTCCATCCAAGGAGCATTCGGCCAGAAGACCCTCCCAGTCTAGGAGGAAGAAGCTTCTAAAAGATTGGGAGGCGACTCCTTATCCTAAGTTTAGGAACTGGGAGCCACCCGTGATCGATCTAACTAAGTACTGCTGTCCTTCTCCAGGGAAAAGGAATCCCATCCATCATGTTCAGTCGGATGGGTCGAAGAAGACATACACGGATGCTCGAATGTTACTCGAGCAAAAGAAGAGTGACCGACTGTCAGAGTCGGGCTCTATGTTTGATTTTCAAGACAGTTTACACAATACCTCCTTGAGATATTCAAACTCAAATTATGAGAGCCAGACAGGCGATACCTCCCACCGGTCCGGCTCCCAGAAAAACCAGGCGGCCCCGCATGTGCCACCCAGCCATACGTGCCGCAATCTCAATATTTCATGCAACCTACTCTATTTGGAGGACAGGCGGCAAGAAACGTCTAGCCTTTGGATTGGCAACTTAGGTTGCTTAGACTTGGAGAACAGTCGTCCGCCTTCTCCAAGAAAATAATTGAGGCTGCCTAGCCGGCCAAAGTGAAAAATGTGTTGGTAGGAGCCTATGATGGCACTACCAACCCTGAAGATCATCAAATGGTGTTCACCAACCTTATGTACCTTCAAGGGTTGGATGATCCCACATGGTGTAAATGTTTCCCGGCCACATTGAAGGGCGTCGCCCAACAATGGTTCGGCAACCTGCCGACCGGGTGTGTAAACAATTTCAAGACCCTCGCTTACTTGTTCACCTCAAATTTTGCGATGAACATCCCTGCTAAGAAGACGACCCTTGACTTAGGGACTATACAGCAGGGAGAGAAGGAGGGATTGCGTTCCTACATCAGGCGGTTTAACTTGATGAGGATCCAAATACAGGGGCTGCCGGATGAGGTAGCCTATACTGATTTTTTCAGAGGATTAAAGGACGGGTCAATCTTCAAATTTGACCTTGTCAGAAAGAGGGTGACCACCATCCAAGACGCAATGATGGAGGCGGACGCATACATTCAAGCAACCGACCTCTGCAGTGTTGGAAAACAGTCGGATCACAAGAAGTCTGACAGAAAAGAGAGCCGACCAAAGCAGTCAGCAAATAAAGAGGAGAAAAAGAGAAAAGAAATCTGGGCGGCCGACTTCTCTGAACAGCCGTCCTAGAAAAAGAAAAAGGAGTTTAAACCATACTCCCCCAAGTATGAGTTTAACAAGGATAGCCATGCTATCCTCAATGAAATCAAGGGCCGAATCTCAATTGAGAAGCCGGCCGCCATGAAAGGCTCTGCCAGCAATCGAAACCAAGATAAATACTGTCACTTTCATGAAGACATTGGTCACGAAACCAATGAATGTATCAGCCTCAAGCGTCTTCTAGACCGCCTGGCAGATAAAGGGGATCTTGACTCCCATGTCAGGAAGTTCAAGGGGAATGCACCCCCCAAACAAAAACAGGCGGCCAAAAAGAAGAACAGGTCGGCTGACAGTTCTGACACTGACGACGCCGTCGTCTATACTATAGCAGGCGGCTTCGCAGGAGGCGGCCCCACTATCAGAGGCAACAAAGACAACATCAGGTGGTTAGATGTTAATTCCTTCGACCAAGGACGGACCTCCAAGAGTTCATTCCCATAAATTGTCATCACTGAGGAAAACTTGGGGGGCGTTAGGGGGCCGCATGACGACCCCATTGTTATTGAATGTAAAGTGGCCAACCAAAGAGTTGGCCGGATCCTCATAGACACCGGTAGTTCCTCTGATCTAATCAGCAACAAGTGCTTGGCAAAGCTCAAGTACAAACCTGACTGCATACATCTGGTATCTCACCCTTTAGTGGGGTTTGGTGGAAGCGTCGTACACCTAGTGGGACGGGTGGATCTACCAATCCGTCTGGGTGAGAAAGGGGAGGGCCGTCACATGGTGGTTTAGTTCTTAGTTGTTGAAGAGCTCTCTGCCTATAACATGATCTTGGGGCGACCTACCTTGAACAATTCTAAAGTTGTCATCATTCCATCTCTCATGCTGCTCAAGTTCGAGAAGGATGATGGAACAGTCGGCTCCCTAAGGGGAGACCAGAAAATGGCACGAGAGTGTTACCTCTCGGATATTAAACCCACTGTGGCGACTGCTGGCCCAAGTGGAGAGACAAAGGACCTTGAACAAATCAAGGAGGATGCGCCTGCCCAAGCGGCAGGCGACAAGAAAAGAAAGGCTGCCCAACTAGGGCCGAAAGAAAGGAAAAGCGATAGCAATCATGGCCGAGGAGCGGTCAGAAGAGTTCCGCCCTCAGCCGGCTGGTGAACATGTGGATGTCGTCCTGGATGACTCACGCCCTGACCAAATAGTTAAGGTTGGGACGACTGCTTTTGCGGCACTTGGTGATGATTTTCACCAACTCTTGAAGGAATTCAAGGATATTTTTGCATTTGAAGTACATGAGATGCCAAGTATAAGTCCAGACTTGGCAGTACATAAGTTAGCTGTGGATCCAAAAAAGAAGCCGGTCAGGCAAAAGAAACGGAACCATGGAGAAGAAAGAGGCCAGGCGGCTGCTGCCGAGATTAAAAAACTACTTGATGCAGGGTTCATTCGGCAGTGTTATTTCCCTGACTGGGTTGCAAACGTTGTACTCGTGAAAAAGCCAAATGGTACCTGGCGCATGTGTGTGGACTACACAGACTTGAATAAGGCGTGCCCCAAAGATAGTTATCCATTGCCCAAGATCGACAGTCTAGTTGACTCTACAGCCGGCCACGCCTTAATGAGTTTCATGGACGCCTACTCTGGTTTCCATCAGATTCCTCTATGGAAGAAAGACCAAGAGAAAACGGCCTTTGTCACAGATCAGGGCCTATATTGTTACACGGTCATGCCGTTTGGTCTAAAGAACGCCCCGACCACCTTCCAGAGAATGATAAACACGGTCTTCTTTGACCAAATTGGGAGGAACGTGGAGGCGTACATAGATGATATGATTGTGAAGTCCAAACTCCAGACGGCCCATTTGGCCAACCTCCGAGAAACATTCACCACACTCAGGCGGCACCATGTTATGCTCAATCCCAAGAAGTGTGTTTTTGGAGTTGAGTCTGGGAAGTTTCTCGGATCTTTTATCAATCAAAGGGGTATAGAGGCTAACCCCGAGAAGGTACAGGCGGTCATAGACATGCAATCGCCCCGCACCGTCCGAGAAGTTCAGAAGTTAACAGGTTGTCTGGCGGCCTTGGGAAGATTTCTCAGCCGGTCAGGCAACATGTGCCTTTACTTTTTTCAGGCAATAAAGAAGAATGCTAGGTTTGAATGGGGACCAGATGCTGAGGCGGCCTTCCAAAAACTAAAGCAACATTTGCATTCGTTACCAAGGCTGGTCAGCCCCTTGCCCAAAGAATTGCTCTACATGTATCTAGCAGTGTCTGACCAGGCTCTAAGTGCCGTCCTCCTTGCTGAGAGGGACGACTGCCAGCTCCCGGTCTATTTTGTCAGCCATGTGTTGAAGAATGCCGAGTTAAGGTACCCCTTAGTGGAAAAATTTGGCCTTGCCCTCTTCATGGCAGTTAGAAAATTGAAGCATTACTTCTTGGCACATTCGGTAGTGGTATACACAGATCAGCCAATCAAGCGGCCACTGACAACCATGGAGTCGTCAGGCCGAATGATCAAATGGGCAATAGAAATTCAGAGCCTTGAAATTATGTTCGAGCTGAGGAAAGCTGTGAAGGGACAAGCATTTGCTGACTTTATAGTAGAGATGACTCGGCCCTCTGATTCTCAAATTACAGACCAAGTCTGGAAGGTTTATGTGGACGGGAGCTCCACTGCAAATGGTTGTGGTGCAGGCGTCATATGTTAGTCGCCAGAAAGCGACAGGTACGAGTATGCTCTACGTTTTAACTTCCAAGCCTCGAACAACGAGGCGGAATATGAAGCTTTATTAGCCGGTATCCGCATGTGCAAGGCGGCTGGGGCAAGAAAAATAGACGCCTGCTTTGACTCACAATTGATAGTAAGCCAGTACAACAGTGAATTCGAAGCAACCCATCCGGCCATGATTAAATATTTGCAGGCGGTACGACAGCAGGCTGGGTCACTTGAAGAGTTTCAATTATCTCAAGTACCCAGGTCCGAGAACAACCAGGCGGATGCCCTATCAAAACTGGCATCTTCAGCCTCCTCTGACACTCAAAGGACCGTCTTTTGGGAGGTCGTGGAAAAAAGAAGCATTGAAGAAGAGCCTATTGGAATTCTGGATAGAAGTTCAACCTAGATGGACCCAATCAGGGCATATATAGCAGACGACACCTTGCCGAGTGATCAATCCCAGGCGGCCCTGTTGAAAAAACGGGCGTCCAATTTTGAAGTGTGTAAAGGGGAACTTTTCAAGAAAGCCACATAATTTTATCACAAAACTGATATATGTGTGCCAAGCAAATATGCAGTAGTGCAACGCATGGGTGACACTTGAAGACCCGAGTAGCAAACTATCGTGACGGGACTGCCCCTTAACAATAAATTCAATACCACTGTATGTATCAGATACAAACTGATGAAAACAGATACTACACTTGATCTTAGCCAAAAGGTCAAGAAAGGTATGATTTGCTTAGGTTTAGGTACCTCTATTTATTTTCTTGCATCATCTATTTAGGATCACCAACTCCATAAATCTTCCCAATTCTACCCAAACAGAACTACAATCTGCAATTAGACAAAAGCAGGATTAGACATGCTGCAAGTCAAAATAGTGAGCGAACAGATATGGGATTGTGTTTTACTATGGATAGAATAATTCTCACATAGTACTCATGTATGTTTGCACCCCAAAAAGAGTTTTCATATAAAAATATATGGGTGACCTTGGCTTGCCTCCGTCATACTTCTCAAGACATACCATGTCTTATGCCTTAGAAATTGCAGATGAGTTTATCATTATTAACAGATATAGCAAAAGATGCAATCCAGCTCAAAATACAAGGACTATTTAATGAAAGGTCGCCTTAGTGTACAAAAAATGACTTCGGCACTTTAAACATTGAAGGTTTCACCATTTGACTTGTTCATAAGCAAAGAAATCAGAAGCTTCTGTGCTGCACCAAGTGTCCATGTATTCTTAGCAATGGAACACACCTAAACCTTTCTTATAATTTTTTTAAGAAAAAACATGGAACAAAACCATAGCAAGCAATTAAATAAAATGGAACCTTTATGAAAATTGACCCTAAAGAATTCTCAACAAAGTTCCAGTTGGTAGCATAATATTAACAGCATACCTTTTCTTGTGAATGATTGATTAATGAGTACTTAAGACTTGGTTTTCACTCTTAAGAGGTGGTATGAAAATAATGAGTACAAATTTCCAGTTGGTAGCATAATATAAAATTATAGATTATAGATGTGGAATGCAAAGATAATCCCACATCACTGAAGTAAAAGGCGCCAAAGTACAACTCTATATATATGTTTCACTCTTCTATGGTATACTCCACGCAGCCATGCAGTGAGCACAAAGCGAACTATTCTTTCGCCTTTTACTAAAGAATACCGTGTGCTCGCTGCATTAAGTGGCAAACGTTTATTTTTGGAGGGAGTTCTTCAAAAGGAGCTCCCAGCAAATCAAGTTCAATTGAATGAAGCAATGCATAGCATAACCATTGCCTCAAGTAGAGCCTTATAAGGGAGTCAACTATTCTAATATTTTCAGCATCATTCCAATCAGAAGCGTAGTCATTTAGATTGCGTACGGGTTTTTTTAGTCATTTAGACTGCGTACGGGTTTTTTACATCGCTCCAGTACCAAAAGCATGTACTCCCAAATCCCAATGTTTCTATAGACCTTCATGTATCAAGGGTAGCCCTAGCTCTTATTATAATATAAACAATTGTATCTATCTCATCCAAATGGTTCAATCCCATCATTCTATTAATTAGTGACACTCCTGCCTCAAATTTTCATCCTATTGGACCTTACACCTCAATGCGAAGTCCTCTTACCATTTACTCTGTATTAAATAAAGAATACCATCATAATATAAGCTTTAAATTTAATCTAGAAAGGCGACAAATACCAAAAATTTCATAATTCAGGATACACGTGAAAATGGATGCCCAATAATTCCCGTCTTTCTGACTATATGCCACATGCCACAGACGTAACATAACGCATCAACCAACTGCCTACACTCCACGCTTAACTAAATTGACCTCAGTAGACAAACAATTCCTTATACCATATTAACTTTGTGATAATACTGATCAACCTCTACAGCCCTTTTCGTCCACATCAAGGAGTTGCTGCTAGACTACTACCTACTAGTTGTAAATATTTTTGATATGCTAAAGTGCCCTGCTGTGAAATGCATCTCTAATTGGTAGGCACAGTGCATATCACTTTTATTTTTCCAGTAACAAAACCTGTCACCATCTTCTTGCAGTACGTCACCATCTAGTAGACAAGCATACTGCTTGTCACAATGACCAGTACAATGTAGTATAGTTATCAAGAAGACCATGCAAGGATTGGCATGCAGAATTATGATGTAGAGATAATATACATTAATCTACCTGGTAGGTATATAAATCTTTCGATTTTAATATCTAGTAAAGTTAGTAATAAGTCTAAAGCAAATTCAGGATTAATCATTTCCCGCAAACTAAAATTAGAATCACCCATCAGCAAGACAAAGATACACGAATGAATCAATTATTCACAATATACAATCATGAAATTCAGCTTTGCAAGGCTGGATCTTGTCCCACATCAATTAGCTAACAAGGGTTGTGTGAAAGAGATGACTATAAAATGAAAATGAGTATGAACAGACAAATTACTTACCTGGACGGGGTCAATGGGCGATCAAGAAGGCTCATGGCCTAGGCCGGTGGCCTCCATTGCACATTGGGAGGGGTGCCTGCCTAACATCTTCCCAAGAGGAAGAGTGTACGTCATAATTTGTGAGAGTGGGGGCCTGCGTCCGCGCGGCCCCTTTACAATTCTCAGTTAAACAATTAGCAGAACAAGGGCAATAACTAAATAAACTGGGCAATTGTTGAAAGTAAATTTGACACATACCTCTACACTGTTGGAAATTAGTGAAGCTGTTTCAGCAAGTTAGTGAAAATAAAAGAAAAGCTCTTTTGATAATGATATAGCACTATTGAGGTACTAGATTGACAAGCTAATACAGATAAGTCATGCATACGTAGGACAAGTTTCAGAGAGTAATTAGCTATCTTAGCATAAGTGAGGTACTAGATTGACAAGCTCAGCCTCACCTATAGCTACTTTTAACTGATGGTAAGGGAGTTTCAGTCAAAAGTAAAATCAGAGACCATCCAAGTAGGTTGGAGAGGGAAAAACTTACAGTCCCTGGGATACACAAGCATAGTAAAAAGATAAACAAAAAGATGCTATATTAAATTAGAATACACACCACACAATTAAGGACAAAAAAATTTGGACCATTTCTCGATTTGTGCGTGTCATCCTTGCGCAGGGGCCATGCTAATCTTCTCTGTATCGTTCCAATTTTATCAGATGTCTCCTAAGAGACAATGGTTTAAAGACACAAGAGCATTATAAATAAAGCCTTTATATCATTATTTTTCAATGTGGGACTATAAACATTGCTGCATTTTGCAGCCCATAAAGCTTAATCTCCAGAAACCTATTAAATTTGTTACAGCCAAAACATCTCATAGTGCCAAAGCCAACCACAAATCATTTCTATCCAATCTTCTAGGTCATCTATCAGCCGAGAGTGGCTTCCAAAAGGTGTTCCTTTTTCTAAACAAACCTCACTTAATACTTCACCAAGTCTCTAAACCAATAGACAACAACAAGGGAAGTTGAGCTAAAAGATTTAATTTTTCTCCTACCTGCCTTAACATCTTCAGATTCTGGCACTTTTAAGTATTGAATGATTTGCCAGCAAACAAACTGGACCTGTTGTAGCAAAGATGATCACGCATTTTCAGTCCAAGATGAAGCATAAGTAGAAAAATATTGGAATGTTTTCAAAATTCAAATTATAAACCAAATTGAAATTAAAAAAAAATGCATATCCCTTCTTTCTGCCAAGTAACAATCTGTCAATTAAAAACCAGCAAAATTCCAGAAGATTTCAGTAACACCAGTTCCTAAAACAATGCCAACAATTATCTCTACAAAGAAATTTAACAAAGCATATCAGTAAAAGGCAAAGGAGTTTACTGGAACTTTAGTTTGCAAACTCAAATGTAAAACCACGCAATACAGACATAAATCACACAATGAGAAAACAAGACATACAGACATAAAGAGAAAGCAACATCCAGCAAATGGTACTGTCTCGGTAGAATCATTCCCCATAAGACAAAAAAATAAAAAACACTAACATTTCTAGGTTTTTGCAGATAGTATTCCCCTGTTCTCTGGAGAGTAAATTATCACAGTAAGATGTAAGTGACAAACACAACCATCCAGCATCAATCAGATTCAAGAAAGAAGAAAACTAGGAATTTGAAGCATAAATAACGTTGTGTGACCCTTCTCACAGCCGTGCAGTCAGCACAGAGCAAACTATTCTCAAAGTGGACTAACAATTTAAGAACGCCATACATGGGTTTAGAGAAATAAAATCGTTAGTGGTGCATTTATTAAGAAAACAGACTGCAGGAGAATATAACCTGCTACAAGGATCAGAAGAACCAAATGGAGCGAAGGGACTAATGTTTGGACTATATCTCAAAGTGGCATCACAATTGTGCAAAAGCAAGGATACTCTTCATTGTTCCCAGTTTCATATAAATCTGACTGTGAGTCCAACAGCACTCATGAGAAAGCAATATACTAAGATACCACAAATCCTTTTTTATATTCTTACCAGCACCAAGACCTCTGCACTAACTATTAGAGCACATAATCTGGCCACTTTCCAAATTCTACTGAAAATGGACAGGAGAAACACATATTTGTTATTTCCACACAAATATTAGCCACGCATTCCATCCAATCAGAAAAACAAGTTGTGTATTCTCACATGAGATCGGAACTCATTAATAATTGTTTAATTCTCTCACGGAACCAGAAATTTAAGCGGCTTGAACTAAGATTTCTTAGTTGGATCTCTAAGAGCAGTAGAGCAAACTATTCTTTCACCTATACTAAAGAATATTATCTGCTGGCCATATCAGAAGATTCAGCTGTAAATTAATTAGGAGAGAAAACCAGATTATTTTACCAAGTATTGGTGGGGTGTGCCAGGCCCGTGCAGTAGTGCAACGCATGGGCGACACTTGAAGATCCCAGTAGCAAGCTACTGTGGTGGATCTTCCCCCTTAAAAAATAAATTTAATATCGTTGTGGGCCATTGGCCCACGTATCAGATATTAAACTGATAAGAACAGATACTACACTTGATCTTAGCCAAAAGGCCGAGAAAGGTATGATTTGTCTAGTCTAATCTCTTGCCTTTTATTTCCTGAAGTTGTCATACCCTCGTCGCTTCTTTCCGATGTGGTACATCACTCCATAAATTGGGGTTTTGTTTACAGCAAACTTCCATCATCATTATTAGGATGTCTGAAGTTCATGGTTAACTAATGTATTAACAATAGAGCTAGAGGTCATAAAATCTACTAGTAGTAGATTTGGTGAACAAATGGAGAAAGGTCTATATCACACATTAATAGTATCTAAGAGTAAAGCTACACAAATCTAAAACATATCATACTTCCATTTTGAACAAATGGATACTTGTTTATCACACACAAACATCAGCTAGTAGTAAAGGGTGCATCCAGTGGAACTTCCCCAGATTTCATGTTGACAAGGTTTATACTTGAATTGTTTTTATTTGGGCTATTTGGCGCTGTAAAAGAGCATGCAAAAGTAAAACAATGAATCCCCAAGCCCAAATCATAACATCTTTTAATAATCATGTGAGTTAAACTGTTTAGAACACCACATCTTGGACAAATCTCACAAATATGTAAGATACAATAAGCTAAAGACTTTAATATAATCAATTCAATAAACAAAATAGATTGAGTTAAACAAATCAAAGGCACTTAAACACTTAGAGAGTGACTGGTTGAGTGTAGCATATTTTCTAGGAAAATAATTGTCATCCTTGCGTAGGGGCCATGTTAATCTGCTGTATATCGTTCCAATTTTATTGGATGTCTCCAAAGAGACAACTTTATTGTATAGACAGAATAACATAAAAAAGTGTTTATGTATAATTAAACCGATGTGTGGGACCAAAATATTTTAATATACTGCAAAGGTATACAGAAACAATACAGATGCAAATGCACTCAAGTGTACGAAAAGATAAGACCTCACAATCATTAAATAAAACAGGTTTCAGAGATTCATGATGCAAACGGTAGCCAGGCCTCATTGGATCATCAGCTGAAAGGTATAAACTACTTTAAGTCATTACAGATTTGATTTCTTTGGCAAAATTCAAATGAGTATGACATAATCAACAATAGGTATTGATTTGTAATTGAACACTTTATTTTCACATTGATGTAGCAAGATAAGCAAATTGAACCCTCACCAAACAATCAGTGTTAAAGGATTATGCAGCACAAAGTTCACCTTCCTAAAAATCTAATGACTTTGGTATTTCAAGCATCAGATGATTCATCATTTAAGCTTTTTACAGGCAAAGAACTTCAAAAAACTGTGGCAGATATTACAAGTCCAGTTCATAATGAACAAAAATCACAAACATTGCCTATAATTGTTTTAAAAGCGTGAAATAAGAGCCAAGCAAGGAAAAGGATAGGACCTTTTTGAAAAGGGGCTCTAATTTGGCAACTTTTTTTTTAACTTTCTGTCATTTAGGCATAAGGAGCATTATTATCTTTCTATCATAAACTTGACAGTTCATGTTATGGTTATTGTTATGGACTTATTTTTAAAATGAGAATCCTATTATCATAATCAAAAACCTCCAAACAAGCAGCAACCACAAACGCTCTCCAATAACTGAATAATGTAATAGTCAGTTACTAAATAAAAAGAGCAAATACCGGGAACTAATGGTGCCAGATCTCGATCCATTTCTTCAAATTTTACTTCTTATTCCACCTTTTATTTGAAATCTTCAGTCAGCTCAGGTGCCTTATGAAAATTAAGGAGAGCCCAAACAAGCTGCAACCACAAACCCTCTCCAATAACTGAATAATGTATAAAAAGAGCAAATACCGGGAACTTATGGTGCCAGATCTCGATCCATTTCTTCAAATTTTACTTCTTATTCCACCTTTAATTGGAAATCTTCAGTCAGCTCAGGTGCCTTAAGAAAATTAAGGAGAGCCCAAAGATTATGATAGTTCTTCAACCTGACATTTACCAGCAGGAGATATATTAACACAACTCTCCTAGCAAATGAAATTTGAATAAATTGTACTAGTCTACAAAATACTACTACAGTTAAAAGCTTAAAACTATAAATTGTACTTGTCTACAAAGTACTGCAGTTAAAACTGAACAGAATTTCAGTAAAACAATTCATTTCTATAATAATAAATTATTCTGGCACTACAAGTACAGAAGGATTGGCAATTTTTCATCTGTTTGAAAGAAAGAAGTCCGAAGTTCTTTATGGACGATGCCACACCAATATCAGTTCAAGATGGAACAAAATCACAAGCACATTGTTTGAAATACTTTTCAGAACATGAAAACATTCAGAAACAAGCCATGTAAGCTACCAAAAAAGATCTCTTAGTGAGGCCCAAAATTCAGCCCACATATGGAGAAAATTGTTATAGCAAAGAGACAATCACTTTTATGTATTGGACTCAATATAGCCAATTAAGTATGCAGCTCTCCTATTACAAACTAAGAAGCTTCATAAAGTGCAACTGAGTAGGCAAAACTCGCTTTCAATTTCACAACACAACACAACACCAAGACATAGCCATGAACCCATAACACATGAAAATCTGAAATGATCAAAGTGGACCCTTAATCAGCATATCACAAGTGACCATTATAAATAGCTAGGATCTTGCTAACGATCGGTCGGGGCATTAGATAACAATTTAAGATATTTCTTAAAATGGTATTAATTTAGGAATGTATGCCGAAATCACGCATCAATTGGTGTAATTTATGTTCATTTCAATTTAATATTTATGCTTCTAGTCATGTTATCTAACACCCCCAAGGCGTTAGTTAGCTTTTGCTGAATAACTAACACCAACAATTAAAACTGACCATTGGCGGTAAGTCTGATGCTTTAGAAGAAAGATGGGAAAAGCTCCATGTGAATGGGCAAGATCTATACTAGCATACTTTTCTGCCCTATAATGCATTTCTTATGAGAAAATCGGTCTGATAAGGCAGAAGACCGCCAGCCATATACTTGTTTTTCATTCAACAAAATGGCTTATGACCATTACCCATAATGACAATAAGTATATCAATTACAACTAAGATCCAGTAAACTGATCAACATAAAATACAGTTAATGATAAAGGATAGAAGATAGTACATCAAGGATTTTATTCTCAATCCTTGCACTCAACAAGATGCTGACAGCTTAAATATACGGAGTCAAGTAGTGGTATTTTTTAATCAATACAGAACAATTATTTTCTTAATCATAACATAAACACACCACTCAAAGTAAATCAGACCCAGGATCTCGTAGAAGTATAACTACGTGTCCTAAGGGAAGGACTATCATGAAAATTTTCCATGTTTTAATCCAAAGGGAAGTGTCAAACCAAATATGACTATGTGTCCCAAGTGTTGGACTATCATGAAAAATTTCCATGTTTAAATCCAAATTGATGTGTCAAAGGTCATAACAAAGTACCCATGTGGCCATGCTAGAGCATTGAGAATTAACATAGGAGATTAGGAACCTAAGGTGAAATGAAAGGTCCAAGCAACGTAGACTCCACCAGAGTAGTACAAAGTAAGTTCCAATCATAGTAAGGTTAAACTAACAAGACTATAAAATAACTCCCAATTCTAAAACTAAAATCACAACTCTTGCTTTTCTAAGTAAACAAAATCAGTCGTTACAATGAGTACTCTTAATATCAATAAAGTTCAAAATGAGAAGCCAAGTGTATGCCTTTGATTAAGCGTAGAACTTCTTAAGTTGGTCTAGATTAGTTAGGCTCCGGAATTCATTGCCATCCATGTTGACTGATTGTGGCACTCCTATACTGATCTCATCAAGTGATTACATTAATTTAATTTAGGTTTTGGATTATGTATTAGATGCACCTTCCAATTAATATAAGGATTGCAACAGCAATCTCGTTTTACATAAAGATTCAGCTAGCTTAAGTGATTAAGTCTATTACGGAGTAACCACATACATGCACACAAACTCAACAAAGCCCTGAATTGTATGTAAGTATAGGAACCTCGTTACTCAGGGGTCAAGGCCACATTATTCTTCTAGGGAGGAGGCTTGACATGCACCGTAATGTCACATTGGTTATATTACTAACATACCAATATGCATACAAACATTTGGAATCACAAATAGGGTGGAATAAATCAACCAGAAAATCAAATTAGAGCTCGGCCAGTCAATACTTCATCTCCTTTACAAAATTGATAAATAAATCACAGTTTTAACATTATAAGCCCATATCCCATATATCAAATAAATCAATATGGGCACAATAGGAGTAGTAGTCATCCCTGATCCCCACTAACTACGACCTGAAAAAACCGAATTAATACGTGATTGTGGTTCATTTTTGCCTAATCTAACAATATTAGTTAGCAATTGCCGATTCGTACCCATATAGTAATACTAGGAGATACTAGTCAGATTATAATTTTAAAACATGCTATAAATTGTTGCATAATGTTTACTAGGGTTTTGTCACATATTCACATAGATGATGTATCCGATGGAGCAGATCATCAAATGAAGGGAGAAAGTTATTTTTTTTACTTAATTATTTCAATAATCAAAATTATAATTCATCCTTCACTTCATACTACATGGTTTTTGAACTTTGATGTACTTTAAACTCAATTCAAATTGCAATTTTCACATATCTCATAAATAAATAAAGTAATGTTAATTATCTATAATTACTAATAATTTAGTGTGCTCAATAAAAGGCCAAAACTGTTTTGTAGGAAAAAGGCCATAAATTTTGGGGAAAAATAAAAGAAAAATAAAATTAAAACTCAAAAGGTAAAATTGAGGACAAAATGCCATTAAATTAACGAACCAAAACAGGGACGAAGAAAAAGGCAGTGGATTACCTCAAGCACAAATGATGAGTGAAATGGATGGCTTGTAGAAAACCGTGTAAAATGAGGAGAAATCAACCCCAATTTCTTTATATCAGACAAAATTAACAAGCAAAATGAGTTTATTTTTATCTAAGATTGTAATTTATCCCTTAAAATTTTAAGTATGATCATGGTTTAGCAGGATGACACTGCAACTACTGTGATTGTTTAGTCTTGTCAAATATCAACGCAATGCTCGAGAGCAAGGAAACACTAAATGGGCAGAAATTTTTTATGAGCCAAAGTCAAAATATTACAGTAAGTATAGGCCCATACTTAGTAAAGTCCATACCCAAATTCTTTTTATTTTTTTTTATTTATACTGTTATTATTATTTTATTTTTTTAGGAAATCATACTGTTATTATTGATTTTATATTGTTATTTTTTTATTATTTCAACGCGATGAAGGAAGAAGAAAAGAGGAAAGAGAGGATTTTTTATTATACTATTATTGTTGATTTTACACCGTTAATGTTGATTTTATACTTTTTTCGCTCCTTGGTATGCTCCATACCTGGTAGTGGTCCAACCTCGTGATATTACATTGTTACTAGAACGACAATGAGGAAAGCAGATACATTATAATACTGCAACACAATACAAATCGGACACGAAAACATCGAGTTAGTGGCAAGGGTTTCTGACATAAATAGTTAAGCAAGTCAACACAACACGACACGACATGTTTATTAAACAAGTTGGGTTAATGTTGAGGTTTCCAACCTACTCCCTCCGTTTCGCGTGTTAATCGCAACAATTTATTTTTACATCCGTTTTATATTAATTGCAACACTTCTATATTAGAAAGAACCTAACATTATTTTATAATTTCTCTCTCCCACTAACCCTACTTTCACAAATATTTTATTATTTAACTTTCCTACCAACCACACTTATACTATTATTTCTCTCTCTACCAACAATACTTTATATTATAAAAAATCCTCTTTTAGGCCCAACCCTATAAAATTTTTTTAAACTTTATAAATACCCTAGTATTGCAATTAATACGAGTGGAGTGAGTATTTAACTTCTAACACACGAAAGTAACATGACAAGTCACGTTTGCCAACTCCATTATATTCTCTCTTTCAAAAAATATACCCTGATTTGGCTGAGCACCTATGTCAATGCAGAATTTATCTAATAATATCTCATATAACTACTTTATTTCTTATAGGTAATGATATAAGACTATATGTAGCCTTATATATAACATTAAATAGACTTCTTAAAATGGTATAAAGTTGAGAATTTATGGCAAAACACACGCGTAATTTGGTGTAATTTATCTATGCTTAATCCTTTTCCTTTTAGCTTCTTATATGTTTATCATTTTTCTTTTCTTATAAATCACTGACATTATTCACTCATTTTGAAACGGAGGGAATACTCCCTTTATTTCTAAGTAACTTGAGTAGTTTACTAGTAGACGTTTATATATATATATACACGGTAAGATACGGGGGGGGTGCCCTTCCTATCACATGAGGGGTGGGGGTGAGGATCAAACCCAGGTCACTCCTAGAGGAGATGGAGGGACAAACCGTCCCTCGTGATCATCTTTCGACATCATACATACATACATATATATATATGAAAATATAAATTAAGATCAATTCAAATTTAACAGCATATTATACGATAATAATATAGTCAAGGTAATTTGAACAGGTGTTGCAAATCTTCATAATCTGCCTCATTAGGAGTTACATATAACATATCTTTTGTGTACTCCCTCCGTCTCTTATTTACATGCCTATTTCTCTTTATTATGTGAGTAATAAATGTTAGAAATAGGCATGTAAATAAAAGACGGAGGGAGTACCATCTTAGCCAAATCAAAACTATTCTACAAATGAGTAGTGTTTGATAAATACTCCCTCCGTCCCATAATATAGTTCGTGTTTGTGTTTTTTCATGGTATTTAAGAAATAGAAAAAGAAAGTGGATGAAGTACATTAATAAAAGTGAAAAGTACAATTATAGACAAAAGTTAGAAGGAGAAAGTGAAAAAAAGTATAAGGCATGTGCAAAATTCAAGGGTAATTTAGAAAGTACAACGAATAAAGTTAAAAAAGTGAGGGTATGATAGTCTTTACATACTATCCAAAAATAGAAATAGGAATAACATTTTGGATCTCCAAAATAAGAAAATAAGAACTATATTATGGGACGGAGGGATTACTAATGTATAATAATGTTTTGAGATTGAACCAAGTAATCACTATGATGCAGTATTGATGATGAATCAGTGAATACAAGCATTTATTGTAAGAAAATTGTTTTTGTGAATGCCCTTTAAAAGAGGCTACACGAGAATGTGTATAGTCTAACGCAATAGCAGAGACAAGGGTCATGAGTGTGGTGCTCTTATGGCCGGGCAGGGCAGCCTTACTGTCCCAATCTTCAACGTCTGTTCCCTGAAACAAAGAGTGAGCACGCAGTGCTTCCTCCTTCGTGATCAACCCATGCTCCATCTAGTCTTAAGCAAACACTTATACCCCCACTTGATCGAGCTTCCTTCCACACCATCATTCCTAATAGCTTCTTGATGGCTTTAACATTCTGATCTTCACTGCAAGAATGGAAGTGTCCTAAATGGCTTATCAGTGTGATTCATCGCTCTATCTAGAAATTTAGCCAATGCTCAAAAATCAGATAACACCCCATAGCAAAAACAGAGCAGTTTAGAATTCAGATTAGCTAGCAGGAAATAGAAGGAACACTCAGCATATAATATCCCACATCAATGATTGGCAAAAAGATGATAATAGCTTTGGGGGTCAATGGGTGATCAATTAGGATCATAGCTTAAGTAGTAGCCACCATTGCGCTTCAGGAGGTATGCCTATACCTCATAATCTGTGGCATCAATGGACCCGCGTTCGTGTAGACTCTGCCCCACTCCAGATACAACCTTTTTACTCTGAAACCACAACATACTGTCAAAAACATAGGTGATAGAAAAAACCATACATACTGTCATTAACTCAGAATTGCTTCAACAAAAGCTCAAGGTGAAACACAAGTTTTGACAGTTAGATAGTAAGTTGAACTAAGTATTGGTGGGGAGTGCCAGGCCCATGCAGTAGTGCAACACAGGGGCAACACTTGAGAATCCCAGCAGCAAGCTACTGTGGTGGATCCTCCCCCTTAAAAAATAAATTTAATATCGTTGTGGGTCATTGACCCACGTATCAGATATTAAACTGACAAGAACAGATACTACACTTGATCTTAGCCAAAAGGCCGAGAAAGGTATGATTTGCTAAGCTCAACAAATGTCTATTTATTTTCTGGTTGAGGCTGCTTAATGCTTCACCTATCTAATGTGGGATCACCAACTCTGGAAATCTTCCCATCTCTACCTGAACAGAACTATCGGCAGTTGGAAAAAAGCAGGATAAATAGTGCACTAAGTAAAAAAAAAAAAGCAAGGAGCATATATGGGAATGGGATAATGTTCAACTTCGGATGAAATTCATCCTCAGACAGATCTCATGTTTGTTTGCCATCTAAAGAGGAAGTCTTCAAATGTGGGTGACCTCAAGTTATGTCTCTGTCAGGATTTTCAAGGCACACCATGTCTTGAACCTAAGAGATTGCAAATGAGTTTATCATCATTAGTACTGCCTCTATCCCACTAAGATTGTCCTATTTTTTTTAATAAATGGATGTCCCATTGAATTAGCCCATTTCATTTATGGAATGTTTTTCCCAGTTGTCAAACCATGTGTGTCCACAAAAAGACAAAAAAGAACCTTCATGCCTACTCAATTGAGCTAACTCTTAAAATAGTGGGAAAAAAAGTTGGAGCAATCTTAGTGAGATAGAGGGTGTAACGGATATAGCAAGCTTCAATAGTCCTAAACTTAAATTTCTTGTAAGTAATTTTATTATCATTTGTGACAAAAAAGGCCACATATAACGATTAAACTCTTCATTAAACCATGCATTTAAGTTATAGGATTAACCATTTTACCTGTTTTGTCCAAGATGAACCTAATAACATCATCACAAAACTACTATAGTGGTAAATCAGAGCGTGAGGGTAGCTATTCCTTATGGTCAATGTATCTTTGTCCAATGTGATATTGGGCAGTGATAGGGGTTTAAAGGAAGTGTAGAACACTAGGGCCTAGTTTCAACTAAACATATTATATTAAATAAAAATCATTTCCAATTAGGAAAGTTCAGTTGTAACATCAAATATCAGACTGGTTGTTAATAGTGTGAAACAACTTTCTCATATATGGAAGTACTTCAAAACATTTGTTTTTTCACCTTTTCCAACACACCTCATTCAACCATTAATGTGTTCATTTATCTATTGGTATATAGGGTTGTTCTGGATAAGGGTTTAGGGATAGTAAGGGCCAGTAATGATCTTCTATCCAGTCTTGAGTGCCTATATAGTTAAGATACATTAACTAGTATAACTACCTTAGAAACTCGCTCAGATAGTTAAGTTATAAAGGCCTAAATGGTTCGATAGGAGTGTAAAGTGTAGAGTAAAGCTTTTTGTTATAAATGTTGTGTACCTTTGGAATGTTGTGGGCTTGTGGATTGGGTATAGGAGTCAAAAGGTAAGTGTTATGTGGTTATGGGCCCCCATGTGATTAGTAATGAAGCTAAAAGCAACTGCCCAAATGTCACATAGAAGAGATCCTTGGGACAGGCTGGTACTTGTGATCTTATAATCATTATGTAGTAATCCCGTAGATGTTGCCGCTATACTTTACGTGTGGATGTGAGTCCATATGACATCCCATACAACCAGCTACCAAAAGTGAGTGAGTGAATCTACATGGCAGGTGTGGCCACTTTGAATAATCAATTCCACTGGTTGATGGTTTCACATATCATCTAGTTATCTCACCAAGGGCGGATAAAAAAGGATACTATTACAATTAATCAGAAAAGGGAGTGCATTAGGATGATAGGTCTGTGAAGCCCACAAAGTTTTGAAGTCTGATACATAATGCGTATTTGCAGACATATGGTTTAATAAAGTATAATTACTTGTAGTGAAAAGCAAACCAGCTTGTAAAAAAAAAAAAAAAAAAAAAAAAACCCAGTCCCACGTCGTGTAATTTAAAAACGCTAAGTACAACTCTCTATACATATGCTTCACTCTGCTGCTGAATTCTCCACGCAGCCATGCAGTAAGCACAAAGCGAACTATTCTTTCGCCTTTTACTAAAGAATACCGTGTGCTTGCTGCATACAATGGCATACGTTTATTTTTGGAGGGTGTTCCTTAACTGGAGCTTCCAGCAAACTTACTCCAAGTATATAGTGCGGTCTAATTCTATTCAAAAAGATACAAAATCTATCTTTCCTGTTTAAGGCATCAGCATTGACTTTAAGGCTGAGAGAGCTAGACAACCCCAATGTTTTAGATTGAGTATAGGCTTTAACCTTATTCCAGTAGCAAATCCTATACCTCCAAACTGTCTGTAGACCTTCACAAGGACATGGCTAATTCAACTGACCTTAGTAGGCAAACAGCCCCCCATAGAGTATCACTTAATGACCAACCTCTACAGCTCCCCATCGACCTTCGTATCACTTAGTGATCAACCTCTACAGCCCTTTCCGTCCACATGAAGGAGTTGCTGCGAATAGCCTAGCTGCAAAAGTGTGAATTGCAATTCGATTTGGTAGGGCACAGTGTATATCAATCCCCCCCCTAACAAAACCTGACACCACCTTCAAGTCACACTGAAGTTCATGAGGAAAATCTAGTTGTCAAGCATCCTTTTGTCACAACAACTACAATGAGTTGAACATAGACGGTGCACTACCCATGCACCAAGAGATATTCAACCACTATTGGTCAATATAATATATCATGCAGGGGTTAGCAGCTTAGCATGCAAACCGGTAAAACATCAGAGGTCAAATGCAGTACCCATCCCCCCCCCCAATCCCCTTCCTGCCCCCGCCCTACTAAAACTAGAAATACCAACGAGCAAGACAGAGATACAAAAGAATCATCTCTGCTGTTTATAATGAAGATGCGAAGCGAGGTATCTAAGCGTAAGAACTATTTTAGATACAAGTCAATGCAATTCAGTCATCTGAATCTATTTTTTCCAAGATTTCATAAGGCACAGAATCTCTGAGCTTAAAGTAGTGATATGTATATACTCCGTAATTTCTACATTGGGTACAGAAACAATTCACAGATTGATCAATAATGAGGTACTTCTTATATAATTATTCCATTTCCAGTATTCTGTACAAGATCGGAGTGTTGATAAAATGATATAAATATGCATACATGAAAGATTAATATTCACCATATAGTTATGAAAGTCAGTTTTGTAAGGTGATATTGTCCCACATCAATTAATTAACAAGGGGCGTATGCGAAAGATGACTATAAAATAAAACTGATTATGAACAGACAAATTACTTACCTGGACGGGGTCAATGGGCAATCAAGAAGACCCATGGCCTAGGCAGGTGGCCTCCATTGCACTTTAGGAGGGGTGCCTGCTTAACATCTTCCCAAGAGGAAGAGTGTACGTCATAATTTGTGACAGAGGGGTGTATGTCATAATTTGTGACAGAGGGGGCCTGCGTCCGCGCGACCTTCATTGCGGTACTTGTCAATAGATTATCTGAAAAGAATACATAAAACCAAATAAATAAGCAATGCTTAATTACATGGGAATCAAATTGACACAGAATCAATACATCAGACACTGTTGGAATTGATTAAACTCTACTAGCTGTGTGAAAGTTAATGAAAAATCCCAGTTCCTTTTAATAATGATATAGTATAATTGAGTTACTGGTAGAATCACAAACACAGAGCAGTCGTCACACAAGTAGGACAAGTTTCAGAGTGTAGTTAGCATAAGTGACATAGTAGATTAACAAGCTCGTCTCAGCCTGTAACTACTTTGGTTTTTTAAATGATTGTATGGGAATTTCAGTCAAAAGATTCAAAACTTAAACCAGACAATTAACCAACCAGCTAGGTTGGAGAGGTAAAATCTAACAGTCCCAACAGTACACAAGCAAAGAAAAAAGATTTCAAACTATAAAGCACAAAAAGGATACTCTGATACAGGTCAACCGTCAACAACCATTTATGCGCACAAGGCCTTGAAATTTTTCATCGACAAAGGTTGGGTGTACACACTCCATTCACAACCTCAAAGAACTCATGCAAAGGAAATTCACCAAACTCACAATGCACAATTAAGTAGTCGTCCGTCTTATCATTTGTGAGCATTACATGTGAGGAGAAACTATGAAGAGTCCTATCTGGTCTCTAATTCTAAAACTCAATACTATTACTAAAAAAAAGTCCATTTGTACATAAGCATCCACCCTTCTCACTTAGCCTCATTTAAAAGGCCAAAACCAACGAAAGGGAGAAATTAGTTCACAAAATAGATTTTCTGTAGAAGACACCAGAAGAATCCCCCAACAAAGCTTTGTAATGATTCAAAATTTTCCCCAATAATGCAAACACTTCCAATCACTAAGCATATTGCATCAAGGTCCCTCTTGAAAGATGGAAAGAAATCTTGACAGCTTCACCAATTTCAACATTTTATATTTATTTCAAGCATGGCAAAGTCTTGAATAGCTAAATGAATTGAGATTCTCGGTTCAGTCTGGAATTATAGTTACCAATTAAATTCAGAGAACATCAATTGACTGTATACTAGGGAAAAACAGTGCAGTTCCCCATAGATAACTTTGGAATTAGAAAATAGTTCTGAATCCTTTCCCACATCAGTAATAAAAAGAAATACTTGGAGGGATTCAACTATAAGAGGAGCATAAAATTGACAGTATAACATACTTACCTGGACGGGGTCTATGGGCAATCAAGAAGGCTCATGGCCTAGGTTGGTAGCCTCCATTGCACTTTTGGGAGGGTGGTAGCCTAACATCTTCCAAAAGAGGAAGAGTGTACGTCATAATTTGTGTTAGTGGGGGTCTGCGTTCGCGCAACCCCTGACCAAAATTATCCCCAATTTTTTTTATAGTGCTGGTCATTAGTTGTGATGGTAGGAGCTTTTGGACATTAATCTATTTGTTTGAATCAGAAATTGACTCTAAACCAAACATAAACATGGCACGGTTACCCATATTGCCAGCTCTAATGCAACCCCTAATTAACCAATTTTATCCCCTAATCTCTAAAATATAAATGTTAGGCTTTCTTATGTGTCATACCTTTTACCATTCCTGATTTTTCCAAGTAGTAAGCTAGTAACCACAACTGTAATGTGACGTGACCGACTACACATCCATAAACTAGGTGCTAAGTTTCCATAGAACCTACTGAGTTTTTTATTTTCACATGGAACATTTATAGGAATTTCCTTTTTGTTTTTTTTGGTAAAGAAAAATTAATTGGGTTTTCATGTGCTTATTAACATGTTATACTAATGCTATAAACAGTGACTGTGTTCACTTCATGTGAATCCATTCCTTATTAGAAACACTGTTCTCACACATGCTGTAATGGAAGATCAATAGTTAAAATGTGTCATATAAAAACTCCAGGTTCTGGTGTCATTAAACACGGACTGCATGAACTATGGAATTTAAGTAGATTTTACAGATGCTATGCAGAGGGCCTGAGAAATCTCTATATCCACCATCTTTTAGTCCCCATGGCCAAGCGGTATTACAATTTCATATTAAGCTGGAAAAATTCAAATGTAAAACCATAAAAATACAGAAATGACGAGGAAGCAAAAGCCAGCAGATGATATTGAGTCTCTGAAGAATTATTCCCCATAAGACAACAAGCACATGCATTTCTTAATTTGTGTGGATCATGTTTCCATGCGTTGGAGCAAAATTATCGCAATATGATGTAAAAGACAGGCACAACCGTCCCACATCAGTCAAGAAAGATAATCTAAGCTAGGACCTTGTGGTATAAATAACGAAGCCTGTTACAGCAATAATCACGCAGCCACGCAGTGAGCACAGAGCGAACTATTCTTTCGCCTTTTACTAAAGAATACCGTGTGCTCGCTGCATTTAGTGGCATACGTTTATTTTTGGAGGGAGTTCCTAATAGGAGCTTCCAAAAAAACAAGTGCAAGTGCTTTTAAACAATAATTAACATACTATTCAAATCTGAGTATCAAAGATCAATTTGCCAAAGTGTTGAATGATATATTACACTTTAACTTATTCCACAAAACAAGCACCAAGTCCACCAACTCAATCACAGAGAATCAGATAAATGAGATATGAATTGAGTAAAAGTTGTAATCATACCTTACAGCAGTCTGAGGCATCGTGGCGCTCAAGGACTCGAGGAAGATATAGGCCCTGGTAGAATTTAACATAAGCTATACGTGACAACAATTTAAACTCTCCATATCAGGGTTAGAGAAATAAAACTGTTAGTCACGCAGTTAAATATAAAAGAGACTGCAGAAGGAGAACATAACCTGCTAAAAGGAGCCCCGAAAGTCCCAAAAAGAGAAAAAAAAAAAAGAAAAGGGACAAATGTTTGGACTGTATCTCAAGGTGGCATCATTTCTGCACACGAACCAGGATAACTGTCAGTACAACTGCATTCATTAAGATGAAAATGCACATGAAACCCCTCACACAGAAAGTAGTTTTCTATACTACTGTTACTCAGCTAGTATATAAACCACATAATAAGTCATAGTTTGTGGGTGGGAGCCTGGGCTCTTACAGACCTTACCTTAATATATCAGAATAATAAACTTGCAGTATGTATCCTCTATAGTTAAACAAAAGTTGCAAAGATGGCATTGACAGCACAAAATCTGCAGACTAAATGGACCATGTGAAAGTATAGTTATACTAACAACCTCAGTAGTGCTGGTAAAAGTGTAAGTTCCATCAATCAGGACTCAGGAGAAAACCAAACACTACAGAAGAGACAGCAAGTCCATTTTTCTAGTTCTTGCCAGCACCAAAACCTCAGCTCTAGTTGTTCGGCACATTCTTTGGTGAGTCTGGTCACTTTGAGTTCTACTGAATTGGATTGGACTGAAGAAACACCGTACATTTGTGTTATTTCCACACACAGAATACGCACGCATTCTAATTTATCACAAAAAGAATGGTGTATATGCACACAATATTTGATTTGGATAGTATATTATTAGTATGTATCAAATTGGTAAATATAACCAGAAATTTGGCAGGTTTTATTGGAGTTTCTTTGTTGGATCCTCTTGATTGAAGATGTCAATGAGTAGTTGAGCAAACTATTGTTTCACACGTTACTAAAGGATACTATCTTCTAGTTGCATTAAATGGCATAGATCAGTTGTTGAACGGGTTCCTTCAAGAAGCTTGTAACAAGCCAGTTGTCTCTGGGACTAAGGTACAAACAAATCACGAACTTTACAATTCGAACATGTATTTGCGTAGAATATTAGAGGATACATGATGTAACCTATTAACTTTTCATGAAAAATAACATTTCTTAATCCAGTATATTTTAAATCCCCTCTACGATTAGGAAAACCACAGAATCTGATCACACAATAATCAGCAGGAGATTCCTTTTTTCTTCTTCTTAATAGTCAACAGTTCCACTCCTAGCTAGACTCTTGAATGATCCAAAAAACGAAATCAATTCTAGAACTCTACAAGAATATGGAAGAGTAATAAGGAGGCAAGTTCTATGTTGTCTATCTCAAGAGTTATGACTTTACAGTAGCTGCAACCTCTATATACTAAGAATTCCCTAATACAAATAGACAATAGAATCTAGGGAGAATAACCAAAAGTTGAAGTAGGTATTTGTGGGATGCGCCAGCCCATGCAGTAGTGCAACTCATGAGCGGCGCTTAAAGACCCCAGTAGCAAGCTACTGTGATGGGACTTCCCCCTAAAAAAATAAATTTAATATCGTTGTGGATCAATGAGCCACGTATCAGATATTAAACTGATAAGAACAGATACTACACTTGATCTTAGCCAAAAGGCCGAGAAAGGTATGGATTGTTCTGTCTCATCTCCTGCTTTTTATTTCCTGAAGTTGTCGTACCCTTGCTGTTCTTCTCAATGTGGTACAGCATAACAGCAGTCTATATTTAAGAGGTCTTGTTCAGCAGACTTCAGGAAAAATTAGTATAAAGTATTCTAATGTCTGGACTCTGGAATACATCAAGAAACAATGTATTAACTATAGAGCTGAAAGTCATGATGAATTTGATGGACAAATACAGAAAGTTTGTTGGATTCAAGACTTAAAGATGGAAGTCTAGAAAGTTTCATAACACAATCGACGTCAATAATTTGGCTGTGCTTTCACCCTACAATGGCACTGCGTAATTAATTGTTCCCTCTGTTCAAGACTCAAACCAAACATGTTTTTTATGTTCCTTAAATGGCTCAAAATATCATTTCTATCTCTCAATTTTGCATTGACAATAATGCATCCATAGAGTACCTACCAACATCTAGTTTTCACAAGCACTAAACCTTATTCCCTCTGGAACATTTGGTTAGGGCATTCCATCACAAAGAGTATATAGGCAGCTTATTTCATTAAACAACCTATATGTCTCTAGCATCTCTACTTTGGATAGCAATTCATGTGCTTGCAATAGCAGTCACCAAACACCATTTTCTTTCCCTTCTATATCCACTATGGCACCTCTTCAATATATATATACCAACTTATATCTACAAAATATTTACAGCTAATTAAAAACTTTAAGGATTGACTATGATCCTTATCAAGCACATAGTGTGAATATGTATGTCATGAGCCACATCAAAGCATACCATGTCCATAAAAAATCAAGACAGCTTTAGAAATACTACATATATAGCAAGGTATGCTATTAATATTTTAAACAAAAGAGGAAGACAAACAATAAAAATTGTGAATAACAGCAGAAGCCAGAAGGGGAATAATAGAATAAAAATAAGAGCAGGAAAATAGATTTTGACCGTTTCCGGATTTTGTGTATCATCCTGTTGTAGAGGCCATGCTAATCTTCACAGTATAGTTCCAAATTATGGGATGTACCTGAAGTGACAATTAAATGGTGAAGTCAGAAAACTATTTAATGAGGGCTTTGCATATTTCAGCACCACAGTAATGTATGTTGATGTAGAATTGCAGATTTAAGTTACAATACCACAATGGATTTCCGGTAACATAATTGTCATAAGAGCCCAACAACATATCAGGAATTTGCATTGCCAACTGCCAAGACAAATCTTTTCTCATTGGATCCACCTCTTCACCAGTCACTACATGTTCCACAACTATTCAAATTGTTAACCCTAATGAAACGACAATTATTTGATCAGACAGTAACCAGACGGAGTCAATTTAACCACCTATCTTAATTGCCTGATTAAAAGTTTTACATAATGGCAAGTGGCTTTGGAGCATTTGTAACTAATAAAGAACACTTCTTGAACAATTGACCATCAAACCATGGTAACATGTTACTTAAAACAACATAAATTTGTCCATGCCATCATAGAGTACGGAATACAAGTAGATACAGTTTCAGAGATCCTGAAAAACTTTTGAGCTGAGTATTGGTGGGGTGTGCCAGGCCCATGCAGTAGTGCAACGCATGGGCGACGCTTGAAGATCCCAGTAGCAAGCTACTGTGGTGGATCTTCCCCCTTAAAAAATAAATTTAATATCGTTGTGGGCCATTGGCCCACGTATCAGATATTAAACTGATAAGAACAGATACTACACTTGATCTTAGCCAAAAGGCCGAGAAAGGTATGATTTGTTTAGTCTAATCTCCTGCCTTTTATTTCCTGAAGTTGTCGTACCCTCGTCGCATCTTTTCGATGTGGTACACCACTCCTTAACTATAGGCCAAAAGCAGGGCTAAGAGAAGGATTGGATCATAAAAGACTTGAAGAAGCCAGGATATAAAGCAAACAGCATGAGAACTCAGCTTTCAGTTCCATGGAGGAACACCATAAAAGAGAACTAAAGAAGTATGACGGTCCAAAGTAGAAGCTTCATCAAAAGACTATACATGAAGATTAAAAATGATTTTGTCAAGGAATCATATAAAATAGAGTTTCTCTTTACCTTAATTACCTAATCTTATTGTACTATATTAGACCTTATATAAGGTACTATATAACCTCATAGACCTTATTATCCCTTACCTTATCTTATCTTATATATCACCATGTGACCTGTTTTGAAGCAGAAAACCTTCAAGCTGTGTGTGACAGCTGCTGCAACAAGTCTATTTCAGAATGATCAAAAAACACCAACATCTCAAAAATGTTGTAATTTAACAAGAACCAAGTGTAACCAAGGAAAAGAGAGACCCTGTAACATATAAACAGTTCAAAATTTTCCAACAAATATGATCAAACATTTATCCTTGCACAAAGTAATCTCTGTACTGATAACAAACTGTCTGCCTACTCTTAATATATGCAATATGCTCCTTAGATAGAAATTTGATACAATGATTTGGTGAGGAGTGCCAGGCCCATGCAGTAGTGCAACGCATGGGCGACACTTGAGAATCCCAGCAGCAAGCTACTGTGGTGGATCCTCCCCCTTAAAAAAATAAATTTAATATCGTTGTGGGTCATTGACCCATGTATCAGATATTAAACTGATAAGAACAGATACTACACTTGATCTTAGCCAAAAGGCCGAGAAAGGTATGATTTGTTTTGTTTCATATCCTGCCTTTTATTACTTAACGTTACCGTACCCTCATAATGTCTTTTCGATGTGGTACAGAACTTCAGTTGATTGGGAAGTCAATATCATTCCTTATTAGGAGTTCTGTTCACAGAAAACTTTAATAATTCAAGAGTACATGATAAAGAGTGTATTAGTAATAATAACTCAGAGTACATGATAAAGAGTGTATTAGCAATAAAGACCCAAGTCCTGGAATCTTGTGGGTTTTGTGACGAAAATAAGGTTTATCACACATAAATACTCCATGCGTTCACAAATAATCTTCTTGTTAGATTTGGACATACATACATATTAAAAAAATTATTAGGTTTATCACACATAAATACTCCATGTGTTCATAAATAATCTTCCTGTTAGAGTTGGACATACATATTAAAAAAATATTAGCGTGGAGTGAGAATGTGAGAAAAATAAATGTAATAGAGGGGTCCACATCACATGGATTGATTGAGTGTAAAATTTTCCATTTTCAGGAAGATTATTTGTGGACATCCTAAAAAGAATGCTGGAAAAATCATTTGTGAATAGAGGGAGTAGTATATAAGAGTAGGTTAGCCGCTAATGTGCATTTCCAAACTTCCATCATGAGCAAATGAAGAAAGGTTTATTACAAAATCATCCTTCGGTTTTATAGTCATTGTACTATTTACATAATCCAACTTTGTCCATAAGTTTACTTCCTTCATTTCTTTTTAGTTATTCTACATTCCTATTTGGAATGTTTGGAAATAGTTATTCCATTTCATTTTTTTGGTAATTTTAATTTCCATAAATTGACCTACTTTCTCTTACCTATGATACAAATCCATACAATGTTGCACCATATTTTGATGAAGAAACGAAAGAGATCAAACAATTCCCTGTCTTCATAAGACTCGTATCTGAGGAGGGATTAAAGGATTTGGCATTTACTGATTTTGTCCCATACGTCGATACATTCAAAAGAATGTCTTGACGAATTTTCTAAAAATCATATAAAATGTCTAAGAATATTCCTTTGGCACACTCTACATTTTCACACCTCTTTAACAAGATTAAAGAGACGATCCAATTTTTTTTTTTTTTTTTTTTAAGATTGATCATAATAATCCCAACTTTTGATGGTTCGTGAATAAAAGTCTCACCTTTCCATGATTTTCTAATAATCCGAACTTTTGAAATTTGAACTCATACTGATTTATTAGTCCCAACAGTTAAAAAAAAAAAAAAAAAAAAATATTGTAGGCTTGTAGCACATTATCTATCCAAGTGTCACAACTAATTAGTGTAATTTGTTTTATCAATAATTATTCAAAAAAAAAAACCTCCCCACCACCGCCGACCTCCTTTCCCACCCCCCACCCCCCCCCCCCACACCATTGCCGACCACATTCTTCTCCACCACCTGACCTAAACTCTCCTCCCCCCTCCACCAGCAACCTAATACCTAAAACCAACACCCCTCTCTAAAAAAAGAAAGGTAACTTGGGAAGTCACGTGATTAAGTGACTTAGATTTATGTTCCAAAAATTAACCTCATAACAGGGTAACCACTTTCTCCCTCTACCCACCCTCTCTCTACTTCAACAACAACATGCAAGTTAAGACACGTAACAGATATTCAACTGATAAGAACAGATACTACACTTGATATTAGCCAAAAGGGCGAGAAAGTTATGGTTTTCTTAGTACAAGTTACCTTTTTTTTTTTCATGTGGTAGTGACCTTTTCCTTCCACCTTTCTGATGCAGCATAATCAAACTTGAAATTGTCCGCATGGATACCTGGAGAAATTCACAGTCAGCAATTAAGATGATTATACAAAAGTAGATAACTCACAGAAGGAGAAGTATTTGTTACAAGTCAAAATGTGAGGTCACAAAATATCTCCAACTGATCAGTTTCATCTTTAGCAATGGTTCATTCTCAGTTTCTCACACAAATCTCATTTTATTTGCCATAACTATTCCAATTTAACCGGATGTATTTCAGATAGCCCAAGATAGATAGAGACCATATGAAAGTAGAATAAGGATCTCATGATCTGCCTGTTGGGTGAAATAGCACTCAAGATGAAGAATCCAGTGACCTCACCTTGTTACTCTGCAAGTAGAGTTAGTAATATCTTGCCTACTAAAAAAAGTCCTATGCAACTGTTGCATATGCCAGGTGGTACAATCCACCTTTTCTTAACCAATAAAAAAGAAAACTTTATTTTTGAAAGAAAAAAAATTGCAACCCCCCTATTTTTCCCCTTTTGCAAGAAGACAATCAAATCACAATAGAGTGCTAATTTCATAGTAGAGAGCATGTAATGCAGTCCACAGCAAAAGAACTTTATATCACTGGAGTAAAAAACATTTAGAAGCAAAACACATATTAAAAGCAAGGGCTTTAGGTTAAAAAAAATTTGGACCATTTCTCGATTTGTGCGTGTCATCCTTGCGCAGGGGCCATGCTAATCTTCTCTGTATCGTTCCAATTTTATCAGATGTCTCCGAAGAGACAATCTCTGTCTAGAAGCCAGGCTTAATAAAAGAAGCAGTAGCTTTGTATATAACCAATGTGGGACTAGAGAATAAAGCATTTGACTTGTAACCAAGTAGCAACCATGAAAGATCTCCAATAACCTACAGTACTGTAAGTTTTCTCTAGGGAGGGGACAGCAAAATAGAAATATATACAAAGCATATGAACAACACCGGCAAGGCGACAACCTCCTTTATTTTGGTTCTCACCCAAGTTGTGTCAACTTTGATTTATTATCTGAGGCAATAAAGCAGTAAGGCTATGGATAACACAACACAAGAAAATAGGATTGATCCACCTTAGAGGGGATATTTGGCAATAAGGCTCAACAGCTTGCGAAGATAACTCCCCATTTGACTTTGTTTGAAGTGTTTAAAACAAAGATGGATAATTTTTTTTTTAAAACTCTGAGGTTTAATGTGAACCAAATTTACACACATGTTGCTAGAATTTCATTCCAAAACTTTGATTTTCTATTACCATACTAACAACTCATATATATCCATCTATAAACTCTATTAATTATCAATTTAGATTAAATTTTTGACAAGGTATACTTAGGAAGCACTCTCTATGCTCTTTAAAATTCTTCTTTCATACTTCAAGTGTAGTAGTAGTTAAGGACCCTAACTAAAGCATTAAGCATACATAGTCCTGCCATTGAGAAAAACAGTTGTTTATACAACATACACTGGTGATGTCAAATTTGCTAGAGTAAATTTTAACAGCCTAACACCTTTAAAACTGTTTTCCAAGCCCTGAGTCTTAGGGGTGTATTTAAGCCTGTGTAGTAATGTGATTCACAGGCAATGCTCTAAGATCCAGGTAAGCAAGCTACAATTATGGAGCCTCCCCTTGAATTAATTTAACATCATTGTGGGTGAATGACCCACAAATCAACTATTCTGCTGAAGTGCTGATAAAAACTTAATAACAGATACTAAAATTGATCTTACCACCAACAGAGAAAGAAAGCCATAACATTATGCTTTCTTTAACCTTACAATCCTCTATCGAATTTCTGATCATTCCAGCCTCAACCATCGCCTGCCTGTGAGAGACAGAGTCAATATCAAAGATTAAGCCTGTAATTCAACATAAACAATTTTAAGATGATTTCAGACACAATCTTATCAGATACAAATTAAACAGCAGCAGCTAGTGCCTTTCAACACACACATGCGTAGTTAGGAGCCTACTTGTTTTTCATGAAGTAAAGGATTAAGAGCAGATACATGGAACAAAAACTAGAGACAAAATTTATTGCCAGTAAGCACTGTCCAAAAAAAAAAAAAAATCACTCATCAAGATTCAAGAACTAGCAAAGGTTAGTGAACAACTACCACAATAGATAAGCTTTATCTTTGACAAAATTCCCAGTACAAAGCATTATCTTCATTTAATTAAGTATTTAAGTGAGTAATTGGCAAATGTTCTGATGGATGCACTAATAGTAAATGACAAAGAATGACACACAAAGTCACTAAGTTATGTAGTTCACTAATAATGTGTTAGCTAAATTTAAAGGCACAGGGGAGAACAATCTCACCCCATTACGTCATCCAGTTCATTGCAACTACAGCTGATTAATCCTTATGGCATATTACAAGCCTACAGCCTACTAAGGCATAAATCATGTTTCTTTGTAACCATATATCATCATTTGTTCAAATTGTAAGAAAAGATAAAACCAAATATCATTAGACCGGAAGCTAAGAATAAAAGCATCCTCAAACAAGCTAGGATAATTTATATTATATACTTTGTACTAGTCCCAACAAATGGTAAAGAATGATACCCTTATTATAGCAATAGCCTTACCACCAGTTACAAATAAAACATGTCTCCACAAAAGCCAAAATCTTCAGTTTATCCAAGTGTCAAAGAATTGAGAAATTAGAATAAACTGTAAGATAACTAAAATAAGTAATAGCATAATCACAACATTTTTTTTCTTTACAAGCAATAATCATCTAAAGTACTTCTACTCTCTAAAATACCACCGAAATAGGAACCAGAAGCTGAGCTGGCTGAATAAAAAAAAAAGGATATAGATGATATGATTCTGTACTCTCTTCAAAAACAAAAGCAGACCATCAACAGCTTTCAAACTATAATAACTTCAATAAGATCTAGCTTGTTAAACTTTTACAACTGAACAACCTCAGTATGTAATGCCATCGAACATAACCACATTGACTTTCAATTCAGTAACTATTACTGATCTTACCTAGCATAGTCTTCTCAATTTAACAGAGCACATAATATTAAGCCCCTGTCAAAGCAAAGAAGAACTGTAACATGTTTATGTGGTTCTCTCACTTTTCTGTATAATGCAAGCACTCAAATTATATTTATGAAAGAAATCAAAGAAAAACAACAGTGGCAAACACACATACAAACTTTAACGTAAAAGAACAATCTCCTCACCACACAAAAATCCCATTTACAAGCCTCCCTGAACACAAAAATCCCAGAACCAAATACCATCAATAATGTGAAATCTAAACAGCTTTCCAAGAACCATCCACTAAAGATCCTCTTACAAGTAGATAGTATTTCTCTCTTGTATAAAAGCAATTAGTATAGAGGAAATAAACTAGAATAAATAAACTCTTAACAAAAGAAAGCTATATAGATTATTCACAATATCAGCAGTTCTATCTTCAGAGCATCAGACACAAGTACCACCCCATGACCCAGCCACAGACCAGGTACCAAATGGTCGACGGGGTTTTGAACTCGGTTCCTCTACTCCATACTTGTCTAAACACCATAATGGACCACTACATTAATGTCATTGGCTTGTAACTTTTATCAGTGTAGACAGGTAGAATTTTGTAGATCATATGGTAAAGTCTAGCTAGGAAATTAGTTACAGCTATGTCTAAATGGCCATGTAAGCTAAATTCAATGCCAAAAGCACCTTGTTGACTTTTATATGGTTATACCAACTATATTGTCCCATTTTGAGGTTTTTCAGCAAAGTTTTAGGAAATTTGTTTATTGTCCCACATCAATGAAATAACAGAAATGTAAAGAGCATCATAGATATAAAATGAAAGCGTAGAACATGAATAAACATACTTACCTGGACGGGGTCAATGGGCGATCAAGAAGGCTCATGGCCTAGGTTGGTGGCCTCCATTGCACATTAGGAGGGGTGCTAGCCTAACATCTTCCCAAGAGGAAGAGTGTACGTCATAATTTGTGATAGTGGGGGTCTGCGTTCGCGCAACCCCTGACCAATTCTACTTCCAAAATTATAATGCATGTTGTAATTTGTGTTATTGAGAGACTGCTTACTCAGATGATAAACAACACATTCTGCTCACTCCTGATTTTCATATAAAAACAAGCAATAAGTCCAAATAGGCAATTGTAATGTAGATAGCCCAACATATATTATACTCATTATGTCCACAAATAATCTTTCCCGTATACCTTTTCAGGATGTTTGCAAAAAAAATTCCTATTACTTGAAAAAGAAAATTTTCTCACTCAAATCATGTAAAGTAGATCCCTCTACAAACTCTCTTTCTCTTACTTTCACCCTACTAAATTCCTTAATGTGCGCCGAAGCCTAACAAAAAGATTTTCTCAATGTAACCATAGCACAAACTCTAGCAATCTAGAGGAACCAGATGAATCTCTTTATTCACCGTTTTTCAGCCCAGATGGCCTGAAGCCCTGAAGTATATCAAGGTTCCATTCAGCAGAAAAACTCAAAAGTAAAACAAAAGGTTCAGAACTTCAGATATATTGAATATCTCCTCTTAGGATAAAAAAGGAAAAAAAAAAAGTGTTTGGATACATATCTAGGAAAGTAGGAAGTAACATTCAACAAGTGGCATTGTCACTCGGTAGAGTCCTCTCACTTAAGAAAGCAAGAGAAGAAATCTTTTTCTTTGTCGAAAAGTCACAATAGTTACATTCCTACTCTCTGAGATTATTTTTCACAGATCACAAAAAGATACAAGGGAAAGTCACAAAAGTCCCACATCAGTCAAGAAAGAAGATCAAAGCTCGGACTTTACGGTATAAATAACAAAGCCTGTTAGAACAAACTTCACGCAGCCACGCAGTGAGCACAGAGCGAACTATTCTTTCGCCTTTTACTAAAGAATACCGTGTGCTCGCTGCATTTGGTGGCATACGTTTATTTTTGGAGGGAGTTCCTTAAAGGAACTTCCCACAAGCCAAGTGCAAACTAGCTCTCTACCTTATTAGTTGTCAAAGATAAAGAGGTGAATTTACATACAAGCACCAACTCAAACATAGAAAATCAGAGTTATAAGCTTAATTTGATACTTGCTGAAAACCTGAAGTGATAAGCTTTTTTTGTGATACTTAGCAACAGTCTCTGAGGAATGGTGCTCGCTCAGGGAACTACAGGACCCTGGTGAAAAGAATGAGAGCCGTGTAAAGTAATAATAATGTATCAAAAAACTAGAGCTGATTTAAGTTACCCATCTACATTAAGAAGGGAAAATAAAAATTAAAGTGACAGTTATTCAGAAAATAGGCTTCAAGGTTGGTGAAGGAAACATAAAAATTCCAGAGAGAATAGGGACACATATATGAACTAAGTCTCTTTTTTTTCTGGTATCATTTCTGTGTAGGAGCCATGTTATTCTTCCATTTCCCAGCCTCATTCTGTTCAATGTCATCGGATCCTCCTCCCTTTAGATTTATTTTTCCTATCCAATCTTCTAAGTACACCCCAGCCAAGTAACTTCCAAAGGTGTGCCAATTCTAGAGCAAACCTCACAGATTACTTTGACATGGCAATTAAAGGAAGTATTGAATAATTTACCATCTAACATGCCGGACCACTTCTAGCAAATATGATCAAGTCAGAATCATACATAAGGATGCCACATTGCCACAACAATTCAAGTTCGGAAGGAGCACAAGTAACAAAACAACAAGAAAATGCTTGAGAGTGCTTGGCTCATGCAGTATTGCAATGCGTGGCATCATGATCATCTAAGATTCAGATGTTTATCTTATAGCTCCAAAAGGAAAGGCATTGGCTGATAGTAGATTAAGGACCGTCATTTTTCTTTTCTTTTTTTTCTTGAGTAAACAACGATGTCAGATGAAAGACATCAAAAAAAGTGGAAGTATAAAGCCACTGAGTACTGGCCTAGACGATGGAGCAGTTTCCAGAAGAGGAATTTTTTTCCATAGATTTGAACAGAAACAATTTTAGCCTATCCAACAATTTACACTGATTGATAGGGTAGTTAAGTCTAATGGCTTCTAGAGCAAAAAGAGGAGAGGCTTAAATGGAACAAGAAAGATCTTTACAAACACACTTTTTTACCCTATAATGCATCGATGTCATGCTCTTTCGAGAAAATCGTTTAAGAGTTAAGACTACAAAACACACTTAATTTAAAATCAACATAATGGCATATGGCCATCATCTCTTTAGCATAATAGCGATCGCAGTTAAGGGCTCAGTAATTCTGCTATTCATGCAGTTACTGATGGCTGCTGAAGGTTTGAAGGAAGTAGGTTGAAGTTATCTTCACAGTCCCCAGTTTGCACTTAACAAAGATTCTGACAGCTTGATATATGAAAGATATCTGATTTTCCTGAGGGGTGGGGCGTAATGCAGATTGCCGAAGCGAGAGTAGCTATCATTAAGCGGGAAAGATGTGCTTAGGAAGAGACAAAGAGTAGCTCGACCAGGAAAAAGAAAACTCCCTGAAACCAAGGAACTTTCATTACACAGCAAATGAGGGAAGAAAGAAAAGAAATTCACTTAGCCGGGAAAAGGCAGTTTTTGTCAGGCAAAAGAAAGATATAAGGCCAAGGGAAAATACACGGGATTCTGGGAACAGGCCGCCAACTTGGCAACTTCTATGATCAGCTATTGAAATGATTCACTAGACCAGCTGCAATTTTTTGGTTTCTCATCCAAAATTTAACCCTTTGATTAATAGTCTGAGGTAATGCATAAAAATAAAAAAATAAAATAAATTTATGATCTTATGAAGAAAAATGTATTAGTGGAAGAAATCCAAAATACCAACAACAAAGTAACATTACAGAGAACGGCTTTATGCAGCCCAGCTCTTACTAAAAGCTACATCATTCAGAACGTGCTACACTTATCTCAATCACACACCAAGTGCTACGATATCAATAAAAAAAAATGCAAAAAAGTATGTAAAGTGAAAAGAACATGGGCATCATTCTGTTTAATCTCCCCCTATTAGCAGCCCTTAACGTATATGACAAGGCAGAACTCAAATCCTAGCCTGGATTCTATGCTATAGTTATAAGTTCTCAAATTCGGGCAGATATCCTATGAAGTGTAGACACAAGCTTGGACAAAAGAAGAAGGCTGCGGTAGACATATGACAGGCAGTGCATAAAATATGTATTACATTTATGATCATGAGCGAAGTGTAGACAATTATCCAATAAAATTTCTCAGGAAAAATACAATATTCTGGTTCCTGTACCTGTCAAGAAAACTCGATTGGCCAAGAGACATTCCCCAAACCATAAGTGATTGGGATTCGAAAGCTTCAAATTATAAGCATTGTCCAACAAAGCACGATATCATATACCACCAGAACTGGTGTTTATAAGTGTTTATTGGCTAATGGTGGTAAAGGCAAAGATTACAGAACAATTACATTCTTTTCCCCAATAGATTGAGTACCAATCATAACTCATAAGCACTCTACTATTGTAACAAGTTTCGAGATTAGTTAGGATAAACTAGCAACACAAAAAACTATTTTGAACTTTGATTTCAACTTATAACTTTCTTTAATCATCACCATGAAAGGACATACTCATGTGGATAATGGAAAAATGGTTCAAAATTTTTACTTGTACAATGTAGTACAACAATTTTCTGCAAATATCAAATGCAGCATATCACTGCGAATAAAGGCATTGTATTACTTTTTACCTCATAAAAATGCAATACTTTGTATTAAGCTATTAAATTGAGCAATTTCACTTGATTCCAAATTTCCAATTACTTTTACAACTCGAATTCATATAAGTCCACTAACATCTCATTCAAATTGCAATTTCCATCAATCTAAAAGTAATACTTTGTATTTCCAATTATCATAAAATAAACAATATTTCCATGGTCACATATATTAGAGCCTAGGCAAAAGGGGTAGTTCAAAACCAACCTTTCTTTTTTCTTTGATTTTCAATTAAGATGTATATGAACAACTAAACTTCTGTAGTTATAATTTAAACTTGAATAACCCTAATTTTGCGTTATCTAACTCATTTCTTCTAAACTTATTTTATACGAGCTATTTTTATTTTTTTTCCTAAAATAAACAGAAATAAGATGAACTAAACACGACTTAAACCATCGGACCTCTCAAATTCTAACTACTACTCCCATATACGCGTAACTTTTTATTTAAAACTACTCCGTAGTATAATCACATTAAAATAAGTAAAATGTACGAAAGTATATACAATTAGGAGAAAATGTAACGCATCAAAACCATATATCACGATTATAAGCTTAAAAACTCGGCCATTTCACGATCTTCTATCTTTAATAAAATAATCAACTATAACTGCATCCCATAATTTCACAAACTATGAAAACGGTATAATTAAAACAACATAAAAAATAAAAACAGGAGAAGCAAAGCGATGGATTACCTAAGTCCGCAAGCACCAAATGATACGTGATAGTCCTGTTACACAGTAGAGTAATTGAGAGGAAATTAACCCCAAATTTTGATTTAGTTAAATTACCAGAGTACTAGTTTACCTTGAAGTTGAACAAAAAAATGGGCATCATTTTTTTTAAGAAAATTTTGAGGATGATCGTGGTCTTGCGTGAGGGTTGACGCTGCGACTACTGTCTTGTCATGTCAAAATTGTCAATGGAAAGGTCGAAGATTTAGGAGAGAAAGGATTAAAGGAGTGCATGTAATAAAACCACAGGGCAGTAACCTACTTTTTACACCCGTTATTTTCGCCTTACACAAACTTTTGTATGTAGGTGGTCACACCGTGTGGCCAATTATTATAAGGATTACTAAGTCGGTTAGGATAACTCAGTTAGGGGTTACTCAGTCAGTTAGGGATTAGTCGGTCGGTCAGGTGTTACTCACTCGGTCAGGGATTACTCACTCAATCAGGGGTTATTAAGTCGTTTAGGGGTTACTCGATCAGAGGTTACTCATTGATTAAGGGTTCAATTGATGTGTGTCAGCTGCCCACACGGTGTGGCCAGCCGCACACAAAAGTTATTGTTCAGACAAATATTATTTTTATTGAATATTCGTATTATTTTATAAGGTAAAAAGAACATAAGCTTAAAAATACCCGTGGATATATTAGAGTATGGAGTCTTTATTTATTTGGACTTACACTTAGTTAAGTTGATGCCAATTTATTTCAATAATGATAAGATCGGATTACAAATTTTAGAATAGATTCTATCAACACTTTTTTAGACATTTGTTTTCTAGTTATTTATACCAATAATTTATGGTCTGTTTGGTATGATGGTATCATTATAGTTTTCTCTTTTTAGGTTTTTTGTTTTTCAAAATATATGATATATTACCTCTGTTTTTTCAGTTGATGCGTATTCATTTTTGGAAAGTTTTTTTTATTTGACACGTATTCTTTTTTTGGAAAGTTTGTTTTTAGTTGACCCCACTATAAACTTGATTAAATAAGCTAAATCGCATGGTCTACCCACTTGCTTTAACATACTCTATCCTCTCCTTAGGAAGTTTGTTTTTAGAAACATAAAGTGTGTGCCTAAATTGAATGTATCATCTAAATATATATGGAGGAAGTATGTCATATAATGAATAAAAAAATTGGCCAATCTTATTAACATCATGATAATTTTGAAAACTAACAACAAAAAGTGTAAACATTTTTTTTTTTTTCTTAGATTTTGGTTATTTGTTTTCAAAAAAACGATGCCAGTAATTTTGTAAAACATATTACTCCTTCCATTCTAAAATAGGTTGCATTAGCAAATGAAAGATTTTAGACCTATTAGCTTTTGTAATGTTTTAGACAAAATCATTTCGAAGACCCTAACTAATAGGCTAAAACCATTCTTGAACACCATCATCTCTGCAAACCAGAGTGCTTTTATACCAGGGCGCCTAATTACAGATAATGCCACCATTGCTTTTGAGATCTTTCATACTATGAAGAGAGGAGGGGAGGGGAGATCGGGGAACTTGGCTTTGAAGTGGATATGAGCAAAGCTTATGATAGAGTGGAATGGGTGTTTCTGGAGAGAGTAATGAGGAAAATGGGTTTTTTCCGATGGGTGGTGTAAAAGGGTGATGGACTGTATCTCTACGGTGTCTTTTTCTTTCAAGCTGAATAATGAGATCTATGGCTTTGTTATTCCTTCGAGGGGATTGAGACAAGGCGATCCTATATCCTCGTATTTGTTTTTACTATGCGCTGATGTCTTTTCTTGCTTGTTAACTAAGGCTGCCAGGAATAACAAAATACATGGGGCGAAAGTTTGCAGGCTGCTCCCAGAACTTCTCATCTGCTCTTTGCAGATGATAGCATACTGTTTACAAGAGCTACTTTACAGGAATGCTCTGAAATTGCTGATATTATCAGGAATTGGAGAGCTGCTATTGTTGATATGCTCGGAGTCAAGGAAATTGATAAGCACGAAAAATATTTGGGCCTACCCACAATTATCGAAAAATCAAAGAAGGCCATCTTTGGGGGAGTTTGTGACAGGATACGTAAGAAGCTTAGTTGTTGGAAGGATAAGCTTCTCTCGAAGCCAGGGAAAGAGGTGCTTCTAAAAGCGGTGATCCAGGCTATGCCTACATATATAATGAGTCTGTTTAGGATTCCAGATAGCATAATTGAGGAAATTCATAAACTGATGAACAAATTTTGGTGGGGTTCCTCGGAATTGAAGCGCAAAATCCACTGGCAGGCATGGGATAAATTATGTACTCCAAAAGGCATCGGTGGGATGGGCTTTCGAGACCTGAAGGACTTTAACTAAGCACTCCTCACAAAGCAATGCTGGCGATTACTAACCAATCTGGATTCTCTGGTCCATGCTGTAATCAGGGCTCGATACTTCAAACAGTCCGGGGTGTTAGATGCTTACAGGGGTTATGACCCGAGCTATTTGTGGAGAAGCTTGTGGGGGGAAAAAGGTGTTCTCCATGATGACCTAGGGTGGAAGATTGGCAATGGTAGAGGGGTAAGGGTTTGGCAGGACCCCTAGTTGTTCCGGGAAGGGGCTAGGGTGGTTCCACAAAGGGGAAGTCAATTTGTGAATGAAGAGCTAACTGTGGCAAAACTAATGAGTGATGCTCTTGGACAATGGAATGAGCAGCTTGTGAGAGATGCTTTAGGTGTTGATGCGGACTTAGCTCTTGCGCAACCTTTGCCTTTCACGAATGAGGAGGACCAAGCTTACTGGAGGCTTACAAAAAATGGTCAGTTCACTTTTAGATCTTGTTATTGGATGTTAAGGATGGGTGGTCTTTCTAACAACAATACGAAGACATCTGGAAATCGGTGTGGCATTTGAATGCTCCCCCAAAGCTCAAGCATTTTATTTGGAATGCTTCGAAGGGTAATATGGCTGTAAAATTGAGGCTGTACCAACGACACATTGTCACTAATAGTAGCTGTAATATATGCGGTTCATCTGAGGAGTCTATTATGCACACTCTGTTTTTCTGTACAGCTGCAGTAGCGATTTGGAGGAGGAGCAATTTTGAAGGCCTAATTGTTGAGGCCCCTATGTCTTCCTTTGTAGATTGTTGCCAATGGATAAAGAATAAGGTATCTAAGGAAACCTTAACTATGATGGCAACCTTGATGTGGGCGGCATGGCGATGTGGAAACATCAAGGTGTTTGAGAATGCAGATCCTGATGCAGTACAGATAGCGGTGGGTTGCTGCAATTATGTGGCTAACTATACGGGATTTTCTGGGAGAGTCTATGAAAAGGAAGCAATCCCCCTACAACGTTCTGCTACCAAATAGAAGTGCCCTGATATGGGGTGCGTGAAAATTAATGTGGATGCACACCTATGTGAACAGAATCTGGCAGCCATGGGGGTGGTAGGCAGAGACCATAATGGCCAACTGATTTTCACGGCTACGAGACGAGTTCCACTATCCTTCCCTGAATGTGTAGAGGCCCAAGCTGTAAGGTATGCTCTCCTGCTTGCTCAAAGGTTTGGCTATAGGAAAATTTGGGTGGAATCTAATGTGCAAAACGTGATAACATCGATTACGTCCTCAATTAGGGGTAGAGCGCCTATTTTCTCTATTTACAGGAATATCACTGTACTCAAAGCCTCTTTTGATCAATGTCTCTTCTCTCGTGTGAAAAGGGTGGGTAACACTGTGGCCCATTTAGTGGCTAGAAGTGATGTGGGTAGTGCACCGGAAGTAGTTCGTTTTGCCCCTTTCTCGCAAAGTTTTGTAACTCTTGCGACATTGGATTTATCCTCTTAATATATGATTATAAGCTTCATTCAAAAAAAAAAAAAAAGGTTACATGTGTAAAATTTCAATGACCTCAAAACACACACATTTGCCAGATATTTTGTCTAAAATTCATATTAACCAACCTGATGATATTGGTTTTGACTTTGAAACTCAAAAACATTGAAAATAATCGATATTACCCAACCTAAACAACACATTCTAGATCATGCTCTAATATTATTACTTTATTAGTAGTAATATTTAACAGAAAATTAGCCAAAACTATCCAACTTAAAAATGAGCATTTTAACGGGTCTAATATTGAAAGCATATAGTTAGACTTTAAAAGTCAATTTTGTACTCCCTCTATTGCACAATATAGTTCTCATGCTACACTTCCTCTTGTTGCATACTATAGTTCTCATGCTACAAAAAATACTTATATATCGACAACTCCTTACTAATAGGCGGCAACCGCCAAAATCAACCATAAATTATAGACGATTTAGAGCCATCAGCCCGTCGCAAATTAATAACCGCCTTAAACACGACTTGGTCATCGGTAATTTTTTTTTTTTTAAAATAAAATTATTAGTCTTACCGACGACTTTAAGATTGATGTATAAACTTAACTAATTTTCTATTATTAAAGCAATCATGTGATACACCTTCTTTTCCCCTTTGTAATTGCAAATCTAATTTAGTATCAATTTCCGATTTAGCTTATAATCATAGACTTCGTTAGGGTAGTAAAGAGTGCGGTTTAGACTGTACCAAATCGCAATTTTGCGATTTGGTGCGATTTGCGGTTTGAAAATTGTGGTGCGGTTTTGAAAATGACCAAATCGCGGTTTGCGGTGGTGTGGTTTTCAAAAATATTTAGACCAAACCGCACTTTAATGCAGTTTGCAGTATTTATACTTTATTTTTATTAAAAAAATATAAAGAACTAAAATATACAAGTATAAGATAATCTTTGACTACTTGTTAATTAAAGGTTAAAAAAAGTTTAATATTTGAATTATAAATTAATAATTACAAAGTAAAATAAAAGTTTTGTTTAAAAATAAATAATTATAATTTTAAAAAAATATTGTTAAACCGCAAACCGCACCATATCAAACCGCATTTTGCGGTGCGGTTTGACAAAATTACAAACCGCAATTTTGCGGTTTGGTGCAGTTCAGGATCCAAACCGCACCGCGAATACTCCTAGACTCCATAACAAAAAATTATTCTCATAACCGTAGGCTTCCTATCTCATTGTTGATACTTAGGCCTTGTTTGGTAATTAGTTGGTAGCTAATTGATATAGTTGGTTATAGTAATTGGCTTTACTAATCGGTTTGATTAATTAGTTGTCAATAGCTGGTTGTGTAAAAACGTTGGTAAATAACTGTAATTATTAGTTATTTTAGTGCATATAATAACTAAAAAGCTAAATATTTAATAAGCTAGTTTTAAAAAGGGAAAAATACACTTTATAATCCCAATTACTGGCAATTTACTTTTAATAATCCCAACTAAGGTTTATTATCTAATAATCCCAACTATGGGGTTAGTTTGCCTGTAGTATTCCCAACCGGTCAACAAGCTCTTATTACAGGTTACCAAAATACGTGTCAACACGTGATTTGTCAAAAAAAAAAAAAAAAATTATAAAAAAATATAAAAATCAAACACCCTTCCCCACGCCAGCCACCCTACTGCCACCCACGCCAACCTAACCTCTCCTGCTCCCCAGTGCCAGCCGGAGCCCAGATCCCTCTTCCCCTGGTCGTCGGTGCCAGCCATACCCCCTTCCCTAACCACCGTGCATGTAACCCCTCTCTCCTCTTGAAAAACCCCTTATAACTTCTCTCCGATGTCGAAAACACCCAGCCACTCACTCTCCCAGCCCCCAACACAGATTTCCGACAACTCCTTCCTTACCCCAACCTCGGAAAACCTACCCACACCACTGATTTTTGACGTGGTATAGTGAATGGGAGTGACAGTTTCAGCAGTGGGATTGGGGTTGGGGGGCTGATTTCCGACGTGGGGGTAAGGGAAGGAGGCCGAAAATCAGTGGAGAAGAAGTTATGGTATCTTAGGGGTAGTAGGGAGGCCGGCCAGGCCGGCCAGCCGTTTTTGGGGGTTAAAGGGGGGGGGGGGGTCGGCCTGTTTCCAGCGGGTTTAGAGGTGGGCTTGGGTTCACGCTGGGGTTAGGGTGGCTGGGATTGGTTTTTTTAATTTTTTTTTATCTTTTAAATTTGGAGCAACCAATTACCGACACTGCACGTGACTTTTTAAAAAAAAAAAAAAAATTATCCTCAGGTTACCGATTATTGGGACTAGTGGAGGCAAACTGACTCATAGTTGGGTTTATTAGATAATAACATTAGTTGAGATTATTAGAAGTAAATCGCCAATAGTTGGGATTATTAAAGTATAATTTTCCTTTAAAAAGTGCAGCTCGTATTTTGAGTTTTTTAAGCTCAAAAAGTTCTTTCAATAAGTTATTTACTAAACAGTCAAATTAGCTTTTTCTTTTAATCAAACATGGTCTAAAATATTTTAAAAGGTCAAACATGATCTCTATAAACTTCACACTAATTTTGAATCTCAAATGTAAGTCCCTACTTTGGATATCCTCATACTTTTCCAAAAAGCCATCACATATACGGAGTACATAATATTTCTTAAGTATTCACTAATTTTTTTCTCCTATTTACATTCAAATGTTTTTTTTTTTTTGACAATATTTTTTTTATTTGATAAAGTATTTTGTTTTACATACTATTACGTCAATTACTTACAAATAACTTATATACCTTTTAAACAAAAAATGAATCAATTTAACACAATCTTCTTTTTTTATTTTTAATAAAATCAACTCTATAACAAATTAGCAAGCAATTACACTATCTTTTTTTTTCAAATGTTTTTTTTTTTTAATTTACAATGTTGTTTTTTAATTTTCATCACCCTAGAGTGAAAAGCTAAACGACGCCCTTATTTAACCAGGTAACGCCCGTATTTAACTATAAATGGACAAACATACCCTCGCGTGTATTCCATGCTTTTTTTCCTAGCTTCTAACGCAATTTAACATTCTCTCCTGATCCCAACAAATTAAACCACCATCGATCGAGAGCAAGGTCATCGGACACATCACGGAGCTAAGTCGTTTTTTTTAGTGGAGGTCAAACGCCTAATTTTTTCAAAACTCTAGGGGAGAAACGCCTAGAATTTTCAAAAGTCCCTAGGAGATTCGAAAATTCTAGGCGTTTCTCCCCCCCTAGAATTTTCCAGCTTTTTTGCGTTTTTTGTTTTTAACATAACTTTTGATCCCAAACTCGAATTAAGACAAATAATATATCGTTGTAAAGCTCTGGAAGTCTAATTTTCAACCAAATTAGAATCAAGTCAATATCATTTCTAAATCTTAAGATATGGTCGAAATAGTACAAGGGTGTTGGTTTTGGACCAAACTTAGTATTTTAAGCATATCTTAAGATATAGAATTTATATTGATCTGATTTTAATTGGGTTGAAAAGAAGACTTTTAGAGCTTTCCAACAATATATTATTTGTGTTAATCCGAGTTCAGGATCAAAAGTTATGATAAAAACAAAAAGTGCAAAAAAATTGAAAAATCTAGGGAGAGAAACGCCTAGAATTTTCGAATCGCCTAGGGACGTTTCAAAATTCTAGGCGTTTCTCCCCTAGAGTTTTGAAAAAAATAGGCGTTTGGCCTCCACCCAAAAAAAAAACGGTTTTAAGTCCGGTGATATGTTCGATGACCTTGCCCTGGATTTGTTGAGAAGAGAATGTTAGATTAAGTTAGAGATCAGGGAAGAAAAACATGGAATCATAAAAATTAATATTTAAATGCTGGTGTTACCTGATAAAATAAAAGCGTTGTTTAACGATTTTTTTTTACTGTGTTGTCTTTTACTTTTTTTTCAACATAACTGCCTGAAAAAAATTAAAACAAAAAAATTTGAACCTAAAATTGATAAGAGCGACTTCAAATTCCATTTAATTCCGCGCCTAATCCATCATCTATAAACAGGGACCTCCCGGAGCACCGAAGAGCGAAACCACTCATCAGTCATCACAATTACAATTTCTCTATTTCTCTCTCTAAAAACCTCAATCTCTCTCTCTAAAATCGCACTTCCTTCAAAATCCGTCGGAGTTTTATCTCTATAATGCCAGAAATGTACGCACTCAAGTAAGTTTTCTTCTAGAATTTGCAACTGGAAATTCGCTTCATAATGATCTGAAGATCTTTTTATGTTTATGAATTTTTGTATTTTTGAATTTCGATGCAGATCTGAAGAACAGAGCCAGCAGTTGCAGCTTGTTCAACGAGAAGAACTCGAAGATGAAGAGGACTTGTTCGAAGCTATTGATAAATGTAATGCTCTCTCTCTCTAAATTTATAGTTAGTTACTTGTATTTGGCATTAATTTTGAATTTCAAAAGAAATTGCTCAAGAATTCCACTTGCATAAGTTTGGAAAGCTGAATTGATACTCTGTTTTTCTAGCTGTTATTGTTAGATTTGATTGAAACCTAGCTTAATTGCTTAATTCATATAGATTTTTCTCTGATTTTAATGAAATTTTATGTTTCTACTTTCGATTGCTTAAATAATCTTTGGTATGAAATGCTTTATATTTTCTTCCTATTTCGCCTAATTTTTAAATTCTCATGCTGAACGGTTATATATCATAGCGCATACTCCGTATTGAACTTCCTTTGATTTTTCTCTTGAAATGCATAAAATTCAAATTTCCTAGAACTCAAATTATGCGCTTCAATAGTTGATTTGTCGTAAAGCTGAAATGTTTTTCGCGCTAAACGCTAAAAACTCGTATGATTACAGTCGCATAGATTTTGAAATCAGAATCGACAATCCAGACTTAATTAGTTTGCTTGATACTTCCTCAAATTTTTCCTTCAATTTTTTAGTAAATTCCAGAGTTCTACTCTTTAATCGCTTAATCTTAGTTAAGCTGGAATGATAACTATTGCGCCGATATGCTTAGTTCGTCAGATTTTTTTTGGCGAGTTCGTCTAATTTAAAAAATAATCGCGATGAATGCTTAATTTGTCCAAAATATTCGCAATTTTTGGCGCATAACACTTAACATTCAGAAATCATCTTTCACTAGTGATTGCACATGGAATCAATGTTGGAGATGTTAAGAAGCTTCAAGATGCTGGAATATACACTTGTAATGGCTTGATGATGCAGACGAAGAAGGTTTTCCATCAATATATTTATTTATTTATTTATTTCCTCCTTTCAATCTGAATTCAGAATTATACTATTTCCTTTGAAATTTCTTAATATATCTTTCCTTATTTATTTTTTTTTATTTTTTTTTTATTTTTTTTTGTGTGTGGGAAGAATTTGACTGGTATTAAAGGATTGTCTGAGGCTAAAGTTGATAAGATATGCGAAGCTGCTGAGAAGATTGTGGTAAGCTATCTGCAATCTGATACCTCAATTATTCGGTCTATCGGATTGGTTTTGAAGCTAATCAATTAATAATGTTATGTTTTAATCTATCCAGAATTATGGTTACATTACAGGAAGTGATGCTTTGCTCAAAGTAAGATCCTGTTCTCTATTAATATTTAAGAATCATAAATCAAACTGTGTAGTTTTAGCTGTTTTACTACTTCTAATTCTATCTTAATTGTTATTTACAATAGAGAAAGTCTGTGATTCGCATAACCACCGGAAGCCAGTCATTAGACGAGTTATTAGGAGGTAACTATGTGCTCTTTTGATCAGTATAAGTCATTTTATTCTTATTCAAATTACTAGCACATTGGCATATATTAGAGTTCATTTGTATGTTCACACTCTTATTATGCTTCATTGGAAAAGGTGGAATCGAAACATCAGCAATTACGGAAACATTTGGAGAATTCCGGTGAGGACCCCTAACAGTATCTTGATTCTCCTTGTTGGCTGTATTACACTATTACTTGTTCTTATAGATTTAAGTTTATAATTTAAGAAATTTATGCTCTTAATTCCCCATCTTACTGTTGTGGCAACATTTCCGAGGGTTGTATGTATGTTGAATCATTTTTTGCTCGGAAAATGACTAGCTGACTAATTTTCAAAATTTTTTACTTCTCTTCTTGGTTTTAATGGCTTACCGACTACATTTTTTAGGCTTTGTGATTGATTATAAACTTAGCATAAGCAAATTTAATTATGTTGACTGGTTTACCTATCTACTTTTTCTGACCTCATGGCTTGATAATGATTTATGATTCTGCTCAGCTCTGGAAAAACTCAGCTAGCACATACTCTATGCGTCTCAACTCAGGTAACTTTTATTGTATGCCAGATTCATGATAAAAAATAGCTAATTTTGGTAGGCAGTAATTTTATCAGCATACTAACAAGAAATAATCACTAGTTTAGACCATATTTTGGTTAGGATTGCAATATGATAGATGGAAGTAGAAAAGTGCTTACAACCTCTGACCTGTATGGTTGTTAATAGTCAGGTTTTACTGTTTCAGTTATTATGCTACTTTAGTCGAACATATCAACCGTAGAATCAGATTTTCAGGAAACTGAAGGGCGTTTACTGACAAATTAGGAGGATAGTGTACTTGTATTACTGAGTTTGTAAGTTGGCGACACATTACCTTAGTTGCTTTTTTAAGAGTAAGAAATGGTTTTACATGTTCTATTAATGAAGGATATATTGTCCATGCCTGTGTTTGATGTAAACATGTGTTTTGATTTCCTTGAGAGTAGAAGTCTCAAATTTAACGGGTCAATTTTACTTGTTTGCAATGCTTACATGTAGCTTCCGACTAGCATGAGAGGAGGAAACGGGAAGGTTGCCTACATTGACACTGAAGGAACTTTGTATCCTCTCGTCATTTTATTTAATTTTGGAGTACTGAAACAGATTGAAAATTCTGCAAATGAAGTACATTTATAAATAGTTTTCTCTTCACTATCTACACTACAGTCGACCTGATCGTATTGTGCCAATTGCTGAAAGGTTTGGGATGGATGCTGCTGCTGTCCTAGACAATGTAAAATACAACCAGACCACTTAATTTTGTGTCTGAATTTTATAACACACGATGATTTATTTTTATCTTCCAATCTTATAGATCATATATGCACGTGCATATACGTATGAACATCAGTACAACCTCCTCCTTGGCTTGGCTGCAAAAATGGCTGAGGAACCCTTCCGATTACTGGTGAGTACTCACAATTTCTCAAGAAAAATCCTGTCATAAAATTTTTGGCTAACATCATTTTTTCTTTGAATTTTTTTAGATTGTAGATTCTGTCATTGCTCTATTCCGAGTGGATTTCTCTGGAAGAGGAGAGCTTGCAGACCGACAGGTAATTTGTTGAAAGATTTGAAACAATATCCTCTATTGAGCACTCTCCAGGATACAACTTAAATAATGTATGAACTCTGGAAGGTCTCCTTGATGCAGTGATTTTCTCAATTGTTTTTTGCTTAGTTCTATATCATGACTGGAATTTAATTGCATTTTCAGCAAAAACTGGCCCAAATGCTGTCTCGTTTGATGAAGATTGCTGAAGAGTTCAACATTGCTGTATATCTTACTAATCAAGGTAGTAATCTATCTATCTTCTGGTAATTCTCTTCCGAAAAATCCGTAACCAATCTGACTTGGATAATCATGAGTAGAGATTTATTTAAATAATTATTAATCAAATCCTTTAACTCTAGCTAACTAGTCAAATGTTGCTGCAGTTATTGCTGACCCAGCAGGCGGAGTTTTTGTTACGGACCCAAAGAAGCCAGCAGGCGGTCATGTCTTAGCCCATGCATCAACAATAAGGTTGATGTTCAGGAAGGGAAAAGGTGAACAGCGTATCTGCAAGGTGTTTGATGCCCCAAATCTGCCAGAGGCCGAAGCTATATCCTATTTCTATTGACACTTGCGCTACTATTTAATGCAAATTGAAACATTCTGCATCACCACAAATGTTCATTCATCACAGTAATATACTATGTTAACACCTTGACACCAGCACGTATTTCAGATTACACCAGGTGGAATAGCGGATGCAAAGGACTGAAGCTAGCAGACAATCAAATCAATTTATCTGATACCAGAAAGAGCAAAGGAAAAGTTGCCTGGTTTTCTACTGCCATTATTTAGCATTAAGACATAGTTATCTACGGCTAGGAATGCATTATACTTGTACATATTACTAGGTGAAAACTTTGTACAACTTAAGCAGCCACACAGAGAGCAAACTATTCTTTCGCTTTTTACTAAAGAATACCTTGTGCTCGCTGCATTCACTGGCATATGTTTAATTGTAATTGCAGTCTGACATGTTGTCTGCTACTAACATAAGTATTTTGGTGTAGGATTAATTTCATAGAATAAACAAAATACTCAGTAAATGAGTAAGGATAATTTTGAGCTCTATCTTTCTTTCGGGGTAACGATTTGGTTGGCTGTGCTAGGAATATGCAGTAGTGCAACAAATGGGCAAACACCCAACCAAAGTTAGGTAAGTCATGAATAGCTAGAGTATATTAGTCCATGTCTTTCAGAGATGTATAAAATAGAAGAAAGAACAGACTACTAGAGGAAATGCAATAAACCAGCAGGGAGAGGCAGATAATTTAACACCAGCAGTGTAGAATATTTTATTTTGTTTTGGAAAGGTTTTGCTAAGGTATTTACTATTTAGATGCATAAAAATTAAATACTATACAAATATCAGATAGATCAATTGAGAATTCCGGTCAAATAGACATTTTGTACATTGTAGCAGAGTTTTACGAAGTATTATCTTGTTATGTAAGCAACCTGCAAGAGATATGATAAAACTCTTATTTAGACCATCAAAATAAAAGTGGTAATTAGTAACAAGGTGCATCTTTCTATATATCAATTGATTTCAGTACATAAGCTGTTGAAAGATCGACCTATTTTAAAGCAAAAAAAAAAAAAAAAAAAAAAAAAAAAAAAAAAAAACATCAAGTTGTGTGACAGATGCTGTATCAATTAAGTCCATTTCAAAATAATCCAACATAAAATATCTCAAAAATGTTGTAATGTCAATGTTACTACACAAGAAACAAGTCTAAACAGGGAAAAGATAGACCCCCTAACATATAAACAGCTTAAAACTTCCTAAACAAATGTGATCAAACCATATATGCTAAGAAATTTGATGTAATGATTTGGTGAGGAGTGCCAGGCCCGTGCAGTAGTGCAACGCATGGGCGACACTTGAGAATCCCAGCAGCAAGCTACTGTGGTGGATTCCCCCTTTCAAAAAATAAATTTAATATCATTGTGAGTCATTGACCCACGTATCAGATATTAAACTGATAAGAACAGATACTACACTTGATCTTAGCCAAAAGGCCGAGAAAGGTATGATTTGTTGAGTCTCAAATCCTGCGTTTTATATCCTGAAGTTGCTGTATCCTCTTCGTTTGTTTCGATGTGGAACATCTCTTTTTTAATGTGGGGGGGGGGGGGGGGGGGAGAGATGTCCACAGCAGCACCCTTCAGGATCTCAGAACTCGGTAACACCATTGTGATGTCTAAAGTACATAAATTAATGTATTACTGAGTAACAATAAAATATAGAGTAGAAGTTATATAATCTAGTGGTTTATCACACATAATTAGTGTCTAGAATAAAGGCTATGTACACCTACAAACTTTCAACCATCACCAATTAGGCAATTACGAGTACTTCTCTATAGTCAATTTATTAGCTATGACTTACAGATTTGGATTTAGAAAAAATAGGCTGACATGTATTTTGAACTATTAGTAGCTCTGGTTGCGGTCAATAACAGATATGCAAGGGTATTGCTGATGTAATCTTTGCTTCAGACATTCAAGGGTATTGCTGACTTTGCTGATGTAATGTTTGCTTATTTTTTGAAGAATTTTACAAACCAAGCTAATATTTTTTCAATTAGAACATATGGTTAACTATATGCAATTAGACAGAAACTCACAAATTTTCCCACTGTATTACAGATGCATGAGACTTCAATAAGCAAATCAATTACTTTGAAAATTATTCAGAGCAATGCGTTATGACTTACTACTCCAGACATCCAGTGAAGTCGACACCAGGAACTCTGGTAATGATATGATATGATCATATGTCATTATCATTCAGAATAATATGCTTTCATCAATCTTTAGTAACAGAGCATTGTCAGGGCCAAAAAAGTTAAAATAATTTAGATCATTTCTCAAATTGTGCGTGTCAGGGCCATGCTAATCTTCTCAACATCAATCGAATTCTATCCGCCACATTATTTAAAGAAAGCAGTGTTTTAAAATCTTCGATGTGGGACAAAAAGAGAGTATACATCTAACAGAGCCCACACATACTTTACCATAATGCCCAAAGAATTCCAGCTTATGAAGGTACCAAATTGAAGCCAAATCTCATCAGATCTTACCCAATCTTTCGAAACACTAACATCAATTTCATGAATTACTTTGACAATTCTATGATATGAACAAATTAGCAATGCTTTTTACTACTAACCCTTCCAGCTTAGGCCTCCATCCCATGCATATAGTTAGCGTACTTGTTTCTGTTGATTGTTCCTTTAGATTTTCATTTACATTTCCTCCCTTAAAAGTTCAAACCCCATACTTTCTCGTTTCTTTCTTTGATCCACATTTTTTTCCCTTCTCTCCAAACTCCTAAAAATTTCTCTGTTTTACTCCTCTTGACACGAATGTCTATGTCACTGAACTGAATAAGTCGATTATTTTTCACCTCTACTTAATTATATTACGGAGTATCTCATAAAATTCTGATCACTCATCCATAATTAACATAAACAAATATGCATAAGATAAATTAAGACAAATAATGAAACAAAACAAAACAAAAACCAGCTAAAAAAGCCTAATGTTTACCTCAAACCAAATTAATTGCCCTTGGTAGTTGAAAAACGGAAAATTTTATCATTCAACAGTTTTGCACTAGCTATGCTTGTGATTACTGATAATCTGCCTTATTCTACTGTTTGAATTTGTAAAAATATTGTACGTATATGTAGGTCAGGGTTTGTTGAAAGATTAAAGATTATGTAAAACTTTAAAAGAAAAAAAAAAAAAAAAAAGAGAGAGTATGTAAAGAAAAAACAAAAATAACAGCGGGTTTTATATTCAGTGTGAAGTTTGCGATGTGAGAGAAGAGAAATATATCATGATTATTGGTTTTCAAATCATCAACATGTAATGGCAAAATAATACTCACATTCTATTATACTTATAAAATAAAGTAGCATATATTTTGGTGAAAATAAATAAACTAGTGATCATAAAACCGGCAAAAAATACAGTAAATTAACATTTACATCCAATTTGGCATAAATAAGAATAATAGTAATAATAATATCTAAACACAACTTTAAAGTTTAAACAAATAATATCATAGGCAACAGTGATAAACATAATCATGTGGGATCTTGTTTGAATCGTCTTAATGTATATTTTATTAATATCCACTTTTCATAATTTTACAATGTTGATAATGGGAAATATAACTCGTGAAAATTGTGCGTTGGGGCGTTGGCAAACGTGATAAAAAAAACATGTCATTTAATTAGGAAAGGAGGAAGTATATAATAAGTGACAATCAACTATATTAAAATAAATTAAAATAAATAAAATTTGACATGAATAATTTGCATTGCAAGTACTTTGATGTGAGAATCACACGTTGTTGAATTGCAGTTAGAACAAATACAGAGTATATATCTTAGGTCTAATTTGCGTAAGAACGGCCATGAAGTAAACAAAGATAGGATGACAACAAATCACTCTATGACATCAACAACAAAGATAATATGCGTACAATACAATTATAAGTAAATGAAACTAATATAACAAAACTACAAAATTAAACTTACATGATAGTCTTTGTTGAGTTTAATTCCCCTTGTTATTTTTCCTGGTGATTGCAATTTCTTTGCACTTATCTTTAATTCGATGATAATAAATGATGGTGCCGATAACGTATTACGAAAACAGAGAGAAGGAATGAAAAATAGAGGGAAGGGAGAGGGAAGGTAAAATATCAAAATATATATATATATATATATATATATATATATATATATATATATATATATATATATATATATATATATATATATATATATATATATGACCAGGTTATAATGAGAATCAATCCTATAATAGGAATTAGGAATTAATCAGAACCGTGCTAGATCGACCGCTGGGATCTATTCAGATGCGAATTCTCTCTCCTCCGTTCTTTTCTCTTTCATTCTCACAGACGCCATTTTCGTTCTCCTCCACCATTTTCGTTCTCCCTTACCTCAATTAACAACTCGATTTTATGGAATTTGCTACAATTTACATATTGTTTCGATAATTTGCTGGATTCGTTGCAAAATTTCTCAATAATTGAGGTAAGAATTGTGAATTTTTCCAACAATAATCATGTCATATTATATATCCTATCTTGGATTTTCTTTGTATTCCAGAAAATTTGTCCCTATATTTGTTATAATTTGTCAATATTTTACTGAAATTCACTTGAGATGCAAATTGAGTTCAAAATAGGTGTAATTATAAAAATTTGATGTTGTTTAATTGTTTACTGCAAAAATTACGATATATGATTGTGAATTATGTGTTGTTTAATTTAATTTGTCGATTTTTTTTGCTCAAATATATGTGAAATTCGGAGAGTTTGCAAACGAATATGATTGAGTTTGAGTTAATTCTTGTATGAATTTCTTATGATTGAGTATGTGTTATTTTTGGAACTATTTTGGGTGATTTTTTTTTTCCTTTTACATTCAGCAAAGTTTGATACTACGTATTTTTCTAGTTTTTCATTGCACATCTGTTTGAACTTTGAATGCATCAATGAGTAAATTTAAAATGACATTGAAAAGTAAACTACATTCCTCGAAAAGTAAGCTAGATATGTTTAAATGTAACACTCTGCGGAAGTAACTGAAGAAATGGAGAGGTGCAGAGAGTCTGCCCTTGAGAGGAGGAAGGCCATTGAGTAAGAAAAGGAATGTTTTCAAAAAGCTGTTTTGTTGTTCAGGACATGCTGAATACCAGAGAGGGCAAACAAGATGATTAGTAACATCTCTTTCATAGACCTTTATCAGTTTATCATGTCTAACTATGATCATTGTTATTTCATAGACCTTTGTACTCATTAGTCACTTCCTGCTTCTTCTGCTGTGCAGGACTTGGTTTGTTTCTTCCGGCTATTTGTATGATTTATGCAGGTAGTTGGAATTATGTAATGGGGAAGGGGGGGGGGGGGGGGTAGAATCTTGTGTTGGGCTGGGTGAGAACTACACAGACGGGAAATTTTTGTACATCATTCTGATTGCATTTCTTTATTTATTAGGTGTAATGATCATGGAGAACCACTCCCTCCTGATTATCAAAAATATGTTATTGACAATGTGCTGAACTACCATCCTGATGAACGGCTAAAATTGGGGCTGAAGTTGATTTTATTATGGTATGCTATACATAGCTCTTGCTATTGAAATCCTTTTTTATTATTTTTATGAAGTCTAAATAACTTCTAAAATCTTTTCATGTTGCTATATGCAGGTTAAAAAGCATAGCAACTTCCAAGAAAGTCGTTGCTTTTATGTCGTTTTAATGGATGGGCATAATGTGGACTTCTCATACATCAAGTGCTTGGAGACTTGTGTTAAGGGAAAGTACCAATTAGTTGCTGAGTCCTTCATGTCCAAGTATTTTAGAAGGCCTTGTTCAGGAGGTAATCCCTCGCCTGCAAGCCCCCCACCACCAAGTCTAAAAGTAGATTGAAATTAGTTAAAGTAATTAAGATAATTCTAATAGTAGATTGAAATTAGTTAAAGTAAATAAGATATCTCCAAAAATAGATTGAAACGAGATCCACCTTCTCTGCTTCCAGTTTAGGTTCAGTTGTAAGAAATTTTGGTGCTCTTGGGTTAAATTCTCGCTCTTCTTTAATGTCCTCATCAGCTTGCTGCATCTCAAAAATCTCTTTAATTTGTTGCAGCTGTCCAAGAGCTCTAGTTGCTATCAAATCCTCTTTCGTGGGAAATGTGTTTTCTGGCCTCTTGTATATTGATTCTGATGACAAGTGCAATTGCTTCTTTTGTCCTATGGTATTCTTGTGATTCTGATTTTCCTACATTATCAACATTACTTATTTACATCTGATTAAAGCTCTACTTTATCAAAATACATATGTTTGCGCCCTTGATACCCAATAAAGCTTGTTGATAAGATAGTGTCTTTAATAATTTACAAAGACTACGTTACTGCTAACACTGATGTTGATAAGCCTGAAATTATGATAATGGTTGTACGAATAGTAAACTCAACTTGAATTGTGTTGCTCCTTGTACTCCTGACTCTTCATTTGATGAAAGATGTTTATGTTGATTCATCCTGATTCTAATGCTGGTAATTGAATCGAAAACTCAAATGAAAATCAAAAAATGCTAATTGAATTAAAAACGCAAGTCTTAATTAAGTAAGAAAACAACAAAGAAAAAAACAGGCAAATCCTAATTGAATACAACCAACAACGTAAACACTTATTTCAAAAAAAAAAAAAAGAAAAAAAAACCCGTAAACACTTGATAGAATCAAAAATTACAAAATCAAAACACTTACCTCTCCAACAACAATCGAAAAACTTGATACACCAAATCAAAGTTTTGAGACGTGAAATCGAAGTAGTAAAATCGCAGCAGAGAGAATTCAAGAGAAGAGAGGGAAAGCAGGAAGAAGAGAGAGAAAGTGAAAAACGCAGGAGGTAGTCATTCAAAATACCAAATTTACTAATTTGCCATTAATGAAGCGGGTGAAATCTCGGCCGTTAAATTAAGTGCGATCAACGGTCCTGATGAGTTCCTAGTTCTTATTATTCACCTTGGTTTTCACACGATCTCAATTCTATATATACACACACACACACACACAAAAGTAACTACCAAGTGATAATGAACTGACACCATTTTACAACAGATTGAGAATATAAAGATTGCTTTGATACACTTTGGGATATTGAAAAGCATAAATAATATAACACAATTTTTTGTATGCAGCCTACTGTACCGTGCGGCAGGGGTTACTTGAGTTACTTGGTCAGGGGTCACTCAAGTTGGCGGGGTTACTCGAGTTTTTCGATCAGGGGTTACTCGAGTTACTTGGTCAGGGGTTACTCGAGTTGTCGGGGTTACTCAAGCTATTCGGTCAGGGGTTACTTGAGTTACTCCTGACCGAGTAACCCCTCGAGTAATCCATGACCAAACCCCCCGATTAACTCGAGTAACCCCTGACCGAGTAACTCGAGTAACCCTTGACCGAGTGAACCCCTCGAATAACCCCTGTCCGAAACCCATCAAGTAACCCCAGACCGAGTAACTCGAATAACCCCGGACTGAATAATTCGGGTAACCCCTAACAAAATAACTCAGGTAACCCCTGCCACACGGTGTGGCCTGCTGCACCAAAAAGTTGCTGATAATATAATTATGCATTTGTTTCACTTTGTGCGGGTAAAGTACATGATTAATGGTGCATTATATACATAGATATTTAGAAATCAATCAATCATTAATAATCTATAACTATAACAAAAACAATTACCGCTGACATCATTACTATCCACATGTCAACCTCTAATAAAATATTTTCCTGCCAAAACTAATAGTAACATCATTATTTTTTTCAACATAAATAAAAGTTTGAAAATGGTTTAATTATACACTTCCTAACAGATTTTATATTTAAATTGACTAATTAAACAATTTTCAATGGATCGGGGTTAAAAAAAAAAGGTGGTTGGACTATTTTATTTTCCTATAGACATTATCTTTCATTCTACTTCGTATATTTTATACAGATTATATGAATTGGGGTTGATTTATTAATTTATCAATTTATTATTTTTTACTTAAATAATTTATACTACGTTTCTTCAAATAAAAAAATAAGTATATTACGTATTACACACAAATAAGCCAAAAGATTATTGTTAAAATTGTGCATCGCACGAGTCTAACCTAGTATATGCTAAAAGACACACAAGATACATGTCATCTCTCGGTATGTCCTTAGTTTTTTTTTTTTTTACAAAAAAAGATATTACACTATAATGATAGCTATTTTAGTATACTCCGTATTTTTTAATATACAATAATGACAACTATAAATAAAAAAAAGTATTCCGTAATCAGATTTTACTATTTTAGACGTATTTTGTGATAGGTTGTACTACCAGAAATATATTATAATTGATAGGATGTAACTAAATATTTATCTAATTAATCAATAATACTAAAAGTGTCCTCTTCTGGTAAGTACTAAGTTTTTTATTTTATCTAATCAATCAATAATACCAACAGGCAATTGGTGAATAACCTTATTTCATTGTTAAACTAGATTAGGTCCTGTGCTATACATAATAATTTTCAATACTATTTTTTAAAATTAACATTATATTAAATTTTCCGACTTTCATATGTTATAGTCAACAACAAATATTATTGAAGTATTATTGAAGTATCCATAGTAATTATCGATTATTGATTGATTAAAATTCTAATCATAAATTATATATTTAAGGAAATAACAAAAGTATCATTTGTTGATTTGATATGTAGCTTCCATCACACAATTATAATATATATATATATATATATATATATATATATATATATATATATATATATATATATATATATATATATATATAGGATCATGTGAGAACCCAACCCTTAAGTGAGAACCTTCTTAAAATAAGAACCAATCTTACACCATCAATTTTGAGATTATGGATGGCTGAGATTAATTATCACTTTCCCATGCATTTTCTTGGGAACACGCATTTCAGTCATTGGTACATGTTTTTTAATTTTTTTTTCCTTATTTTCTGCATTGAAACACCGATTTATGTACTATAAAACCAAGAGATTCAGCCATTGAAGAGAGAGAAAATGGAAAATCTGGTTTCATTTTAATTTAACCATTGAAGAGAGAGAAATGAAGGCAGATTTCAAATGAAGATTTCTCTCTCATAAAGAAAGCTTTTGAAGCGATTTTTTTTTTAATTTGATTATTTTTTTGTGTGGAATAAGCATACAAAATTTCATAATTTTTGGAGTTTGTTTGATATTTTTTTGGGTAGAATTTTCGAAGTAGTGCAAAAAAGGAGCAAATCTGGAAAGACAGATTTCAAATGAAGATTTCTCTCTCATTAAAAACCCTTTTGAAGCGATTCTTTTTTTGAATCTGCTTATTTTTTGTGTAGAATAAGCATACAAAATTTCAAAATTTTTGGAATTAGTTTGTTATTTTTTTGATAGAATTTTCGAAGCAGTGCAAAAAAAGAGCAAATCTGTATGTGGTACAATAGTTGAAAATTCTGGAACGACATAATTAAAATTCAAAAACTAGGGGCATATCATGTAATTGGAACACTAGTTCTTATATATGGAACAATATATAATATTTATGTGACAATAATTCATATTTCTAGAACAATATAAATTGTATTGACAATAACGGGCATATCATTCTATTGGAACACTAGTTCCTGTCTATGGAACAATAGACCATATGTATGTACAATAGTACAAATTTCTAAAACAACATAATTAAAATTCGAGAATTATGGACATATCATGTAATTGGAACACTAATTCTTATGTATGGAACAATATATAATATTTATGGGACAACAGTTCATATTTCGGAACAATATACATACTATTCGACAATAATGGGCATATCATCCAATTAGAACACTAGTTCATGTCTATGGAACAATAGACCATATGTGTGGTACAGTAGTTCAAATTTCTGGAACAACATAATTAAAATTCGAGAACTATGGGCATATCATGTAATTGGAACACTAATTCTTATGTATGGAACAATATATAATATGTATGGGACAATAGTTCATATTTTTGGAACAATATTGATACTATTCGACAATAATGGGCATATCATCCAATAACATTAATGCAAATATTTGGAACAATAAATTAGATATATGAACGATGGACATAATATTCTATAACAGTAGGTATAATGGTCTAGAACAATAGTTTTTGAATGTGAAACAATACAGTTTATAGGAAAATTACTGTAATAATTGTGCTTGAACAGTAGACATAATAATATGGAACAGTAGTTCAAGTGTGTGGAACAATATTTCAAATGAATGGAACTATAGTGTAATATTTAGAACAATAATTTAAATATGTGAAACAATAGAAATAGTATTATGTAACAGTAGGCATAATATTTGGAACAATAGTTCAAATGTGGTACAATACAATTTATAGGGAAATCACAGGAATGGTAATATGGAACAATATAAATGATAGATGGAACAGTAGTTCAAGTAGTGGAATAGTAGTTATTATAGAACAATGGGCATACTGTGTGGAACAATTGGTCAAATATGCGGAACAATAGTGCAAATATATGGAACAATACAGTAATAATAACAAGCAGTTGGAATAGTAGACCAATTATTTGGAACTACGCAATTATTATAATGTTATTATTGTTTTTTATTATTGAATTTTGGTACAGTAGGAATATATATCAGAAACAATAAGTATAACAATTAAGAACAATACATGTTTGAGAACCAATAGGAATATATACACAACAATAAATGTCCATAGTTCTCGAATTTTAATTATGTTGTTCCAAAAATTTGAACTACTGTACCACACATATGCTCTATTGTTCCATATATATTAACTAGTGTTCCAATGACATGATATACCCATTATTCTCAAATATTATTTATATTGTTTCAGAAATATAAACTATTATGTTGCTCTATTGTTCTATTGTTCCATTTTTATGAACTAGTGTTCCAATTACATGATAAGCCCATAGTTCTCGAATTTTAATTATGTTGTTCCAGACATTTGAAATACTGTATCACACATATGGTCTATTGTTCCATAGACATGAACTAGTGTTCCAATTGGATGATATGCCCATTATTGTCGAATAGTATTTATATTGTTCCAAAAATATGAACTATTGTCCCATAAATATTATATATTATTCCATATATAAAAATTAGTGTTCCAATTACATTAATGCCCATAGCTCTCGAATTGTAATTATGTCGTTCCAGAAATTTGAACTACTGTACCATATACAGAGTTGCTCTTTTTCTTCAAAAATTCTACCAAAAAAATATCAAAGGAACTCCAAAAATTCTGAAATTTTGTATTCTTATTCTACACAAAAAAATAAGCAAATTCAAAAAAAGAATCGCTTCAAAAGGGTTTTTTATGAGAGAGAAATCTTCATTTGAAATCTGTCTTTCCAGATTTGCTCCTTTTTTGCACTACTTCGAAAATTCTACCCAAAAAATATCAAACGAACTCCAAAAATTATGAAATTTTGTATGCTTATTTTACACAAAAAAAATAATCAAATTTAAAAAAAATCGCTTCAAAAGCTTTCTTTATGAGAGAGAAATCTTCATTTGAAATCTGCCTTCATTTCTCTCTCTTCAATGGCTAAATTAAAATGAAACCAGATTTTCCATTTTCTCTCTCTTCAATGGCTGAATCTCTTGGTTTTATAGTACACAAATCGGTGTTTCAATGCAGAAAATAAGGAAAAAAAATTAAAAAGCATGTACCAATGACTGAAATGCGTGTTCCCAAGAAAATGCATGGAAAAGTGATAATTAATCTCAGCCATCCATAATCTCAAAATTGATGGTGTAAGACTGGTTCTTATTTTAAGAGGGTTCTCACCTAAGGGGTGCGTTCTCACATGATCCCACACACACACACACACACACACACACACACACATATATATATATATATATATATGTATATATATATATATATATATTGTTGTAATAAACATAGTATACATAATATGTCTTTCCCAAAAAAAAAAAATACTCATATGGTCACAAATTATGTAAGGAATTTTTTATTTATTTATTTATTTATTTATTTATTTACATAAGTTTATAATTGTCAAATATATTTTTTTTTATTTTTTTTTTTGGAAGGAAACCTCAAATCCTTTTTTTTTTTCCGAAGAAAAAACATCAACTCTTTTATCTTTTATTACTCTCTCTCTCTCTCTCTCTCTATAGTGGTGATTGGGGCTACACTTGGTAGGGAGGATCGCGTGTTCGATCCCCCGCAACAACAGTTGGAAGGGGAGTGAAATCTAACCACCCAAAACTGATCCTCGAATCCGGATTAGCCCAAAGGATGAATCGGGTGGAACACAAAAAAAAAATGATTATTTCTAGTAGGAAAATTTCTAATAAGAACTTTTGGAAATTTTCCAAATAAAGAGGAATACAATAATGGGATATAAAATTGGTGAAATGAGAAGGATGAACTCTTTATTATTCATCCTTCTCATTTCACCAATTGCTACTCTTGAGGAGAAATTTAACAATATTATTTTTCATCCAAATTTAGACATCATACTTTAAACTTAAATAACTTTCTTTTATTTTTTTATTTCAAAGGCATTAAACTTAGATAACTTACTTTTTTATTATTTTTGACATAGATAACTTACTATTTTTATTATTAGATAGAACTATTTTTGAACTTTTGATGAAGCAATTCACGAATCATGTAGAAGTTATAAAAATACTTTTCAAACAAGCCTATATGAGGGGTGAAAAGTGCCACAACCACTATATACCTACCATCCGCGTCTGAACTTAGTGTAATGTATGTTTGACCATCATATTTGAGCCCATTTATGCCGATAAATTTGGGCCCACCCCATTCATAACAAGGTAATCTAGTCCAAGAAGTTATTGTGAGGTTTGGACAAACAGAACTATGTGGCCCACGAATAATAGTCGTTAGATCTGGGTGTGATTCCACACAATCAATAGCTGATATTAGATACTCGATATCATTCAGTTTGCTGATTGCCTCATGAATCTTACTCGCACCATACCACAATGGTTTGCATGTAACATCTCCTTTCTTTTCTACACAAGTTGCATAAAAAAGGATGTTTCCGCAGTATTCCTGTGGTATTTTCATGCAAACCATACATGCACTGCGCCACACATGCACTGCGCCACACGTGTGCAGCTTGCACCTCAAATGTACTTAGCTTGTAATCTGTTACTTCTTGAGATGTTGCTTGTAGTTTTATGGTGTCCATTTGGTCTTTAGTGAGCTTGAACGTACACTCAGTTGTCGTCACCATCTCACCTAAAAGAAAAAAAATTTAATTTAGAAATTGAAACAAAAAGAGCATAATGTATACTCAATATCATTATATTAAATAAATATAAAAAAGTTGACTGATTTCCTTTTAAGTATGATTTAATTTTGTGACAAAATGTCTATATTCTTTATTTTTAATAAGAATTTCAATTTTCTAAGAGGACATGTAACTAATGTTTTTTTCACTTTTGTTCTGTTCTCTCACTTATTTTCATGGGACACTTTGATTCATAATTCAATTTCTATTTAATTTTATTTTGTTTATATAAAAGAGATCTCTTATTCACTTCACTCCAAAAATAGATTACCCACAAGGCACTATATGAAGTAAAATAATCTCCCTACTTAATATTACACGATAAAATAAGAAGTTAATTAATGTGATTAAAACTATATGTTAGTCAAATTATGTGAATTAAATAGGGACGAAAGAAGTAATAAAGTATGTCAATTGATATTAAGTTACTAAGCTAATTAATTGTATATCAATGAGAAAGTCATGCATGCATTTATGTATGATAATATACTCACTTGATAACCCCTTGAATGGTAATAAGGATGGGAGGGACGGCTCATACTCAAAGTGACGAAACTTAACTAGCGGAGGGTCACGAGGAGCAAGGTAATTAGCTCTATCATGAACAGGATAAACATCGAGTTCGAGCCCTTTGGCTAGCCTTGCCCATGAGTTGTTAAAGTGCAACCACGAAGCTCCATCCGCTACATGGTGATGTTGCGCAAATCCAAGGCATACACTCCCGCAACTAAAGCGAGTGACTTGCACTAGTAGAAGAGGAAACGACGAGAGCCCATCAAATAGTCGCATATTGGAAACACCACCTTCCTAAGTTCGGAATTAGGACTCAAGTAATCCCCAAAATCAGCAAGAGCATGTGTTGATTCTGCCTCGATAAACAAGGCTCCCTTTGCATTGCAATCAATCTCATAACGACCATTAGTGTCGTTAAAATCTAACCTTCCCGCCATCGGATAAAATGGCACTAAGGCTCTGCCTAGAGCCTCCTTCAAAATATTGGTGTCAAAATTTTTTGTAGTAGTACGTAGATATATTATTAGGAGAAAAGAGGTAGAGAACATTAGTATGTGAGTAATGAGTACGTATCATCATGTCTAGCTTTCAGAGCGAAAGACTACCTTTTGGAGTCTCATTAGTTGGGCATACCATGCTTGATTTCTTCACTTTGATTATGCTCATTATTATTCTATAGTTTTGATGAATAACTCTTAATTTCAAAGGAGGTATGTATTGAAATGACCACAGGGGGTATTTTATAGCCTTTTAAATAAATAAATAAATAATTATTTAAAAAAAACACACATCCTTCTATTATGGACTAGAGGTGTTTATAATCCTTTGGGATTTGGATTTTTGAAAGTCTACCATTTGACTGATATCTAACAAGATGCATCTTCCTATTTAAGGAGCTTATATGTTAAGATACTCTACAGTTATGCATGCTTAGCTGGGAGTAATATTAGAATAGGTCTTTGACTATTATCTGAAATCTTATTGAATTTAATTTAAACTATACTGGTACACAATTTTGAAATAGGATTGATAACTCATATTTGAACTTGTTAGCCTTTATCTGAGCAAATTTCTAAATCTTCATTATATACTCCCTCCGTGTTTAAATAAATGAAACGTTTTTTTTTACTTTCACGGAGTTTTAGGAAGGTTAGTTGAATTTATTAAAATAATAGGTAGTGGGGTAAGTTTGAGGAGAGAGAAGAGAGTAAAAGGTTTTGTGGGGACCATTAGTTAGTAGAATATTATTAAAAAAATAGAGAGAAGTTACTAAAAAAAGGAAAACGTTTCATTTATTTAAACACGGAGGGAGTATATATTACTCTGTGTAATAATTAGTAATTCACAAATTCTTAATTGTGGCTAGCCACAGGGTGTGACCTACCATTTCACATATAAGCAATTAATTAAGCAATGGGGGTTACATCGATGATCAAATGAGGTTACCTTGACAGATAATAGGTTATCGTAATGAGAAACAAGTGGAGTAGCTGTTTTAATAATCAAAATAAAGAAGAGGGGTTGTTACTCGAATGAAAAAATGGACTTACTTATTTTTTTAAAATTAATTGATGTTAATCGTATAATAAATTAGGGTTAGTCTATGAATAAAATAAGGTTACCCATAGAACTCCCCCAGCCCAATCCTCATTCGACAGCTCCGTCTTGAATAATTGAGGTCATTTATATTAACGAATAATAATTATTTTTATAAACAACAATGATCACGCCACGTAGTTGGCCACACACAAGACATACGGTTAATAATAATACGTAGTAATAATAATAATAATTTCCTCTCAAAAGATTTTAAGGCATTTTTGTTTCAGGCTAATATTTTAAGATGAAAAAACAGACATTCGTCAATAAGTCAAGCCCGTATTTTGGGCATGGATGAGATGGGTTGTCACCCAAGGCCCCCCCGTATTTTGGGCATGGATGAGATGGGCATGATTATTACTCCAATACTCCGTATTTGTTATGTAGCAACCAGCAAGAGACAAGATAAAACTCTTAGTTAGGCCATCAAAATAAAAGGGGTATTTGGTAATACTAATATATCACCATTTGACCTGTTTTGAAGCACAAAAACCATCATGATTTGTGTGACAGCTGCTGCATCAAGTCCATTTCAGAATGATCTAACACACCAAAATCTAAAAAATGTTGTAACTTAACAAAAGATTTATCCTTGCATATAGATTTATCAAAAATGTTGTCTACCCAAGGAAAAATAGACCCCCTAACATATAAACAGATATGATCAAACATTTATCCTCGCACAAGGTAATCTCTTCATTGATTACACGCGCTATCTGCCTGCTTTTAACATATGCAATATGCTCAGTAAGAAATTTGATACAATGATTTGATGGGGAGTGCCAGGCCCGTGCAGCAGTGCAACGCATGGGCGACACTTGAGATTCCCAGCAGCAAGCTACTGTGATGGATTCTCCCCCTCAAAAAATAAATTTAATATCGTTGTGAGTCATTGACCCACGTATCAGATATTAAACTGATAAGAACAGATACTACACTTGATCTTAGCCAAAAGGCCGAGAAAGGTATGATTTGTTTAGTCTCACATCCTGCATTTTATATCCTAAAGTTGCCATATCCTCTTCGTTTGTTTCGATGTGGAACTTCACTTCTATTTTAAGGAGCATTGTCCATAGCAGCACTGCAGCACCCTTCAGGGTCTCAGAACTCGGTAAAATCATTCTGATGTCTGAGTATACTTCGTATAAATTAATGTATCAGGGAGGAACAGTAAAATATAGAGCTAGAAGTTATGTAATCTAGTAGTTTATTATACATTAAGTGTCTGGAAGAAAGGCTATGTACATCTGAAAACTTCCAACCATACCAATTACGAGTGCTATTTAATATTCAGTTTATCAGCTATCAGCTGTGACGAAAAGATTTGGATTTAGAAAATTGACCTGACACATTTCTATATCCATGAAATTATGGTATATAGTGGAGTAATCTTAGACATAAGCTAAGGGCTTTTTCATTAGAATTCTGAATTAATCTCTACCATAGTATAGTGTGGAAAAAAAAAAAAAAAAAAATTGGTCACAGACTCACAGTTGATAAATTTTGACCAGATTAGGAGTTCTACTAGTGATGTGATCACTGATCTAATCTCAAATAGATATGATTATGCAGCACTTTCCGGGTTTACCGAGGCTTGTAATTTTATCTCTGTACTCTTAACAGCAAATCAGATTAGTATACTCTAAAAGAGTATAAGCATAGAAAGATTTCATGTGTGTCTTCAATACCAGAACAGAGCAGTCAGGGGCAAAGAGGAAAAAAAAATTTGGACCATTTCTCGATTTGTGCGTGTCATCCTTGCGCAGGGGCCATGCTAATCTTCTCTGTATCGTTCCAATTTTATCAGATGTCTCCGAAGAGACAACCATTGATAGACGCCAGAATATATAAAGATAGTAGTACTGTCGAAATCTTTCAATGTGGGACAAAAAGAGAGTGTATATCTAACAGAACACGAAGTATATTTTAGTATTTTACCACAATGCCCAAAGAATTCCACCTTCTGAGGGTACCAAATTGAAGCCAAATCTCATCAGATCTTTACCCAATCTTATGAAAACACTAACATTAATTTCACGATTTTCCCGTCAAAAGTTAAATTCACGATTTTCCTGTGATAATTCTCTGATATGTCACAAATTAGCAATACAACTACTACCTACCTCTACTCCTCTAGGCCTCCCAAGAGTCCCAACCCTTATATTTTGCATACTTGTTTTAATCAATTGTCTCAAATTAATTGCACACTTGAAGTTATCACTTACATTTTCTCTCTTTAATTTAGAAACCTCACTTTTCTTGTTTCTTTCTTAGACCATATCCCTTAAATTTCAGCTCTTTTACTCCCCTTGACATATACATACATGGTCGAAACCAAATAACTCGTCTACCACCTCTACATACATTATCTTCAAGACTTCTGATCCCTCATTCCATTATTTAACAAAAATAGACACCGATGCAAAAGATAGATCAGGACTAATAACGACAGAAAGCAAAACAAGAGTCAAATTAAACGTAGAGTTCGAATACTCAGTTACTCATGCAACCGGGGTTGGAAAGTAAAGGGAATCAAAGATTAGTGTTAGTGACAAAACACAACTTTTTGTGCTACAAAAACAAGATATAAGCAATTGGAAAAATATGAAAGATTCACAGAAATATTTGAATAAAAAGAAAATTTTGTTTAGAAATGAATAGAAGAGAGCCTCAAACACAAAACATTAGCAGTATGGGTAGTTGACTACTGTAGTTGTTTCAGATGAAATAAAAGCATTGTCAGGCCCATATCTGGGCTAATGGGCTATCGTGAAAGACCCAAAACATGAGCCCAAGGTATGCTTTCAATATTTCAAGTTCACATTGTTTTTATTTCCTTTCCTTTACAACATTAAACTTCACATCATATCATAAATGTTGTCAGTATTCCTTTTTTTTTAGTGCGTCTTCCTTAATTTCTTTCATACTATACCTTATTCATAAATCATACGAGTAATCATGTTGTCAAAAAAAAAACAAAAAAAAAAAAAACAATTTTTGTTTATTTGATTTACTATTATCTTAAACTCTATTTCGTACTTCCTAGTTCCTACCTTTACGCTTTATATACTTGTGAGCTTTAGAGCAGGTTTATCTTCTAAGGTATAGATTATCTAAGTTTCCATGATAATGCAATTTTTTCTTGTTGTGAACTATACAAAATTTTTAAACCTCCAAATTTCAGGGTAAGATACCATAGGAGGAGATGTAATGAATAATTTTGAAACATCTTTATATTTGGTATATTATTATATACTTCGTAGTTCGTATAGTAACAAAATCATACAAGTACTATGCTAATATATAAATGGATAAAAAAAAAAGAATAAAAATTAGCCCATACATTTGCTAGGAAATGGAAAAGGTGTTTATAAAAGAAAAAAAAGAAAACCTTGCTATAACTGAATAAGGCTTGTTGCTATAAGGCAAATGAATTATGAAAAGAATAGCATGTGGACAAAAGACAATTGCAAAAATCTTCTAATTAGCAATTCACTTCATATGATTTACTGCTGAACAATTAGAAGGCAAATGTTGCATAAAATTTAGTGGGGCAAGCAAAGAAGAATCAATTTCTTGCAGTCACAAAGCATAATAGATGGTATAACATTGTATTGCTTAATCATCAACAAATTTATCATATGAAAGGGATAATACACGTCCAAGTGACAAAAGTAAAGGACTAGTAGACCAGTCCAACTATAACTCCAACATAGAAAACTGTAAGAAACTAGTCAATATATTAGCAGGCTGAATTCTACAACTAATTTGATTACAAACGGTCGGATACTGAGTATGTGGTAATAGCTCACATCACAAGAACTTGCCATGAAAACTAACCGATGCAGCAAAATCCTCGCAACTGTAGTCTTGAACATCCCGTGTAAGGCGGCTAGACTCTGGTGATCTGGTCATTCTTTTTCTTATTCAAACCCTTTCTAAGTGCCACTTCCATATTGTTTATATACATTAAACAGAGGAAGACAACAAAAAGCCTTGACCACCATCATCTAACAACCACAAATATCTCTATGATTTCTCTTTTGCAACATCTGATGTCAACTAGTTTGACAAAAGAAGTAGAGGACAAGAAATCCTCCAATTGAATTCAATGAAAATTGCTCTCAGCTCATTTCATTGATGATGCACGCCATCTCTTCATAACATCGAGCATGATCTCGTTCCATGTATCAATTGGTCCTGGCAAGCACCAGTGCACACAATCATTCTGAACACGTTCCTTAATCCCATCGGCAAAAGGGTTAGGATGCATGTAAGGGCCGGGGTGACCATCGGGCCTTAACATAGCCAACTTGGTGACATCTAATGCCGCTACCCTAACCTTAGGCATAGCATTATTATCAGCATTTAGTATTGTCTTAGCCTTTTCCACTTCTTCAACCTCTGCTTGCCTCATACGGGAATCCATCCAATCAAGAGATTTCTCCTCTTCCATGTATGGCTTTGTCTTAGAGCAAGCTCCAAACTGATCCCATTCCCCTTCAAAATGATGTGGAGAAAATGTAGTCACAATAACATCAATACCATTCCCTTCCGACTTTGATTTCCTTTCAATAATCGCCTTTAGGCTGGTGTTAAAAGCCTTGCCAAACACATCATAGAACTCGACATCAGTACAATTCATACTATCAAGAGCATGGCACCCGAGCTCAACTTCCCCATCGCGATATATAGCAGGATGCAAATACCAATGACCAATCGACAGAACCACCATATCAATCGAATCCAGCTCAGAACCCCACCTCTCATCAACCGAATCAAAGAACAATTGATTGTAATTTATAGTCCCATCACTTGATTTCTCAATCCCATTAACAAGAAAAGGTGACCAATACACAGAAACATTAACATTATGAGAAGGGAAATGCCATCTCCTGAACTTATTATCATCCCCATTCGAGTAAATCAGATTCGGGGGCGAAACCGAGCTTAACATACACAACAAAGACTCTAACTGATTCCTTGCCATGGAATCCCCAACAAAAGCCAAATGTTTTCCTTCAAGAATTTGCAAAAACAATTGAGGGTCAAACCTATCAAGATTGCATTCTTTTGGCTGCCATTTCCAATAAAGATAATCCATATCAGGTCTTCCATGATTCATGCAATTTTGCCCATCTTTAATTGTTCCACAACTTGAGCCATTATACAAAGGTCCTTTCTTTTCTTGGACCCATTTTCCATTTGTATAATCACAAACTGATGCAATTTCTTTACTTTCTTCTTCTGCTAAAATTAAAAAGGAGATTTTTTATGAATATAATTAATTAATATACCAGAAAATCAAATCAGGTAATGTCTACAATAAAGATCATGAGAAAAAGAAATCTAACCTTTTGGGGGTGGTGTAGATGAAATTAGAATCTCATTCACATTTTCCTTTTCTGTTCAATAAAATATAAATACATATTCTATCATTTCTCAAGTCAATTTTGGGTCTAAATATAAACAAATCCAGAAATTAAATTTGGCAAGTTTATTAACATAAATAAACTAAGAAAATCAGACCTTTTTCTGCTCAATATACAAAACCCAGAACTTTAAAAGTTGTAATCAAGCATTAAATATCCAAAAACAAGCTAAAAAAACTCACCTTTAGGAGGTTCTGACACTGAATCCAAAACCCCATTTCCAGTTTTTTCCGCTGTAAAAAAAACATAACACATAATAATCAGCAATTACACAAAACCCAGAAACTTAAATAAGCTAAGAAAATACAAAAATCAAATTAAATTAAAAAAAAAATTACCTTTAGAAATGGGATTAAGATTAGAAAATTGATCTTTAATAACAGAAGAAGAATCTAGAAGAGGAGGAGGAGAAGGGTAAAGGTAAAAATGGAGGAGAGCTAATGGAAGTATTGCATAAAGTACATAAGGTAACAATTTCCTGGTTAAAGATTGTTGATGAGATTGTTGCGTTTTCCAAAGATTTCCCATTTTTTTTGGTTTCTTGATTTTCTTTCTTCTCTGTTTTACTTTCTCTCTCTAACTTTTTTTGCAGCACAAAAAAGCTCCAACATAATATGAAAAATGGTGATTTACTGGAAATAAAAACGAAGTTGTGGAGTATTATTTATATCTAATTGTAATTATTTATATTTTTAGCTTTGATTTGTTTATTTGAATTGGCATTTTGAAGGAGACAATTTGACAGGGAGAAAGTGGAGGGCAAATAAGGAAAATATTGAGATTAAAGAGTATAAAGAGAGAGTGAAAAAGAGATCTGATTAAGTCAAAATTTAAAAAACACCAAGAATTTAGGTGGGTTAGGCCAACTAATCTATTTCTCTCATGTGTAAATTTAGGTCTTTCAAGGAGAGAATTTTATTGTGAGTTAAAGGAAATAAAGAGAACTGAAAAAAAAATAAAAAATTACTCGTATTAAGTTGTCACGTGATATTTTTATACATCTCAAACCCTATATTTTTCAAGTGTAAAAGCAACTCTAATGGTTATAGTTAGCAATGTGCTTGCTATTTTCAAAAATCCTTAGTTATATTAACTTGGCCATTGGAGCCATAGAATAAAATTAACCTGGCCAAACAAATGCAAGCTAATTTGTTTTAGAAAAAGTTTTATAATATGGGAGATTGATATATTAATAAAATTAAAACTAATAATGTGTCAAAAAATAAAAATTAAAACTAATATAATAAGTTAATTGAGGAAGTGGGAGTGTGGGACACATTAATATCAAGCTAATATCTAATCGTTAGGGACAAACTAGCTATAAATGGGGTTAATTTGGAATCATATGTGAAGTCATTATAAAAATCTTTAGATAGCAAAACTATTCGAAGATCTAACTGGACAAGTAAGGAAATCCGATAGGATATAAATTCATATTAGATATCCAATCCAAAATTTTCAGATTTCGAATACCTATTTGGATATCCAATATTCATATCCAAACTAAGTTAGATTTTAGATAACGGATATCCAATCCAAAAATCCAAAAAATTGGATGTTATTTACTAAAACCTGTAATGGTGGTGCCTAACTAAAAACCGCTAATCAAAAAATAATAAATATACAATTCGTCCAAATTTTTTTATTTTATTTTTTTTAGTGAAAAGATAATTGTATATTTATTATTTTTCGGTTACTAAAATTCATAAACAATACTCCCTCTATCGCTATTTTTTTTGCCGCATTTGACTTTTCACGGTCTCCAATGCACATCTTAGAACGCATTTAACTTCATTTTTATATGCGTAATCATTAAAGATTTTTGATATTAATTAAAACAAAACAGTGAGACGAATCAAGTAATATCCCACTTGACTATATTATCTCTTATAAATTATTGAGAATTTACAGTCAAAAATTTTAAAGTTTAACTCAATTATTTGGTATAGGGCAAAAAAAATAGAAATAGAGAGTGTAAAAATTAAACTCTAACTTTAAAGTTATAAGGTGAAATTCCTACTATATACATCGAAAACTATCTGGTTTAGCCACTATTGACATGGTGTCAAATATTGACTTCGGAATTTCAAGTGTATGTATGACATTGTTTCGTTGTATGGTATGCTTGATGCTAAACTGCTAACTATGATTGTAAGGAAAAACAACAACAAAAGGCAGGTTCATTAGTATGAGTAATTGAGTACTCGATCGTAAAGATGTTAATAATAATCATTATTGAAGTTTAATGATATTTTTTAGCAGTTGACGACAGTATGTATTTTGTACGAAAAGTCGAAAATGTTATATTGAGGCAAGACAGCCAACAACGTGCTACATAGCCGTGTTGTTAGCTGGATTGTCAGTTGTCACTTGTCTGTTTTTTTTTTTTTTTTTTTTTTTGTAAAATAATTTTTTTTAAATATTCAATTCCGCCGTCGGTTTTTTTTTTGGAAGATACTAATGACTACTCCCTCTGTCCCTTATTTTTTGCCTCAATTGACTTTTTACGGTTTTCAAGACGCGTGTTCAAACGTATATATCTTAATTTCTATACGCATAAAAATTATAAAAGTTTGATATTAATAAAATATACAATGAGATGATTCTAACAAGACCCCACATGAATATATTATCACTTATAGATTATCGGGAATTTATGGTCAAAGTTTTATAAGTTTGACCCATAAAATTGCAATGGAGCAAAAAATAAGGGACGGAGGGAGTAATGTGTTAGATTGATTTTAGTCCATACTCCCACATAATTTTTTATTTTTTATTTATTTTTTTTATACTCCTTTCGAGTTTTAATAAGTTTTACATTTTGATTGTCACATAATTTTCACAATTTTTTGTATGCGATCTGTTATACCGTGCAACAGGGATTACTTGAGTTACTTGGTCAAGGGTTACTCGAGTTGCCGAGGTTACTCGAATTTTTCGATCAGAGGTTGTCGGGGTTACTCAAGTTACTCGGTCAAGGGTTATTTGAGTTACTCCTGACTAAGTAGCCCCTCGAGTAATCCATAACCGAACCCCTCGAGTAACCCCTGACTGAGTAACCCCTCAAGTAACCCCAGACCGAGTAAGCCCTCAATTAACCCCTGACCGAGTAACCCCTAACCGAACTCCTTAAGTAACCCCTGACCGAATTACTCGAGTAACCCCTGACCGAATTACTCGAGTAACCCCTGACCGAACTCCTTAAATAACTCCTAACCGAGTAATTCGAGTAATCCCTGACTGAATAACTCAGGTAACCCCTGTCACACGGTGTGGTCTGCTGCACCAAAAAGTTGCTGCATAATTTTAGGCAATTTAATTGACTTGAATAAAATAAGAGGTACGTAGGGTAGTTGGAGTATTAAAAAATTGTATAAGAAATATAATGAAGTTAATAGTTTAATTTATTGAAAAATAATAAATGAGAGAGGAAAGAAATAATTAAAAAAAAGATAGTAGTGGGTTTTGGTGGAACCATGAAAGGAAAAAGATATAATATTAAAATGTAGTTTTTTTGTAAAAAAAAAAAGTGTATCACTTTTTAAAACACAGAAGGAGTATATAGTATTTTGAATGATATTATCTTTATACATTTTGCTACAAATATTATAATATTTTTTTAATTGATAAGGAACAACTCTACTATATCAAAATCTCTTACATGCTAGTCAATCCAAGTACGTAGGTTAATGCTTGAAAGTAGGATATAAAGGAAGGTAAAAGAAATCTCTACTCCAAAGCAAATGTAGATGATAGGGCTTGAACTTGTGACCTTAAGGTGAGCTTCCCGCCACCTCATGAATATTATAATGTTATTTGGAAAAATACAATATCAATCATAAACCTAAACTAAAGGCAAATCTCATATGACACGAATTTCATTCCTAGCACGCAAAGAAATTCCAGTCATGTAAACTAATTTTGAGAGATACTTAAAACGAAAATCATTCAATTTCAAATCTTACTACGAGTAAAGCCCCGTTCATTTCACCTTCTTTTTGCTGAACTGAAATTATTTTAAATGTCTGAATTTAAATTATTTTTTTTGAACTAAAATTAATTTTACAGAACTGAAATTATTTTTGTTGAACTGAAGTTATTTTTACTGATTTTCTATTATATTTCTTCTTTATAATTACTGAATTTTACTGAACTTATTTTTATTAAATTGAAATTATTTTTACTTAATATTTCTTTTTTTAAAGTGGAGTGAAGATTTTCTAATCACTAAAAAGCAATATCAAATAAGCATCAATTTGAAAGTGAAGAGTAAAAAGAACTAGTCAGAAGTGTAGATCTATAAATCATCACCGCAAAACATGCCAATTATTTTTCCTCCAAATTATGGCGTGATATGATTGTGGAGTAAACTAACTCACCAAATCTCATTGGAGTAAAGACAAGTAGACAACACAAAAACACATGATATTGCTGAAAACAAAATAAAGTCCAAATATAAATTAAGTTTTTTTTTTTAATTTTATTTAACTACATTTAATTTCTACACCTTATTAAAAATTGAGATTTGGTCATCACTATTAATTAATTTTCTATAAACACAAGCACGTGATATGAAGTTACGAACCAACATAGAATTTACGTAACATGGATAGTTAGTTGTGTACAATTCATAGTTTACAATTTATTGATATTTTAATTCATTAACTATAACTAGTAATTACCGCTGACATCATTGTTATCCACTTATCAATCTCTCATAAAAAAAATTTCCCGCTAAAACTAATAACGACATCATTTTTTTTTTCAACATAAATAATAGTTTGAAAATGGTAAATTAATTATACATTTCTCTAACATATTTTATATTTAAATTGACTAATTACACTATTCCAATGAAGTTAAAAAAAATAGGTACTTGGACTATTTCATTTTCCAATAAACATTATCTTTCCTATAATCCTATATATTTTCTACAGATTATATAAAATGGGGTTTCCACTCTTTATTAACTTATCAATTTATAAGATTTTGCTTAAATTATCTATACTATATATTACACACAAATAAGCCAAAAAATTATTATTAAAATCATGCATCGCACGAGCCTAACCTAGTACTCATATATAATGGTGGCAAAAAATTAATCATAAAGGTGTTGATTTTTCTCCCATCCAATTGTTGATTGCCAATTGCAACTTTCCTGTCCAAGTACATAAGTGGGAAATATGGGAGTGAGGGATTAAGATCGAATCCACCGACAAAAAGAAAAAATTAAAAATTAAAAATTAAAATATTGTGAATTTACTACCTTCGTTAATATTATTTATAACGATTTATATATTCTCCTCATGCTTTATGTCAAATCATTACGACTAATATAAAATGGAGGTAGTTAGTTGTTATGGTGAGGAATTCAAGTGATAACAGTTAACAACCAATGAACATGAACCAATGTCTCTTGTCATCTGATCTACATCTATATTGTGCCAATTTGTACTCTTTCTTGAGTCTTGACATGATCTAAAAAGTTTTGTATAGCACACATTATAATCTAGCACAAGTTGAGTCGAACACTTAGGCCTACGACGGCTATAGGCCCACAACGATTGTGGCTCAATTTATCACGAATTGGTAGTAGCCCATGAATGATTCACAACCCATCCTCAATCTCTGTTTTATTTTATTTGGTGACTTTTGCACAATTCATATCTTCTTCTTCTAATTGTATTTTATGATTTACTACCTGCGTTTCTAAATAATAAACACGTATGTCTTTTTTTCATTATTTATGTACTAACTTTGACAATTGTTTTTAAATAACATTTTTTTTAAAAAAAATCTCATCAAATATATTGGGATAATTTGCCAATTGCAGCCATTTAAAGTTTGTATTTTACAAATTGCAGCCGTTTAAAAAAAATGCAAATTGCAGTCCAAAAGTTTTTATAAATTGTAAATTGCAACCCAATTAACTTTTTCATTAATTTGCGTGTCGAAAAATAGTTGACTAAGGTTTTAGGGACCGTTTTAGTTCTTAAGGGACTGAATTGAGCACGAAATTAGCAAATAAATAACGTAAGTGCCTCGTTTTGCGTAACAAAAATGTATCGGTTTGTGGGCAACTATTTTTTGCTGTAAAAACGAGGCACTTACGGTAATTTTTTGCCAATTCCGAGCTCAATTTTGTTCCTTAAGGACAAAAATGGCTGCTAAACCTTAACCAAACATTTTTCGACACGCAAACCGATGAAACAATTGAATTAGGTTGCAATTTACAATTTATAACAACTTTTGGGCTGCAATTTGTAATTATTTTTTAAAATGGCTGCAATTTGCAAAATACTAACTTTAAATGATTGTAATTTGCAAATTTTCTAATATATTGTTAACCAGTTCATAGCTTTGCAGGTTTTTGTATAAAGTTTCATAATATCAACCTTTTCATATTTTTCTTTACTAAAATTTAATCATATACATCTAAGGTCAAACTAGTGCATTGACATGTGTGTCAAGTTTAAATGTGTTAGTTATTCAGGAACGAAAGGGAGTATATGTAAGAAAAAACATAATCACGTAGGATTAGGTTAGAATCGTCTCATTAAATACAATATCAATTTTTTATAAACTTTATTCATCAAGAATCAAATATATTGATAGCAAAAGTTATGCATTGACAAACGTATAAATAAAGCCGAGCATCGTGTCGTGTCGGGCCTCCGCGGACCGTGCCTCGCCGTGCTAGGGGGTGGGGCGGGCCATGTACTGCCTAGGTGCTTGCGGACCGTGTCGTTCCCGTCCACCAAATGGCACACCCTAACCGACAGCACGGCCTACGTGCCTGGCGTGCCATGCCGGGCCAGGCCCGGGCAGCCCTTAATTTTTTTTTTTTTAAAAAAATCGATATATTATTTAAATAATTTAATTAATTTATATTTATGTTCTTTTTATTATTAAATTATTATAGTTCTTTTTATTATTCTTATTTTTATTATTATTTATGTTATTTTTATAATTATTATTTTTTTTATTATTATTTTACTTCTTTATTATTATTTAGCAATAACAACAATGCATATATTTAAAAAATTTATGAGTGCGATAACACAATTATTGATGAATAACTTATTTTATTAAACGCGGCACGATAAATCGATAATACAATAATCGATAATGATAAAAAATCGTACAATAATTGATGAATAACTTATTTTATTATACGGGGTACGATAATAAAAAAAATTAGCTATAATTAATCTTCTTCTTCAAGTTCATCGGCTAATTGAATTGATTGAGAACTGTTAGAACCCGACGTTCCTTCTTCATCGTCGTTTTGTGCAAAAGTACGATCTTGCGAGCGACTTTCAGCATCCAACCAATCCTTAAAACACGCACATATTTCAAGTGTTTCGGGTTTTAGACTTGGTCTTCTATCGTCTAAAACCCTACATGACGCACTAAAAACTCTTTCAGAGGCAACGGAGGAGACTTGGATAGCGAAAATATCACGTGCCATTGCCGCCAAAATTGAATGTTTCGTGCTTTGTGTTTTCCACCAATCAAGGATGTCGAGGCCGTACTTCTCTTCTACGTCCATTCCTTTCATGAAGTCGTAACTTAAGTACATTTGCAACTCCGAAACATCGCTTTATGTTCTCTGAAATGATTATTCACTACTTGAAAACTTAGACATCATGTTAGCAGCTTGCGTAAATAAACCTTTGGCCCTTTTACTTACGTTTTTGAATAATTGAGATGGAGTAAATCAAGAAACGGTTCCATATTTAGATTCATAAACTCTATATAATGCAAAAAATTGATCGGTCACATTAGCTTTATGATATGTTCATTTTATATAGTGTTTTACCCCCGTCCCTTGGACATAGTTAGGAGTATTTTTGGCTCTTTAGAGCCACTTTTGTTACTAATATGCGTTTTCTAGTGTTCTCGAAGTCTTGGTATTATTTTATAGGAAATTGCGGATTTGGAGCATTTTCCCGGACTTATTTGAGCCACTACGAGCATTGGAGTAGGATCGCATTCATATGACCACATTCCGAATCCTAAGGCCACGTTGGAGCAATCAAACCGGTGATTAAGGGCTCGGCAAAGAAGAGACCGAGGCAATGGACCAAGTATTCAAGACCCAAGGTGGAAACCCATAATTGGGCCAAGAAAGTGGTCCAATCGAAGTCCATGTTCGCCCGAGAGCTCGCCCGATCGGGAAGGCCCTCGCTCTGAGGCGCGCCCGGTCGGGCGAGGAAGAAGGAAGAGAGTAGCTCTCTGCCTGGAGGCGCGCCCGACCGGGCGCGAGCGGAGGTTCCCCTATCAAAAAGGCGGGCCCGGTCGGGCGAGATGGCACTCGACTGGGCGTGTGTTTTTGTGGGATGTTTTGCGAATTTTAATCTTCTTTTAAGTTTAGGATTTAGAGCTTAAGTATAAATACGCTTTTCTAAGCAAGTGACAGACGTCTTTTTCATTAGTTAATTTCCAAATTTTAGTTTTAAGCTTTTGGTTAATACTCATGTTTTTTCTCTCTACACTTTGAGTTTATGCAATTCAATATTTCCGTTTATTTTGGTAACAATTCCTTTCCCTTTTATTTTTAGTAATTTAATTGCTTTGATTAATTATGTCTTGTTTATTTGCTTTGCTTAGTTTAGATTTAAATATGTGTGAGTAGTTTTATTTCTAGGGTTGTGGGGATCCATAAATAATATGAAGGGGTAATTTATTATTGTTGATTGTCAATGCTTTGGTTAATTTCCTATCGATTGATTTAATGTAATGCAATTAGATTAGGCCTGGTTTAATTGTATGAGTTATGCAATATTGATTCGAGATTCGAGAGATGAGAATTGATGTTTAGGCTTAGTTTCAATAGGCAGGTTAATTTATAAATGGTTAAGTTAAGATTTGAGAGATGCGATTTAATACTGGTAGATTAATTCTGTGATTGTAATACGTAGCGAAAGCCCTTTATGATCTGATTAATTGATGCATTGATGATTGATTATTGTGTTTTACCCTGGAATATTATTTATTGGTGAACTTGTACCCTAGGCTTTGATTTATTGATTTCTCCCTTATTTAATTTGCTTTACTTTAATTATTCTCCTGAGTTTAATTCCCATAAAAATAATTTGGTTACTTGATAACCTAGATTATATTAATTATTTAGGAATAGAAAGACTTGTTTCCCTGTGGATTCGACCCTACTTTCCTATTTGCTTTAGTTAGAGGACTTAGGTAATTTTTTTGATTAGGTGATACGACTTTAGTCTGTCACTTTATGCATTTAAACTAGATATCAACTAATAAAAAAGTGTCATCATACTTTTTCCTTGGATCTAATATAGAAGCAAAAATATAAATCATAGGAAGATTAGTGTAATATTTACACCATTTTTCCTCCATTGATGGAAGATATTCATCATAATCGTGTTGGGATCGATTTTCGTCGACAAGTTGGGCAAGTAAACATGCATTGCTGAGAAAAGAATGAGCACAAGGATTATAAACAGAAAAAAAACAATGTGTCATACTATATAATAATTGTAAAACTACATATATTTTTCTCAATTAGAGAAATCATCATCTAGTAAAGCAAATTGTGGAAATTTTTTATTCTAAAAAATTGTTAGTGGAACCTTGTACTTGATTGCCTTACTCAACATTTCATAGGTGGAGTTCAACCTAGTTGGACAATCCGTTTTGATTTTGATTCCCTTTATCTTTTGCTGCCTAAGAGAACTTTTCCATTCCTAAAATCTCATGTTAGAGCTATTAATAAACATAATAGCATTTTTAATTTTGTGATAAAATGGACCAATTACATGAGTTCTGTTTGGGGTAAAATTACCCCGTGCCACGTGGCCCAATAAGAAGCTGACACGTGTCAGCCCCCCAGAAAGGCCCAATGGGATCCAATCGGATGCTAACACGTGGCACTGTAACCCTAATAAGGGAACATATATTCTTCTACTATAAATAGAGAAAACTCCTCATTTATATTCATTCAGAAACACTCATAAATACAAACACAAAAACCGAGCAATCTTAATTGCAGAATTCTCTCTGAATAAGAGAGAATCCATTTACTTTCCGCACTTTTATACATCTGGAAACGTTCTAACTTGATCGTCGGAGGCGGAACTCCACTCAACCGGAGTTTCTTGGTTTTGCAGGTACAGACGGTTGCGCATATTCCCAGAAGTGTAACTCTCCCGAGGGACTCCAAAAACCTAGAAATTGGTGCCGTCTGTGGGGAGAGTACTTCTGAGATGACATCTGATTCTGTACCGCCTGGTGAGGGAAGACGGCCTACGGCCGAGCCTGAGGTCCATAAGGACCAGGATAGTGGTGACGACCATGAGGTCGACACCTATGTGGCCCCAGACGGGTCATTTCAAATAAGGCGCACCCGTTCTAAAGAAACAAGGGAACGGGGCGAAGACAAAGTTGGTCCCAACAACCCAGCCGACAAACCTGTTGGGCAACCCTAGGCGGCGGAGGGCACAACCCCTGTCACCAGAGACGAGCTGAGATCATGAAATTCATGATAAGTTTCAAGGGGGAAATCAAAGACATAATCAAGAATTCAATTGGCTCAAACGAGGGTCAGTCGGCCAAGAAGCCTTCTCCCTCCGGGAAGAAGCACCTCAAAGATCAGGTGCTTACTCCTCACCCTAAACCAAAGGGGATGGATAGGCCCCTGATCGACCTCTCCAGACTTCGTTTCCCTTAATCAGGGCAAAGGAAGGCCATCCGGCAAGTTCAGCCGTATGGGTCAAAAACGACTTACTCTGATGCCCGGATGTTCATCAAGGAGAAGAGAAGTCAACAAATGTCTGAGTCGGCCTCAACGTCGACTTACCCAGATAGTTTCCACAATACTTTAATGAAGCATTCGGAGACAAACCAAGAGAGTCAATCATGCGGCATGTCCGCATGTACTGGCCCTCAGATTATCCAGCCGGCTCCATATGTGCCCCAACAGCCATACATGCCGTATGGAGCACCAGACATGCAGCCGGCCCTCTTCGGGGGTCCGACGACACAGCAGGTCCAGCCTACGGACTGGCAGCTCCGGCTGCTTAACCTTGGGGAACAGCCGTCGGCGTTCTCTAGGGAGATAATCGAGGTGGTTCAGCCGACCAAGGTTAAGAACGTGTTGGTTGGTACCTACGACGGTACCACCAACCCAGAAGACCACCTAATGGCTTACACCAACCTCATGTACCTATAGGGGTTGGAGGACGCCGCCTGGTGCCGATGCTTCCCGGCGACATTGAAGGGCATAACCAATGATGGTTTGGAAATCTGCCAGCCAGGTGCATCAACAACTTTAAGACGCTTACATACCTGTTTGCGTCCAACTTCTCCATGAACATCCCTGCCAAAATGATAAGTCTCGACCTAGGGGCTATTCAGCAGGGAGACAAGGAGGGACTACGGTCCTATGTCAGGCAGTTCAATCTGATGAGAATTCAGATTCAGGGGCTGTCTGACGAAGTTGCATACACAGACTTCTTTAAGGGTCTAAAGGACGAGTCGATCTTTAAGTTCGACCTGGTTCGCAAGAGGGTTGCTACCCTCCAAGAGGCGTTGATGGAAGCCGAGGCCTATATACAGGCGACAGAGCTCTGTGCCATCAAGCACTCGTCGGAACCTAGAAGGTCCGACAAGAAAGAGTGTCGGTCTACTCAGCCGGCCAAAAAAGAAGAGAGCAAGAAAAGAAAAGAAGTCTGGGCGGCGGATCGCTTTGGTCAGCCGTCCCAGAAGAAACAGAGAAAGTTGGAGCCGTACGTCCCCAAGTACAAGTTCAACAAGGACTGCTCCTCCATCCTCATGGAGATCAAAGACCGGCTAACAATTGAAAAACCGGCAGCAATGAAGAGTTCCATCAAGAGCCGGGACAAGAGCAAGTACTGTCAGTTCCATGAGGATGTCGGCCATGACACCAGTGGTTGTTATAGACTCAGGCGGCTATTGGACCGTCTGGTTGATGAGGGGGCTTTAAGGTCATACATGGTGAAGTCCAAGGGTAACCCCAAAACCAACAATGGACAACCATCCAAGAAGCCGACTGTGAGCTCTGACACTGATGAAGAGCACATCTTCACCATAGCAGGCGGTTTCGTGGGCGGTGGTCTTACCATTTGGGGTACCAAGGACAACATCCGAAAGCTGGCCAACTCAGTGGATGAGGGCCAAGCGTCGAAAGACACCTTCCCTGAGGTCCTCATCTCTGAGAAGAATCGGGGTATGGTCAGGCGACCTCATGATGACCCAATTGTCATCGAATGCAAGGTTGCCAACCAACGAGTGGGCCGAATCTTCATCGATACCGGGAGCTCGTCTGACCTGATCAACTACCAGTGCTTGGTGAAGCTCAAGTATAAGCCTAGCAACATGCACAATGCTTCTCACCCCCTAGTCGGCTTTGTGGGAGGAGTAGTGCATCCGGTGGGGAGGATTGACCTACCCATCCGGCTAGAAGAGAAAGGGGGAGGACGACACATAGTCGTCAAGTTTTTGGTGGTCAAGGAATTGACCGCCTACAATCTTATTCTGGGCCGTCCAACCCTCAACGAGTCCAAGGTAGTCATCATCCCATCCTTCATGCTGACCAAATTTGAGAGGGATGATGGGTCAGTGGGTTCCCTAAATGGAGATTAGAAGACGGCTAGAGAGTGCTACCTCTCATACGTCAAGCCTACTGTGGTCGCAGCCGGCCAAGGCGAGGAACCCATTGATCTTGATGACTTCAAGGAAGCCGCGCCTACTCCCAAAGCAGCCGGCAAAAATAGAAAGGCGGACCAGCTGGTGGCCGTAAAAAAAGAGAAGCAATTGCAGTCACTGATCGGGGAACGATCAGAGGATTTTCGTCCGTAGCCGGCTGGTGACAATATTGATATTATTCTAGACGACAGCCGTCCGGAAAGAACCGTAAAGGTGGGGATGGTTGCTTTTGCAAAGTTGGGTGCAGACTTGCACCAACTGCCGAAGGAATTCAAAGACATCTTTGCCTTTGAAGTGGAAGAGATGCCAGGCGTCAGCCTAGATCTTGCTGTCCACAAACTTGCAGTGGATCAAAAAAAGAGGCCTTATAGGCAAAAGAAAAGGAATCATGGCGAGGAAAGATCTCATGCGGCAGCCGCGGAGGTCAAGAAGCTACTGGATGCCGGGTTCATTCGGCAATGCTACTATCCGGATTGGGTAGCCAGTGTCGTCCTTGTCAAAAAGTCGAATGGGATTTGGCGGATGTGTGTTGATTACACAGATCCGAACAAGGCATGTCCGAAGGATAACTATCCACTCCAAAAGATTGACAGTCTGGTCGATTCTACAGCCGGTCATGCCTTGATGAGCTTCATGGACGCCTACTCAGGCTTCCATCAGATACCCTTGTGGAAAAAGGATTAAGAAAAGACGGCATTCGTCACTAATCAAGGGTTGTTCTGCTATACGGTGATGCCGTTTAGGTTGAAGAATGCGCCTGTTATCTTCCAACGATGATTAATATGGTCTTCATTAATCAGATTGGGAGGAACGTAGAGGCGTACATTAATGACGTGATAGTCAAATCCAAGCTGCAGGCGGATCACTTTGCTGATCTCCGAGAAACCTTCTCCACACTCAGGCGGCATAAGGTCATGCTTAATCCCAAAAAGTGTGTCTTTGGTGTTGTGTCTGGGATGTTTCTCGGATTCTTGATTGATCAAAGGGGAATAGAGGCCAATCCGGAAAAAGTGCAGGCGGTGATTGACATAAAGTCACCCGAAACTGTCAGAGAAGTCCAAAAACTTACCGGTTGTCTGGCGGCGTTGGGGAGATTCCTCATCCGGTCAGGTGAAAAGTACGTGCCTCTACTTCTTCCAGGCAATCAAGAAGAAGACTATATTTGAATGGGGGGAGAATGCTAAGGCGACCATCGCTCTTTGCCACGGCTAGTCAGCCCTCTAGCAGGAGAGGTTCTCTATATGTATTTGGCCGTCTCAGATCACACCCTCAGTGCCGTTTTCTTAGCTGAGAGAGATGGTATTCAGCTCCCGGTCTATTTCATTAGCCATGTTCTCCAGAATGCTGAGCTGCGGTACCCCTTGGTTGAAAAAATTTGGCCTCGCTTTGTTCATGGCAGTCAAGAAGTTAAAGCCATACTTCTTGGCACATTTAGAGGTGGTTTACACAAACCAATCCCTCAAGCGGCCAATGACAACCTTAGAGTCATCCGGCAGAATGCTCAAGTGGGCTATTGAAATGCAAAGTCTGGAGATTTCCTTCAAACCTAGAAAGGCATTGAAGGGTCTAGCGTTCGCCGACTTCATTGTTGAAATGACAAGGCCGGCTCACCCGGAAAATGTTGATCAGGTTTGGAAGTTATATGTAGACGGGAGCTCTACTATGAAAGGCTGTGGTGCAGGCGTAATTTGCAAATCTCTGGAAGGGGACAAATATGAATACGCACTACGGTTCAAGTTCCAAGCCTCAAATAATGAGGTAGAGTACGAGGCCCTGCTAGCCGGTATACGCTTGTGTAAGGCGGCAAGAGCAAGAAAAGTTGACGCCTGCTCAGATTCTAAACTGATCGTTAGCCAGTACCATGGTGACTATGAGGCCATCCATCCGGCGATGATCAAGTATCTACAGGCGGTCAAAGATGAGGCCGGGACACTTGACGAATTGCATCTGAGTTAAGTGCCCAGGTCAGAAAACAATCAGGCAGATGCATGGTCAAAACTGGCATCATCCGTCACTTGTGATGCGCCTAGGTCAGTCTTTAGGGAGGTCATGGAAAAAAGAAGCATTGAGCATGATCCCATTGGAGTTCTTGACCGAAGCTCTACCTGGATGGATCCCATCCGGGATTATTTGGTAGACGACACCTTGCCGGATGCCCCTTCAGAAGCGGCAGGATTGAAAAAGCGAGCTTTGAGCATCGAGATCTACAAGGGGGAGCTCTTCAGTTAAGGTTACCTCCAGCCGCTGCTGAAGTGTGTTATCCCTGAAAGGGGCAAAGAGGTTCTAGAGGATCTTCACTCGGGCCTTTGTGCATCACATATAGGCGACATAACTCTAGCAAAAGGGGCCAGGCGACAAGGCTACTTTTGGCCTACTCTTGAGGCAGACGCCATGGAAATGGTGAAAAAGTGTGACAAGTGCCAAAGATTTTGCCGGCTCATACATCGTCCGGCCACAGACTTGACGGCAATCTACAGCCCGGTTCCATTTGCAAAATGGGGCATGGACATCTTAGGTCCATATACGCCTACCACAGGCGGATGAAGATACATTCTGGTGACTGGAGATTACACTACTAGAAAACAGGCCATTTTCGACGGAAAAATTTCGTCGAAAACACCCTAAAATCCGTCGGAAAATCCGTTTCCGACGGAAATTTCGTCGGAACAGGTTGTCGTAAAACAATTTGTAGGAAAAACGTCCTTTTCCGTTGGAATAGTGTTTTTCTGACGGAATTCCGACGAAATTTTTTCGTCGGAAGAGGAGCTCTGGCAACCGGAAATTTCCGACGGGGTAAAAAAATTAAAAAAAAAATCCAGCACCACCACCTTCAACCACCCAAAAACCCTTTTCAACACCACCCTAACGCGCCACCACCACGTCCAACCCCTTTTCTCACCAAACCCGTTTTCCAACCATACACCCTGCCCCCACCCACCACCCTAATTATAACCCGAAAAACCCACCCACCACCCTAACCCTAACCAAATTCGTAGAAAAAATCAAACAAAAAAATCAACCAAAAAAAAGGGGCGAGGAAGGAGAATTCGTACAAAAAATCAACAAAAAAATCAACCCAAATTCGTACAAAAAATCAACAAAAAAATCAAACCAAATTCATACATAAAAATCAAACCAAATTCGTACAAAAAATCAAACAAAAAAAAAATTAATAACACAAAAACATACCTTAAAACCTGAATTGAATTCGAATTTGGTTTATTAAGGCCAAATTTAACCATGAAAAAATCTAGATCTAGACTTTTTCATGGTCATATTTGACCAAAAAAAGCAATACATACCGTCACACCACTCGTCGTTACACCATCCGCCGGAAAACGCCGTCACAAAATACTTTATAGGAGGAAGGTGAAGGGGCGTATAGAGGAAGGAGAAAGGGGCAAGGAAGGAGAAGAGGTGAGGAAGGAGAAAGAAAAGGAAGGAGAAGAGAGAGAAAGGGGCGAGAAAGGAGAAAGAGATGGAAAGAGAGGAGAGAGAAAGAGAAGAGAGGTGGAGAGGAGAGGAGAGAGAAAATAGAAATGTTAGGGGAGGGGGAACCGGGTTTTCTAGGGTTTTTATGTTTGTTTTTTTTTATTATTTAATTATATTTTCCGTCGGAAAAGTAATTTTCCGATGGAAATTTCGTCGGAAATTTCCGACGGATTTTATTTCCGTCGGAAACTTAATGTTTCGACGGAATAATCCGTCGGAAATTTCCGACGGATTTCATTTCTGTCGAAAGATTAAGTTTCCGAGGAAATATTCCGTCGGAAAGTCCATAAATTCCAACGGATTTGTATTTCGTAGGAAATCCATCGTAAATTTCCGACGGAATTAAAATCCGTCGGAATTTACGACGGAAAAACATGTCCGTCGGAACTGGTCCGTCGTAAATCGGGCTTTTTCTAGTAGTGTTACTTCACCAAATGGGTTGAGGCAGAGGCAGAGGCAGTCAAGGGCATTAAGACGAAGGATGTCATCTCCTTCATCTGGAGAAACATCATCACCCGGTTTGGGGTTCCTATGTCTATGGTCTTTGACAATGGCCATTAGTTCGAAACGCCTATCCTGAAGAGCTTGTTAGGAGATCAAGGGATCTCACATTGCTTTGCATCCGTTGGCCGCCCCCAAGCAAACGGCCAAGTTGAAGCCTTCAACAAGCTCATCTCAGACGGCATTAAGAAGAAAATTAAAAGGGCTAGCGGTCTATGGGAAGATGAGTTGCCTCATGTCCTATGGGCCATCTAAACAATTGAAAAAGGGGCAACCGGTGAAACCCCGTTTCTCATGACATACGACACTGAAGTCGTCCTGCCAATTGAACTTTATGAACCAACACTCCGAGTCATGCTCTATTATGAAGAGGTTAATTGGGAGGCCATGCGCCTAGCATTGGATTCACTCCCGGAGTGCAAGGGCAATGCCTCCTTGCGTCATGAGATATACCGTCTGAGAATGACAAGGGCATACAATAAAAGAGTACACAAACGGCCCCTCAAAGTGGAAGACTTTGTGCTAGAAAAATGGAGGCAACCGGTAGGGCAAATGAGCAAGGGAAGCTAACCCCTAATTGGGAGGGCCCCTACCGAATTTTTGAAGAAGTTAGATGCGACACCTACCGCCTGGAAATACCAGACAACAGGCAGCTAGCCAGATGCTGGAATGTAGATAACTTGAAAAAGTACTACTTCTCGGATTTGTAAATATTTTGTAAATAAAGTATATTAATGAAAGAGTACATTATTTTTATCTTTTGTATGAAGTCCCATCTGTGAAATGCACAACCGGACAACTACCAAGTCCTATCTGTGCAATGCACAACCGGGCAACCATTTGCTCTAGTTGAGTAGAAGGCTAAGTATCGAACTTAGTTATTCAAAAGGCCAATGGTCAACATATTTTAAACCGCCTGCTCCAACATGAGCAGGCATCCGGCGACGCCCCTTTGGGAGAATTCGTCGAAGAGAACATCTCCCTTCCGGGTGGTACATTGTTCTACAGGTCATAAACTCAAACGACTGGTTAAAGATAACTCATGGCCGTTCGAATGATCTATCGAAATCGAGATACACCCGGTCATTGCGGGCCTCAAGGTAATACAGACGGTGAATTAAATCTTGGTCGGCAGCCGGCTTTTGCGAAAAAGCACTACGACAGGCTACAATTTCCATAAACATGGTCAAAACCTTGTCACTTAATCCGCAATTGGTTAAGATGCATACGTCCGGCCACAGACCGCCTACACACCAATCAACGGCACTGTCGGATACCCAAAGGGTAATTCGTAGCCGGTTAACCTAGTAATCTAGTTTGGGATAATTCTGTTTTAAAAAGGTCAAGGACCGCCTATTTATTCATCCGGATGCTTATATGGACGGATGCCTGCTTAGAGTTGGATTAACTATAATCAAACAACCATCTAGGGGCATACAGAGCCAATGCATCCGGCATACAGCATGCATCAATTCAAATTGCAAAGATATTTCATTCAAGGCAAAAATTGCAAAAATTGAAGCAAAGTATCAAAACAAAACCGACACAGTCGGCATATATATATAAGAAATTCAATTGTTAGCCGGACCCTTGTCTGGGGAAAAGATACAGATAGTACACGGCACGCAGGCTGGATGAAAGCAGGAAGTTTAAAAATGTTAAGCTACTGTTGCTGCTGCTGTCGCTGTTCTAACGGCTTGTCTTGACCGCCAGGAGGGGCTTCTTGAGTTTGCTGGGTTCTGGGCTTCTCCAGCCTCACCCGGCGTAGTCTCGTCCGCGTGCTCCTCCTCGATGCTAGCCCATTCTTCGAAGGGCGACGACTTCTCAGCAAACTCAAGAAGCCTCAAGTCGAAGAAAGCATAGTCGGTATCCGGATGGATCAAAGACCATGCCATCTTCATGCGCTCCTCGAAGTCGCGCTCGTTCTCGGCGACCAGCCGGTCCTGCTCAGCCGCCAACTGGTCCTTGTGCTCCAAAGTCATCATGTTCTCCGGATGCGTGGTCAATGTGTACCACGCATTCTAGCCGCCTGGGGCACGACTAAGATAGTGCATATTTGAAACGCCTCCCAGCTAGGCGTCACATCCTGCATCTTACAGGCAGCTATGTACCCTAAAATGTTCACCCAAGAGTTGGGTGTGAGCTGTCAGACGCCAAGGTCGTAACCCCTTAGAATGACTTTGATTGTGTTGTGGAGGGGGAACCGGAGGCCGGCTTTGAATTCCGCCTCAAAGCAGCCGAAGTAATTGTCGGCGTGATCCAAGTCGTTATCCCAGACGACAGATGCATCTACAGGTGGAACGATGACCTCCCATCCGGTCCCTACCGGACGCTTCTTCAAAAATGCTGGGAGGGTCGCATTTAAAGTCACAACGTCCCGGGCGCTCATGTGCGCCTCTGTTGGATTATTTATTGATGGCCAATTGTATGCCTCCTCATCCTCTTGAGGGGCATCCGGCTCCATTGTCGACTCAGTGGAGTCAGATTGCTGGACGGTTTCTTCGCCGTATGAGCTCCCGAATTCCTCAATAATCTCATCTCCGGGCGTGCTAGGTACACCTGGTTGGTCAAACGGAGCATCATCAACCGGAGTTTCGGCTGAATCATCTAACTGGTACTCGGGGTCAACGACCGTTTTCCTTGTCCGAGCCATTCTGTCCTGCACATGAACAGAGACGGTTGGATTTGTAGAAGAGTAAGGGTGGTCCAAACACCCCCAGACGGCATCCCTAGTCCTAGATTCAGCTGTATCCGGTGAACGGTTGACAACTGCCCTAGGTTATGCTATGTGTGTGTTGGGTGAGTCCATTATTCTGTAACAACCTATACTGCCGGGAAAAACTCAAAAAGTTGCAAGGGGCAGAGACGGTACCTTGAATTTGTGAAAAACCTTGCTAGCAGACGGGTCTTTGAGTTGTTGCTTGAAGATACCCTAGACGGTGCCCGGATGTACCCCTTTGAAGTGCAACTGAAGTTTGTAGAAGACTCAACCGTTTCCCCAAAATGTGGCTTGAAGATACCACAGGCGGAAGAGACCGGCTGTGTGTATTTTGAAAGCTAGAAAAAAAAAAAAATTCAAACAGCCAGACGTTTTTGAAGAAAATTGCTTAAAGATACCCCAGGCGGTATAAGACCGGCTGTGGGTCTATTGAATGCAGTTTTGAAGAAAATTGCTCAAAGATACCCTAGACGGTATAAGACCGACTGTGTGCCTATTGAATGCAGTTTTTGAAGAAGATTGCTTAAAGATGCCCCAGGCGGTATAAGACCAGCTGTGGGTCTATTGAAAGCAATTTATGAAGAAAATTGCTTAGAGATACCCCAGACGGCATAAGACCGGCTGTGGCTCTATTGAAATCAAGGAAAATTGACTAAGTCAGACGGTAACTTAGTAAGTTGAGCAAAGAAGTACTCAACCGGTATCCGGACGTGTCTGAATCAAAAGAGCTGGTTGAACACAAGAGCATCCGGTGTCAGAGCTTTTTTCTCTCAAGGAAGTTTTTTGTGAAAAATTTGCAAAGTATGGAATGAGAGGAGGAAGCCTCCCATTTATAGGAGGGGGGGCAGAAGGCGAATCGTCACCTCCCCCTCCAATCCAAATTCAAAATTCGAATTAAAAAAAAATTGAGGGAAGGAGACGAACCGTCACCTTCCCAGAATGTGACACTTGTCACAGGTGCCACGTGGCAAGCCACGTCACACCTGTGTGGGGAAAATTTTTGGGGTAAAATTACCCTGTGCCACGTGGCCCAATAGCAAGCTGACACCTGTCAGCCCCCAGAGAGGCCCAATGGGATCCAATCGGATGCTGACACGTGGCACTGTAACCTTAATAGGGGAACAAATATTATTCTACTATAAATAGAGGAAACTCCTCATTTATTATTCATTCAAAAACACTCATAAATTACAAACACAAAAACCGAGCAATCTTAATTGCAGAATTCTCTCCGAATCAGAGAGAATCCATTTACTTTTCGCACTTTTATACATCCGGAGACATTCTAACTTGATCGTCGGAGGTGGAACTCCACTCAACCGGAGTTTCGTGGTTTTGCAGGTACAAACGGTCGGCGCACATTCCCAGAAGTGTAACTCTCCCGAGGGACTCCAAAAACCCCGAAACAAGTTCCATTCTTCATTCTTCACACACAAATTAAGAACATGACAAATGCATCTAATATGAAGTGCATCTCCATCTAATATGACATCGATCAATTGTGCTTTAACTAAATTTTCACTAAATGTCATGGATGTTGCATTATCAAATATCATAGACATGCAATGATTTTGGGCCTAAGATTATATGCATCAATAGCTTGCATTAAATGATGAGAAATATTAAGAACGGTGTAGGGATATTCTAGCATTTTAAAATGGATAATGCATTTTTGTAATAACCATTCATTATCCACCCAATGACGACAAGTCACACACAAATAGCGATATCCGTAACTACTATCCCATGCATCTGCGGTCAAAGAAACTCTACAAGTAAGATTACTTAATTCATCAACTAACCTGATTTTGTACTCTAAAAAATGTTTTCATGGCAGCCGAACGGGCAGTTTTTCTAGAGATTTTTTTTGGTGTTGGGGTTGTAGTGCTCGGTTGATGTAATTCTTAAAGGGATCATTTTCGGCGAAAAGAAAAGGTTGTTCAGCATGTACTAACATTCTCCCAAGTTCATCCCTATCTTTCTCATAATTGTAGGTGAAGCCATGTGGATGGTATTGAGAAATTTTGGGTTGAGTTGGATCACTAGATGGTTCACCACATTTACGGACATGTCTACTTAGGTGCCCCGTCCGCACATCCCTTCCTTGGTTTCAGCTGAGTAAACTTTGTTACATGTCTTACACTTAGCTTTGGTTCCATCTCTACTTAAGAAAAAATAATTCCAAACCATACTCTTTCAGTTCGTACACTACTAGAAAACAGCCAATCAACGACGGAAAAAAATCCGTCGGAAAACCCTGAAATTCCATCGGAAATGCCCATTTCCAATAGAATTCCGTCGGAAGGCATCGTCGCATTACATTTTGTAGGAATTTCGCGATATTCCGAGGAAAATTCCGTTGGAAAAGTCCATTCCGACAGAATTTCCGACGGATTTTGTTCTGTCGAAGTCAAGTTTGACTTAATTGGGATGTCCGTCGCAATGTTCCGACGGAACATTTTCCGTCGGTATGAGTTATATTCCGAAAAATTTTCCGTCGGAAGAGGTATATTCCGACAGAATTTTCCATCGGAAAAGTCAATAAAAAAAAAAAACAGCCCCACCCCTAACCCTTACCCCACCCAGATCCACCAGTGCCCACACCCCTGCTCACCACCCCAACCCACCCCCACCACCAACCCACACCACCAGCCCACCCCCTGCCCCCCTACCCACGCATACCCCCCCCCCCCCCCCCGCCCACCTATGACTGCCCCCCTACCCACCCACACCACTAATGCCCCTAAACTAGACCACCAGCCCACACCACCCACCTTAACCCACCAGTCCCCCTAACCCATACCACCAGCCCACACCACCAAACCCATGCCACAAAACCAACAAAATCCTAAGTAACGGCCACCCACAACCACCACCCAAACCACGAAACCCACGAAACCAACTCTAACACACGCCAGAATCCACGAAACCACCCACCACCTTCACAAGTCTCCACCCACCACCAGCCCACACATCACACACGCACACACAACAAATAAAAACACAAATATTTTTTTAAAAAAACAAGGAAAAAAAACAGAAAATCAAAAAATTAAAACATTAAACATACCTTAAATTGAAATAGGCTCGAATTTCACCACGAAAACGGTTTAATAAGGCCAAATTCGGCCATAAAAAGTCTAGATCTAGGCCTTTAATGGTCGAATTTGGCCTAAAACCACCCAGACGTTGTGCAGTGGTGGTGGTGGTGTTGGTTGCGGCGGTGTTGATGTTGTTCGACGTTGGTGTGAGAAGGAGGGGAAAGAAATCAGAGAAGAAGGAGGCGAGAAAGAGGAGAGATAAGAGGAAAGAGAAGGGGAAAGAGATTCAGAGAAACAGAAGGGGAAGGCGAAGAGAAAGGGATTCAGAGAAAACAGAAGGGGAAGGAGAGGAGAAGAGGAGAGAGAAAGAGAAGAGGAAAGAGAAGAGATTCAGAGAAAACAGAAGGGGAAGGAGAAGAGAAGAAGAGAGAGAAAGAGAGGGGAAAGACGCGGAGAAAGAGAGGGGAAATAATAAGGAGGGGAAATAATAGGGTTTAAGTCTTACAACGGAATTCAATTCCGTCGAAACTAACAGCTTCTGACGGAATATTCCGTCGGAAGCTGTTAGTTCCGAGGGAATTTAATTCCGTCGCAAAATTTCCGAGGGAATTTCCGTCGTAAAGTACCTTTTCCGACGGAATTTTCTGACAGACCATAATTCCGTCGGAAAATTCGAATTTTCCGACAGAATTTAGGTCCGTAGGAACGATTCCGTTGGAAAACGGCCTATGTCTAGTAGTGGTAGCGGTCACTTCCTCTTCGTTACACCATTGGTATAATGTGATTGAAATTTGGGTGGATTATTCACTAGACCTGGCGGCATTTGTTTGGCTACCTTGGCTAGTTTGATAAGAAAAATCTTGTTGTGAACCGTAAAAAGGAGGTGAGAGTTGGTTTTGTTGAAATCCCGAACTAGACATATTCCAAGGAGACATATTGCCAAATTGTTCGAATCCTCCCATGGTTTGGGCTTGGAATAAGGGGGTTGAAGTGTTTGGATTGGGCATGCTAGGGGAGGGCGTTGAAGTGTTTGGATTTGGTGATTCCCTACAAGTACTAGTACGTTTTGACTTGGGTTTCCTATAAGAGGAGGAAGGGTTCGGGTTTGATGCCATGATTAATAATAATAATAATACAAGTAATAATAACAATAATAATAACAACAAAAGTAACAAAAATAATATGACAATAATAATAAATTAATAACAATAATAATAACAATAATAATAACAACAAAAGTAACAAAAATAATATGACAATAATAATAAATTAATAACAATAATAATAACAATAAAAATAATACTAATAACAATAATAAATTAAAATAAAGATGAGTTAGATCTTACAACCACGCTTCGATTGCTTTCCATTAAATAATTTCACGAACTTATAATTTTTCTAAAGAATTTTGATAATTGAGAGAATTAGAGATTATAAGAGATTTTTTTTTTTTTGAAAGAAAAGATTATAGGAAAAATACACTTTAATAATCCCAACTTTGCTCAGTTTATTTTAAATAATCCCAACTTTCGATTATTCTGTAATAATCTTAACTTTCACCTGCATTTTCTTTCTTCAATCCCAAACCGGTCAGCAAAAGTTAATGACCTGATATTCTAAGTTACCTGACACATGTCAGGTTGTGATTGGTCCAAAAATAAAAATAAAAAAAAAAGAAAAAGAAAAAATCAATAGAAAGAAAAAGAAAAAAATAATTTGCCACGTGTCATATACTACCTCCGTTACATATTATGTGCAGCTTTCGAATATTGTATACCTCACAAATAATACCTAAAAGGTGCACATAATATGTAACGGAGGTAGTATATGTTTATTGGTTCAAAAAATTTAAAAATTTAAATTAAATTAAAAAAATAAATTAAACTAACCCCCACCCCCGGCAACCTCCTCTTTCCCAGCCCCTACCCCCGACAACCTCCAACTTACCATCCCTACCAGTAACAACACCTCCCTCTCCCCCACCGTCGAAACCGGCCCCCTTCCCTCCCGGCCCCGCTGAAACATCCTTTAGTCAAATCTCCTTCCCCGAAACCACCACCCCCCAAACCACCGTTAACTAAAAACCCCCGCTAACCAAAACCACCATCGTGACACCACCGTTAGCCAAAACCCCCAAAACCATCGTTAACCAAAACCCTCGAAACCACCACTCGTGAAACAACATTAAGGATTTTGGTTAACGGTGGCTTCGGGGACGGTGGGAGGGTGGGAATGGCCAGTTGGGGAAAGAAGGGCCACCAGTGGTTTTGGGGGTTGTTTCCAGTTGCCCTGTGGGTGGTTTGAGGGTGGAAATGGCCTATTGGGGAAAGAAGGGCCACCAGCGTGGTGGCTGGTGGTTTTCTCTCTCTGTTTTTTTTTTAATTTAATTTAATTTTAGTTCCAAAAAAAAAATCATCCAATTAAAATGCAACACGTAGAAGAGAATTTATTTTTAAATTTTTTTTAACCTTTTCTTCAGGTTACCGGTAATTGGGATTGAAGAAAGAAAACACAGGTAAAAGTTGGGATTATTACCAAATAATCGAATTTGGGATTATTTAAAGTAAATTGGGCAAAGTTGGGATTATTAAAATGAGGTTTTCCAAGATTATAAGAGATTAGAGAATAAGAGATTAAGAGATTTGATAATAGATGAGTTGATGAATTTTGGAAAAAAAATGGATGATGAAGTGAAGCATTTATAGAGAATTGGATGAGTTAGCTGTTAGGGGGAAAAATATAGCCGGCAGAATGGGAAATGTAGCCGTTAAGAAAGAGTTGTTGCAAAATAGAGCCGGTAGAATGCAGGGAAATATAGTCGTTTTTTCAGGTCGGGCCATGTCGCGTGTCGTGCTGGCAGGCCGTCCCGCGGGCCAAACTTTCGTGCCGCCCGTGGGCTCGTGCCAAAAATTTGCGATTGTGTTCACAGCACAGCCCGCGGCCCAGTCTTCGGTCTTCGTGCCGTGCCCTTCCCGCTCGCGGGCCAGCTCCGCCCATGCCCAGCTCTACGTATAAATGGAAGTATAGAATAGGTCAATTAAAAAAAAGGGGCTATAAGAGCAAGATTATTGGAGAGGATACTTATATCCTCTCTTCTACTCTCTCTCCTTTTCTCCTTTTGACACATCATGTTCTCTTTCTTTCACATCATCTCCCACTATCTCCTTCCTCTTCCTCTTCCTCTTTCTATTTCTTTATTTTTCTACACATCAACGAGGATCCTCTCTCCTTTCCTCACTCATACTTTATATACCCCACTACATATTATCTTTCTTAACAAAACATTTAATTTTGGAACAATTATAATTTCAAGTGATTAAAAAATAATTTAGCCTAATTAATTGGTTTTTATTAGTATTGATAAAATAAATCAAGTTGTAACCTTTAAATAAATTACATTATAAAGGTAAAATTTGCATTAAATAACCGATCAACACAAAGATAATTAGTAATGTTGTTGAAAATAACCTAAAAACATTACAATTTTGTTAAATATATAACATTGATAATTCACCCAAAAAAAAATATAACATTGATAATAATTAACTAACAATTACACTAACAAGTTCTAACATTGACAATAATAAAAAAAAAAATGAATTACATCTATTGTTGTTAATTAGAACAATACACTGACAATAATTAAAAAAAACAATGACAATATTGATTAAAAAAAAAGAAAAAAAACAATAACAGTAAATATAGCTGCATGTTTTTGTGGGACCTTTGCATCAAGTGGTTGTTTATGTTTTTGTTTTTTCCTACAAAAACTCATCATTTCAGTGAATGGAAAGGCAAAAAAAATATTAAATGATGAGTTTTGATCCACTAACGTATCCTCTTCCAAATATTTAATATCCTCTCTCCAAAGAGGATATATTGCATTCCTCTTTAAAGTAGTATCCTCTCTTACATTTTTACATGAAGGAGGATACTACTTTGGAGGAGAGAGAGTGAAGGGAGGATGATATATACTCCCCATTGTGTATGCTCTAAAGTGTTGAGCTCATGAGAAAACCCACATGTGAGTGGAAGTGTTATCCCACATTAGTTAAGTGTATAAGTGAGAGTTGGTATTAGGATTTGTATCTCACATTGAAGAAAGTAGAAAATTGTGTCGACTTTATAAGGCTAAGGGGCTACTCCCCTTATTGCCATATGATTTTGAGGTGGAACCTTTTTGGTTACATAAAGTGGACACTCGTAAGGGTACAGCCCAAACATGCATTTAAAGTTTAGTTATATCATCAATTTTTGAATAAAATAACTTACGAGGTAATTTCTCTTTTTTTTATTTTTATTTTGTTTTTTACTTGCAAAATTTTTAATAGTGTGCATTATTCACATACTCAACTTTAAGTTTTACCTCTTAAAAAGCATAATTACATGCGATATTGTACGATTCCTTTCAATGTCTATTTTAATATAATCTATTTTTTTTAATGTTTACAAATGCATCATCAAAGATTAAGATGGTTAAAGTTATGTATTGGCACACATGAAAAATAGAAAGACTTTTTTTTTTCTCTCAAATAGTCCATCTCCTTTTGTTTTCCTTTTTAGTTTATCTCTTTAATTAAGTTTTGCCCTCATGGATTGCAAGCAATTTTGCAAATGCTGCGCCAATAATTTGAAATTTGATCGATTAACCAATATCCCAGATCCCTTGATTGCATCTAATGTCGCCTCCACCTCCAACATTAGTCGAATTGATCCAAGAACCACCAGTGTTGAGCATAAAAGTTATACATTGTGAAATTAATCTAATAAATGGGAGTGGAAAAACCTTTCGTTTTGATATTACCACTTAAGATACTTGGTTGGGGTATCTCATTTAATGAATTTGAAATATTGTTATCTACTTTTGAATGTTTTAAATTTCACTTTATTTATTCTATTCTAATACATGCACCTAAGGTTAACTTTATATTTATGAGTGCACTCCTATTGCAAGTAGTTTCTCCGTTTTTTTTTAAATGCATCACTTTTTAAATAAAGAAGTTTCAATTTAGATGCATCACTTTCTTTTTTAACCAATTAATTCTCTATATCTCTTTCATATCATATGTGCCCCATTTAATTTTTTTTTTCTCTCTACAACATTGTTCTTTTGAGATTCTAAGCAGAGCAAAGCAGGTCTCAGCAAAGCAAAGCAGAGTAGTATTAATAATAATAATAATAATAATTATTATTATTATTATTATCTCAAAAACAAAAAGTCATACAACCTACAATAAATTAGTGGGAAGCTGAGATACAATCTGGGCTCCCACTCCTCTAGCTATAAAAAAGCCTACCCTAATAAATTATTATTATTATTATTATTATTATTATTATTATTTTGAATAAAGATAGATTCATAAATAAAAAGTCATACGACATCTACATAGAGATTTAAATTTAATAAATACATGACAATTGAATCAAATAAAAACATCCTTTCAGCAGAGCTACGAGATCGTTACAAATAGTACATTCTTCATATCCTCTTTTATATCACTGTGATTTACCGCTTTCTTCGACGAGGGGGTCTCTCGATCTGTTGTAGTCGTGAAGAAAAATTTCGTCTGATTCATCTGATTGTAATCGAAGGATTAACCTCTTTCTCGATCCCGCACAAATATTTACCCATGAAACAACTTGTATTATACTAAACTCAAAAAAAACAAAAACAAAACTAGAACAAAGCCCACCATAGGGACACTTACTACCCTCAAGCCCACTATAGGGGTGTTTACTACCTTCAAAGAGTGTAGATTATTATTATTATTATTATTATTATTATTATTATTACTATTATTATTATTATTATTATTATTATTATTATCGTTACGCTTATTAGCTTAATAAACTTTGTAATATTTTTATTGTTATTATTATCGTTAAAAATAAATTTTATTTTTAGCGCTATAATTATAGTCTTTTATTAATCATCAATTATTAATTAGCAATTATCAATCAATTATTACTAATTAATTATCAATTATCGATCAATTATTAATTATTATTTATTGATTATTAATACTAAGTAAAGCATAGCAAATTTTTTCAGCAGAGTAGATTTTAGTGAAGCAGGACAACTTAAAAGAACAAGGCCTATCTTTCTCTACTCCAAAAATTGCCTAAGAGTCCGTGAAAACCAAAATGATGCAACTAAAAAAAACAGAGGAAGTAGTTATTATCGTTTTCTTTTATGATTCCACCTTATCCGTTTTCATGTTATAATCGAAATTGAAACTTACAAAAAATTCCATAATATGAAAACCTAAAGTAAAATGAATCTAACACGATACCACGTTCTCACGTAACCAAGATAAACATGTCAACTAAACAAAGATTAGAGTAAGCAAAATGTACACTAATTCACTAATCCAACATTTCTCAATTGTCATTTTGTCGTAGTACCAAAATTTTCTGCTTCCTCTTCTCTTCTCAATAACCCCTCTCTTTTTGGAGTGCAACTTTTACAGAAAAAAACACTCGAAAGTGCAGAAAATCAGTGCGCAACACTCACACAACAATGGCGATGACAATGGACCCTGAAGAATTCGCAATCGGATGTGTACTCTCAATCAAGACTACATTAGGCGACGAATTCGAAGCCCAAGTCATCACCTTTGATCGAGCTTCCAACGTCCTCGTTCTTCATATCCTTCTCTTTCTTCAATTTAATTCTTCCCAGTTTCATGTTTTTTTGCAATTAATTGATTTTGGGGTTTGATTATTTTGTGAAATTTTATCTGGGTTTTGATTATCATGAGCTCCTTAACCTGGGTTTTTTTTGGGGTTTCACAAGAGGGTTCAAAATCTGGACCTCGAAAAAATTTGAGGTTGTTGAAGGCTAATTATATTAAAGAATTTACATTTTTGCGCCAAGCTGAAGATCCTCTTGATCTTAAGAATTGTTATCTCGATCTTTTTTCTCTTCAAGCTAGAGAGGAATCTGCTATTAGGTTAGTATTTTTGATGGGTGTTATTTTAGGGATGAATTTTTTGTTTCATTTTTTTTGTTATTTGATGATTTGCTGTTAATTGTTGTTTTTCAAGGCAAGCGGAGATTGAAGCGGAGAGGATTGGAGTGGGAGTGACGGCTGAAGCTCAGAACATTTTCGATGCTTTGTCGAAAACGTAATGTGCCCTTTTGATTCTCTTTTTGTTGATGTGATATTTGAGTGTTTAATTTTTGTTTTCTTAAATTGATATGATATGGCATGCATTTTTTGTAATTGGTACTGCATAGTGACTTAGTGAGGATTGTGATGAAGTAGGGGTTAAGGAGGTTGGTATGTATGCAACCTAAGAAAGGCGGCTTCGGAATAAAATTTTTGAGCCTTTGTCTAGTTAGTCTAATTCGTTGTCATTGCATTAAAATGAAAGGTTACTAATATGTTATTACACTCCTTTTAATATTGGTCGTTATATAAACTTCAGTTGGTTTTTAGAAGTTGGGACTTATGGCAAGTTGGATTGTTGAGCAGTAAATATTCTTGCTTTGCTTGAATGATGCCTGAATATGTTGTCTGGCTGTTATTCGTTGGGTGAATGTTCTAGTGTTGAAGGTAAGAGCTTGGAAAATTGCGAAAGGACCTAGGAATAACTGCTCTCAAGGGTGGTGTATAAGTTTAAACTGGAAGAATTAACTGCTTTTGGCACTTCTTAATGGAATAAGGTTATGAAATTTAAGAAGTCTTATGTATGCTTGTTCTAGTCTTGATTCAAGGGACAATGCTAGTTAGTATAATTAGTTTTCTAGACTGAAATGATTGCATATGAAGACTCTAAATTGCTTCCTCCTCATATTTAGCCGAACTTAGGTTTTAGGTGGGACAATTTTTGGCTTGTTCAAATTTTATGTGAACCAATATACTGATAAGCTTGACTTTGGAGGGAGACAATATTAGTCCTTTACATTTTTATGTGAACTTATCTAAATGATTTAGAAGCTTGGCTTTGAAGGTTGTAGACGCTATGCCATTTAAGAATGGTGATATTTGTGGATGGAACTTATAGTATGAGACGCATAAGTTTGCCCAATTCACATGTCCCATTAATCTTCATTACATTGCCTCTCAAGTGGAGGAGCTCCCTTTTCTCTTGTTGGATTCAAGCGTAAATATCGTTTTTAGGTGATACATTCATTGAAATAGCTAGCTGACTTAAGGCAATTAGAATCGGAAAGCTTAACTTTATTGTTGAAAATTTGTTGAATGCATCTCTAGAATTACTCCCTTTATCTCATACTACATATCACACTTGCCTAAAACGGATGTCCCAAAACATGTTACTCATGACTTGTTTTTTCTAGTAAACTCACTCTGTGTGTATGTGCACGCGCGCGCGCGCATATGCTAGTTTGAAGCTTGAACTACAATTTGGGATGAAGGGAGTACTTGGAATCTCTTTGACTATCTTGACCTTTATAGATAAGAGGCTAAACTTTAAAACATTGGAATTCCATAGTCATGGAGGAACCTGGTGGGAGTCAAGTCTTGTTAAGAAATAAAAGAACTCTGAATATGCCTTCTTTATCCCACTTATTCTCTTAGTTAGGGAAGCACCATTGCCATAAAAGGTTCTGGATATAATTCACCACACTTCTTTTCTCTGAAGCACCAATAAATTCGGAATAATAAAAGATTTGTTCTTTCAATGTGTCAATCATCTATAAAAGGCCATGTATCTCACAATTCTTTAGAAACTTGTATGTTATGTATTTGTGCTAATTATTCAGAAGAGGGCAGTGAAATTCATCATGTGCTTCTCCCCTTGCCTTTTCTCTGTGTTGTTAGAATGTTGGATTCTTTTTGCTTTTCACTGTTGTGCAGCTGTGTATCAATTCACTTAAAAACACAGAGAGAGAAACATATTCACATGTAAAGAGTTTCTTTCTGAATATGAAATCCAAGGAAGAGAATCTCTGGAGCTCATTTACTCCCAACCGACGCCCCAAGGTCTTCTAATGTTTGACCTTGTGTGCTATGCCTGTGGAAGATTAGGTATTTTGAGTGCATTTAGATTATAGCAAAGAATCACTGCCTTCTTTGGATAAAATTGTTATTCTAGTTATTTTACTAGTTGAATGGCATATTTAATTTTGGAGACATGATCTTAGTATGGTAGCAAAGAGGCTCGACTTAGGTAGAATAGTCTGTATTTCGCATTACTGATGAATCAGATTTTGTTGTCATATTTTGTCATATAATTATTGTTTGGAGAATGAAGATAGATCATCCCGTTGTTGTGGCTGTACTCATCTTAATGATCTTATTTGTTTGAAACCCTTTTCACTTTGCCCGGTGATAAACTTTGTAGGAGCATCTATTGTTGAAGAGGATTGAATAAAGTAGCCAAGATGGAGTTGCCTTAGATAGAGTTGCTAAGGTTTGTGATGGTTTTGCGGCCCTTTAAGACTACTGAGAAATGACACCAGGACTACATCCGTGTGAACCTTATGTAGTCTATCAAAACTTTGATGCAAATCTTTTTTTCCCTGACATATATGATGTCATGCACTGCATACCCCTAGCTAAACTCCCCGAGTATAGCTTGGATTGCTTTTTTTGAAAAGTGAATGAAATTATTAACATGAATAAAATTTGAGTCTTGCGTCTGAAGAGACATCCCAAACCTTCAGATGTCCACTAGTTGACATAGGATTTTAAATTTGGGAAATAAATGTTTTATAGGAGGTTTGTAACTTGATAGCTTCCCCCGTATTCCGTCCTTCCCTAAATAAAGTTCTCATTTTTCTTGGGCTCAAAGTATGTGAGAAAGACTCCTAGTAGTTTTGTTGATTAAAGGCGAATCACAAAAGAAGTTACTGAGTATAGGGGAAAGTTTTTTTTGGGGACTAAATAATTTTTTATGAAATAGTGGCCCCACTTATGGGATTAAGGCGTTGATTGATTGAAATAGTGGATTGAAGTCTCCAAGTGTCACTCAATGCCACCAAGAGCATAACTAGGCTACAAATGCCGGTTATTGACACCGCGAGCATAGACTAGACTACCCATGTCACTTAATGGTTCCCAAGGGCATATACTAAATACTAGATCACATATAAGTTTAAATTGTGTTGGAAAAGTCCACTGTTCTTTACTATCAGGAACTTCTTGGATGACAAAGGAATATAAAATATATAGGCAAGTTTAATCTTGGATGGTGCTATATAGGCTGATTGATGTTTAGAGTAGAGTGCAAAGAAGACAATGGAAAAAAAATACCCATTCTAGAGACCATGACTCATTTTACTGATACACTTTTGAGGATTCATGAAGAATCTTAAGTTCTTATGGTAGCTAGAGGGAATTTTACTCTTGGGTTGACAAGCAATTGAGGTCATATATGAGAAAATGCTTATGACTGATCAATTTTTTGATCGTGAGGTTGTTCTTGAAGCCTATTGTAGTATCTTGTAATGTAATAAGCTACAGGGAAATTTTTTGAATTTCATGAAGTCTCGTAGTTGTAGGAATATGATAGATCCTGAATTGCTCTGGAAACATATATAAAAGGTTATCTGGAAGTGGATAACTTATAAATTAAAGGAAAAGTGGATGGACTTTTCCAAGTGCCATTTAATGGCCTCCAATAAACTAGACTACATGCGTCTTAATGACCACCAAGAGAATAGACTAGACTACATGGCCTTAGAGAGCATAGACTAGATGATAGGTTTATCAGAGTTGGATTTATTGGAAAATTTTATTCCATGCTTATCTGGCTTTTCTTGGACGATTGTGGGACATGAACTATACACAACTACTACGCAAGTCCTTTTCGCCGTCCTTGTATGATAGGGTCTATTTTATGAATGGGATGACTGATATAGAGAAGAGTGCCAAGAAACCGATTTTGGAGGCTTTACTAATTTTACCAATACTCTCTTGGAGATCCACAGAGAATCGTATTGGGAGTTAGAGGAAAATTTTCACTTTTATATACCAATTATTTGGGGTTATATATTAGGTCAGATTTAAGATTTGATTGTGTTTGATCGTAGGACTTAAGTTCTGAGCAAGTGGTTGTTTTGTTGCTCATTATGGTCAGGCAAAATGAATTCTAAAGGTTGTCTATAATTGGGTAACAATTTAAGGAAAAAGTGAATTGAATCCTAAGTGTCAGTAAATGGCCACCAAGAGCATAGACTAGATTACACGTGACACTTATTGGCCATCAAGAGCATGGCCTGGACTGCATGTAAGATTGACTGATACAGCAAATGTCCATTGTTCCATGCTGTTATGGCTTTTCTTGGACAATGTTGGAAAGTCAAATTTATAGGCTAGTCTTATTTTCTCACTTGTGTTTTAAGATAGGATCTATATTGGTGAATGGAATCACTGATACTAAAAAAAAGAGTGCAAATGATATTTATGGAAAAGAATAGGGGGTGTTTGTCAAATGCCGATGATTGGCTATGATTCATGTTACTGATGTTGTGATTTGTATGATTTTATTTACTTATTCTAGAATACCATTATGTTATTTAGTGGGAATTCTACTCTTGGGTTACCACACTTATGATTGACTGTGTTCCACTAAAGGACTTTTACTCTTTAAGTTTTGATTTTAAAATTGTTTTATTGCTCGGAAAAATGTATTTTAAAGGTTGCCTAATGCCTAAAGGTAACCTATTACATATAAAATAAGCGGATAAAGTCCTCAAAGTGTCACTTAAATACTTAATGGCCACCAAGAATATAGACTAGATTATACTTAGGGGCCGTTTGGTTCGTAAAGTGGAATCGGAATGGAATGGGGAAAGGGTATGGAGGAGAATGGAATGAAACCTTTGAAATTTGCTATGTTGTTTGTTAATAACAAAGGGAAACAAATCCCACCACCATACCACCACCACACCACCACCTAATTCCACCTTTTCCATCCACCAAACCACTCACCGCACCTCCCCCACCATTCGCCGCCCTACACCACCTCTCCCCCACCCCTGGATTAGGAAGATGAGGGGCAGTTGGGTGACTTTTGCTTTCGAGCTGCATATGGGTCAATGGAGGAGGTGGAGGAAGGGGGAACAAACAACCAGGTGCGGCGAGGGGTGCGGGGAGAGGCGACGAGTGATGACGAGGCTGGCCGTGGTGCGGCGAGGGGTGGGGGAGAGGTGGCCGACGGATCTAAGTGGAGGGGAGGGTTGTGAGTGGGTGAGGGAATGATTTTCCGGTGAGAGAAGGGGCGGCGAGATTCCGGTGAGGGGCGGGGGATGGCGGCGAGATTCCGGTGAGGGGCAGCGAAGTTCCGGCGAGAAGTGGCCTGGGTGAGGGTGGTTGATGTGGGTATGATGGTGGTTGGGGAAAGGAAACGGAAAAGGCTAGGGGGGGTGGGGAATGGGAGTAGAAGCTTTTTGGGTAATCAAAGGGGAAAGAGAATGATTGAAATGCAAAAAAAAAAAACAACAACAAAGGGAATGATACCCATGGAATCCCATTCCCTTTGATTATTACCGCGAACCAAACGGGCCCTTAATGTTTTTATGGCTCTTGTTGGACTGCAATGGAACTTGTAAATATATAGTAAAATCTAACCTTTTCTCTAGCCTCTGAAGCTCTAAGGTGGGGTCTATGTTGTTGAAATAGGATGACTGATTTTACAAAAAGCGTTCAAGGAATAGTTTTGGAAATGATACCATTATGTAGAGTCAATGACCCTGCTGACCCATGTTAGATATTTTCTGAATTGAAGTTCGTATGACAGTATGAGACTAGACTTAGGAATTGTAAAATTCTAATCCCTCAGATTTTTATCTGTTCTCTTTTCAGAAATCTTGCTATGATTGAATTAAATCTCTATTGAATTCAGTATTGCGGCTTCAAAGCCTTACAACCTAAGATACTGCTATGCATATGCAAGGACTCTCCTACCAACGCTATATACCTGAGAAAAAGACAAAGGAGTAGCTGCCATGCAGCTGTCATATGACTGCAAGCAGGCTGTAAATCAGCTCAATAAAAGACAAAACTAATAACACCTATGAACATAAGGACAATAATACAAAAACACATGAAATGTGGGAAAGCTAAAGGTTGTCATATTTTCTAACTGTATTTTCTCTAAGGATGAGTATTCTGTATGCTCAATAATAGGACATTAGGACTTAAGTATGTGATTATTTTGAAGCCTATAGGAAAATTTTGTAACAAATTTTGGGTTTTTTTTTTTTTTTTTTTTTTTTGATTTTGAATTCAAAAAAGCCTCTTGACAATGTATAGGTTTCTGATTAGTCACTAGGACCATGAAGAACTGACCTCTAAGACTTAATAACCAAGGCTAACTGGGGAAAAATTGGTGGGATGCCTTCAAGTGATTGGCTCATAGCCCACTAAGACTTTATGAGTATATCAATGATTTCACTCCAAAATTAAGGTCATACATTGATCTCATGATACATTTTTGGAGGTTGGAAAAAATTTACATAGTCTAGTAGAAAATTCCAATATTAATAAAGATTTTAAGTCCCTGGATGTGCTTTCATTGGAACCATAAATGATCGGATTAAAAAAAGCTTAAGGAATCAATTGTTTTGAAGTTTGAACTTTTGCTCGTGAGACATTTCAAATTTGACGGAATTCGGAGTGAAGCTCACTTGGGTTGCATGCTCATTTGTCCATTGAGAACCGTTGATCACTCTAAGCTTAAGATTTAAGAATACTTGCGTTGTAGGTCATGATGTTCTATAGGTTTGATCTCACATTATATTTACACTAAATGACATAGTTTGCTGTTTACATACCAATCCCTCTCTCATAACCTTGGTTTAATTTCACATATGTTCCAAATTTCTTAGAAGATAACATGGCAAAGTCAAGTCTCCTACAGGTAGTAAATATCCTTTGTATTTCATTTTTTTTTTTGTTACATTTAGCTCCTTCTGTTACCTCCAAGGGCTCCAACAGTGCTTGGATGTGGATTGTTAATTTGTTATTGGTAGTAGCTATACTGTTGAATCCATTTGCTCAAAGACTAATTCTTGTGTTATGTAAGCATGTTTCCAGCACTTTGAGCAAATAATGCTATGCCCATTGCTGCTTTTAGATGATTAATTTGTAGAATTGGGTTGGTCACTAATCTTAGAATTTTTCTGCACCTTCTGATGGGGTATTCACATTCATGGATGTTTATGTAGGCTTCCTGTGCGCTGGGATAAGACTGTTATAGTTGTGATGGATCAAGTACGAGTTAGTCATCCATATTTTCCCGAATCTGTTTCTGGAGGTACTCCAGCAGCAAATGAGCGTGTCAAGAAAGTGGTAAGACTAACGCAGACTGTTGATTTTTGAGAGTACGAGCGCTCCCTATTTTCATCCTTTTGCCCCCATTAGTCTGACTTGTGCTTTCGTCTCATTCTTAGCTTGAACTTGAAAGGAAGAGGCTGCATGCTCGTGGGTCATCTTCATAATCTTCTTACCTTGCTGATATGTGTATCTGCTGTGGGAAGAGCACCAAGGTATGCATTAGGAGGGTTTCAGTCACCATACCAGAATCTCTCTCTATGATTGTGTTGCCTTGGTCCAGACACTACCGAAGCACATATGAATGAAGAAAGATGATTTTTCACGCATTGTTTCTTGTAGCTGATGTCAAAGAGGGCTGGCATCAATCGAAGATCTTAGATGTCATTACAGTAGGTCTAAAAATGACATGGAAAATGTTTTGCTTAGTGTCACATATCTCTTCTGTTTTTCCTTCTCTTTTGTCAGGCTATGAGGGTATTTACAGGACTGAGATTAATATCTCAGATATCATTCTGTTGGAAAATAGAATATTTGTTCAATGAATCGAACTTGCATAAATCGATTATGATGTATTGTGTGGGAGTATAGAGCTGAGGTTGCAGGAAAAGAACAAGACCGTTTTATACATGACTTGATGAGTTGTTTTTATTCAGGCTAGTCTACATTGATCCCTTTAGAAATCAGGATGAGACTTTGAGAAAGGTGGAAACCTCAACCTAGGAAAAATATAAAAGAAAAAACAATGGCAAAAGGGATAAAGAATATGCCATTATCACAACCCTACACAGAAACAGTCACCATGTTGTTTCAGAATTTATGATCTCTTTTTCTCCAACGAATCTCTGAACTTTTTTTTTTTAAAAAAAATAAAATTATTTATTATTATTTTTTTGATAAGAACGAATCTCTGAACTTGATCCCATTAAAATTTCACCATTGAAATTTATCTTTGTAACATTTTTATTCACCCTGCACAACACAACCTCCAATTCACAAGAGAAACTTTGAAGAAATTTGGAGACTTTGGTGGTGGTATGGAGAGAGGAATGGAGCGAGAAGAGTTGTTCTAGGCGATGCATAGGGCGGTGTTGGTGTCTATGTTAGGGAAGTAGCAGTGGAGGGGTTGAGGAATATAGAAAGGGACAGGAGCCACGGAGGGTGGGGATGATTTAAGAAAACTAGGACTTTTTGAGCTTGTGATTGATGGTGCTATAAAGTTAAGTGTTGTGAACCTCAATACGAGTATATTGGTGGCTTCCTTGAGTCGTAATTATTGTGGTCTGTGACCATCGAGAGTTCGAGACTAGTACTAATAGAAAGTCTAGAAGCCTGTTGAGATTTGAAATAAAGCTGTTACTCAATGCAAATTTCAGTAGGTCGTATAGGTAGTCTCCCTGATTCTTGATCATCATATTTCTCTAACAATCGATAGTTCGAGACTACTACTAATGGAGAAGCCAGTTATGGCGATAGCAGTTTGATCTAAAGCTATAAATTCTTAGCTAAAGATGAATATGCTACGGTACATGTACTGCAACTTCCTGCTTAGAAGCAAATCTATGGTTTGTGCTGTACTTCGTTCTAAATTTTCATGGTCTATAATTTTATTTTAACAGCCATATTGTGTAACAATATAAACGATTGATTCATCTTTTAGGTACTAATTAAATACGGAGTAATTAAATAACTGCTACTATACTCTCCTACGAGTATAGTCATATTGTTTACTCCCTTCGTTTTTTTAAGTGTTACACTTGTTAAACTCACACAGGAGAAAACGGCTTAAACTCTTTATCATTAAAGACCAATATATAGTAATATAGGCATACAACTTAACCTGCCTAAAATTCCTAACCATAAAATATACACAAATATATACACAAGATATATATATTTTACATAAATATATCCTAACACTCCCCCTCAAGTTGGAGCATGTAAACCACGAATGCCTAACTTGTAAAACAAAATATATCTAGTTTACATAAATATATCATAAAACCACGAATGTCCAACTTGTGAAATAGAAAAGCAAACGTGCCTTTGTCAAAACTTCTTGAACGATCATTCCCATTAGCATCAACCATCATACGTGCCCAATAAGAAAACACACAATTGCACGAAGACTACCACAACACACCAAGGCTAACCACACCAAGCATACACAACACCACACTACGCGGAAGCACTAAACCACTCACCAAGCCAAACAACTCAAATATCACGTCTAGTGATAAATCGAACAAACGGAATTGACAATTAATTATTAATCAACCACTAACTCTATTTCTTCAATAAGAGGCCAAAGACTCCTTAAATACACACACTCTCCATTTGAGTGCTATTGCACTGACATTTGCACACACAACATTATCGCACCTACTGCTGCCCACACAAACAACGCATAGCAAACACTTGAAGAAATATCACCAACTACTATACAATAAACTGGATATATATAGAACGCTACACCGCGTCCAAGCACACTACACACGAGTGCTACACCACACTCGCACACAATAAACGAAGCCTCAATCTGATTGCTACACCACAATCAGACACACCACAGGTGCGCTACACCACGAGACTACAGGGACAGACCATACCCAAGGGGAGAAATGAAAAAAAAAAAAAAAAAAAAAACTCACACATACTGCTCGCAACATGTACAAACAGCACACCACCGCACTGCCTACAACACACACACCACACCTGCACTGCTCACAATACGCACTAGCAGCGCGCAGCAACACAACACTTCCACAACACCACACGCAACACATGCGCTACACTTGCACTCAACACACACTCGCGCAACACGCCAACAACAATGCAGCAACGCATGACACAACACGGCAGCGCACCAAAAATTTGAGAGAGCCAAACCCTAACCCTCTACACAAAAACTACGATTGAAAGGAAAAAAAAAATATTAAAAAAAAAATTCCTCCAATAGGGTGAAAGATTTTTGTTAACAACCCTAGCTAAGATCTAACCTGCTCTTAATATCATGTTAAACTTACACAGAGAATAGGAGAAAACGGCTTAAACTCTTTATCATTAAAAACCAATATATACATAGTAATATAGGCATACAACTTAACCTGCCTAAAACTCCTAACCATAAAATATACACAAATATATACACAAGATATATCTACGATACATAAATATATCCTAACAACACCTTTGACAGATAATAATTTGGTGAATTTAATTCACTTTATAGGTATTAAAAAAATGTGTTGATATTTTAAGTGAGGGAAAGTAATTAAAAACGGAAAAGTAATCCCAAATGGATTTTAAGTATGTACCTTGTGGGACCAATCGGTATGTAATTGCCTTTTGAAAATTGACAATGTGAGTTTGATTGTTAGGCTTTAATACATTGTGTGTTTGTGTCATTGTAGAATGATGTTACACCTTACACTTCACACATGAAAAAGAACGATCCCTGAAAGATTCTCTAAAAACTTACTCATGGTAAATTGATACTCGTAAATGATAATGGTACTCTTTCCGTACATGTTTTTATTTTAATTTGCCAAAGAAATTGTTCTTCCTAAGTACTCCCTCCATTTTATAATATTAGTCCTATATATTATTTTGAGCGTTTCAAAAAGATGTATTCATATTGATTATGTCCTAATTTTAACTTAATTTTTTTGGAATTAATTGGTTGTGGATAGATGACATTGCTCTAAGTAAATAAATCTCTACCTTGAATTATGCATCATGACTTATGCTTTCCCCAAAAAAAAATCAAAAAAATTATATAAGGTAAACTAGTTATGAATTATTTTGTACTTTAATGTTAGATTCCAAATATTCCTCTTCTCTTATTTTATGTGATTGATTTCATATGGAACTAATATTATAAAACGGAGGGAGTACCATTTATGCAAAATCCAATGCTCAAACTACCACTACTCAAAAAAAAAAAAACCTACTAACAGAAATTAAAAAAAACAAAACATTAATAATGAATGTTCATATTTGGGTTGACCGCCGTCCTTGACGAGTTGCCGACATTATAAAAAAAAAAAAAAAAAATTACTCTAGCTTTTGTTTACACTTTTTTATTTTTTATTTAAGAGAAAAATTTACTCCGTATTTTTTTTGAATTTGTAATGTCTTAAAATGGTAAGTAAAGTTGTTATCCTACTTAGCTTTGTTAGGAAATTTGATGGAAAATCGGTTCACGATGAATCTAATCTTTACTTAATTACCTCTAAATAAAATTAAAGAAGTGTGATAATGAAATTGAAACTAGATTAAGTCCCGTGTAACTAATCTTTAGTATTAACGCACTGTTAATACTAAATTTTATGAAGGTAATAAATTGCAATATTAATTCAACAATAACGGTATAATACGCTATTATTTTTTATACTTATATCAATGTCAAGGCTATTGAAGCATTATACTTTATTTTGAAAAAATAATAATACACAGGTTTTATATTAAAATAAAAATAAAAATCTAGTTTAACACCCGTGCTATTGTTAATACTATCTTTATTAAGCGTAAAAACTAAGAATATACTTGTATATACACATATGTTATCAAAATGATTTTTTTTTTTTATAGAAATAAACTTTATTGCTAAAAATATTTATTTAATATTTACTTAATTAATCTTTGTTCATATTTTTAATTCACAAGACGAACTATTTTAAAGATATGCGGAAAAAAAAAATCTAGTTGATTGTATATGTAAAAAATATGATTGTCAAAGGGCAAAGAATATATTATTTGTTCTAAATTGTTCTCTTGAAATTTTGCAAACAAAAGAAAAAGGAAAAATATTTTAGTGATAATTTTAGATATATGCTATAATACCAATAGCGTGAATCTTTTTTAGCTTAATGGTGAAATAGGAAAATTATATTATAACAATATGGTAAATTATTTGAAGAAGATTTGACGAATAAATAAAAAAAAAAGTTGGTTTTGAAGGGAAAAAACAACACTAAGAAGTGACACGTGTCATTCCTGGTGTCTATTTTAATATTACGTTATTGATTAATTGATTTATAATCTTACAATACTGTTTAAAAAAGCCGTTGTTAATATAATATGATAATAGCTCACTTATTTATAATTAATTGTTTAATCGTTTATGATTTTTAAAAAAACCAACATTTTTCAAAAAAGAATTCTCATCATATATCCAAATTTTTGACTTATACTTCGTAAGTTCGTATTATATTTCATAACCTTTATATTGACCGAAAATTTAATTTGTACTTATAGACCGAAAAAATTCCTCAAATAAAATATTAAATGAACATAATTATTTAAGAAAAAAGCAGCATTATTGGCTAGTGTCCCATACTAGAAAAGAGCAAAGCAAAGCTAATTAGTAGATGATTATTCATCATTTATGTTATACCCTCTCTCAAAGATATTCCGTTCTTGCAAAGTTGTACCAAGTATCTTCATTCTCCACCCTCTTTATTTATTACTCCGTAGGAGTAGAAGGAGGAACCGCGGAAGTACGAAGTATATGCTTTGAATGATCAATCCCATGATAGAAGTACTCCCTCCCCTCCATTTTCTAATGATTTGAGTCATTTAAGATTTTACTCAGATTTTTTAGCGATAAAAGTATGTGTACTCAATTATACATAAACGAAAGAATTGATATAATTATGAATATAATGATGTATCTAATAAATAATACAAGTATTATATTGGTTATGTAGTCATAACGTTCTACAAAAAAATGTAGTCATACTTAACGATAATATAGTTGAAACTCCAAATTTGAAGGTCATTTTGTACTTTACTCTTCTATTTATTTTGAGGGAACACTCTTCTATTTAATTTACCCTTAAATTAGGAGCTTAATTAAGCTTATTAACTTCATTAGTTTATCAATCCATTTTTTACTTCATGAACATTATGGCAAATTGGCAATCTAATGATTTCCCTCAAATTATAGGGATGGAGGCCGTCCAACCAAGGTCACAAACATACATATTTATTTAATTGCTGGCTTTGAATCTTTGATGTATCCACTGATGAATTCTATAATTATGATCCGGCGCTATGTCGCATTAGCAATCAAAGGTGTTTTTGTATGCACAAATATAGTTTACCGTTGCCCGTTGGCCTCCCAAATAAATAAATAAATAAAGAAGCGAGAAGGTAGGTTTGTTATTTATTTATTTTGTATCGTATATAGTGAAATTTTTTACATGACAAGGATTTATAATAACTTATGCTTTGTGCTTTGTACTAATATTAGTAGAACTATAGTAGAGTAAAGTATAAACTTCCCAAGTAACAAATGTAATTGTCCCATATTGAAAAAAAAAGAGTTATATACTTATATATTAAGGGGTTACTCTTCCTATTATCATATACTTTTTAGATAAAATTCTTTTAGTCTTGCAAAGTGAAATCTCTCTCTTAATTGCGAGTTTGACTCAGATCCGTATTTGATAGTAAACCTTTTGATTGGAACGACTTTTAGCTAATACTAATTAGACATTTACTATTAGCTGGATAGTGTTAAGTTCAAATTTTGAAAATTTCTTTTTTTTTTTTCTTCAAATTTTGTTTTGTTTTGTTTTATGCTCTAAGACGTGTCTTTGAAGACAATATGCAAAAAGTAGCATGTATGCAGGAATATTGTTTTGCTTTAGCCTATATATGTCAAAAAAAAAAAAAAAAAAAAAAAAAAAAAAAAAAAAACTGGTGATTACATGCAAATAAACTAGTTTCCTAAGTTAAGGTAAGTCGGTAGTGATGTATGCTTTAACAAGACCGTGGAATGATCAACAATTGGAGCATGTTTGGTTAGCGTATTTTTTGGGTGGAAATATATTTAATTAAATCATTATTATTACTAAATAGGAGTATTTGGTTTGAAGGTTTAAATAACAATTACCATTATCTGGGGATAATGGTTTCCACTATTTGTTACCTCTCTAAAACCCAAGGTAACAATTACTTACCTTTCTCAAACAAAAAGAAAAAGAGCTATGGTTAAGTGATTTCTTTCCATGGTTGAACCAAACAAATGAAAAGGTAAGTGTGAAATAATTTCTTTCCTCCCTCTTATTTGTTTCCTTTCTACTCCGTTTCCAAAATTTATACCAAACGCCCCCCTAGTCAATTAGTTACAAACTAATGGAGTATAAAATCAATGTTAAGACCATCTCTAATGGTGAGACTTGAGGGAGTTTTTTTAGGAGAGGGAGAGTATTTTTTACAAAGGATACCAATAAGTTGGTATCTAAACTTAGCAACTTTCTTTTACAAAAGTGTGAGCCCTTTATCAATATTATAATATATTTTGTAATTTATTTAAGTTTTATTTTTATTTATTTATTTATTTTAAACTTATAAATGGATTTGGTGGGCCATAAATTGAAAATGATATTAGTATACTTTAGAAACTTTAACCAATGGAAAATTAGACTTCACATGAGTTGCCAAATTGAGAAGTGTGTTGGGTATCACCATTAGAGGTTAAAAACAATTCATTTTGTATTTCAATACTCAAAGTTGAGTCTCACCGATGGAGATGGTCTAAGACTTCAACATGAAGGGCTCGTACTTGGGGTAATCACAAGTTAAATTACTACTCCCTCCGTCCTTTTACTAAGAACCTGTATTCCATTTTGGAGTAACCAAAATTAAGAGTCTATTTCTATTTGAAGGTTGTACTTTTTGTCCACTTTGTTCTCTTTTTGATGATTTGTCATCCTTTTTCATTTTCTTTTTTGTACTTTTGACATCAATTCCAAATATTTTCTCTCTCCCTCCCATTAATAACAATCAATCACTTTTTCTTTCACTCTCTCTACTTCACATGCATATTTGTACTAGTTTTAAAGAATCTACAACTTTTTTAATTCAAGTGAAAAAATTCAACTAGACTCTTAATAAAAGGATGGAGGAAGTAGTTTCAAACAGGTTTTCAAATCATTTTCATTTGGCCAAGATTAATTAAATTACTGAGTTGTTTCTTGTTGAAGTCTCATGAGTTTTTTTTTTTTTTTTTTTATATTCTATAAAAATTTCATTGATTATATAAAGTTGATATCAGATATCATATACGTCATTGTTCACTTGGTGGTTGGCGTCTTGGCGATCCTTGACACACATGAGGAACCCTTACCATGGTTTTTGGCAAAGTTTCTTGTACAACCACATCAAAAATCAAATACGAAGAATAATTGATGGTCTTAGAAGTATATATACATACTACTAATTCGAGAGCTCCAAATCACTTGATACTCGAGAATAGTAATTAAAAATTTGATGTATATCATCCATGTTATAGTATACAAATCAAAATGAACTGAAATAGTGGCACATGTATAAGATCCAAGGGGTCCCATGGAAAACATATAGTAAGAAGAAAGCAAAGCATGCTCATGACATGCATTGAAGGTGCAACGTGAATGGCATAATGTCTTTCCACAAAGTAGGAAAAGCAAGTTATTTATATAGTAAACATAATTGAATAATTGTTCTGTTACTCCAAATTGTATAATATGTATACATACTACTTTGCATGCATGTGACCTCTTGATCTCTACATCATGTTAAAATCATGATGTAATCTCTATCCACATTTTTTTTGCTTCGTAAGTACATAATTTAACTATTTAAGCATGTATATAACTTGCTACCGCCTACTAGTACAAATTTAATCATTTTTAGTAATATTCTATCTAAGAATTAAATCTTGATTGAAATTTATAAATAGATCATTTGCAACGTACACGCACCTTGTTAATTTACTACTCTCGTCCACTAACATTTGTGACGAAAGAGTCATCCGACACTCAATCCTCTAGATTTCTAAATGTTAATACAATCTATATAATAACTTGCCTCGGGTCACACTAATAGTAAAACTTTATAAATGAAGACAATGACAATGACAATGAACAATAATTCAAGGAGATTTATCTAACATAAACTCTATTGTTATAATCTTACAAAAGAAGTGGCATATGTTAGTATACTCCTTTTTCATCATTGTAAAGGTAAACCAATTTTATTTATCTTGTTCTTTTTTGACCTCAATGCAATGCGTAAAGAAGTATTCCATGGGATCAACATTATTATTATTACCTTAACTGTAAAGTCTATAATACACCAAAATTTGCACTTTACTACATTACTTTTTACTATTTTTTTTCTTGACATTCAAATAGGAGGATCGGAACAAACTACTACGACCTAAGTAACAACTTAAGTAGATAAAGGGAGTATAGGTGACGGTGGGGAAGGCCGAAGGCCCTCCTTTTTAGCTTTTTCATTACGTGATTGAAGGGAAATTAAATATAAAGACAAGGAACCAAAAAAATAAAAAAAAAAAAAAAAAATAGTAACTACAATTATAATATTAATATACTTTATAATTGTATATGGTGGTAAATTTAGATGTTCGTTAAACAAATTGGTCCCTCTAGGGTTTCTTTTTGGGAGAGTTTTTTTAGTTCCCTCTAAGATTTCTGCCTTGGGAGGGTTTTCTAGCCTTCATTGCTAGATTTTTTCTACTTTTTTTTTGAAGGTTTTCCTTCATTCTTCTCCTTTTCTCTCTTTCTCTTTTCTTCTGATCTCTTTTGTGAATCTTTGTAGGGGCTTCCATCGGTGTTTTTACCGGTGGTAAGTCCTAAAAAAAACTTTTTAATTGCTTTCAATAAATGGATCCCATCTTTGAGATGGTGATTATTCTATTAGGGTTAATTTCTTTTTGTGCTTCTCTGCCAAAGATTGAAGATTATTTAGGGTTTTATAATCTTCGGAAGTATCCAAAAGACCATATGAGTATTTTCACTCAAACAACTATTCATCAGTGGATCTCAAGCCGAATTAGTGCTAACTCAGAGATTGTATTGTTTCGGATGAATTTTTTATTAAGGCATCGTCGATCGAATCTGCGATGTAACTAGTTGTAAGGTGATTTGTACTTGTATTGGAATTCTAATTTTCCTCGAAATTATTTGTAAGTGCCGTTTGGCTATCTTTCATTAATGAAATCCTTTTTCTTCTTGTCAAAAAAAAAAATGTTCGTTGATTCTTAATACCATACATATATTTGGTTATACCTGAGAATATATATGAATTAAATACCTAAATATTTGGTATGACTCGTATGATGAGTAATGAGCCAAAGATCCATCCCTGTTGAAATTGTAAAATCCTTGTCTTATTGTTAGAATGTACTTTTGAGGTATGTGAGATTAAAATTTCTCAAAAAAAAAAAAAAAAAAAAAATCAGGTATAACGATATGGGTTTTAGTCATTTCAAAAGCATAATAACTCTACATAATTATGCAAACATCTCCTACAACTTCAACTAATTTTATTTTAATAATGATCCTACATATCATTGCAACATAATTTATTAGGTACGGTATTTATGTTGCAATTGTTTGTAGAGTAATCAAGAAATATATAAGTATCCCTTCAAAAAAAGAAAAAAAAAAATATTACAGAAGTTCTGATGTTAATGAAATAATGAGTATGTATTAATCACGTAAACGTAGCTTAATTAATCACATATAGCCAGTGCCACTCAATGGACTATTGGACTTTCGTTACAAGTATCATGAAGACACTAAAGTGACCAAATTAACCTATACATGTATGTGCACGTCATGAAAAATTGATCCAATGTAAAACAATATTTCGCTGGTCACATTTAATTATGTGTTATTTTTAATGAATCAAATTAAGATGTGATAAAGTTCATGTTTAAACAACATAATAAATATAGAAAGTGATTCGCTCTATTTTGTTTGCTGTAAAATGTTTTCATGGAAAATGATTTTTCCAATATTTCCCATTTTCCTTTGTTTGGTTTGTGAATTGAAGGGGTAGAAAATAATTTTTTATTTTCCTCTCATCCATCCTCACATGCATTTTCACTACCAGTTTTAATTTCTCTTTAACTTTTCTTGTAAGAACCAAACAAATGAAAACTATCCTGTAAGTATGGATTTCCTTGAAAATATGTTTTCCATGAAAAAGAATTTTTCATTGAAAATGTTTTACATCAAACCAAACGAGAAACAATCTAAATCATAAATGTTAAACCACCTTTTTTTTGAAGAATTAAATGTTATGCGTATACCATTTACGTGTAGTACTCCCTCTGTTCCACAATGATGTTAATGTTTGGAATCTTTGACTTTTTAAAAATAAAAGAGAATCTTCTTAATTTCTCTCAATCTATTAGAACAAATATAGTCATGTGAGATCTAATTTGATTTGTCTTGATGAGTACATTATTAATATCGAACTTTTATAATTTTTGCTAATGTGATACTAAAGATATTTGCGGTCAAAGATGGGTAAAAACTTGCATCGATTTACGTAAACAGGAACATTATTATGAAACGGAGGGAGTACTATGTACTTGTATTTTGTAATTTTTTTTAGCTACATAGGGAGTATTAATAGAATAATACTGTATTATATTTGTAGTTATCAGGGTTTACACAAATACAAGAATACCCTTGATAAGTATTAAGTATGACGAGTAACAATTAAGAGTCAAAATTACTTCAATATAAAATTAATACAATAGTAATTAAAAATAATAATTTCAATGAAGAATTTGCAATTTTCCTCATATATTACATTGTTATTAAACAAGGCTACCCTAGTGGCGAGATCAAATTTCATTAGAGACTTTTTAATTGGAGTCGGAGATTTCTTTACCTTCCCTCTCCTAATAAATTTGACATGCTGATTGTTTTTAATGAATTGACACTTAATTTTTCCCTTATGTGGAAGAATTTCAAATGACAAAAAAATAAAAAGACAATGCTGTGGGTAGTTATTCATATATCTTTTCTTAATCTAATTAGTGAAAAAGAAAATTTGAACACATCTCAACTTTCACAACTTCTAGTCCAAGAATTAAGAAACTAAATTTGACACACTTATTACTATTGATATTGACACACCTTCATGTAAGAGGAGTATTAGAAAACTGAAATCTTACAATGAGTGTGCCAAAATCATTTTTGATGTGCCAAAATCATTTCCTCAGTGGAACATTTAATTCAAGTAACAATTCTACTCACATTATGGTACATTTAATTCAAGTAACAATTACATTAAAAAAAAAAAAGGACAAAGATTCCTTGGGGGCGCAGAGAAGTATAATATCAATGTTGGTTGCTAATACACTCATATACACACACCAACACACTTGCTTTCCTTTGCTTTTTGGACTGCCACTCTGCTTCCTTCCCTTCTTCCCTTCCTTATTTCATGAATTCCAACTTTCTTCTCTCTCCATTTTCACACCCATTCTCTCTCTTCTTCTTTATCTAACCATTGGCTAATCTCACACCCATATAGTGGGGTCCCCATCATATTATTTTTTCTGGGTTTTTTTTTTCTTAAAAAGTGTAACTCACACCATTTCCACCTTCCCTTACAAAGTTCTTGTCTGTCTTCTTTTCCCTACAAATTATTTTAAGTACCCTTCTTTTTCCTTCTTTTACAAGTTTTTTCTAAACTGTAAGTTTCGAATTTCAACCTACATTGTACACTTCCATCATCATTTTCTGGGTTATTTTTATTTTTTTGGATTTCTGGGAATTCTAACATCTGGGTTTTGCTAGATTTCTGATTTTACTGTGTTTTCATTTAATTTTTTTATGATTTTTTTTTTAATATTTTTGGTTTTTTCTAGAAGATGGCGGGTGGCGGAGGTGGCGGCGGAGGAGGACCAGGGCCACAGCCGAAGCAAGATGAGCTGCAGCCACACCCAGTAAAAGATCAGTTACCTGGAGTTTCATACTGTATTACTAGTCCACCACCTTGGCGTAAGTCACTTTTATTTTATTATTATTTTCTATCTTATTAATTAGTTGCTATTGTTTTTGATTTTGCTATCAATCAATTGTGAAGATCTCTTGTCTTTTTAATATTGGAAATTTATTCATTGTGAATTTGTGATTTGTGGGGTTTATTTTTACTTTTTGATTGTGACCACTCAACACGTTAACTTTGTTTTGGTTTATGTATTGTTGTCACTTGCTACTTGTGGACTTTAAGATTCCCTTTGGTAAATTATGTTTATTTACTCGAATCTCGACGCTACGACATGAGTATGGTAGATGGACACTTTATATTGAACCAAAAAAGTTAATTTTCTCGTGAAATAGTAGAGTGTGACATTTGGATACATACTTGTGTTGGAAATGAAATTCCGTATCTTCGTTAATTTTTAATAATGGGTTAATATTTTGTATAAAAATGTTACACTTGCTGATTTCGGATTTTATGTGTAGTTAATTATTCGAACATAATTCTTACATTCAATATTTTATTGAGTTATGAATGCGTATTTGACATTTCATATTGGCAAAAATAAATATTTTGGTCATAAATTAGGGGAGTTTGACACTTGAACACATACTCGTGTCGGAATGAGCTCTTGTAGTGATGTTACTTGTGTCATTGTGTGGCGGGGGGGGGGGGGGGCGGGGTTGAATTTGTATAATGTTGTTCCAAATTAATTTTCTATGTGTATAATTTAATCCCATGAACATTATTTGTATACTGCATGTGTTTTTGTGGTTATGAATGTTTATGCTGATGATAGTTTACTGGTTGTGTTTAACTCTGCAGCTGAGGCTATTTTACTTGGATTTCAGCATTACTTGGTGATGTTAGGGACAACAGTGCTCATTCCTACCTATTTGGTTCCTCAGATGGGAGGAGGAAAAGTACTTATTTATTGCTTATGCTACTTAGGTTTATAATTGGAATTTTAAACTCGAGCTGAAGTCATATGTTTATTCTTTGTAGGAAGAGAAAGCTAGAATGATTCAAACCTTGCTATTTGTTGCTGGTGTGAACACATTGTTCCAGACCCTGTTTGGTACTCGTTTGCCGGCTGTTATTGGGGGTTCTTATACTTATGTTCCCACCACAATTTCTATTGTTTTGGCAGGCCGTTACAGTGGCATTGCTGATCCACAGGAGGTTCGGTTATTGGAGCCATATATTGAGTGATGATATTTTTCCCTTTTGGGGCTTAGTTATGCTCCTTAACCACTTAATACAGTACATCTTGGAACATTTTGCAGAAATTTAATAAGACAATTCGGGGAATCCAAGGATCACTTATTGTCGCTTCAATCCTACAAATTGTTCTTGGATTTAGTGGTTTGTGGCGTAATGTGGCAAGGTAAACTAAAATACTTCTTGGCCAAAAGTTTCATTTTGACTACTAATTCTTGATATGGGATAATTATGGGCCGTAAATTTTAGCGTTTTGGCTTGGGAGGGTATGTAAAAATTGCACCATAACTGTGTAACTGCTCATTTAAAGATTTTTCAATAATGTGTCTCTAATGTGATGAAGGACTCTAACCTCTATCCTCGTGTGTACATGTCCTGTATGTGTTAGGTTCTTAAGTCCATTGGCTGCTGTTCCTTTGGTAGCTCTTACTGGATTTGGGTTGTATGAATTGGGTTTTCCAGGGGTAAGTGTTACTGTATTGGAAATCACTGAAAAAAAAGATGAGACCTAAATGATGAATATGATCGTTCATATTTACTTGTACGATACTTCATGATAATGATTAGACCTAATGATGACTATTATTTACCATGTGTTACTTGATGAATAGGTTGCTAAATGTGTTGAGATAGGGCTGCCGCATATTGTACTCCTACTCATCTTTTCACAGGTAACAATGGCATACTTCTTCCATAATTTATCTGTGATGAAAGCCCCTTAGGAGCATTGACATAAAGTTTTAGATTATATGGTTATCATCAAGAATTTTGAGTTCATGGTTGTCTTTGCAGTACTTACCTCATCTGATGCGCGGTGAAAGACCTATATTTGATCGCTTTGCTGTTCTGTTCTCTGTGGCCATTGTGTGGATTTATGCTCACATACTCACAGTTGGAGGTGCCTATAGGCACAGGTCACAAACAACTCAATTGAGTTGCAGAACTGATCGTGCTGGAATTATCAGTGGTGCTTCCTGGTAAGAACCCCTCTCTAGTCTCTTGCATATGGCAATGGAGTTTACATATCTCCTAATGTAAGGCTAAAGAAAGTTAACAGTGAAAGTAGGATTAATAGAGGTTAGATCAAATGGAAAACTCTGGATTAACAAGCTCTATAATTTAAGCTCATTAATGATGTGCTATGATCCCAACTTCTCTTTTTCATCAGCCAAGGGTTGTTATTAATATCAAATTGTGCAATTTGTACTTGTGTGCAGGATAAGTGTTCCATATCCATTTCAATGGGGAGCTCCAACATTTGATGCCGGGGAAGCCTTTGCTATGATGATGGCTTCGTTTGTTGCCCTTGTGGAGGTTTGTACACTTCTTAAATTGCAGAAGCGTAAAATTTACTCACAAATTATTGTTCATTCTTTATCTAAACTTTACCTTGTTATGCTCAACCATGTAGTTCACTCTCACTATTGTCTCACCTTTTTTATTTATTGTGTGGTAGTCTACTGGTACCTTCATCGCAGTATCAAGATATGCAAGTGCAACTCCTGTGCCACCATCTGTTCTTAGCCGTGGAATTGGTTGGCAGGTGATTATACTTAATAGCAATCTTAAAATTGTTTTTCATACGTAGAGCACATTAGAGTTCTGTTATTTGTCTGGGTTGGTATTGACTCCTTTGTGTGTGTGTATGCCTCTTGGTTTCTCCTCTCTACTAACAGGGAGTGGGCATTCTTTTGTGTGGACTATTCGGAACTGGGAATTCTGCATCAGCTTCTGTGTAAGACCCAATACACCCATCCTATGTTATGCAGATACCAGTGCTCTGTTATAAGGTTAATGAGCCTTTTGTCTTGCTAATGTTCAGGGAGAATGCCGGTTTGCTGGCTCTGACACGTGTTGGCAGTCGAAGGGTGGTACAGATTGCGGCAGGATTCATGATTTTTTTTTCTATACTAGGTATATTTATCTTAGATGTTTGTGTTTTCCCTACAAATTTCATCACATTTACTGATTTTGGACTTACTATGACAAGGTAAATTTGGAGCTGTATTTGCCTCAATTCCAGCACCTATGGTGGCAGCTTTGTATTGCCTGTTCTTTGCATATGTTGGTATGTTCTTTGACCAACCAGCAAGTTTCGTTTTATATAATCATTCTTCAAACCATCTGATTTTTCTTCACCTTCATCCAATCTGAGCAGGTTCAGCAGGTCTTGGCTTCCTACAATTTTGCAACTTAAACAGCTTCAGAACAAAATTCATTCTAGGTTTCTCAGTTTTCATGGGCTTGTCTATACCACAATACTTCAATGAGTACACAGCAGTGAAGGGATATGGTCCGGTACACACACATGCAAGATGGGTAAGTAAAAACGACAATCATTTTCTGTTTCCAGAGTTCCTAAAGCTAATTTGTATCATGATTAAGCTGGGTTGTTTATGGGATCATGCAGTTCAATGACATGGTAAATGTTCCTTTCTCATCGGAACCCTTTGTTGCTGGTGTGTTGGCATACTTTTTGGATGTCACATTGCGCAAAAAAGACAGTGGGACAAGGAAAGACCGAGGGTCACATTGGTGGGACAAGTTCCGATCATTCAAGGGAGACACCAGAAGTGAAGAGTTCTACTCCTTGCCCTTCAACCTAAACAAGTTCTTCCCATCAGTGTGAATTTTCAGGAAAGTAGATCAGATGTTGGAAGTAGAAAATATGAAAAGATGACATGCTCTGGCCTATTTTTTTTTTTTCCCTCATTGTGATGTTTATTGTTTATACTTTTAACGCCGCAGACCTCTAGCTTTAGCTGTGTAGATGAGAAAATTCGAAAGAACGAAAAGGGAAATTTTATATATAGCTTTTTTGCCCAAATAGTTGTATCCCTGGTCTAGATTGTTTAAGAGAATTCCAACTATGAAGTGCCTTGGCTTCATGCTGTTCATATGCTCATTTCCTGCTCTTTATAGACCTTAACATGCTTTTACTAGTTTTGTGACTTTGAGCTTCACCTTTTAGGCTTATAGTCTTATAATGTAATCCTTACTACCCCATCTCTTAGTATGAATAAGTCACATTGTCCCAACTACTCATATCTAACAATAAAGTATGAGGACAATGTTGAATTCTTAATATCTTATAAAGTTATAATAGTCTTATCTTTCATAATTTCTATTGTACTATGTAGTTAGCTCCCGTTTTTAATTTCTTACAATTGCCCACGATTATTAATTTAATTATATCTTTGCCCTTACTCCTTTCTTTCACCCCTCGTCACAAGACAACCACCACCACGACAACCCCTACCGTCGTCATTAAAATTTGACCACCAGCACCTAGGCAGCCATTGCTGTTGAAATTAATTTTCAACTTTAATGTTATGTGTGTGATTTATTCCACATGGACAGAATAAGGAGGATGTGAGTTGTTTATATTGTAAACACTTGAATATGAGTTATGAAATGGGCTTAAGTAAGATTTTTTTTGCAAGTGGGTTAAGTGGTGCATATTTATATATACAAACATATTTATAAATGCTTAGATTCCATTGTTTGTTTTGTTTTTTTGATCCTATTTTCCAACAATTGCAAGTTATAATTAAATAAAAATAATTAAATTAAAAAATATAAATTTGAAGGAGTATATGTTTGGTGAATAATTTTTGCTGTTTCTCAGATCTAAACAAGGGATAAGAATATGTTTGAAATGGTTAGGTTAAAGTAGATACTACTTCCGTTACATATTGGTTGCAACTTTGGAATATTTTATCTCTCACAAAAGTTGCAACTAACATGTAACCTGGGTAGTACATCATATACTACATCCTGGATCCTTCAATGTGGGAGATGGGGCAATTGTTAAGTAACAAAGGGAGTGGTAACTTAGGATTGGGACTAAACTTCAACATTTAAATTAATCGAGTTGATCACATATTCTACTTACTAGCCCGAACAAATTCGGTGTGAGCTTAGACAAGTGTGAGCTCTTACATAATTAATACAAACTAAAGAGAATCTTGTCAAAAAAAAGTATCAAAACTCTTATGTACATCAAAATTCCATGCTATAAGCGACTCGAATGAAGACTAATAAGATGAACTAACGTGCATGGTGGTGTATGGATAGACCTTATTAGCTTTCATTCGAATGTAATTGCCACATTAATAGTGTTCAAACTACATCATCAACTACGTATTTTTTCCAAAAGATTGATTTAAACATGTTTAATATCGATTGATTTATTGGATGATGCATCAAACTAAGTAGTGATTGCATAATTTAAAGGGCCTTTTTCAACCTGTTTGGTTCCTTCTACAAGCACATTTAAATTATTTTAGGTCTTTATGAATTTTATAAAGGGCCACTATCATATTTGAAACTGAAAGACCTTATAACCAAATAATTTCTTTTGTCCTTAAGAGTTCAAGTGGCCCTAAAGCTGGACCACTATTAGCACATTTGGGCTACTTTTGAGCTAAAATCAGTTTCCTTAAAATTAGTCTAATCTATTCGAGTTGTGGGCCTAGTGCCCCTCTCTTTTTATGTAATTTTCCCTTTCAGTCCGATACCGACGTTAGTTACATATAGGGCTCTGTTCACTTCACCTTATTTTTGCTGAATTGAAATTATTTTTACTGAACTGAAATTATTTTTACTGAACTTAAATTATTTTTGTTGAACTGAAATTATATTACTGAATTTTTTTTTACATTTCTTCTTTAAAGTTACTGATTTTTTTGTTACATTTCTTCTTTAAAGTTACTGATTTTTACTGAACTGAAATTATTTTTATTAAACTGAAACTATTTTTATTAAATATTATTTTTTTTAAGGTGAAGTGAACATGGCCTAAACTATAACTAATTAGACATGTCAAACTGGTTGATTGATTTCTATTCCAAAAAAAAAAGGGTTAATTGATTTTGGTTCGAATAAGTTTTGGGGTAATTAGCCTTGATTGAATGTTGGGAATATTTCGAGTTTTAATTGAAGAATAATTGTTTCAAAATCCAAACTATTCAAATTGGGGTTAATCTAATTTGTTGATATTAGGGCTTCTGATCTGACACGCATAATGTTGCTAGTGTTGGATGTTGTGTAACTAATATCCTACGCTTATTTATATATAGGCAATAAATGGGTTGGATGTTGTGTAACTATGCAATATTTGAAACTTTAGTAGAGTTAATTTAGATTTAGTGAGAAAGCGACAAAAATTATCAAGCTCTAGAAATATATATGTTTGATATATTTAAAGTACTTATTAAGACAAATCAACTAAACAAAGCGTCACCACAAAAATGAAGAGCGTAAGAGATATTCAAAGTAGCTTTAATTTAAATATGATTGAAATGAACACAACTTTTTATTCAAGAATGATTAATCAATTTAGCCTTAATCGAGGTTACAACTTTTTTCTCTAATGTAATAAGAAAAAAGAAAAGAGTTTCTCAAACTTTTAAGAGGGGCAAATATGCAAATAAAACATTTTATGGGGTATAAATGTCCGTATAAAAAAAAAGAGCTTCTCAAACTTTTAAATGTGGGCAAAAATATAAACAAAAATTTTTAGGGATATAAACGTCTGTACACTATTTGTAAGAGCTATCTCAAACTATTTGAACACAACTTTTTATTTAAAAAAAAAATCAATTTAGCCTGAATTAAGGTTACAATTTTTTTCTTTAATGTAATTGAAAAAAAAGTGTTTCTCAAACTTTTAAATGGGGACAAATATGTAAAAAAAAATTTAGGAGTATAAATGCCCGCACAAAAAAGAAATGAGCTTCTCAAACTTTTAATGAGGGCAAATATGTAAACAAATATTTTTTGAGGTATAAACGTTCACACACTAGTCATAAGTGCTAGTTCTCTCATACTTTTAAAAGATAAGGATATTCTAACATGCCAGTTTAAATTCGTTTTTGGAGATTTTATAAAGCCTTATGCACATTTGAACAATATTTCAAAAATAGGAAATTTATGTCGCCACGATCGAATAGTAAGTTACTAACTAAGTTCATACATATAAACAATTTCAAAGTCCAATAAAACTAATGTCAAATAGAACAATATGAAAAATCAAATTTGTATACAAAATTTAAGTATATTATGATAAGTGAGCACATGTTAAATTACAAAATTTACATATATTTCGATGGCTTTATTTGCCGCCAAATTTAAAGACATGCCCTATAAAATAATGGAGTCAATAGGGTAATGCTTGGTGAACCATGAAGGGAAATTTTTAAAATTCATCAGTCTAATTTAATTAATTATGGATAAATTCTCATTATATTTGTTAAAAAAATTTAACAGAAAAGGAATCTCTAATGCCTTGTCGTATGCCCATGACTTCATGGATACACATTAGAAAATTCCTATGTTATGTATAACTTTCTAGTAATTTAAGTGGTGAATAATAATACGTTTAATAAAATCATCTTTTTTAGGTCACTAATTTGAATTTCAAGTGCGTTTAATTTGCCAACTTAGCTTCTATTGTTTCTATTTGTATGTTTTATCCCTCTACTAGTATGTGTTCATTGATACATTAATGTATTTTCTTTATCTTTCTATTCATCGCATCCGATAATTTCATATTGCAATGGACAATCTTTGAGTACCTATAAGAAAATTAGAGTACTTATTATTTGTATAATAATTGCCCTATTAAGAACTTCACCTACCTAATATTTGACCATCTTTATATTCTTAACAAACTTTGCTTTGAATTATACAATCACATGCAAATTTGACTCTCTTTCTATAATTCCTAATCTTTCTCACCTATTTTTTATATTTATTATTTTTTCTTGAGCAGATCACCCTGAGATTGACTAAACCATGATAGCTTTGAAAGTGCTAGGGACACAATCACACAACTCTAATTATGATCTAGATTAAATTTGATGATCATCATTAATCAATAGTGAGTTTAAAAGCTACATAATACACATTTTCTTAATATATTCTTTAACTAAAGTGCTTTAATACGGTCCATCTAATTCCAATAATTACTTTTGTCTTTCTTTTAGCCGAAATGCTATAGTTTGGATATGAATGAAGTATTTGTCATAGTCTCAAAGATAACTCACAACAATCTTGTTGCCATTACGGCACTACCAGTCTACCACAATCGTAGTGTAATAAAGTTATTATTTACATCTCAAATATTAAAAAATTTCAAATAATAATACAATATTTGGCCCATTCTTTTTTAATAATACAACCTTTGCATTATACATTAATATTACAATTCTTAGGGGGTGTTCATTTTAAATAGGCAAAACCGGTTGGTAACCTATTTTTACAGGTTACCTTGATATGTGTTATCGTTTTATTGGTTTTGTCAATTTAATTTGATTTTTTAAAATTTATTTAATGTTTTTTATTTTTTAAAAGATATAAAATAATAAAAATTACTTTCATTATGATTATTATTAAGAAAAATTACCAAAAATAATACAACCTTTGGCCCATTCTTTTTTAATAATACAACCTTTTGATTATTTTGTAATAATAAAACCTTTCGGTGGGTTTTGAGGTAGGAGAAGGGGAGGGAATATTCCCCCCTTCCTCATCTCCACCACCAAAAACTCATCCCCTTCTCTTTCCTAACCTCAAAATCCACCGAAAATTCGATTTTGTCTTGTTTAAAATGAACACCCCTAAAGGTTGTATTATTACAAAATAATCCAAAGGTTGTATTATTAAAAAAGAACCGGCCAAATGTTGTATTATTTTTGACAATTTATTATTATTATAAAAAAAACCACCACTCTGCCACCACCTTCCCCACCATCCTGCCACCATTCCCTCCCCCCTCCCCTGCACATAGCTCCCCTCCCCCAGCCCGAAAACAGGCTGGCCGACGTCCAGCTCACCCACCGCCGGCCAATCCACCCTTGTTACCCCGACCAGCCGAAACTCCCACACACCCACCCTTCTGCAGCCCGATTCCACCCCTTCCCGACTACCGCAGCCAACCTCCACCACCAAAAACTCCCACAAACCACAGCCAACGAACCGAAACCAACCCTCTCCTTCACGAACAGCAGCATTGCTGCCGTTCTCGATCCTCGGACCAACAATAAAAGCCCTGCTGCATCACCAATTCCCTAATTACGCATCAAATCACAGCCAACGCTTCTCTCGATTTAGAGTGCAGTTCTGGGGTGGTTTCAGGTACCAAAATATATATTTTGTAACTTTGATGAGTACCAAAATAAAATAAAATTTTAGATGGGTACCAAAAATCAATAGGGGTCATTTTCGAGGTACCAAAAGTCAAAATTTCTTTATTATTTTAAGGTGAAGTGAACAGGGCCTAACTATATAGTTGGGCAAGCAAAGGTCGGATCCCAAGAGACTAAATAATTTAGACTAATCTCTTAAAAAAAATGTGTTCCGGGTGTAGTTCCGGAGCTAGTTTGGTGGTCAGATCTGGACTTCAGCTAGGACTACCTGCGCAATGAGCGGTGGTTACTATCCTCGGGGGTGGTTTCGAGGAACCCCCCTCCGATGTTTAAGTTAGTAATGCTTTAGATGAATAATAATGGATAAGTGACGAAATGTGATTGTCTAACCTCTTTTTTGTTGTACTTGGCTTGCTATTTATAGTTGTATAATTCCTTGTGTTGCGTGCTGGAGCCCGCTGGGGTCCACCATGAGGCTAAGCCCCTGGGAGATTATCCCTAACTCCAGGCTAGAGCCCGCTAGGGTTAGCCATGAGGCTGAGCCCTTGGGAGGCTATCCGATCCTTTGCTTCGGGCTGGACTGGCGTGAGCGCACACCTCTCAAGTGGTGTTGGGAGCGCGGGTTAGCTCAACAGGAGCTACCCTATACAACTAGCCTCCCAAAAGGTGGTTTGAGGTACTCAAGCTAACTCTTGCTGATTGAAGATGTTATTCCTAGTTGGGGTTCGAAGCATGGGGAGTGCTCCGTTAGAGCTACCCCATACAAAATGATTTAGACTAATTAAATTGACTTGAATTAAAGCTAAGCAAGTGACCAAACAAATATATGAAATCTATTATATAATTTAGTGGTCATTTTGTAGCACTTCAACACTCCAAAAGCCCAACTCTCAATTTATTTTATTATTTTTTATTATTATTTTTTTGGAAAATAACTTCCACAACTCCAAATAATTAACTTAAAAAAAACAACATAACTTCCTTTTACAAAAATCAATAACTTCCTCTCATACTAATTTATTCCCTAATATAAGCATACATATATCCCATGCATTAGTATGGGTACATTCTATCTATATTATAATTTAAGATTTTTTTTAATTTTTTTAATTTTTTTTTTCTAACTTTCATTTACAGCACTCCAAAATCTCATCCTTGCAATTTTACCTTTTTTATTTTTTTATTTTTTATTTTAAAAAAAATTAACCAATAACCACCCTTTTTACTCATTAACTACCCATATCACTTAATGTTAAAAAAAACCATATTCTTCTTTTAAAAAAAATATCTATTTTATTACATTATCTACCTCTTCAAAACCCCATTCCTTCAATTTTGTGTGTTTTTTTATATAACCAACAAATAACTTCCACTTCTCACAAATTAACACAAATGAAAACTTTCTATAACTTCCACTTCTAATTTTTCTTTTCTTATAAACATACATACTACACATATCCCGTGCATGAGCACGATTACACTCTAGTTATATTAAACTAAATTCTAGCAACGAAATAATCAAGAATAAACGAAGAACTAAAGACAACTAGGAATAAGAATCCCCACTATTACGAATCAATGCACCAAAACAATCCCTCTTCCCTCAATTAAATTAATAAACATTCTATAGGACGGATGCTCCTTATAACAATAACAAGTGCTTCTTTCGATCAACAAGTGGCTTCCCTAACATGCAATCATACCTACACTCATGGAATCATATATATTAAATACATTGAGAACGACATCCTATAAGTCCTAGCAAGAACAATTAGCTATTCTCATGCATAAGACTCTTACTTTTAATTAGGGTTCTAAAATCAATCGTTGCAAACCTAATCACATTTAATAACACTATTTCTAGTTGTTTATTGATAATAAAACCAACCCTCACAAAGAAGAATTATAAATTAATTAAGTAGGATATTTGTAATCAAATGACACATCAATTTATATTAGGGTTCAACCTAACCCTAGATTATAAAACTACTCAAACATAATAATTAAAAAATTAAAATAAACAATAAGAGAAAACATAATAACAATAATAATAAGAGAATAAAGGAGAGAAAATACTTGAATTGAATTAATGGAGACTTTAAATCTTCATCGAACAAAACTTGAACAATAAATGAGAGAACAAAACAACGTAAAAATAAATAATGAAATATGAAAAAGCCTCCTTTTCTATCTTCTTATTAACCTATTTATATCCTAATACAACAATACAACAATATAAAAATTCTATCTTATTAGGACTCTAAACATATAGCCAAGCAGACAGCCACAAGTGGGTTGCGGAGCATGATGATCGGCCACAGACAAGCTGTGGAGAAGGCTGCCACGCCTCCTATTACACACTAAATGCTCCCTCTAACAAATCGAACTACGATCAAGACAAATATCTAGAAAACCGAGCCCTTTTCCTACAAAAACAAAAGATTACACACCGAGGAGAGCAATATCGAAATATAAATTATAATCCCTACCTTTAAAAAGTTTGAGATAACTCTTATTAATAGTGTTTGAACAATTATACCCTTTAAAATGGTTATATACCTCTTTGACCTCATTAATGTTAATTGACTCTTCTATTGAACTCTGAAAAATAGTGTACGGATATTTATACCCATAAATGTTTTTGAAAAATTGAGATAACTCTTATAAATAGTTTTTAGACAATTATACCCTTTAAAATGTTTATATACTTATTTGCCCTCGTTAATGTTAGTTGATCTTTATATTGAGCTCTTAAGAATATTGTACGGACATTATTTATACCCCTAAAAATTTGTGTTTACATATTTTCCCTCATTAATATTACCAACAACAAAAGTTGTGACATAAAATCAAAGTGAAAGAGATTCCAAAACATAGCTAGCTATGTGCGCGCATGGAGCACGTTAGCCACCCTAGTAACTCTAAAAAATTAGGAGAATGGATAAAATACAATAAAATATGATCAAATATAACATATAAATCGTGTATAATATCGTGTTATAAGAAAAATAACTTTAAGGACGATGAAGTCGATTTAGATACTTGATATTACTTTTTTCATTTCATAATGCAAGGCATGAACATATTTTTTGTATTGTTATATTTTGATGATTAATACAGATATAGTATCTTCGTCCAAATTAATTTTTGGTTGGTTAAATTGAATATCAGAAACAACAAAGTACGGTATTTTAATAAAAGTGGGTGAAAAAAACAGTGAAGTTTGATTAATTAAAAAAACAGTGAAAAAAAGTTGAAAATTGTCCTAAAGTTTATAATCCACGCTTTTGATCCAATTTATAGAGGTTTTAGGTTTTGGTGCTGAATATATTCGAGATCGTAAGGGATGCATTTCAAGATCAAACAATATTGCTTGTAACCATATTTGGCCAAGTCCGTCACATAAAGGCACGTGGCCTTGGATTAATTTAGAGAGGCGTGTACAAATGTGTATATAACTAAATTAACGATTCAAAGGCAATGTGGATGATTCCACCCATACAAATGGCCTCTCGGGATGTTGTGGGGTTGTTGGCATCATTCAAAGCGTGCCTACTTAACCATGTTGTGAATATGTTTAGGAATCATAGGAAGTGGGAATTGACATTATACGATTAGGGACAAGGAAAGTAGGGAGCCACCAACAAGTTTTAAGGAACTTGTAAACCGTTTACGAATCATTATAAGGCAACCACGATAAAGAGACAACGATAGACAACTACGATTGAGCCGTGAAGGTTGCACCCCATTCATATCCATGAGATTACTAACTCCATATGGTTCGGAAACATGAAAGGAGGATCGGGGATGATGGTACGAAGTGAGTCATGGAGTCACATTCGCCCGTATTGGCCTCTACTCAATTCTTAATAGCGAAAAGTATTCCCGCGATCCTAAAGGCACACAATACAAATATTCAATTTTCTCCAAATTAATATTAGGCTAAATTGGTTGAATATTAATGCAACACATAATTCTAAATATTAGTGATCACTTCAATTAGCAACAAGATTAAAAAGGAACCTAAACCGGTCGTCCAAATCAGTCGTCCAAATTATCTTATTAGGTGTTATATTCAATTACTTATTCCCTTTAAGCATGCAATATGGTGATCAACAATAACAAGAGAATAACAATAGCATTGGAATCAATTTAACCATAATAAATCTAACAATTAATATATGACAAACATAATAAAAACCGTTAGAAATATAATAGGAACAAAAGGAACATGATTCCTTACTTTGATTGCGTTTGCTTGCAACTATAAAACAATAAACATGTTAGTAACTTTAAGGAAAATAAAAATGGAAATTAAATCAAATGAAAGTAGTGTTGATTTGAGGCCAAACCCTCAAACAGTTCTACATTTCACGCCTTGGATTAAGTATAGAATTTCGGGTAAAATATGAACTTCAGGGATGAATTGTGAGAATAGGGAAGGCAAGTATTTAGGCTAGAGCATAACAGAGAAAGAGAGAATTGTTTGGTGCAATTAGGAGAATAGGTTTAAGGCTTAGAATGTGTGAGAGAGAAATGAGAATGTGTGTTGGTGCCCCTAAACTGTGAAATCATCCTCGTATTTATAGAAAAAATGTGAAGAATACATTCCGGAACCCAAGAAATGAGGCGCCACAGAAGAATAAAGCATCGTGGCACGGTATAGACTGTCGTGGCACGATAGTCGTATCATAGCTCGGCAGTCAATTTTATCATTTCTGAAGGTCAAAACGCGTAAATAGATAAAACCGAGTCAAAGAAATTGTCGTGGCATGGCAGCTGGCCTTTCTGAAAATTGCTTTAAAATTTGTTTTTATCTTATTTTTGAATGAGGCACGTGACAATTAGGCACCGTTTCAGCTATTTTGAACTTATTTCAGGTTTAGGATTTTATAATTTTTATTAATCGGGCTCAATTAATAAATAAATGAAATGGGCTATGTTTAACTAAACGTAGACTCTTGTTTACCTCGAAAGAACAGACTAACTACTAGGAGGGGGAAAAACCTGAACCTAGATAACAGTGAAGCGAAGCCGATTTGGGCTTAAATGTGAATTGGACAATGCTTGACTAAACACTTGGACTGAATATGTGGACTGATTTGTAAACTGTGTTTGATTGAAATTGGATTTTAAGCACTCCTTACACTAAATACTCGACCCGACCAATAATATTGGTGCAAGGTTGTTCATCATTGGGTTTGGTTTTGGGGAGACATTTTTAGATGTCTACAGAAGCCCCCACTTTGACTGAGTTTGTAGAAATGTAAGTTTTGAAAACGAGTTAAAGTAGTCGATTGGGACGGAGAATGATATAAGACATTCTACGATCCTGAATCACTCTGCATACGCCGATACCTGCATAAAACGTTAGTTCCACAGATAAAAGAGTGGATAAAATGCGTATCTGACACCAGTGCGTCAGCAACAAATACGTTTGGTAGCTTTCCGCGCCTTGAGAAATCTACCAGATGTCGAATGATAGTCTTCTGCGCCTCGGGAATCCTATCGTGAATCACTGTGCCTCGAGCGATTCAATAAATGAAAGGGATGACAAGTCTCCGCGCCTCGGGAAAACGTCGTAGACTCCTACGCCTTGAGCAGCCTACTCAATAATGATCTTTCACGCCTTAGGAAGATTGATGAAGGATAGTCTTCCGTGCCTCGGGAATCCTATCGTGAACTCCTACGCCTCAATTCAGTAGCTCACAAGTGAAATTCCGCGCCTCGGGAATAACACTAAAAGCGTGTCTGCGCCTCAGGACATAATTGCAGACCTTTGCGCCTCGAGAAGTACGCAACAATAGACGATTTTTCGCGCCTCGGGAAAACATGCCTAATGATGAAAGATTACAAGCCTCTGTGCCTCGAGAAGTTTGCAATGTGAGTATGAATAGTAACCGTCCGCGCCTCGGGATGATCATTGAGTGTAGATAAATGTTCCTTCGGTTGTCTTCGAAGAGAAGGGATGTTCAATTGTCTCCAAACAGAAGCTATGGGTGATGATAATAGCGCCTTCAAGTCATGTGCATCTAACTGTATGGGTGTTGGTGATGAAATGTCGATGGTTGCACCTTCAAGTCATGTATATCTGACTGTATAGGTGTTGCTCAATACCTTCAAGCCATGTGCATCTGATGTATAGGTATTGGTGGAGAAGAGGCTATGACATTGTTTGATTGTCCCTGGACAGAAGCTGATAAAATGGTTGTTCGATTATCCCCAAACAGAGGCTGATAATATTATTGTTCGATTTTATGTCCCCGAACAGATGCTGATAACATGATTGTTCGATTGTCCCCGAACAGATGCTGATAATATGATTGTCCCCGAACATAGGCTGATTATATGTTTGCTCGATTGTCCTCAAATAGAGGCTGTTTACTCGATTGTCTCCGAACAAAGGCTGATGATATGATTGTTCGATTGTCCCCGAACAGAGACTGATGTGATTGTTTGATTGTCCTCGAACAGAGGTTGTACCTGAGACCTGTAAAATGGAATTTGCCAAAGGACTCCTATAGACAGTGATTGACTCATGACTTGACCGAATGACTTGACACGACATGCCATGTTTATGACTTGTGATTGTGTGTATGTGTATAGATTAAATGTGTGAGTGCAGACACAAACAACTGAAAATGCAAAAAAATTCCGTCATTTTTTGTCATAAGTGGAGGGTATTGACTTTCTCCCGAAAAAGAAAGACGTGAAAAATGAAGGTTTGGAAAAAGTTTTTGAACTTCCCCCAATAAAAATAATTTCAGAAAAGTTTTTAAACTTCCCCAAAAGAAAAAAATTTAGAAATTTTTTTGAACTTCCCCAAAAGAAAAAATGATAAAAGAAGTGGAAGAAGTTTTTAGCTTCCCCATCGAGTATGATATAGCGAAGCGAGTTGAATCACATGGATATTCTGCTTGTTAGATTGAATTGCTCAGTCCAAGAATAATGGATGCATGATTAATGTTCTTATGCCAAAAGACTAAGGACAATTACGTCCTGTGACATGATCATGTGAAATGTACTTAGGCCAGGAGGCTAAGCACATTATTCTTTGTATGATTGAAGTTTCTTGTCGATAAATGTTGCTTAGGTTTGGAAGCTAAGCACAATACGAAACATATGAGGAAGCGAATCATGAAGAGTGTTGCTTAGGTCAAGAAGCTAAGCACAATATGTAATGTATGAAACAATGAATATTGCTTACATCAGGAAGCTAAGAAATTATACAATGATGCTATATAACCATGATGATGTTTGCTGAATATTGTCGTGAAAGATGATGAAGCATGCGCGGTATGGAAATATGATTTCATAATAAAGGGTTCCTAAAGGAAGGATGATGTGACAATGTGTGTGAATGAAGTGTGTGACAGTGATACTAAAGTTAGGCTGCAAAGGTTGTGGTTGTGGAAAAGATGTGAGAAGAGTCGAGATGGTGACTCTTTAGGCTAGGTATATTGATGATATGGGTTTAAGCCCCTAAGTCTAGCTCTAGATGGATTGGGATGAGCATTGGAGATTCTTTTACTCGATCATGCATGAATATGAATATGAATGTGAATGTGGTCGAACCTCGATATGAGGTTGTTTACGTATCCATTAGGAATCAGGCCGAACGTAGCTCTAGCCGAACTTCGCTCAAGTGTTTGTACACCTCTAAGAGGTCTTTTGAGGTTTGTAACATGGTTAAGTTGATGGTTGAAGAAGAACGGATGAAGGCTCAAGACCCGAGAGAAGCCTCCCAAGATGTGTAATTGTGTATTTGAAATTTGAACTTTGCTAGTTTTATTTTTTCACATTTTTTTTAGTTTTGCAATTTTTTTTCTTTTTCTTTTTCTTTTTTCATTCTTTTGAATCAATGTGGGCAATCTCGGATCATACGATCCATCACTCACTTAGCATTCATGTTTCTCAGGCACGGTACCAAGCACTCGATGAGATACGCAATTCGAGACATGTTCATATCAAAGACATTGGAACACTTTTCCTTAGACATTGATTTAGTATTATTTTTTGCTTTTTTCTTTGAACTTGCTTTTGAATATTACACAAATTGCACACCTTCCCATCCCATGGTTTGATGAATGTGGGTTGAATAAACAAAGGCCGATCGTTAGATGAGGCTCAAAGTGGTTAATGAAGAAGTGGAATATATGTTTGAATGGTAAAAGGGGAATAATGGGTTGCAAAGTTTCCTCAAATCATTGGTATACCTTGTGTTTGGTTCGGCAATTGTGGTTTTTCTTTTTTTTTTTTTTTTTGTGAAAGAAAAGTGATATGATCGAGATGTAAAGGAAAAAAAATGCTCACTTTATTAATGGAAAAAGTGAACGAACACATAGAAACTTCAAAATGGAAAACATATGCTAAACATAATATGGGGAATGGAAATGAATAAAAAAGAAAGAAATCATGAAATCTTGCACGAAGGACTCGTCGTGCGCCTTGTCTTCATTACCTTCTTGCCGCATGGAGGGACATGAAGTTTTTTGGCATCAACTAGATCTTGAATAGCATCCTTTAAATTCCAGTATTGCTCGGTTGTGTGGCCCCTTCCTTGATGGAAAACTTGCAGTGGGCATTGGGATCCCACTTGGCACTCCTTTCTTAAGGTTTTGGCTCTGGGAATGGTCCGATAGGTGTAATAAAGCCTTGGCCGTAAAGGAGATAAAAGGCGGCATCATAAGTCATTCCCAAAGGAGTGTAAGTTCTCCTTTTTCTTTGGTAATGGAGCATCAAGAGCTAGCACTTCATTGAGATCGTACTGACTTACATTGTTGGTAGTATTTTCGGGCTTAGAAGATAAAGAAGAAAGAAGGTCGTTCTTCTTGTTTTTCCAAGTGTTATTATTGTTACTACTACCAGCAGTCTTTATTAGCTCGTCTTCAATATTAATTCCAATATCGTATACAACTTTGAAAGTGTTCAATGGAAGGAATTTGAGATGCTGCATGTACTTATGAGTCAAATTTTGGATAAAGAGACAAACCATCTCCTTTTCCTTTGATGGCTCAACCATTTGTGCAGCTGTTTCACTTCACCTACTCAGATAGGCACTGAACCCTTCATTTTCTTTCTGCTTAAGGATAGAGAGTTCACGTTCGGAAGTCTTAGTTTGAATATTGCATTTGTAACGATTCTGAAACATTAAGTGACATTCTCCCAAGTTGCAGTATACTTGGCATCTAGAGAATAGAACCATTGTTGGCAAGCATCTTCCAAAGAGAGAGGAAACACTGTAGGGAAGAGTGCCACCTCTATTCCTTTGAGAGCCATGGTTGCAGAGAAAGCCTTCAAGTGGAACATTAGATTGTTAATAGATTTGAATTTTGGTATGTCAGAGTGCAGAACTTTTCAGGATGCTTCTCCTTCACAGTTAATGTGGTGGATGCGTGTTCAACGTAGGTGACTTCTTTCGTTATCTTGCTCACCTTCTCTCTCAGTTTTTGGACTGATTTAACAGGCACATTGTTTTCTTCCATGGCCTTGACCTTTGTGGAAAGGCCTTGCATCATGGTTGTGAGTGCATCAATGGACTTTTGAATGTTCTCAATATCTTCGTTAGTGTCCATTTAAATAAATTGAAAGTAATTCGAAGGTGATAGTTGATGTGGATATGGTGGAGTTTTCTTTGAACGCCTCTTAAGTCTAAGAGGTGGTTCTAGTTATGAATCGAGCTGTACTAATCTGCCCTTGTTCCTTGACCAAGTATTTACCCCAGTGGAGTCGCCAAATTGTAGGCGTCATTCGAAGCGTGCCTACTTAAGAATGTTCTGAATATGCTTGGCAATCATAGGAAGTGGGAATTGACATTGTACGATTAGGGACAAGGAAAGCAAGGAGCCGCCAACAAGTTTTAAGGAACTTGTTGTGAGAGGGTATCCCGTCGTTGGGGATCCCACTTTCTCTATGCCCATGACCCTTTTAAAGCTTAGGACTTTACACTTTTGAAGGTGTATTAAGATTTGAATTCCTGACTGTTTGAGGGACCTTGAATTAGAATTGATTATATCATTACGCTTTTTTGTAAGAAACTAATAAAGAGTCGCCAATGAGTATTAAGAAAACTCATAAACCTTGTTCATGCCTTTCTCCCAAGTAGAGTTCAAGAGATATTTAGCATGAATCATAAGTTTACCCATGCCCAAGCTGGTCTATTTGTACTATAATTGAGTTCGGGAGCGAGGGTACTAAAATAACATTCCCTTCAGGGGGGAATCGTTATCCTAGCCCTAGTGCGGCCTCTAGTAGCTCTTCCTTTTTCCCACTATAATCACCAAACAATATATGCAACGTGATACCTAAAATTAAGTTAGTTGATTTTATTTACACACGTTGATCACATAAGTATTACATTACAACGAATGACGTTATTCTTATTTAGTCCAAATTCGTGAAAGAACAAAAATAAACAAGATTCGCCTTAGCTTAAGTGATAAAAAAATCAATTAATTTTTCCAGTTCTAGTCTTGTTTTAACGAAAGAAAACTATGTTAAATTAATTAATTAAATATTTATTTTAACGTGATCAAACAAAACTAATTAATTAATTTAAGTGTTTTAGGACAAGAAAAAGTAATGTGATTTACCTAAGCGCTCGGGAATTACCACTTTTCCTTGCAAGATCTTCGGTTAGAAAGTTTATGGACTCCTTCTTGTTAGGGAACCTCCACCGTAAGAACAAAGTAATTAAAAGGGTGAGTGTTTGGGACAAGAGGGTTGATAATTGCATAAGTTCATAAAATGTTACTGCTGACCTTTTGAATATTTTTCTCTGTGTTTAGAGCTCGTATTGAACCTTTATTTATAGGGAATGGGTGAGATAGATTAGGGTTTCGAAGATTCTACTACAGCAGGTGGCGCACGCAATTGTGAAGGTTGCGCGCGACATCCGTGCGTAAGTGAAAGAGTCATGCTGCTCCGGACAGCGCAACCTCTAGTCCTGCGCGTGGCTCTATGGTAAGATTCAATTCAGTATATTTTTGAAATTCTGAATCTTCCATAAGCGCAATCTGAAGGTTGCGTTGGCTGCTGCGCGCAACTTTATGAGTTGCGCACGCCAGGCCAGCGCTACTTCATGAGCTGCGCGCGGATTTTCCTGCGGTAGCTCTAGATTTTAACCTAGGTGCTCTAAATCCGTTCGAAATTAAGTTTAATCTCGGATCAGGCCTAATTTCCTCGGGAGTTAGTGTTAATAAGCTTTAGTTTATTTCGTTTGGGTCAAGCCAGCTAGTTTTATGTGTTTAGGCCTTGATGAGTAGTCCATAAGCATTCCTTACTCCAATCCAGCACAAAGATGGAATTATTATTTATCGTCATAGCACTTTCGTTCGGGACAAGGTACCAATTGTAGATGTCTACAATTAGCCCCCACTTTGATCGAGTCTAGAGTTGATGATGATCAAAGTAGTCAAGGAAATAAATCCGAGAATTATTCTGCAAAGTTCCTTAAAGATAAGGAATCTTTCAGTAGTTTTGAGAATGTCGAAACTATTCTCGATTTTCTAAGTGTTTAAGACAAGTAGTTACTAAGACCAGAAAAGGTATTGTCTGATTTTAGTGCACTAAGGAATCTAAATTGACCCTTTGCAAGTATAGAACGCTTTTACAAGTAAAGGCTGTCATGGGTGATGTCATGTTATGAGAAGGTACATACCGGGTTTCAAAAGATTAAAAGAGGATAATACCCTCTCAATATGTCATCGGCGGTCTAAAGTCCCTTGGTCCGTCATTGGAACTTTAGTCCATGATTTTAACAAAAGAAAAGATGGTAAATAAAGGGTGTTTTGGCGTTCGTATCCTAACACTTGAATAAAAGATTCACATACGCTACCAAAATAAAGATTCAATGTCCATAAGATAGAAATACATGTCTCAGGACTGGAGGCACATATCCAAATCTGGTGAGAAAGATGAAAATCGACAACTCTCTCAGTAGTTTTGTCCACAAGATGAAAACACGTGTCTAAGGATTGGGGCACGTGTCTAAATAGGTGCAACTTTAGTTGGGGCCGCTCTTTATACAAGGGGTGATCGGACACCCTAACTGTCCGGTATAGATCGGACACCCTGACTATCGGTATAGCTAGACTGCTTTCAAGCTAACAGTATTTGCTTCCAACGGGGGTCGTCTGCCCTGATGATCGGCGCGCTTTGTCAACTCGTTAAGGTAACGCCTACAAAAGGGTTCTACCGTTTTTGACGAGAGGCAGATCACGTTGCTAGTGCAATTTTACGCAACACATACGCCATAAAATTTTACGCTGTACGATACGCGGTATTTTTGTTAAGTAATGACAAAAATACGAAAAAACATGGCATTTCTTAAGGGCAGCATAGGAAAAATGCCAAATTGTCTATGGGAGCTTTTACGTAAAGCACCACTACGTGATATTTTTTAGTCATCTTCCGAGAAATATCCAAAACGTATGCTTGGGCATGTAGGATGATGCAAAAAACTACCAAAGAAGAAATGAAACTACTAGATGCAAAACAATAAAAGGTTTTTTAAGATTTTAAAAACTTCGCGAGAAAGGTTGTCGAGGCGCGAATTCAAGGAGCTAAAACATTTGGTTTGGAAGACTTAACAAAAACCAGGAAATGGTCATTTTGATTGACCAGTATCCGTGCGCAATTTTTAGGGTTGCCCCGGAGGTGTCGCGCGCAATATTAGAAGTTGTGCGCAGTTTTCTCGCGCAACTTTGTGAGTTGCGCGCAGAACTTAAACAAACGAACAATTATGGTAGAAACACGCGCAGCTCGTGCTCTTCTTCGTCATTCGTCGTTTTCGATCTCTTTCTCTAGAGCTCCATTTTCGCTGTCGTTTGAAACTAAGGAAAGTAAATCTTGCTCCTTTTTTATTGTGCCAAACTTTGAATTTGGTCAACAAAATGGGGAAAACCGAACGAAGAACCCTAATTTTTAAAATTGGGGGTATTCGATTTGACTTGTTTTCATGAATTTTTTCTATGTTGTTGTGACATGTTTAAGGAATATCTAACAACAAATTTCATGTGAAATGGTAAAGTATCGAGTCCTGTATGAGCATATACACGCATATATGAGTTTTTCTTTATATGAATTCGAATTCGTGCTTGAACTAAATTCTTTTTTGCTTTCATGGACTATACTTGTTAATTTTAATTTAAATTGAAGTGATAGTGCAACAATTATGCATTAAAATTAGGATTGAAATTTTGAACTTGATAATGGCATGAAACTGTTCTTGCGACTCGTGTATATTTTTGCCTTGCTTAAGTTGCGAAATTGGTTTTATCAATGATAACAATAATCGATAGTTATTATTATTCACTTATAAAACTATGATTTCATGATTTGCATAAAACTAGTTGGTTTAGAAAATTCTTGAAGACATCATCGAATTGGTATAGTTTGGCTATATTTTGGGATTTCGAACCCCCATTTTATATTTTCGAGTGTCATAGCCCCCAATATTGAATGGCTTCGATGGCTAATTTTTTTTTTCTTTTTTTTAGCATTAAACCCTTTCGTTCGTGTTACTTGAAATGGGTTTAGAAATCCCGTGTTTCGTCTTATTATGATAACAACTAGGATTTTGGAAATGTTTAAATGAGCCGTTTTCAACCGTTTATAGCTTTAACAGAAAAGACTTGCTAAGTTTAGTAATGTTGGTCGTTTGTAGAACAAGTAAGAGGAAAATGAGATGTATTATTCCTTCTCTTCTTGCTACTTTCAAGCTCTTTCCCTTGAACTCTAATTTTATTATCGATTGAAGTTTGAGAAAGTAGCTATCGTCCCCTTAAAAAAATTCTAATGTTTTTAATTTTTGTCATTTGTGCAAGAATGGAGAATTTTGAATGAAGACCCTTTAATTTCAAACTCGAGAGTCTTCAATTCGTGTTAAATATAGCTCATGAAATTGTTTGTCTTATGTCAATGAAGTGTTTGATACAATTTTCATGATGAATGATTAAGTATTAAACTTTTGTATGAGCAAGCACGTCGTATGCGTTTGAGTTGTATTTTACTCATGATTTTGTTTCTTTTTCTCTATACTAGTATACTCTCTAATCTTTAGAGTAAATTGAAGTATTGAAACAACAATTATGCACTAAGATTAGTTTTTAAAGTTGAACTTGAAAATGGCTCAAATATGTGATATGTTCGTGTTTGTAGCTTGTATTATGGCCAAGTTCAGTTGCAAACTTAGTTTTCAAAGGAAAAAATTGATTATTAAATCATTGTGATGCATTTGAAAATTGTAAGTCTCGAGGTCTATGTAAACCATTTATAGTTTAGGCGATTCTCGAAAGTAGCTTGACTGGCATGAATATTTCATTTTGTTTGTTATGGATATTGGAGCCTCCATGTGTCGGGTTATGCACATTCTTGCTATTTCTCAAGTCTTGGAGCCCCCAACTTGGGGTAGTTCCAATGACTTGCTATTATTTAGGCCATTCATATCATCATGATGTGGTAATGGGCCTATGTATCCCATATTTTGTTTTGAGAATATTTTAGGATAATGACATGGCTTACCCATTTTTAGCTAAAGTCATGTTTAAGGAAGCAAGTTAGTTCTTTGCTTGTTTATAAACAAAAACCAATTGTAGTTAAGGTTTAGTAATATTTACCTAATATCAAAACGTTCATAGAGATCATTACGGTGATATTATTCTCAAAGTTGATTTAGAACATCTAATATTTTCTTCGTTCTTATCAATCTTTAATTTAGGTCTTGTAAGTGGTTCTTTTACCATTCTTAAGCCAATATTCGCAGGATAACTATACGAGAACAAGTTCGAGTTAAAAAAAAGTCGAATCTTAGTTCATCCCTTTTGGAAATATTTATGTATATGCATGTATTGTCCAAAAGGTTATAAAAAATCTGAAAATTTATTTATTTTGAGAAAATGAAACAAAATTCAGAAAGGGAATTTTGAAGACTTTTTTTTGAGAGAGAGTAGGAAACACGTTATTTCAAGCTAGAATTCAAAAATTTGGAGAGGGTCCAATAAATTTAATGAAAGTATTTTGAAAATAAAGTGAAACTACTATTTCTAGTACGCAAAATACATAAACATGGTTATTTTCGAAACTGGACCCAAAATGAAAAGAAAAGCCTAATTTGTAATTGAGTGTGACGTTTTTGCCCAAAATTGATGAAGGCAATTTGTAATTTGCAACTTATTTCAAAAAAGATATGAAAATGTGAGCAAACTCTTGTATAACTAATCTTGTTATCTCTCCTTTTTTAGTGTTTGTCATCATTGTCATATTTTGCTAATTGAAAGTGAAGTTCTTCCAATTAAACAGGCATTGTAGTTTGAAAATGAATATTATCAAACTAAGGTTTGACGGAGTGTTTGAATAATTTGTAAAATCATTCGAATCTCTTTCCGAAATATGGTCTTAATTCAAAACGAAAGTTAATGTGGGACCTATATTTTTGTAGCCCCCAAGTGTAGACTTAGGTGACTTTTGGAATTCATGTATACATATGCTAGGAGATGTTTCTCATGTTTGAAGCCCCATAATTTTTGGAATTTTGCATATGTTTATCATGAATTGTTTAATCAAGTAACATAATCATCTTGGTCAAATAATAGGAAGTAGTATTCTTTTCTTTTATCATTTAACGTTACTAAGATGATTCATAGTAAGCTTTATTTGACATTGATTTTGCAACATACAAGTTAACAATCAATTACCGTGTTCAAATCTGTAGATAGAGGGAAATAGGGATGTCCTGGCTTTTTCAGCCCCCAATTTGGGGAAAAGAGCGAAAAAATCATACCATCTTTGGGGTATTTTAATTGCCAAATGGAAAGGATCATCCCGACTTACCCCCCAAAGAAGAAATGAACAAAAAAGATGGTTTTCATAAAAAGGAAGGGGAATCTAACTTTCCCATAGAAAAATAAAGAAAGAGAATTAGACATGTTTTCGAAAAGCAAGGATTATTGACTTAATAGTTGAATCATCGTGATGACTTGGCAGTGAGGTGTACGTGTAATAGCGATAATGATCATTTTTTTGTGTAGCGATCACGTTCAATCAATGTTTCTCGCTTAAAGAGGATGAATACAGGGTTATTAGTTACTCGTTGGGTTTATTGGAAGCATATCCCACGCAGGCGGCCATGATGAACGAGTTGGCTAATTCTCAAGAGTTGTAAGAGACATCTAAAGCTGACATCGGGGCTGTCAATATGTCAAATTTATTAACTGTATTCACTCGTTTTCTTTCTAGGCAATGTATATAGGACTTGAATCACCTTGGTAATAAATAGCCTTATTATTCATAGAAAATAAGATGATTGTTTTGAAAGTTATAGTCATCTTAATTTTCTTGGCAAAAGATATGAAAAACATCGAATAAATTTGATTCGATTGCTCTACTAAAATGATGTAATCAAGCCAATGACTGTCAAATCATCTAAATTATTTTATTTTGATTTTGTTCTTATAATCATTGTTCAATACTTCATGCACTTTATGTATGGGCATAACTACTCAATAGTAGGTCCATATGTGCAAAGACCTAAGGTGGGCCATATTTCTGTAGAATGATGACTTTTGTGGTACATGGCTATGGTATACCTCAAAAAGGGCCTTTCCAAGGTTGTAACGTGGCTAGGCTTGGGGTTATGAAAAATGGATAGGCTCAAGTATACTCCCTTAATCTCTTACTTGTGGTGCTTCTCAAATTAATCCTTTCTACCTTGTGCAACAATTCCTACATTAGGTGCCTTTTTCCTTGTCCTCTCTCTCTCTTTTTTTTTTTTTTTTTTTTTTGATAAGTTTGGTTTTGGGCTTAGAACGATTTTTAGCTTTTGCATTGGATTTTTCCTTTTTGGGTTTAGACTAACTTTGCGTCCATCTCTTATGTTTTGTTCCCCCAATTTTTCATTTGTATCTCTTTGCACCATTCCAATCCCAAGGTTTGGAATAATATAGGTTGAATAAGTAAGGCTCAATTAACGAGGCTCAAAAGAGTTGCCAAAAAGATGGATTTGTTCTAAGGTTAAAAACATGGGATCATTTTCGTGGAGTTTCAAGTTGTCTCCCGTGTTGGTGTAATCATATATCCCTTCTTAGTAGGCCAAAACATGGGCCTCTTTTCATTCGATAAATCTTGTAAGCTAAATCCCATCAAGATTCTTAAAATGTTGAGTATATATGTTCTTTATGATATTGTAACAACCCGACCCCAAATAAATTAGGGAGGGGCCTATTATCACGAAATGCGCATCAAGAGCCAACAACTGTCCTCACAGAGCAACACAAGTTCTTCCGGCGCATTTTGTAATATGATATAGTAATGTGTATCACGAGAAATTGAGCGCGTTCACTTAAAGTCTTTTCTGCCAAGCATTCAAACAATGAACAAAAGTAAAACATGTTTGTTTTTTGATCCTTCTAATACGAATTCACTTTAAGTAAGTTTGCTAATGAAAAATGTCAATAAATTCACGAATAATCATTAATGGAATGTCATGATTTATGTTGATTTCAACAAGGTAATCATCTAAGGATTTTACTTTAGGTGAATTGTTTTCGAAAAAGGTAGAAGAGAAAGAAAAGGAAAGTTGGATTGATGTGTTCATCAAATTTTTAGAAATATTAATCAACATGAATACACTCCTTTAAATAATCAATATACTTTAATGTGGTATTTGTTGATCATTTAAATTACAATAGAGATTTTTTATTTTTATTTTTATTTTTTTTATAAGATTCTCATATTGCTCATCTTTAAAGGATAATTACTACTGGTTTAAAAAAAATAGTTGCCTTTGAACGTAAAATCCAAGAAATAATCAAATCATTTTTTTGGACTTATCATTCATTATTCCCTCTTATTTTTTGCTGAGGATTTTTTTTTGAGCTTCTCTTTTAGTATCATACTTTTTTTAGAACGATTTCTCGATATTTTTTTTCCGCTTTTTTTTTATTATTTTTTTTTTATTTTTTTGAGGCAATCATCCCATGTAAAGTTTTTGGGATTTTTTTTTAAACCATAGAAGAGTTAAATAAATTATACTCTTAAATCAAAGTTAATTAATTACAACTAAAAGATGATGACCATGAAAAATAGGCACGTTTAGATATAGGAATATTGATGACGTCCTATTAGGGGATGCGAACTACTAATGACAAACCATTTAAGAGGTAATGCCATTAGTTCGATTAAAATGTACGTAAGCGAATCATCATAACCGAAAATAATATCGCGCGCAATTTTCCGTCTTGCGCTAAGGTGGAGAGTGCAACTTTGAGAGTAGCGCCTAGGGATGAAAATCTAATCTGAATCTGCCCCTGGTCCGATCCGATCTGAAGAAAAAAAAATCTAAACCGAATCCGAGAAATAATAATCCGAATCCGACTTCGTTTAAAAAATCCGACTCCGAGTCGGAAGAGGGTTAGATTTGGAGTCTACTTAGAATCCGACTTATCCGATCCGACTACGACTTTTCTATGTACTTACATATATTTTATTTCAATTCATGTATTCACAGGTCTTTGAAGTTGATTATATATGGGTTGCTATTGATAATTGGGTCAAAATTAAATTTAAAGTCGGAGTCAGAGGTTGAAAATTTAAGTCGGATCGGAGTCGGATTCTCAGAGTTGGATGTCGGAGTCGGAGGCGAAGGCAGATTAAAACTTCGACATCTTGTAGGATCGGAGTTAGATTTTGCATACTCCGATCCGAATCCGACCCATAGCCATCCCTAATAGCGCCTGCCACATGCTTCTCCTTTTTTTTCTTTTTTTTTTCTTTTTTTTTTGTTTTTGCGTTTGCAAAATTTGAAGATAACGCAAATTTATTTATTTTGATTTACTTTTACGAAAATAAAAGAACGATAAATGACATGTTTTTTGGATTTTTTTTTATAAGAAAAGAGAATGATTAAAAGACATGTTTCTGAAATTTTTTTTTAAAAAAAATAAGAAAAAAAGAACAAAGTAAAAACAACTAAGTTAGACAACATTGTTAGCCAAAGAGATATTATTAGCACATCTTAACGATTAACCTTAAAGCGGTAATATCGTTCTCTCCATATAACATTGCTCGTAACGAGTCAAAGTCGACATTAAACAGTGGGAGCGCGCAAGACTTAGAGTTGCGCAGAAAAGTCGCGCTCAACTTCAAAACTTGCGTTCGGAGGGGGCGCACAACCTTGATAGTTGCGCGTGCCACTTGGTAGGTTCGACATTTTGATTTTTTTTTTAATAAATCGAAATGCAGAATATTTTTTCAAAACGACAATGTTTTTAATTTATTTTTTTTATTTTTTGTCGAACTACTATTTTTTGCGAACTTTTTTTTTTATTTTTATTTATATCTCTAAGGTAACAAGTTAGAGTTTATTAAACTAGACGCGAAGCATATAAACAAACATAGTCATGTAGTCACATAAGCACATAAACATAAGGAATAAAGCCTTTAAAGCATACAATGTCGTTCTTTGGTCAAGGATTGGGTGTCCAAAGGTACCATATCTTAAGAATGATGCACGAATCAATCACTCAACGTGTTGACCCATGTCATGATTCTCCCAACATTTTGTTGGCGATATTGGTGGGATGATTGTTTTTTGATTTCGGGATAGAAGCCTAGTATTGGCGACCCTAGTCAATGAGCCAATTCCTAATGGTTAAAAGGTGCTATGATTATGCATGATGCAATGTTGCTCATTTGGTTTTTTAATTTTGTGAAAAAGGAAGATAAGGGTTCGAGTCTCGCTCTCTAACTAGAGATTATCCAAGTTAGCCTTTCATTACAACTCATAGGTAACCTAAGCTGGAAACCTTGAACCATAACCGAAAGCTAATCTTGTAATCTCTAAATCCCCAGTGGAGTCGCCACTGTGAGGAGGGTAACCCGTCGTTAGGGATCCCACTTCCTCTATTCTCCTTGCCCTTTAAAAGCTTAGGACTTTACACTTTTGAAGGTGTATTAGGATTTGAATTCCTGACTGTTTAGGGGACCTTGAATTAGAATTGATTCTATCATTACGTTTTTTTGTAAGAAACTAATAAAGAGTCGCCAATGAGTTTTAGGAAAAACTCATAAACCTCTTTCATGCCTTTCTCCCAAGTAGAGTTCAAGGGATAATTAGCATGAATCATAAGTTTACCAATGCAAAAGTTGGTCTACTTGTACTAAAAATGTGTTCGGGAGCGAGGGTACTAAAATAACGTTCGCTTTAGGGGGGAATCGCTATCCTAGCCCTAGTGCGGCCTCTAATAGCTCTTCCTCTTTTCACAATTTCATCACCGGCCAAACAATAAATGCAACATGATACCTAAAACTAAGTTAGTTGATTTTATTTACACACGTTAATCACATAAGGATTACATTACAACGAATGTCGTTATTCTTATTTAGTCCAAATTCGTGAAAGAACAAAAATAAACAAGATTCGCCTTGGCTTAAGTGATAAAACAATCAATTAATTTGTCCAATTCTAGTCTTGTTTTAACGAAAGAATACTATGTCAAATTAATTAATTAATTAAATTTTTATTTTAACGTGATCACACAACACTAATTAATTAATTTAAGTGATTTAGGACAAGAAAAAGTAATGTGATTTATCTAAGCGCTAAAAAATTACCAGTTTTCCTTACTAGATTTTCGTTTAGAATGTTTATGAAATCCTTATTGTTGGGGAACCTCCATCGTAAGAACAAAAAATTAAAAGGGTGAGTGTTTGGGACAAGAGGGTTGATTATTGCATAAGTTCATAAAATGTTATTGCTGACCTTTTGACTATTTTTCTCTCTGTTTAGAGCCTGCATTGAGCCTCTATTTATAGGGAATGAGTGAAATTAGGGTTTCGGAGATTCTGCCGCAGCATGTGGCGCGTGCAACTGTGAAAGTTGCGCGCGGCATCCGCGCGCAAATGAAAGAGTCGCGTAGCTCCGGGCAATGCGACCTTTAGTCTTGCGTGTGGCTCTATGGTAAAATTCGATTCAGTATATTTTTGAAATTCTGAATCTTGCGTAAGCGCATCTCTGAAGGTTGCGCTGGCTGCTACGCACAACTTTATGAGTTGCGCGCGGATTTTCCTACAGTTAGGCGCTCTAAATCCGTCCGAAATTAGGTTTAATCTCGGGAGTAGGCCTAATTTCTGATCGGGCTTTAGTGTTAATGAGATTTAGTTCATTTCGTTTGGGTCAAGCAAGCTAGTTTTATGTGTTTAGGCTTTGATCAGTAGTCCATAAGCATTCCTTACTCCAATCCAGCTCAAAGATGGAATTATTTATCGTCATATCACTTCCGATCGGGACAGGGGACCAAAAGTAGATGTCTACACTTGTAAACCGTTCACGGATCATTATAAGACAACCACGATAAAGGGACAACGATAGGCAACAACGATTGATCCGCGAAGGTTACACCCTATTCATAATCCATGAGATTACTAACTCCATATGGTTTAGAACTATGAAAGGAGGATCAGGGTTGGTGGTACGAAGTGAGTCATCGAGTTACATTCGCCCGTATTGGCCTCTACTCGATTCTTAATAGCGAAAAGTATTCCTGCAATCTTAAAGGCACACAATACAAAGATTCAATTTGCTCAAAACTAATATTAGGCTAAATTGGTTGAATGTTAATGCAACACATAATTCTAATATTAGTGATCACTTCAATTAACAACTAGATTAAAATAGGCGTTATATTCAATTACATATTCATTTTAAGCGTGCAATATGATGATCAACAATAACAAGAGAATAACCATATCATTGGAAACAATTTAACCATAATAAATCTAAAAATTAATATATGACAAACATAATAAAAACTGTCAGAAATATAATAGGAACAAAAGGAACACGATTCCTTACTTTGATTGCATTTTCTTGCAACTATAAAACAATAAACACGTTAATAACTTCAAAGAAAATAAAAGTGGAAATAAATCAAATGAAAGTAGAGTTGAGTTGGGGCCAAACCCTCAAACAGTTCTACCTTTCACACATTGGTTTAAGTATAGAAATTCTGGTAAAATATAGACTCCGGGGAGTGCTTAGGGATGAATTGTGAGAATAAGGAAGACAAGTATTTAGGCTAGAGCATAAGAGAGAAAGAGAGAATAATTTAGTGCAATTAGGAGAATAGGTTTAAGGCTTAGAATGTGAGAAAGTGAAATGAGAATGTGTGTTGGTGCCCCGAAACTGTGAAATCATCCTCGTATTTATAGAAGAAATTTGAAGGATGTAGTCCGGAACCCTAGAAATGAGGCGCCACAGAAGAATAAAGCGCCATGGCACGATATAGACTGTCGTGGCACAGAATTTCTATTGTGGCATGGTAGTCGTATCATAGCTCATCAGTCAATTTTATCATTTCTGAAAGTCAAAACGCGTAAAAAGATAAAACTGAGTCAAAGAAATTGTCGTGGCACGACATTATCTGTCGTGGCACGACAGCTGGCCTTTCTGAAATTGCTTTAAATTTATTTTTATCTTATTTTTAAATGAGGCACATGACAATTAGCGGCGCTATTTCAGCTATTTTGAACTCATTTTAGGTTTAGGGTTTTATAATATTTATTAATCAGGCTCAATTAATAAATAAATGAAATGGATTAAAATGGTTTGGGCTAAAATGAGAATTGGACAATGCTTGACTAAACACTTGGACTGAAAATGTGGACTGATTTGTAAACTGTGTTTGATTGAAAATGGATTTTAAGCACTCCCGAGACTAAATACTCGACTCGACCAATAATGGCGGTAAAAGGTTGTTTATCATCGGGTTTGGTTTTGAGGAGACATTTTTAGATGTCTACAGGAATCCATAAGAAGCATTTGGACCTTTTTCATTTCCGGTCTCAATCAATATAATCGAAATTCTCCAAATGAAATTTGAAGGCTATCCACATTGTAGGACCAATTTCAAGGTTTTTGTATTTTCTAAATTAAACTGAATGTGTGGGTGTCCCTTGAGGTCATAAGTTGGTTTGGAACTATAACAAGTCTACCGATAGGCTTATATATAAACTCCTGAGGATGAATTTGGTTTAGCTATGTGGCTATTATGGAATCATATTGCATTGGTATTGAAGCGTTGTAAGAGATACTCCCATTCCTCCGTCCCAAAATTAAGTGCATGATTTCCAATTGGATTTCCCAAAATTAAGTGTGTATTTCCTAAAATGAAATACGTTTTTTTTTGAATAATTACACACTTATTTCCCATTTTGTTTACCATCATATCTCAAAATTTCACCAACTAATTTTATGTGCAATTAATGTTTGTATATATATTTTTTGGTGTTTTTATCCGGTTCACCGACCCTTTGGGCTAATTCGGATTCAGGGCTCAGTTTGGGTGGTTAGGTTTCAATCCCCTTCCAATTGTTGTTGCCGGGGATCGAACACGCGGTCCTCCCTACCAAGTGCAGTCCCAATCACCATTTCACCAACAATCAATTGGTATTAATGCTTGTATATGCACACATGAAACAAACAAAAACAAAGATGTAGTGGCGGATCCAGTAAAAATATTTACCGAGATCAAAATACATTTACTAAATTTTAATGGGGTCATTTGATACAAATACAAGTAATTTTTATAGAAAAAAAGTAATTAATTTATAGGAATTTTTTTTTTCATGCTCAAGTGGGATCCCCCACTTAAACAGTGTGCATCTGCCACTGCAAAGATGAGTTGTACTGTAGTAATGAATGTCTTGAGAATTTTCAATTTCGTCTGTAAAATTTCAGAATCGAGTACTTAATTTATCAACTTGGTATCATAGGATCATGTACAAGAGGGAATTGGTTAATGCACATTTCACAATGATTTTACTAAATTGGGGAATAAATTACACGATTTGAAATTAGATAGAAAATAAACGAACACTCAACTTATATACAAAAAAAATTACTTACTTTTTTTTCTAAAAAATATTTACCGAGATCAAAATACATTTACTAAATTTTAATGAGGAATAATTTACCGTCCTATTTTGTAAGTAGTGGAGGACCATAAGGTTTGCTTAGTGAATAATAACTTGTGTCCAATTTGAGTAAGTAATGTGACCCGTTTTTTGTTTATCCTTTTACCATAGGTACATAAAATAGTAGTGTTTTTTCTGGTACTCAGACTGGTACCAATTCACTTCTTCATTGGTACAAAAAAAATCTAAACTTTGTATCCATCATCATAAAAATTCTCTATATAAACCTACTAGTATTAACAACGCACTAAATAAAAAATATCAATATGAATAACTTGTAGTGTTTAAAGTGAACGCAATTCATTATTGATGGAAACTTTTTCCGAAATATTCCAATAAAAAGAATTTTTTATTAAGTTTGTAACCATAAATATTGGATTAATGAAATCAGAGAACTCAAATGTAACAATAGTTTGATGACAAAGGGATAAGAGAAGCTCATTTTTCTATAGGAAAATTTGTAAAGAATAAGTAAATTTTTGTTCGGTATTTACAAAATAAGCAAACCTTTCGATTAACTCACAATAAGTTGATCTTTATAGGATATTTTATCAAAATAAGTTATGACTTGTTAGTTTTAAGGGTAAAACTGGTTGTACTGTTTGGGTTGCTTATGCCACATGTCATAATGTGGTTGGTTCTTTTTTCAAGTTTAAATTTAAATTTATTATTTTAATTAATTATTAAAAAAAAAAAAAATTTAGAAACCCCCACTACAGCAGCCCCTCTCCCCGGGCTTGGCCTACTACCAAAACCACCACTCCATCACATCCCCACGAACCCACAACCGAATCCTCTACGGTCCTTCCCCCATACCGACCCTCTCCTTTCCCCCTTCCAAAACGCCCCACACTCGCAAACCGCATAACAATAACAATGAGGTGGGTGCTGGGTTTCGAGGTGGGTATGGTTGGGTTTCGAGGTAATTAGGGTGGGGATTCGAGGTGTGTGGTGGTTTTGGGGAGGGTTAGGGTTGGTCATGGCCGGCGTTGAGGGAGGGGAAGAAAGGGGTCTGGGACCACTGAAGGGGGGAGGTTTGTGCGATGGCTGGCGGGGGTCAGGGGGATGGGGGTGGAGCGCTGGTATTTGGTGGGTGTGGTTTTTTTTATTTTTTATTTTAATTTTCTATTAATACTGTTTAATTAATTATTAATTATAATAAGAAAAAATTTAATTAAAATTAGGAAAAAAGTGACTTATTTGGTAGGTTGTAGGTCATCTAACTTATTTAAAGATAATATCCCATAAAGGTCAACTTATATTGTGTTAATCAATAAATTTGCTTATTTTTGGAAAACCGAGTAAAAATTTGCTTATTTTTGACAAATTTTCATTTTCTATGTGATGGCCAGCTTGCCATACTAAGCCAAGCGTAGCTCAGCTTCAGCCTGCTTTAATAATTGTTGTTTTACTTTATCTCTTTCAAAAATGCTAAATCTTCTACCATTTATTTTTGATCAATTTCAAACCAATTATTAAGCTTAGTTTTATGTATGATAAGGATATGACTCATATAACTCTTTTAATTAAGGCGATGTTTATTGATTAACGATCAATAAGTGAATTAATTTGTCCTTAATCAAAAGTCAATAACTTGCATGATCCTCCGAAATGATTCTATTCATTCTAAGTTCTCTCAAAACCTTACTTTTATGATCCAAAAACAATAGTTTTAGACTTCTAATAATCAAGCTCCAATTTATTATCCCCGTCAAAAAAAAAAGAAAAAAGCTTCAATTTATTATTCTTTGTTTTTTTTTTTTGTTAATTACAAGTGAATAGAAACGTGAGGTTATATGTTAAAATAAAATGGCCATTTAAATATGATAGATATGAATTTGATTGATTTCTTGGAGGGAGAATTCTACTTTTATACTCGTGAAAATACGGAATAATATGCACTAAATCCATTTCGGTCACCTTAAAAAAGTAAAATAAAATCCCCTCCCCCCTAACCCACCAAAAACTATACAAAGTACATATCAATTGTACACCAAGCAAAACTTGATATAGTTATAAATACAAGATCAAAATAACCTTGAGGGTTTGGTTGGGGTTGTTGATATAAACTTATTAGAAATGAATCAAACTGATCAGGTAAACTTATTAGTTGGTTGTAAATTGAACTTGAGTAGCTTTTATTATTACCTTCATTTTATATTTTTTGTGATTTTAAGATATTTTATATCTCACAAATAATATTCCAAAGTTGCAAAAAATATGAAACGGAGGTAGTAATCCAAGCTAAACTTATTACTTTCCATCAAATTATTATTAATTAAAATTTAAGTAAATTAATCTTCATCAAATATTGTTAATACTTGAACATAAATTGAACAAAATAAACCCTTAAAGCTGTTTCAAAAAAAAAAAAAAACCCCTTAAAGCTAATGAGGGTTGAGAATGATGAGTTGCATTTGTATTAATGTATGATGCTAATAAGCATCCAAGTAATAACTAACTCGAGTTACTTAGAATTATTTATTTATATACACATACAAATTTTAGCACCATTACGAAAATATCAGTTGTTTGGGAAGACTCTAATTTATTTATTTATTTTCCCTAGTTTTTTCTACCCAGTTACTATTTGTGGTTTAAATGAAAAAGTTCTATCTTATTATGCAAAACTTGTTAGATTTGTTTTTTTTTTTTTTTTTGACAAGAGCAAATGTATTCATTAAATCAGAGTTTACAACCTACATAATAAGAACTTAAACTTAAACTATGGCTTTTAACACTAAAGCCGTTACAACAACTTTTGAGATTAAAGACGAAAATAAACTTGAATTGGCCGGATAAGTCGCAGATAAGGGACTCCTTACAAACCAAGGAGCAAAAACATACTACATTCCATGAAGAGAGCAACGGAGAGGATCGAAACTGTTTGACCATGGCTAGCACTTCCTTACCTGGCGGGATCAACTCATCACCAAGTAAGGTCATCAAACAAGTCACTTGAACTAGTGACCTTCCAATCAATAGCTTTCCTTGTTGGCAAGAAAGCTTTGACAACGTTGAGGCTCAAGAAACCCCAAAACAAAGTTTGGGCGCCCGCCCCGCTTCAAATAATAAGAATCAGGAGTAATGACCAAAACAATCATTACATCCGAGGGAAGAGAAACCAAACCCATACCACTCCAACAACATACACACTTCACCTTAGCCAAGGCCAACTTCTTGTTTAAACCCCCAACAACTGCACTTGTAACCTCTCTTACCACAGTAAACACCCCACTGTCCTTAACAAAGGGACTTAACTCCCACTGCACGCAACCATCCAAAATACTATAGCCAAAACAACTAAATAGCCCGGAAAACAACCAACGGGGGCTAAAACATATATAACAAAAACTAAGGCAAGTAAACTCTGATAAATACTAAGAACAAACATACTTAAGAAAAGGAACAAACTAGAGGAGAGCATCGTCCAACCCGACAACCCAAAACCACTTACACTAGGAACCTCGAAACCCTAGCCCTAACTTCACCGTTTCCGTCACTAACTACTCGTGACGGCGGCGTTAGACCTAGCCCTCCAGTGCAAGGACCCACGAAACCCTAACCCTAACTTTACCGTTTCCGTCACGGTTAAAATTACCGATGACCTTTATGACGGCGGCGTTAGGCCTAATCCTTAGGCCTTGTTTCACCGGCGGAGAGACCCCTTGAACGAACACAAACCTTCCACACAAAGGTGGGCAACGGCGATGGAGGTGGACGACCTACACACTCCCCTCAAAACCTTCGAAACTTAGACAAGGCTCTCACAAACACCTCCAAAGGATTAAAATCCTCAAGAAGAAAGAGGATAACGGAGTGAGGAAACCTCCAAATCCAAGAAGGGGAAAAGAAAATAAAGGGGAAGAGAAGCAGCAACCAAGCAAAGAAGAAGACAGAGGAGGGGGAAAGAGGACGCGGTGGCCCCCTGAGTTTGAGGCCACCTCATAGCAGGGCGGGGAGAGGAGGCGACGCGAAAAACGGAGGACATGCCTACTCACCGGCGACCCGCACGCAGATTACAAGAAAAGAGAAGGGAGGAACCTCGCCGGAGAAACGGCTGCGGCGCCGGATCTCCGGCGGGCCCTAGGTTTCCGGCAGAACTTCTCTTTGGATGAGGAGAGAGAACAGAGGGTTTGGGGGAGGAGAGAGATGTTAGATTTGTTTCTTTGTGTATATTTTTTTTATATACTATGACTAAATTTATCAATTGTAAAATACGTATATCGAACCCGTAAAAAAAAAAAGGGTAATGATATATGTAGCCCTTAGGGTTATATATAAACATTAAATATATTTTCTAGAATGGAATTAAGTTGGTAATTCATGACTAAATCATGAATAAATTAGTATAATTAATGTTAATTTATCCTCAATATTTCCTTTTTAGCTCTTATACATAGGATTATGTATATCATTTTTCAAAGGAAAAAAAAATGTATATCGAAGACCATGAAAAAAAAAACAAATGGTCTTAAATATATGGAGGTTGTATATCTTACGTCTTTTTATGTTGCAAAAATATGGAGCTAGTTTTGCCTTTTACAAAACTGTTCCAAGTTTTGATTTCTTACATATATAGAGTATAAAATATGGTGAAGTTATTTCAAAAGATTTCAATGATCATTGGTGTGTGACATAACTTTATCTTTTGATAATTTTGACAAATATTCTTAAAAGCGGAGAATATTTTTGCATCAATTAATGTTACAAGTCATCATCCATGGTCTTATTCATCTTTAAAATTGTAGACCCAAATAAGACAATAAAATTATATAAGTATCAAAGGAGCTGGACAAATAATCACAGCCAATCCAACCTTTTGCTTCCCCCAACTACTTTACAAACCTAAGGTTCATACTCAACATTCATATAACCGATTACTGAGAGCCGTAGACCTTCCGATTCTTAGATAAGGTGTTCAATCCTTCTATGCAACGATAATGTCAACAATAATTCTTCCCATCATTACATTTTTATCAAATTCGCGTAACTTTAAAAGAAAAAGTTGAGAATTGTATACACATGCCATATTACAGTATACAAATAAGATTAGTTACCTCGAATCACATACAGTTAATTGATATGAATTAGTAGTTAATTCATTGAATGAAAAAGAAATAAGTCAACTTTATAATGGAATGATAGTTATGTATGATTTGTACATTCAAGTTTATCTCTTTAATTTTATTACTCGTATACCATAAACTCGGTTTACAAAATCTATTTTAAAAGAAAATTTGAATAAATAACTATAATCCAAATTTTTAAAAATTATCCTACACTTTGTTATGATAATAAGGGACTACTTTTTCATTGGAAAACTTCAAACCTGAGCAAATACAGTCTATACAGATATCAGGAGTAATTTATAAAAAACCGAGCTTATCTAAATCTAAGTTAATATAAAAAATTGCCGTCCAGGAAAGTTGTAGGTATATATACCCATAACTTGAGTTAGTTGGGTGAGATAGTCATAGACTCATAGTGGCAGTACAACAACAAAGATATAGCTAAATAAGCTAAGCTAAGCAAAGTAGTGTAAGTTGAAGCTTTCCTTGTTTAATTAATGGTGGTGGGAACCCCCTTAAGATAAAGACTAGTCCTTATTTTCACTTCTCTTCTCTTCCCCTTATATTCAACCTCATCTTAAAACATCCATTTTCTTTCTTCTAAGAGAAAAAAAGTGAGAAAAAATGGGAAATTGCCAAGCAGTTGATGCAGCAGCATTGGTGATACAACACCCAAGTGGTAAAGTTGAGAGGATGTATTGGCCTATTACTGCTAATGAAGTGATGAAGATGAACCCTGGTCACTATGTATCCCTCATCATCCCTCTCCCTCTTTCTGAGGACGAAGCCGGAGCTTCGGATAAGAAGAAATCAGTCCGGTACACCCGGGTTAAGCTGCTCCGACCTACGGATACTCTCGTCCTAGGCCGGGCTTATCGCCTCGTGACTTCACAAGGTTGGTACCATATTGATAATCAAAGGATCTTAATAATTATATTCCTTGATCAGGAGAGAACATAGAAAACTTTCTTTTGTTTGGTCTTGATGTCAAAAAGTAACTAACCTTTGTTGTTTGATGGTGACAGAGGTTAAGAAGGTTCTTATGGCGAAAAAAATGGCTAAGGCAAAGGTGAATGAAAAGGGGTCAGGCAGTGACAAGCTACAAACAAGTGAGGGAAAAGATAGAGAAGAAAAAAGAAATGAATCAGATAAAAATGATCAGGTAAAAACAGAGGAAAAAAAACTGAATATTTTGATACTTTTGAGTTTAAAAGTTTTTCTTTTTCATTTATATAATTTGGTCAATATGTTGAAGAAACTTATAGGGATTGATTTTGATGAAAACAGGGATCAGACCATGACAGACAGAAATTAACATCAAGATCGATGAACTCGAGATCGAAAACATGGCGGCCTTCTTTACAGAGCATATCTGAGGCTACAAGCTAATATCCAAAAGACTGAATGAGGATCATCAATATGGAACTAACAAGCTACCTTATCTTCCAGAAGATAAGACTTTGAGAGATTAGTAAAAGGGAAGCAAATAATGGGCTAAAGGAGAAGGAAAGGGGGGTCAAACCTCTTTTCAAGTCCAGTTTTGTTGCATCTTAAATGCCAATTCCTGTGTATAGATAGATAAATGAAACTATAAATCTGGAAAAAGAAGGGTGCAAAAAAAAGGGCGGATTGTTTGTAAATCTGGAAAAATTGTGCTAATGTAAGCTTGTATGAAATTTATTTCCTTCTCAAAAATGACATGAATTTTGCAATGTTGTTCAAGGATCAATCTATAATTTTCAGATGTAAAAAGGTACTAAAATTAGAAATGATGGTTTACTTGACTGTTGGAAGCTGATGAGTTCCAGGCTCGCCAGTCGCGATCAATACAGTTTTGAGCCCATAGCAAAGAAGCTCGAGTAGCCAACGGAGCAGCAGGCAAATTTTTGTCCTTTAGAGCAATTAGCATGTCTGTAAAAGGCTCCACCAATAATGTTCCTGGCCCTCCATATTCTTTGTTCAAAAATTCATGCAGTATCTGTTTCAAATTTCATGCAAAAAGTACCATAAGCGAACTTCATTAACACAAGTCAAGTCATTATTCAAAATTAGTTATGGCACAAAAATTGATAACAGATTTGTTGAAAGCATTGGCAATAAGATGAACCATAACTTCGAGTTCTCTCAAGCTATGAAAATGTTTGGTTGACACAGCATTTACCAACCTTCATGAGATCGATAAAGACATCAACTTTTTCAGTACGCTTCTGAGAAGTCACAATTACATGTAGGTTGCTAATCCTTAGGTTGAAAACATTATTGTGGTCTAGGTTGCATAGAGTTCAAAAATCAAGTATTACGCTATTCATCTTCAAGCTGAGTTTGAACTGAGTTAACTAAGTCGAAGTCAAAAGCTTGGTCAAACCTAAACTCATTTTGAAATTAGTGTGTTCATATTTAGCTCTAAGTCGATCAATCCATGCATATATCAATGGAATTGTGTTTCATCAATGAACTTTATTTCTATCCAAGAGACAAATACTTGCATATAAATTTATGGACATGAATGATATTCAAACTAAACTGTTGATAAATGTAAATAAACATATTGTTCATAAACACACTAAATTAATCAATCAATCAAAGCCTTGATCCCATAAGTGGGGTTGGCTACATAAACCAAATTTGATTATTCCGTGTAGTCATCCACAAAAATCTTCCTCCTCCATCCCTTACGATTTAATATTTCATCCTCATGCAAATCCATATACTTCATATCCTTCCTAACTCCTTCCAACCAAGTCGTTTTCGGTCTCCTTCTCCCTCGTTTAACCCCTCCATGGTCCCACTCTTCCACTCTTCGAACCGATGCACCCTCGGGTCTCCGTCTTACATGCCCAAACCAATGCAGGCGATTTTCCTTTAGTTTGTCTGCAATGCCTGCCACACCTACTTTCTTGCGAATAACCTCATTTTTGATTCTATCTCTTAAGGTGTTATTCATGAAAATGTTATTAATGAAAATGTTATTCATGATCGTAAAGGAACAAGCCTGTACTAGTCTTATACAAACACAAATTCAAACCGGTCATCAACTCACAAAGAGCATTGGTTCATTAACACCCTAATATCATAGAACTTAATCCATACATGGAAATAACAGCTCCATGCTTATGCATTTCAAGGCTTGTGCTCAAAACTATCCATTTGAAGCCTAATACAAACAGAACAAAACCATAGTTTAAGTTTACTAAATGTCTATATCCATCTTTCCTCTCTAAATGCAGTCCAAGTGCATTACATACACATCTGTAACAACCAACAACCAATCAAAGGAAAGTTCATGGAAGTATGACAAGATACCAAATGTTCGTTCAATGATATGGACATAGCCTAAAAATTGACACTCTCTATCATCAACTTTGAAACTAAATAACTAGATTCATGTTTTCTTTCTTTTCCGATCTATAGCAGATGTCCCACCAAAGGAGAAGAACCACAGTACAGAATTCAAGAGTATGTTCCAAACTTCCAAAAATGAAAGATTAATTAAGAACAGGTTAATTCAACGTATCCACACTCAAAATTTGTGTGATTTGGATAATTTTCTGAGCACAGCAAAGAGAAGCCTCTGAACTAGTTTCCTGAAAAATTGACAGCAACTGCTACTAGATTTTCTGTCAGGAGGGCCCCACAGTTTAAATTAACCACGATTAACAAATGATAATTACAAAATTTCTCCTTAACTAAGATTATATTGATAGTATGAATTTTATGACATTTTTTTGAATAAAAAAAGTCTTGTTGTCATTAAGATTCCTGACATTAAAATCAATAATACTATTACAAATGTCTTAAATATATAGACAATCTTTACAATAATCCTGTGTGATTATGATTGGGTAATTAAGAAACAAATTAAAGAATGACTGAAAATAAACCTATAATATTAGGAAATAAAATTGTAGAAAGTCCACTTCTTGATGTTGTACCTCCCACAAAATTCCAAAACGGCCATTAAAAATGTTCAAGAAGATATTGATGAGAAATTAGAATGTTTGGATGAGAAAAATGTAGACCCACAAATGGGCAACAACCTAATGAATTTGGTCAAATTTTAGTCCTTATAACCCAATTCATCATTATTTGTACCATCTATCTACTGGATAGAAAACATAATGGGAAAATGGTTTTTCATATGGAAGAAAAGTAATACCAAGCCTCTAATATTCATTCTTATGGTTACTTCCTCACTTAACCAGTAACCACAAGATGTTTACTTAACTTCATATACTCCATATGTACAACATTATGCATGTTTTGAAGTCGAAACCTTAACCATTATTTTCTCCAAAAAACATTTTGACAAAGTGTGTAACAATAATATTGTGAAAAACTTAATGATACAATGAATTTATTATCTCCCCCATTTCTTATTATTTGTACACTTCATATTATTCGCACTTCACAAACTTTTTTATGTCATAATAACACAACATCAATAATGGACAAAAACTCGTAATTTCAATATATTGATGCAATATTACTTGTTAGTTTGAAGTAGTACGGATTAACATATTAAAAATCATCAAAACTTAATGTTAATGCATAGCCTGAAATTTAAATCAAGGACAAGAGAAAAACCATAGAGACTAATATTGAATGGTTGTAGTCACTTTCAAAGATATTGGAGTGTAGTAGTGCCCTACATGGGTCAGTTTTTGAACAAGGAAAGTCCAAATCTTTAATTAAATAGGTGAGCCCAAAGATCTAAAACACCTCACATGGCTTACATAGACTGACAATTAAAACCAAAGATGTTTACACATGTGAATAACAAATAATATAATTAGTAGCAGGAAGAATATAATTCAAGACAACTAGTATAAGTACGTACTTCATCATTCTCTTATTTTTTATAGGATGTAATTAATGTTGTTTAGATACCAAGCAAGGCTTAACCTAGTGATAAGAGTTTGACCTTATGGGTTATGCTTTAACAGTCAAGGGATCAAACCCCACTAGGAGTTTGGTGGTGAGGATTCTCTTGTCCTTCTCCCTTGACATATAAAGCTGGACGGATTAACCCATAAGAGGTTCCGACTCACTCCCAAAGAGTTTAACCTGTAAAGCAAGACGGATTAACCTATGAGAGGTTCCAATTCAGTAGAGTTCCATATCCTCATCGGAAAAAAAAAAATAAAAAAAAAAAACCTTAGTTATATGATCAAATAACAATTAACGTGTTTCAAAAAAAAAAAAAAAAAAAAAAAAAAAAAAAAAAAAAACAATTAATGTATTTACATGGTCAAAGATTACCTCCTACGTTAGGTTAGGTCAGATTTTCTGGCACTATAGAATCTCAATATCTCATTAGGTTAACATTTTTGATAAAAAAAAAAAATGGTGGAACAAAGAGACATAAAAGCATATTGTTTGTTCAGAGCTAGATTTTTGATGTTTCCTTGTCTTAGTAACGAATCAAGGACTTAATCATGTATTACCCAAATTTGTCAAGTAGCTAAACTATATTAGAATATCTTAATCAATAATTATGTTTATATCTTCATACACCTACTTAATGTGTGTATATGACATATAAAAGTGATTAAATTATATGGTTAGTATCTTTGGAAGAAGTATACTTTACTATAGTGTAAGGCTTGTGTAAGACTTGGAACTTGTAACGAAAGACCACTGTATTCTACAAGTACCACCTTTCCCCGATTTGATTGTGTTTACACATGTCCAAACATTTTAAAAACCAAAACTGCCTTTATGACTACACCTAAGTTATGTTTAGTTTAGATTAAAATATTTTGAGACAATTAAGTCGAACAGTTGAAAGTAGGGGGAAGATAAGGGAATTCTCAATCCCATCAAAAATTATCCGGTGGAACTCGAACTCGAACTTGTTTGGTTAATTTGTAGTGACATGATACAGAGTACTTATGTTTGACATTTATTAACATACATTTGGCCTAATGGATAATTTACATATTATAGTTCAAGATATACTAAGCTAGTTTATTCTTTCTTGCTGATTGATCTTGTATATTTCATTAAGGTTATCCGGTCACACCACACGTACTTCAGGTTTAACAAGGCCACAGTCCCACATGACCCAATTCTTAGTTCCTTGAACAAAAGCATAATGCATTAACTATGAGAATGACTCGGCTAGTTCATATACAGATGCTTTTAATTTGAAAAAAGAAAAAAAAACACATTAAATGACACATACTTTTTTCTGTTTTTTTGGTTGAATCCTATTATATTTTATGCGCACGTATAAGTTAGTCTCACATTTGAGAAGAGTAGAAAAAACCACATTACGATCGGCTTACACCCATATTCAAAATTCTTTTGAAGCTTCATTAGCTCAAGTGTTTTATTCTAATAAAACAATTTATTTTCATTTTCAAAATAACCCAAATACCCTTATAATCTAAAACATGCATGATTTCAAAGATTAATATATTTAATTTTTAATAAAAAGAATATAAAGATTACATATATGTATTTGAAAAATATACAATGAAATGAATTTTAAAAAACCAACAATGTTATGGAATATAATTTATCTTAACAATAAATCACAAATAGACGTCAAATTAACTGCAAAGTCAAAACATAACTAAAGTAAAACAGGAGAAGTAGTTCAAAGATAATTGTTCCCAAAGGGCAAATCGGCAAAAGGCATATCAAGACTACTTGGCAATTGGCATGGATAGACAAAATGAACTTATCATAATGTAAGCACTAATTGTGCAATTATGAAAAACAAACCAATAAAACTTTATTCCATTATGAAGTGTACACAAAAAGGACCGATTCAAAAGAACAATAATCTAAGTTCTTATGAAACTTGACGAGTAAGCACAAGAGGAAATTGATTATACAATTTTGATAAGCATTTCATGTTAAGAAAGTGACCCACATTTAATAATAAAAACTAAATAATGGTAATAGGGCGGTCGGATGACATTAATTAAACAACATGAACACCCTAACTCTACTGTTATCAAAACACGCGGCATCATGTTCAATCATGAACCCCAAATATGAGAGCTATATGATGAAGATTTATTCACTCAAGGGTTTTTTTCTTTAAAAAAAAAAAAGATTTATTGACTCAAGGGATGATAATTTGCATATTTTAATTGATCAATGACGTACTCAAATAAAACACTTGTGATATTCCCTCCTTCTAAAATAAATTATTTATATATGATGTCATTTGAGCTCATAATGTCACAGATTATCAAATTCAATCCAGATGGATGAAGCAACTGTTATGGTACAGCAATTTCTATGTACAACTGGTTTCGCCATGTACATTATACCCTCACCGTAAAAAAAATAGTCTTGATTATACCTTACAAGTTATAATTGGTTGGTGAAGATTTTGCAAAGAGTTGACGATACGAAGTATTTTTGTTAAGAGGATATCTTATCCCAATCAATTAACAAGGTGATTAAATACTAGAAGAATGGTCATTATTGCAAAATCTAAGGAGCCACTTCTAGGATTAACCAATTAACAATATGATGCAAAATTCATGATTGAGTATTGAAAAAATCTACATTTTCAAGGAGGAATTTGTAGGGTCGAATGTGACTAATCCTAGAAGTGGCTCCTTAGATTTTGCAATAATGACCATTCTTCGTAAAGGTCATTAATTTGCTAGACTATTAGTTAGTGAATACCATGTGAAGTGTACATGGTTAGATGTACTCTCCCTATTTTTGTCCCAATAATTGCATGATGCCGACCAAAAGCATTTGATTGTGTTTTTTCATTCTGATAATTAAAGAGAATCAGTATACCCAAACATCTCTCTATTAAGCATTTATTTGAAATGGTACTATTACTAGCAACCTAGAGTAATAGACCAGCATTCTAGTGATTTATTCTTTACTGGTCTTAGGCTAAATTGAAACAAAAGTTTGCTACACTTTCCACGAGCTTAATTGTTATATTTTCAAACTCTTTTATAATTAAGGATATATTATGGAGTTACAAGACTATTTATGATATAGGATCATTTCTATCTTAAGTAGTGGTATTATTATGAAAAGCTAACGTGGATGCTAACTAGTTGGGTTGGTTATACTGTTAAAAGTATAGGAGGTAGTATCAAACAACCGTAATCAAACCTCATTTGCATCTGTTGTCCTCAAGGACTCTCTATACACCGTAATGACTTATTGGGGAAGCTAATCATAAGACATTGCTTAATTGCTATGCAGTATGCACATTCAAAAATGAGAACTTTTACCATACAACTAAAGATATAGGAGTATCAATTCAGAAGGGAAGAAACATTCTTCCATGTATACCAGATAGTATGTCTTGAGAGTTTCTTCGGGTATTATTAGCATTAAAAGATGGAAAGAGAATCTGGAGCTAGAGAAGACAGCGTTTTGAAGGGAAGCTGAGAAGACAGTGTTATCATAGGCAAGCTGCAATTGTCAAAAAGTTTTTAAATCACTGCTTCTCTTAAGTATGTTACTTGGTCCCAGAAAGCCTATAGATTAGATCCTTCCAACTCTTCTGATACTAACAAATTAAGGTGGAGAAGGGGGGTATTTGGCTGGCCTTTAGCAGACATAGATAGAAACTATGAATGCTTCTTTAGCTATTCAAGGTTTATGACCTTTACTTCAATTCATGTAGTAAACTTAAACTGTGTCTACTTTAAGAAATAAACATTGTTAGAATTAATCCAAAAAGTTCTAATTTAACTTGGAAGAAACTGAAGAACTATAACAGATGTTCATGATTCATACTATGCATATCTTTTGTACCTCAGAATACGTTTATGGACCCAAGCTGGATAACTTAGGCTAGTGCATGTGCATGCTGGATGGACCAAGGCTGAGCGGCTGAGGGTGCAATTAAGACGCTGAGGGCTGAGGGTGCAATTTTGACTCATGAACTTTCTTTGTCCATATTTTTATTGTTTTTGGGACCCTCCTTGTTTAGTTCCCTACCCCAATGGCTGATTGCACACAACTAATTTCTAGAACCATGAAGCCCGGATATTTATTCAATGGCCGGCTAAGGGTACTTTCAATCTCCCAGCTTTCTGAAATCACAAAATCTGCCTACATCTTGCTGGTGGAAAAAGCACTACTTAGGTACTTAGGATCTAACTTATCCTGCAGAAGGTTTATCCCAATATGGGCAATATCCCTACGGAATCATATCCTCTTCGAAGATTGCCTAGCATTCTCAAATGCCTCAGTTGATCGCGTATCCTAGGAACACAAATCCAAAGAACACCAACCTAAATTTTCTATTGAATTAAAGACAATAAACTTGCAATGGGGAAAGAATGAAAGAATTATGATGTCTGTAATTTAAAATAGCCTCTTTGGCTTTTCCCCTCATTATATAATGAACCTAAAGCTAACAGAATTTCCCGCCACACCAGAAAGATAACCACTTTATAAATTAACTCCCAACTAACCCAACTGCCAACTAACATACAATCCAACAGCAGACATGTCATAACAACCATTCAACCTCAAATCAACACATATAAGTTCATTCAAGCAATTCATCGAACACCTTAAGAGCAGATTCTTATAAGACAAAAGCAAATAACATCACACAGAATTCAAGCCGTAAATGTACTCACCTTGGCGCAAACATCGACAATCCGGTCGAGTTCGTCCCCAAATGCATCTTCATCTTTCAACAATGTCTTCTTTAATTCAATTTTGAACTTCTGGGTTTCCTGCAAAATCCCAAGAAGGAAAAAAATAAAATAAAATAAATAAATATAAAAGCTAAAGCATAAGATAAAAGAATTACAGAAACAATTCGTGCAATGTTATTATTACAGCTTCTGAAAATTCTGGAATTGGGTCAGGATACACGTATTTCCGAGGCGGGTTTGCTCGGAGTGTGAGAATTGAGGAGAGAGACTGAATTCGACGGCGGTGAGGGCGCAGGATAAGAGAAGAGGGGCGCAAGATAAGATGGTTGAATGTTAGAAATTTGGCGGGAGTATTGATCAAGTTAGTTGAAAAGTGGAGGGAAGAGTAAAGCGCCATTAATGGAGAAATTGTTGCACTTAAATTTCTAGGCTTGTAAGTTTTTTTTGGTTCGATTCACCTCTCCTTGCAATATATTGTCTTTACTTCTTTAGCCTTTACTACTTGAGTACTTCATGTTTATGGACTATATAAGTTTTTTTTGGTTCAATTCTCAGCCAAATGATGATTGATGCAAAAACGTTTATTTATTTATTTATTAGCAGTGTGTTGCTTGAAAAGTTTGCGCTATGTAGAAAAGGGTCTACTTGATTCGACTGTACATATATCATAGCGACGAAACTTGCAAAAGGATACAATCGAGACTGATAACCTATAGCAAATTGTTTTTGAGTAGCCGATAGCATCCAAGACGGTGCTCCAAGTGTGCACAATACGTGCATATGTGATGAACACCCTCACCCTCACCTTCACAGGTGTAGCTATGCGCACTGTTAATGTGATGAACCGGTAGCGCTCAATTGCAAGTTTGGAACCTACTACATCAATACGTACCCCAGCTAACCAATATTTAAGCAATAATAAAAAGCTAGAGTACTCACTCATATATTCAAAAGATTTAAAACTTTCCAGGAGCTTTATTGCCCACAAAATAAAAGAATACATCTTAGCCAAGCAGGCCAAATATCTGTAGACTGTGGTCTGACTGAAACAAATCTCACCCTCTCACTAAAATGGGTAAAGCTTGTTACAACAAAACCCATGCCTAAACACTACAAAATTGCGTGCTTAATTAAATTACACAAGTCATGGAAAAACATCAGTGCCAAATCACTCACTTATGTTTTGATACTACGCCTTGATTTTTTGGCGGAACTTTTATTATTTGATTTTTGTTTCCGTCCACGTTGCTTCTGGTCCTTTACTCTTTCGTGTGGATCTACTTCTTCAAATTTGATAGGATTAATGATCATGCCAGATTTCTTTACGACCTGATTGAACACAATCAATGTCAGAGGAAAATTACCAAAAGTTGAGAGAGAGAGAGAGAGAGAGAGAGAGAGAGAGAGAACTCACTTCTGGCCTGGTAAGAGCCCCAGCAGCTGTTGCAGGGTTAAATTCAGGGCCAATAGGCATACGGATGCTCTGTTCAAAAACATCTTTCGAAGCAAAAGGATAAGGCAGCGTCTTTGCATACAATTTCTCCCCCTATCAGTTCCAGAAACACATATGACAGCATTAGGCAAGTTTGATCCACATTGATATATAAAAGTAATAGAATGTGGAATAATTTAGATATGTAGATAGAAGAACAGTATTGGAGGGAGTATTATCTAGTACATGACCTAATTAATTAAACAAAACGAGTTGCCCTTGACAATTTTACCCACCACCTAATTTTCAGCAATAAAATGACGCAGATAGAAAAATGACAAAGACTAGAACACTGACCTTCTTATCTACTTTCTCAGATATGATTACGTGTTTAAGACGTGCATCCTTCCTTTTTTTCAAAGCTGCTTCTCTCTTTTGCTTAGCAGTTGCATGCTCTTCCAGCATCCAAGAAGGCAAACCCCTTTTCTTTTGGACATCAGTCCACTGACCCCATCCAGGAAGCAGAAGGGGCTTCTCTGGCTCAGGATTCTCTTCATTCAAAACATCCTCTTTAACCTTTTCAAATTCTTCTTCCACATCATCCCCGCAAATGCACGCTTTATTAGCTCTTCATTTGACGGTAGTTCATAAGCTTTCCCTGAAGTCAACATCCCATCTATCATATGCCCACCACTGTCTGTATCGCTGTCATCCTCTACTTCCTAATAAATCAAGTGCACATACAGCAAAGCTGTCAAAACGTCCTCATAGTTATATATGTATGCAAAACATGCAAAACGTCCTATGATATGTATACCTCTTCACTATCATTGCTTGGAGAAGGTTTTACAACCTCCGGCATACTCCTGACAGTGGTATTAGAAGTGGAACCCCTTTACTCCCACTCTTCATCTGCATACATGATCATTAGAGTTATAAATAAAAATTCAACATTTCAGCACAATGTTCCTAAGCTGATAAGGATCTAAAAGGGGTGTTTAGTGTCTCAGTTTGCTCACTAGATTCCCCAAGCCCAACTCATTCAATCTTTTTCATTTAAGGTCATGAAACAACTTAGATGCATCATGTTTAAAAAAACATATAGTCAAAGGAGAACACCATTGTGAGGTCACCAAGGAAACAAAAGGGAAGAGCAACGGCGGAAAAGGTATATCATTTTACTCCATGCTTCCACCCCTTCTTCAAAGACAAGCAAACTGATATTATGAAGCTAGAACAAGGTATCACATAGATTGGGTAAGGTCTGTAAGGAAGAGCGTAAAAGCAGGTAACAGAATGCATTGGGACAGTACATAGAATGCCCAAAAAGCCTTAGCTCATCAGCACATGACAGTGATGACACTGCAACTGCCACCATATGACAGGCAAGAATAAACGACGCTGAAATACAGAATAGCTCTAACCTGTTTCCATGAACCAGATGTGAAAACAGAAACATCGTGGCTTGTTCTTGGCCCAGAGTCTTTAGCTACATCAATAACGCTCTGCGAAGTACAGCAGTATTAATCAAGCTAATTTATAACGATTATACCCTCAATGGAAGGAAAAAGACAAGGAATTAATTACTTTGAAAGCTGAATCATCAACAGTCTCCAAATCTTCACGAAGTACATCCAAATCAATGTCGATATCTTTTTCCATGTGATGACCTTTCACACCATCCATTTGAATATCATCCTTCTCTTCAATGATATCGTCATTATCACTGCCATAATTGTCAACATCAGGTCTATGATTTACGTTAGCAGCCTCTTCAATCTTCTTTCTGGGTACACCAAAAACTCGTCTACCACTGGAAGTCCCTTCCTTCAGGCCCTTTCCTGCAGTCTGGTTTAAAGATAAATCATAATCCTCTAGAGCACGCTTGGCTTCTTTATTAGCAGCCTCCTTTCTTTTCTCCAGCCCTCGTACCTATGATTAATATAAGAGTTAGAAAACAGATAGTGAAAGCAAAAATTTAATACCATCTAGCAGTTTTAACAATAGGATATATATATATATATATATATACATATATGTATACATATATGTATAAATATATGTATATGTATATACACATATGTATATGTATGTATATGCATATATGTATATGTATGTATATAAATATGTATGTGTGTGTGTGTATATATATATATATATACTTCTTCCGTTTCTTTATAGTTGCAACACACACTTTATCACGGTATTTAAGAAAAGTGGACCTCACATGATATAATACACTTAAAATGGGGTTTAGAGGTTGTTAGGAGTATAATCAAGTGGGCCATGAGCTTTAAATAAAGGTACTAGTACAATTTTGACCATAAAAACCTTCCTTTTATAGTGTGTTACAACTATTGTGACATTTCCATTTTAGAGAAATGTTGCAAGTATAAAGAAATGGAGGAAGTATATATATATAGGGGAGGGATCCGGTGAGAATATGTTCATATGTGAAAACCCATACTTCTACGAAAACTGATCTAATATTTAGAACATGTGAGTAAAAATTTAGAACATGTGACTCAAATTAAAATTTAGAACATATGAATAATAATTTAGAACATGTGCAAGTAGTAATTTAGAACATCTGATTTAAGAATTAGAACATGTGAGTAAATATTTAGAAAATCTGCTTTAAGAAATTTAGAATACATGAGTAAAAATTAGAACATCTGATTTAAGATTTAGAGCAAGTGAATAAAAATTTAGAACACCGGGTATAAAATATAGAAAATGTAAGTAAAAATTTAGAACATACAAATAAAAATTCGAACATATGCTTTAAAATTTAGAACATGTAAGTTAAAATTTTGGAACAAGTTATTTAAAATTTATAACATAACTTAACTAATTTATGGTTTAGAACATGTGAAAACTAATTTAGAGCATCTGATTTAATTTAGAACACAGAGAAAAAATTAAGAACATCATATTTAAAATTTAGAACATACGAGTAAAAATTTAGAACATAAAGAGTATTCTCACATAAGAAAGGGTTCTCACATAAGAAGGGGTTCTCACGAGAACCATAAATATATATATATATAAGGGATCCGGTGAGAATAGGTTCATATGTGAGAACCCATACTTATATGAGAACAAATCTAAAATTTAGAACATTTGAGTAAAGATTTAGAACATGCGAGTGAAAATTTAAAATACCTAATTTAAAATTTAGAACATACGAGTAAAAATTTAAAACACATGACTTAAAATTTAGAACGTATGAGTAAAATTTAGAGCATGTAAATAAAAGTTTGGAACATATGAGTAATAATTAGAACATATGATTTAAACTCTAGAACATATGATTAAAAATCTTGAGCACAATTTTTAGAACATATAAGCTAAATTTAGAACAAATAATTTAAGATTTAGAACATGTGAGTAATAATTTAGAACATACAAGTTCTCACATATGAAAGAGTTCTCACATATATATATATATAAAAGCAAAGATATAGGGGAAAAGAAAGTCAAAATTACTATATGAGAATCAAAATCACCAATCAAACACAACACCCCCCCCCCCAACACCCCTCTTAATATTTAAATCCCCATCAATGTTCTCTGCCATGACGTCAGTGGATGAAGCATGGGAATGCGCACTTTGACTACCCAACCTGTTGCATTAATCTCTCATCTCTCTATAGATCTTTGGCTGGTGAACAAACCTTGTGCTTGATGTGAAAAAATATAATTTGATTGTCATTTCTACATCACATTTATCTTTTTAATCCTTTTTTGTGCCATCCATTTTTCTTAAGATAAGATCCATTTTAGGTTTAAGAAACCTCCATTCCACGCAAAACGGAGCAAGAGGATGCAAGAATGATGTGATGAAACACAATAAGCAAACAATAGGAATGGGCAGAATATACCATGAAAGGCAATGAAAGAACCCCTGAATCAGGCACTTCATCCTCTTGTTCCATTATTTTAATCGTTTTCTCCTTTGCCTTAGCCAATAACTTAGATGCCCCCTCCTCATCTGAACTATACATATCCTCCTCATCCTCATCACTGCTATCATCACTGCTGCTGCCATCCTTCATGGAATTCATTTTCCTGGTCAGAAGATTATGAAGATTCAACTGCTCAGCTATAGCAGCTTGAGTACCTTCATCTTGTTTACTTAAACCGCGTTCAAGAACACGTTTAGCCCACTTTCCTTGGTTTCTGTGCCTCAGTGTCATGCGTGCCTGCACCATATAAACGCAATACCAATGATTTGTCAATGTGTGAAATTGGCTAAACCACAAATACAGCATTAAACATACAACAAAAGCACATCATTTTACATGCCTCTGCTCGTTTTCTTTCTTGTTTCTCAGCATACTCTTTGGCGACTTCAGGATCAGTTTGCAAATCTGAAGAAGCTGCCTTCAATTTGTCTTTTTTCTTTAAGCGATGATAAGTCTTGGACTTAATTTTTTTAACGTGTTTTGCTTTCATTTCATGACGGAAAAGAAGACTGCGCATTTTAGCAAGTCTGTTCTGGCGGTCCTTCACTTCTTCGACAGATATCTGTACACCATACCAAGAGGAACATATTAGATTTTCAATCCAAGTAATGGCATGCAAGAGCAACAAGCAACATAAATTCATGGTATTTCTGATCCCATTCACCTAAACTTTCAATGCTCCAAACATTCAGTACCGCACAATGCTTACACTTTGTTCCTCTACGAGGCGACAAAATTATTGCATGAACTACACAGAGACATTCAACTTAAAGTAGAAAATAAACAGTTGTAGTAGAAAATTCTTAGGCTAGGATTATGACTTCAACAAATACCACTTCACACTGCCATCTTCTTCTATTCTTACCTAACAAGATCCTTCAACTTTATCCACTCAAAATCCCCCCCCCCCCAAACACACACACACACACACACACACACACAAAAAAAAAAAAAAAAAAAAAAAAAAAAGATACGAAAACAAAGGTATATAATCCTCCATGACCCCACAAAAGGCAGTATCTTCACTGAGTCATAACGAATATTGAAAACAGTCTTTCTTCCTCTAAATGCATTATTGATAAGTAGTGATACAATGTATGACCTATGTTGCATGGAACAAAAAATGGAAATTGGAAAGGTGAAACCTGGACATGCACATATGCAACCTTTCAGATATTAAGAATCAGGAAACAAATAGAAACATGTAATACAATGTATTAGACTTGTACACATTTTATTTTTTATTTTTTATTTTTTGAAAAATTAAAATTTTCTCTGAAAGAAAGTACTCCCTTTCAATTTTTACATTTGAAATCATTTTGTGAGAAAAACATAGTCAAAACATAAAGCTTAAAAAGAGGAGGGAGTAAACTTCTATAACTTTTTGTGAAAAGAAAAAAATAGAAACCAATGGAAAGAAAGAAGCAGACAATGAAAATAATTCAAATAGAAAACCAATGGATTAGTAAAATCGCTCTTCCCATACTCTTTAATTGGTAGACTAGACCAACTAGTTGATCAGCAACCAAAGACCCATATTTAAACTGCCCGCCTCATGGTTCTAAATTTATGCAATCATTAGTGAATTGCATGCATATAATTATAAAACAAGGAGATATCATCTTGCACATTTGCACAACCTAAATGCATATAAACAGGTGTATACGGGGCTTTGTCAAAAGGGTAATAGAGCAAGTATGAGGAATAACACCTTACATGCCACAGGTTTGCTTTGCATTTACACACCCTGCCATATTACCCATTGGCAATAGAATGCTAAGTAGTCTCCCTTTCCCTCTTTATGCAGGTATAATTTATCATTAAACACTTAGTAAAAGCCACCATAATAAAAAAGTTTTCCAAAAATGGGTTTCCCATTCCTTTAATTTGATAAGTAATCATTTGTGCCATCAATTCCACAAGTAATTGCAGATGTGTCACATATAACGAAAGACAATGGAAACTGTGACTTTTCTTTGTTTATCTATTTATAGAAAATGTGGTTATGTTATACTACTAGTACTAGTAAGCAACGATTATTGCTTAGTGACTTAGTGTAATCTACTTCCCTTTTATGTTACAACTCAATAACATTCCGTTTCCTAATTGTATAGTTGAAAAGAGAAACAACAGACAAAATACAGAAAAGCCAATGCAATGCAAAACAGCTCCTACCTTGTTTAGCTCAAGAAGCTTGGCACCATCATTCTTGTAAGCTTCTGAGATCTCTTTGTTATCCAATATTGATGCAATTGCCTTCTCAAAATCAGTTCGTGGTTTGAACTCAGAGGCCATAGTTCCCACGGTTGGAAGACCCATATCATTACCTTGGTCAAAATAGAGTGTGGGAGCTTCTCGATTTCTCTTCACGAGATGCTCCCATTTAGTAATATCCTTCTTTGTGTGGTCATATGCTACCCCCCTCTCCACCCTCTCTCGTTCTGGCTTGGGAAGTGGAGCTTGAACTGTTTCTCCTTTCTTCTCAACATGTTCAATCCTTTTCCTAAGCTTGCTGAAACTAGGAGTTCCTCGAAGAGGATCCAGAAGGTCTTGAATACTGATACTCCCATTACCGCTGAGGACATCACGGCTAGGGTTAAATTCAGATTCTGGATAAGCCTCTGAAACAGCAGCACGTCTCTTCCTCTTTTTGTCTGTTAAATCAAAATTTTAGACCTGATTGTGCAGTGATTTTCACTTCATTTATTTATCAAAGTTGTTTCCAATCAAGTATTCATAGCATTAAGAAAAATCAGAAATGAAAGAAGCATTTACCAATACTGAAAAATAGTCAGTATACAAAAACAACAGCACTTCAGCCTAACAGCACCAAAAGGGGATTCTTTTGAATCCCCAGATAGCGAAAAAATCGTTTTGATCAAGATATTAAATGGAACAAGTATCTAGAGTTTTGCTCAAAGTTTCTTTTTAGCTTGTTCTAGTAATAGATTAATTAACTCTGGCAGATCGAATAGTATAACCATCAAATCAGCATTTGCATCACTTATGATCAAAGCTAATTGAGAGACATCACAGAATAAACACAGCATATTTACCAGCAAAAGCCTGAGTATGGATTCCAGTAATATCCTCTAGCATTCTTGCATGCCTTCCCTCATCATACTCCTTGTCAATGGAATCATCATCTTCATCTCCAGGACCTAGATCGTCGTCATCCTCAGAGAGTATGTCTTCATCCTACACAGGAAAGAGTGAAACATCTAAAAGCTGCATACTTTATCAACATTGAAACAGATACATTGCCACATTGGCTATCATATAGTCCAAGAAGAATATCAATTTTTCCTGGCACAATATTACTTTTTCTTATGCCACTTCAACATTGGTAGCACTTGGTTGACTAGAAAGAAACTTTTTCTTATGCCACTTCAACATTGGTAGCACAAAAATGATTTAATGCCTTGCGATCACCCCTCCCACCCCCGGCAGTGATGCATCAAACCTCCACTGCTAGATACAATATAGTTGGCATTCCTAAACTAAGGCTTTGCAACCACGCCGATCACTGTTGATCATAAGGTTTCTCATGTGTAAAAGATCACTTCTAAGTCCTTACTAATACCCCTCATCTCAATTTGAAAGGTGTGAATATATCACGAATGAACCAATAATCTCCCACTCTTTCTATGTACAGCAGCAATAAGGTTGTCATATTATACTTTTCTAGTCATACCACTATACCCTAGACCCCTAAGCCCTAAAACGATCCTAAGAACCTCGAAAAAAAGTCATTGTACGCCATCGTCTCAACACAAACATAGATCTCCTTACAGTAGTACTTTAGTAAAACCAGTAAACAAACAACTAATATCAATACACTCACAAAATTCCAACAAATCCATTATTCTCCACCACCAAACATACGCAAAGAATCCCAAACTTAATGCAATTTCTCAAAATCTACACCTATTCAGGGTACAAATAATTATATTAAGAACACAACAAATAACTTCTAAGACTACAAAAATTCGCATGGCTCATAATAAAAACTCAATAAATAACTACAAAACTACATCTACATTAAATTACTTTAATTCACCCCCAAATCAACTCTTTTACATCAAAATTTTCTATTTTTTTGGCAGAAATTTCATGTTTAAACAATCAAAACAAAGCAATCGAAAAGGGTAAAATGAAAGAGAAACAAAAACCTTGAATTTCTCAGGAAGCTCATACTCATAATTCTCAACATGATCAAATCGTCGATTCTTCTTCGATTCCTCCTCCGCAACTTCCTCCTCATACTCATACAAATCCTTAACATAATTCAATTCACCTTCATCCGAATCAATAACTTCATCATCTTCAACATCATCATCACTATTACCATATAAATTAGGGTTTCCGAGGTTATCAAGCTGCTTCCTAAACGCCGACGGTAATCGAGGACCTCTTCTCTCTCCTCCGCCTCCACTTCCACCACCACGGCGTTTTCCAGAAGATATAGGGTGTGATTTTTTGTTGGTGAATTTCTTCGGTATTTTCTCTCTCCTCTGTAACTGCTTTGCACCATCGCTGGATTTCCTCTTCTTGTCCGCCATAGTTGAGGGGTTTCAGAGGTTTAAGCTTGGCGGCCGCGAAGAAAGAGAGAGAAAAAAGAGAGTGCGAGTTATTTAAGAGTTGCGCATTTTAATTTTCTTGTGTTTTTGTTGTTGGGCTTTTCTTTTGGTAGTTGATCGGGCTTGTTGTGTGGTTCGTTGCCCATACTTTACATCAACAACTTTATTTGCAACTTTGGATGGTTCCACGGGCTCGTTGACTACATTTGTTTGTTTTTTTTTTAATAGTACGTAGTAAAATTAATTGATTAATAAAAAGTAATATGACATTTATAAGTTATAATAGGGATTCAATTTTAGCAAATACATAAGATATTGAATCAAACAAAAATTTCCTTCATAAAAACTACGATCATCGAATAGATTTTGCATTGTGGAGTAAGCTAAGTTCTTTCAAGCTTATGCTTGAATAAGCATTTAGAAGAATCTTATAAACATGGCAATCGAATCGATTCAACCGATCAAGATCAGCTCGCCTTCTTGTTATCATAAAGTAAAGTTGGTCGTAAGAGGCTAGCTAATATCATACCTCAGTTTGCAATAAAGTAGTTTCTTATTTCTCAAACTTGTTTGAAAAGCATGTAATATCATCATGGTTACAAATGTTATTCTTTCTTATCTCCTACTTATATATATCGCTAGAAAATACAGCCTTATTGGAGAAACAATCTAATGATTCTTTGTAGCCGTGAGGATGTTTTCCTTCTAATTCATCTGATTGTATTCAAAATTTTGTTTATGACTTGTGAGTGTTAAATTGAGACACATGTGATAAGGAAAGAATTAAGAGTAATAATAATTCAATAAGGAAAAAAAAAACATTTGTTAAAAAAAATATATAATGGAGAGAGTTTTTTTTTTTTTTATTCAACATGAGCTTACATCTTGTTTTTTAATACGAAAAAAATTGGGTGAGTCCAATATATCTGACAATAATAATCTAATATCTGACAATAATATTCTAATATATGACATTAATATTCTAATATCTGACATAATATTTGACATTAATAATCTAATATCTGACATTAATAATTAGATTAATGTCAAATACATACATTAATCTCCCATTTACATACATTAATGTCAAATATTATGTCAGATATTATAATATTAATGTCATATATTAGAATATTATTGTTAGATATATTGGACTCACAATAAGTCCGGCCGTCTCACGCAAAGCTTCTCTTATTAATAACAAATCATTGGTAATAAATGATAATAATGGTATGAACGTGTATGTAAATGGGAGATATACGATTATGCGAAGTGTAAATCATTTTTTTTTATATTAAAGACATTTTTTTAATTAGCTTTTCAATCTCAGTTATTGCACTTATTATCAACTTATCATCCCCCTATTATCATATAAAGAAATGGTTACTTGCATATACAAGGTAGGAAAAGAATGTTAAAATTAAACCACCATGAAAGAAATGGCCATCCAAGGATTGTTTCAATTCTTAAGAAATTGTTGCTTATATAGAAAGTCAGACAGGGAAAGAGTATGTTTAGATTAAACCAGCATGAGAGAAACAAACAACGTCTAAGAACAATTTAAGTTCTTTTCAGCTTTTTGAACATCATGAGACGAAAAATATATCTTATAAAGTATCAATATATTAAAGATTTTACCGATAGAAAGTTTTAATCAGTGAAAGTTTTTAGCTTGCATCGTTCAAAATAGTGAACTTGCTCTTTTATAGGCAAAGTTTCTTATTAAAATATTTTACATGATGTACTACTACACAAATTATTGTACTAGAATTACTCATGTGAACTTCACATTTGGCATTTTCTCAACACTCCCCCTTGAATGTTCACATAAAATGGGGTGTGAGTTGCCTTATCAAAACCCTTGCTAGGTAAAAACTTTATGGGATAAAACCATAGCTAGGGAAAAGGAGTACAACGATATTATTGTATTATATGCTTTGGTATACTGCCTCATTAAAAACCTTGTCAGGAAAAATCCAGTGGGATAAAAACCTGATCGAAGGAAAAAAGAGTGTAGTGCATATAATGCTCCCCCTGATTTCAACATAGTTCACCACTAGTAGAAAAAATGAATTGCGCAGCACACTTTTCGCACCGGTTCTTGAAAACCGGTGGGAAAAGAAATGGGCGGGATAGGGGAAAATACTTTTCCATCGGTTCCTAATAAACCGGTGGGAAATCATATTTTTCGCACCAGTTCAAACCGGTGCGAATTACGAAATATAAAAAAAAAAACCGGGCTGCTTTTCTTCTTTCTTTCTTTCTTTCTTCTGTACTTTTACTTTCCCTCTCGTATTCCCTTTCATTCTCCATCCACAATCCCGAATTGCCCTAGCTTTCTCACTCCATTGAAGCTGCACCTCCGCCTTCTCACTCCATTGAAGCAGCACCTCCGCCTCCATTGAATCGTGCTCTATATTCTCCATTGAAGTCGAATCTGAGCTTTCTCACCTCCATTGAACCTGCTCCTGGTTTGCTTCGATTTCGCTTCCTTTAGGTTTTAATTTTGTTTATTTTAGCTGTTCTTGATTTTGATCTTCTTTGCGATTGATGAATTGTTGGTTGATTTTGTTGTTGTTGTTTTAGGGTTGTCGAATATGGTTGTGTTATTGGATTGATTTTTCATGGATTTACTCATGAATTTGTTTACTCGTGAGTTCATTTCCCATAGTGATAACTAATCCTGGTCCGTAAATACCTAGAAAACATCCTGCTTGCAAACATTTCATAATTGGGTTGTTTGTCCAGATTTTGAGGATCTTGTTAGGGATATAGGTAGTGGAGTTTTGAAGTATGTAGACATTTAGTCATGTATGTAATTCTCATAGTATCTGCAAAATTTTGTTATGTTATGAATAACACATATGTACTCCCAATAAGCAAAGTTGAATAAAATTAAATCCATTTCTTGCACATTATACTCGCTGAACAACTTTGTATCTCGCACACTCTCATGTAACCTAATTGAGTTGATAGTGCATGACTTGTTTATAATTTTGACATCATAACGTGCACATCCATTTATTATAGTTGTTCAATTGTTGCTAAATTTATTTAACAATTATAATGCATTTTTTTTTTTGAGTCTCATCTAAAGGTAACCCTGCCATAGAATGTCAGAGAATTCCTCTGTTGTACTTCATCTTGTTTTTGACCTCATAAACATTTAGTGTCTGAAGAACAGTTTCACAACATTTTTTCTTTGTAGTATTTGGCTGATGACAGATTCTCTTTCTTTGTGAATATTTCCCTGCCCTATTTTAGGAATCAGGAATGCAGGATGCCGCAATTATTGAACCAAAAGTGTATTATGGTACGAGTAGTTAGAAGTCCTTATCTATTATGACTCAGTCAGGTAAAACTGGTAATTTGAAGGGAACAAGGTTTATATTTTTTTTGCTGATAAAGCTATTGTGAGTCATGTTTTTACTATCTAAAGAAACTTCTTGGAAACAGGCGAAAAATGATAGGGGGAAGGAATTTGGAAACATCCAATATTTCTCTGCTATGAAAAACCCAAAACAAATGATAAATTTATAGTCCCTATTGACCTTTACTTAATAATATAGTGAAAAAATTTGCGGTTGAAATCGAGCTTTAGAGGCCATTATTGACATAAATTAGCACTTTTAACATGTCCTTCTGTTTGTTACTCTGTGACAGAAAAGGTGATGACTTCTTAGGTTTAGTGTGTGGTAAATGGCTTTATGCCGTTCTGGATTTCTTTTATAATTTGTAAGTTCAAATTTAGGAAAACTTGAACTGGCAGCAGGTAACATAACTCATTTGGGGGGGGGGGGGGGATTGCTTGGATTGCAAGCACTAGTATTATGAAATTTTCCGGGTTAGTCCACTTCGTCCTCTTATTATATACTACTAGATGTGCCCCGTCGTCTTTCAGTATAGTCATTACCTTATCTATTTCCCATTGTGTTGTATTATTACTTATTTTCTACAATACTGATCGTGCTTTTAGCCTATAATTGGTGATAATGGCAACAGTCGATTCTAAACCCCAATTGTGAGGTTTGTGACTTCCATGTGCTTATTGTGAAATAGATATGATAACTAGAGTGCAATTGCAATATTGGACTGCTGCAACCCTTAATTATGCAGGTATATTATAGCTATGTCTTCAGTGTTTCCGAGCATTTTTATGTTATCATGATCTTTGCATCCTCTGTCAGAACAAGCTCTTCACAGAATCACATATATCTTTTTTCTTGAAAGAAACACATTTAGGCCCTGTTTAGTTTGATGTAAAATGTTTTCATGGAAAATGAGTTTCCCATTTTCCTTTGTTTGATTTGTGAAGAGGTGGAAAATAATATTCCAAATGGTGGAAAATTGCATCCATAATAGGGGAAAACATTTTTCTTTATAAAACATGAGAAGCCACATTTTCCTCCCTTTCCCTTATCTCCTTTTTATTTTTCTCTCATCCATCTCCACGTTTCCATTCCTATTTTTAATTTCTCTTAATTTTTCTTGTAAGAACCAAACAAAGGAAAACTATCTTGCAAGTGTGGTTTTCATTGAAAATATGTTTTTCATTAAAACTAGTTTTTTATTGAAAATATAATACATCAAACCAAAACGGGGCCTTAAGTTGCCTAATTTTTTATAGTATAACATCTCTGCTTTATCTGAAAACTGTTGTTTACTCAAGCTTTTTTCCCCCCTCTCTTCTTGGAGCACAGGTGCAGCTTGTGAGTCTGTATTGACAATATTGATTGCTCAATTCAGATCATATTAGAAGGTTCAACACTTACAGGCTTGAATTCTGAATCTGGTGGTGGTACAGCTGCATAGGCTTGGATATTAGATCTTGTACTCTATTTGCAGGATATTATAAGATTATTCCGGTAAGTTATCAACTTTTTTTTTCTTTTTTTTCTTTGGTTTTTATAGGAGTCCTTGGCAGTTTTTAACATACAGATTTTTTTGGCTTCTAAAAAATTTTGAAACAAAGTTGTCAAAGTGCTTTGATTGGATTGCTTGTTTGCTTATATGAGGGAATTTAGTGCTTGGCTACTTAAAATTTTTATTTTATGCATCTTAATCATAACGGTAACCAGTCGAGGAAATAAGGCTTTGGTATTGTTTTATTGTTACTAATAATTATATAAAAGTCTCACATTCTAATTCGAGGTGCTAGCTCTGTTGGATACAAACAACTTATTCATATTTCCCTCCCCATCACATAAACAACACCTCCAAGTAATTGTTACTCAACTACTCGTACATGCTTTAGTGTATGTCCATGAAGTCCACCTTTAAGAGAACTAGTAAAGGTACATGGCATTGTGGATAAGGTAGAGACACTATGAGACAGTCATAATATATTTAGCCGTACATACAGTGATATTTAAAGCCTTTAAAGGTCATTCTATGAAATAAGGTGTACTAAATTTGATTTGTAAAAACTTATTAATTTTCTTTCTTTTTCTGTTGTTTTTTTTTTTTTTGTGTGTGTGTGTGTGTGGGGGGGGGGGGGGGGGCACAACGTACATGGATTTCTTAAGGAGGAAAATTATGGAAAATATATCTAAAATTACAATAATGTTTAAGATTTCTTCAAAATTGACGATTCTTCCATTTGTTCATAAGCATTTGTAGTATAATTAAGTTTTAATCTTCCATTATATCTTTCTCGAATAATAGAAAGTTGGAGAATATATATACCTAGCAAAAAACACTTAACAAAGCTCACCTTGGTTCTTTGAAAACATTAAGAAACATTTGATTCAAGAAAATTCATTTGATCTTTTAGAAATTCTCTGTGCTGCTATATTGCTAATATAGCCATTTATTTTCAATGTTTCTCCTCATTCGAGTTCAAGGCATACGTAATGTACCAGAGCTTACACGTTACACCGCCCCACCCTTTTTTTTATTCTGTTAGCCTTCATAAATCTTGGGTTATGATCAATCAAAATGCAGATGAAGCCGTTATTCTTGGGTTTAAGCATTTTTTAATAATGCTTGGGACTACAATTATGATAGCAACCATACTTGTTCCTAAAAATGGGAGGTGGACCGGTATATATCTTTTGTAATCTGAATTATATTGTGTTATATGTAATCAATATCTTTCCTTAGAAAGTTTCACTCAAAATTTGACAGGTAGAGAAGGCTCATGTGATACAGACTTTGCTCCTTGTATCGGGACTGAATACCCTTTTGCAGACTTTAATTGGTTATAGGACTGCAATAGTCATAGGAGGTTCATATGTATATGTAATTCCTGCTATCTTCATAATATTGCTCCAGTAGCTTGTTTTTTGTGAAATTTATACTGCCAATAGAATAGCTGGTTTTACCTGGTCTGCAAGATCAGCTTCCTCATGCTTAAAATATTTTGCCATTTCTAAGCAGTAAAGTGTTTTCCCATCCGAATTGAATTGACTAGCTTGAACTGGATCTTGTGGACTGAAAGATGTTCTCCAGTTATTTAGAAGACCTGTTCTGTTTATTATGACGAAACCTTCAATGTAATCAAATATTTCCTTTGCTGCTATGAGCTGTTCTTGCTCTCTGACGAATGCGTCAAAGTCTGAATACAGAACTTTGATCCATTTCACCTACATAAGTAGATCCTCTGTTAGTTAGCTAGCTAGAAAGATTTTGTTCTTCATACATTAAAAACTAGGATGATTGCTTATATCATAAGCAGGTCCTTTTGCATAGTTTATTTATAAACCCCCTGCTTTTTCCTTACTGTAAAATAGGATGATTGCTTATATTATAAGGAAAAAAAAAACTTCCATAGATTTCTCTCTCTAAACTTCTCTATCTCTCTTTAAATCTAGATTTCCAGATTTCTCAATAGTAGGAGCAAGTGTTTTTGACTATTCTCATATTCATTCAACAGGTTTTGAATGTTTCTACTGCAGGTTGATTAATCTGATTGTGGTTGCACCAACAATGGCTGCTGTAGGTTTAGCATTTTTCAGCTACGGGTTTCCTCAAGCTGGCAGTTGTGTTGAAATAAGCATACCCCTTATAGTGTTGCTTCTTTTCTTCACCTTGGTGAGCTGTCTTATTGCTATAAGTGGTTGTTGTTTGCTAAACTGAAATCTGATTCACATCTATGGTGATATGAGCTATCCATAAATGTAAAAACTTCAATGATTATTCAAGATTTTGAAAGCTATATCAGGCCATCGAATTTTCTAAATTTATGCGATATGTATGTCAATTCCTGTCTAGATTTTCTGGTAAACTGCATGTCACTGCAGTCTTTTCATAATAATTTCCATAATTCTGAATTTCATGCAATCATACTCTAGTACTGAGATAATCTTCCTATTTATATTGTGGGGCATTGGTCAGAGCTCTGATTCTTTTGTTAAGTTGGATTCTTACCTATTTTACAAGGCAGATTGATTGACTATTCTCACTATCAGAATAGCATCAGCTGCTGAACAGTTAGAGGTAAAGGATGAAAGCATCTTGCTCTTCAGCAAGAGTTCAGGACTGAAGATCAATGCTCCTGTGTAGTTGTTTCTGTTCTGTTGATGTTAGCTGTCGGGCTGTGTCTGCTCAGCTGCTATTGCTAACTTGCTATGAGCTGCTGTTTCTGCTACAGTGTTGTGCCTGCTGTGCTGTGATGTCGAGTTTTCCTGTGTTGGTGTGATGCGTTGCTGTGTTGCTGTCTGCTTCCTTTTGCAGTGCTGTGTTGCGGTTTCTGGGGTGCTCTGATGCTGAGTTGATGTGCTTGCTCTGCTGCTTTGGTGTTGCGCTGTGTTTTATTATTTTTGTAGCCTGTTGAGCTGCTTAGTTTGGGCTGTTTAATTTAGTTAGATGTTTGCTGTTTATATGCTTCATTAGAACAGGTTTTTGGAGTATTAGAAGTAAATTTTGTAACTTTATATATATGTTAGTGTTTATATATCAATTTTAGTGAAAAAAATGCAAAAAAAAAAAAAAATATATTTTTTTGGGCATTTTTGGCACCGGTTTTTAAAAAGAACCGGTGCTAAAAGTTTTTTTTTAAATTTTTTTGGGGACTTTTGGCACCGGTTCTAAGAAAAATAGGTGTGAAAAGTTCAGTTTTTGCCATCGGTTTTCCCTAAGAACCGGTGCTAAAAGTCCTTTTTCCCACCGGTTTTGAACCGGTGCGAAATCTATGGGGTTTTAGCACCCCCCAAATATAACCCGGTTCAAAACCGGTGGGAAAGGAGGGGTTTGAACTGGTGGGGAATTTATTTTTTCGCCTAGTGCAAGAAGATGTCGCATTCCAATTTTGTGAACTAATTGCTCAAATTTCTTGGAATGAAGTGATTTGGTGAACAGGTTAGTAAGGTTGTCACAAGACTGAATTTGCTGGATATCTATTTCCTCATCCTTTTGCAGATCACGTGTGAAGAATAGTTTTGGGGATATATGTTTTGTCCTATCTCCCTTAATATATCTTTTAGTTACTTGAGAGATGCATGATGTATTGTCTTCAAAGATGGTGGTTGGATTTTCTGTTATTGCTTTCATTCCACACTCTTCTTGGATATTACTAATCATCAACCTCTGCCATACACATTCTCGTCCTACTTCATAAAGGGCTATCAACTCTACATGATTTGAGGATGTCGCAGTCAATGTCTGCTTTGTTGATTTCCACGATAATGCAGTGCCGCCATAAGTGAACAGATATCCATTTTGTGACTTGGCATTTTGAGGATCTGATAAGTATCCAGCGTATGCATACCCAATGAGAGCAGCATCTTGTTTTGGTTCATAATATAAACCAAGGTCTTGTGTCCCTCGTAGGTATCGGAGTAAGTGTCGGACTCCCTTCCAATGTCTGTATGTCGGTGCATTGCTGTACTTGGCTAACAAGTTCACAGAGAAAGCTATGTCGGGTCTAGGTTGTTAGCTAAGTACATTAAGGCCCCAATTGCACTTAAGTATGGTACTTTTGGACCCGGAATTTCTTCATTTTCTTCTCGGTGTCTGAATGGATCGTTTTTCATATTCAAAGAACGAACAACCATTGGGAAGTTGATTGGAGTTGCTTTGTCCACGAAGAATCTTTTCAAAAATCTTTCTGTATAGTTTGATTGATGGACAAAAATACCATGACTCAAGTGCTCAATTTGCAATCCAAGGCAAAATTTAGGTTTTCCAAGGTCTTTCATCTCAAATTCTTTCATCAAGTATTTTGCAGTTTTCTCAAGTTCATTTGGGGTTCCGATGATATTCAAATCATCAACATAAAATGCAATAATAGCGAATCGTGATTGTGATCGCTTTATGAAAATACAGGGACTAATTTGGTTGCTCTTGAACCCTTCTCTCACAAGGTATTCACTGAGACGGTTATACCACATCCTTCCAGATTGTTTCAATCCATAAAGTAACCTTTTTAGTTTTATGGAAAGTAATTGTCTAGGCTTGTGGTTTTCTGGTAGTTTTAGTCCTTCGGGGACTTTCATGTAAATGTCTGTATCAAGTGACCTGTACAAATACGTAGTCACTACATCCATTAATCGCATCTGCAGTCCTTTTGTGACTGTCAAACTTACCAGAAATCTTGATGTAGTTGCATCAACTACTGGAGAATATGTTTCTTCATAATCAATCCCTGGGATTTGAGAAAATCCTTGGGCTACAAGTCTTTCCTTGTATCTAACTATCTCATTTTTCTCATTACGTTTTCTCACAAATACCCATTTGTATCCAACGGGTTTTACACCTGCTGGTGTAAGAGTTATTTTTCCGAAAACTTCTCGTTTTTCAAGTGACTTCAACTCAGTCAGCATTGCCTCCTTCCACATTGGCCAATCACTCCTGTGTCGACATTCTTCCACTGTTCTTGGTTCAACATCATTTTCATCAGACACAATGTCAATTGCGATGGAATTTGCAAATATTTCATCCACGATAACATCTTTCCTATTCCACCGAGTCTTGGTAGAGACGTAATTCATTGAAATTTCATTGTTATTGACGTTTGAACATCTTGTTCATTCCCCGTAGGGTTGTCTTCTTGTTCGTCCCCTTTTGGCTTATCATCATTTTCTTTACTTTCATCCACATTTGGTCTTTCTTGACCTTCTGACGGGGGAACATCATTAGTCTCATTTTCTATTCCATCCAATCTTTTCAATTTTCTTGGTTTAGAATATTTTGAACCAAGTGGTCTCCCACGCTTTCTGCGTGCTTGAGATTCATTCTCAATGGCCTTATTATCAGTTGGGATTTCAATACGTGTAGGGGCATTTTCTGCCGGTATATGTGATTTTGTCACCTTCTTTGTGTCTACAAATGCATCAGGCAATTGATTTGCAACACTTTGTAAATGAACAATTTTCTTGACTTCTTGTTCACACATATTTGTTCGTGGGTCTAACATCAACAGTTGTGTTGCATTCCAAATAAGTTCTAGCGTGGGCCCACTTTCTCTCCCCCTAAGGCTGGGAATACTGCTTCATTAAAGTGACAGTCGGCAAATGTAGCCGTAAATAAGTCACTAGTCATTGGTTCAAGATATTTAATTATAGAGGGGGATTCAAACCCGACATAAATTCCCAGCCTTCTTTGTGGAACCATTTTTGTTCGTTGGGGTGGAGCGATGGGAACATATACAACACAACCAAAGATTTTTAGATGTGAGATACTTGGTTCTCGACCACAAACAAGTTGTAGTGGTGAGAATTTATGATAAGTTGTAGGTCTCAATCTAATTAGTGCTGCTGCATGTATTATAGCATGTCCCTAAGCGGATGATAGCAATTTTGACCTCATTAATAATGGTCTTGCAATCAATTGCAATACTTTAATTAGTGATTCAGCTAGACCATTTTGTGTGTGAACATGAGCTACTGGGTGTTCAACCTCAATTCCGATTGACATACAATAATCATTAAATGTTTGGGATGTAAATTCCCCAGCATTGTCGAGTCTTATTTTCTTTATTGTATGATCTAGGAATTGTGCTCTTAATTTGATAATTTGGGCAAGTAATTTTGCAAAGGCAACATTTCTACTTGAAAGTAGACTAACATGTGACCATCGTGTAGAAGCATCAATTAAAACCATGAAATATTGAAATGGTCCACATGTCGGAATAATTGGCCCACAAATATCTTCCTGAATTCTTTCCAAGAATTTTGGAGATTCAATAGCAATTTTTTTCATAGATGGTCTTATTATTAATTTGCCAAGTGAACATGCAGAGCATGTCCATTCATCCGATCGAGGAATTTTGACATTTCTTATTGAATGTCCAACTGAATTCGCTATTATTCTTTACATCATACCAGTTGCTGGATGTCCCAAACGATCATTCCATAGAACAATCTTTGTCATCTAACTTCTGGTTAGATATCATATTGATTTCCATGGGTCGTATGTTTATACGATATAACCCCGAAGAGTATACTGGCAATTTCTCATAAATGTGTTTCTTGCCATATTTTCCTAGCGTGAGGTATAAATATTCCTTTTGACCTATTGTCATTGTTTCTAAATGATAGCCATTTTGGCATACATCTTTAAAGCTTATGAGATTTCTTCGAGATTTACTCGAGTATAAAGCATTATTGATCATCAATTTTGTTCCATTTGGAAGCATTATACAAGCCTTTCCAGATCCTTCAATTAATTTTGCTGACCCGAAAATAGTGTTTACATTTGCCTGAAACAACTTCAGTTGTGAAAAATATTTCCTATCCTTCAAGATAGTGTGTGTTGTTTCATTATCCAAAAGGCACTGATATTCGGAACCAACTTCAGGCATATCCATATCTTCATAAATATGAGATTAGTCTAGAATAATATCATACAAACTTTTATTGATGATAGAAATTAAAAGTACATCACTAGTCATTTAAAGTATAGTACATAACAAAAAATACATTAAAACATAGTATATATTACATTAGTAGATGGTTTATCTAGGCATTGTTATTTTCTCCAAAGATGAAATCATTTTCAATTTCAGGATTGTCCATGAAAGAAATCGGACATATCAAGGGTAGGACATGGAGCATTTTCTTCATTAACATAATTTGCTTCTGCATGTTTCTCTTTGCCTTTTACAGAAGCCTGGTAAAGGTCTACCAAATGTTTGGTCGTACGACAAGTACGTCCCCAATGACCTGTCATGCCACATCTGTAACATGTGTCTTTTCCTTTTGAAGGAGTTTGTTTGTGGCTTCTGTTAGGTTTTACAGCAATTCAAAAACAAGAATTACTTAATAATTGTGGGAACAAAACCTAACTGTGTATAATCAATATCAAATTATACAATAATCCAAATATAATTCAATGTATTACAACCAAACACCAAAATATCGAAGTATTACTGAAAATACAAAGAAAACACTAGTTGTGAAAGATAATATACTTGCCTTTACTCCAAGCCTTAACAACCAACATGAACATGAGAAAAACCGGTGACCACTTGAGTCTCAATCCTTGATACACTGTCTTAGGCGTGTAAACACTTTCCTAAAGAGTTTAATTTCCCCCACAACGGTGCTTGGGTTTAATCCGGAAATACTCTTTGAGATACCAAAGACAGCCCAACGTTCTTTGCACTAAGAAACGATGAAAGATGATCAATTCACAATATAGAATTAATCGCAAGAGAATTCTCACAAAAGTTTGCAAGAAATTTGAGAGAATAAGTGTGGTGAATTTCTTTGGAGAGTTTCAGAAATTTTTTACTATCTTGCTTCGAATCTGAAATCAAGCCTTTTATTAAAGACTTAACCGTCAGAATTGCGCGAAAAACAGACAGGCGCGGGCGCTCCACCAGGAGGCGCGGGCGCGCATCAAAGTGGAGCTGGCACTCCTAACTAGGAGCGAGCGCGCCTCTTCTGAACTTGCGAAATTCACAAAGGAAGAAAGAGTGGTACGCGGTTTAGGCGCGACCACAGGAGCGGGCGCACCATCCATGACGCGCGGGCGCGCCACCAGACCCGCGGGCGCGCCACCAGACCCGCGGCCGCGCCAACTTCACCCTTCCAAATATCCAAATTCCAGCAGTGAGGTCCGCTGTTTAGGCGCGACCTCAGCACGGCCGCGCGTACCTAGCGCGGGCGCTACTCATGGTTCCCGAGTACGCAACCATCAACATTCTGAATATTCCAACAGGTTCCAGATGACTGTCCCTTCTGTTTTTCAAATTTTTTTAAATTACTGTTTCTTTGAAAATTATTTCTACCACGTCCTTGGCCTCGTCCGCGATAATTTCCATGGCTTCTTCCACGGCTATTGTAATTTCCACGTCCACCTCTTCGTGCAGCATTTGCCTCGGGTGGATAAGAACTTGTTGCATTTGCCTCATGATGAGTGGCCAAAGACCCATTTGGTCTAAGATTATGATTTTTCAACAAAAGATCACTATTTTGTTCCGCAACAAGCAATACACTCATTAATTCATTAAACTTTTTAAAACCTCTTTCACGATATTGTTCTTGCAATAGTATGTTGCTTGCATGAAAGGTAGTGAGTGTTTTTTCAATCATTTGTTCATCGGTGACTGGATGACCACAATATCTCAATATAGATACTATCTCATGTATGGTTGAATTGTAATCAATTATGGATTTGAAATCCTGGAACCGTATATTAGTCTAGTCAAATAATGCCTAAGGAAAGAGCACCCTTTTGTGGTGTCCAAATCTTTCATTAAGTCAATCCCATAATTCTTTGGGATTTTCAACCATCATGTACTCAATTATAAGGCCTTCATGCAAATGATGCTTAGTAACACTAAGACTTTTGCCTTTTCTTGTTCAGTTACAGGTTCTACAATCGTCATTGCAGAAGTGGTAGCATCAGTTGCTTGACCAGAGAAACTTTTATTATCTTTAACAGCGTGCTCCAACCCTTGAGCTTTTAAATTCATCATGACATCCACTTTCCATTCCAAAAATTTCTTTCCAGATAAATCTAGGATGCTGAATTATCTTTTCATAAGATCTCCCATTTTAACTACAACAAATTACATGATAATTAGTTTATAATAATAAATCATATGTACAACACATGTTTAATTCTTCCATATTTATAGTTTGTTAATGAAACACGTGATAATTAAATTTATTTAACAATAAACCATAAATAATATAATTCTTTCTACCCCTTGGTTTATTATTGTGAGTAATTATATAATCAGGCAAAAATAAATCATATTAGTCGCATAAACAGCAAAACGACAACAACAACAGTAGTAACAATAATTATAATAATAACAGTAATATTATACAATGATGATTAATAACAACAAAACAACATAATAAAACAAAAACAGGCTTTTAATCTACTAAAACGACTAAATTAAACAAACATCACTTGTACATCATGACAAAAATTAATATTGCTACTAACAGAACTACAAGCGCCATAATTAGAAGAAAATATTATTTTATCTTCCTTAAATCTTCCTCAAAAGTGAAGGTGTGGGTGTTTTGGTTGCCGTCGTCGGGGAACATATCAGAGAAGAAGGGGTGAAAAATTTTGGGTGATTTTTGGATAAAGTAAAAAAAATGGGAAAGGATAAGGGATTTTGTGGTGAAAATCGGGGGAAAATCTGCCTTTTATAGAGGTAGGTTTATCCGTTACTGTTTTGTACAATTGTAAAAATATCATATAATAGTTTAATGTACTGGCAAAATTATGGTCCAAATATAAGTATTTACAATTTTAAAAGGTTATCACACTGGGAATACAAGCCATAGTGGTCCGAGAGCCCTAACATCTATAAAAGATCATGGGTTCGAAAACGGAAAGAAACACAAAAAGTACGTAAAAGAAAGAAAAATAATAAGTATAAAAAGGCTGCATCTTTTTTGTCAATTTAGTTAATAATATGCATGCAAAGTTACTACTAAAATAAAATTTTACGTAAAAGATGAGCATGTAATATCAACATGCATGAATCAAACAAAAACATCAACATGAATAAAATAACGGAGAATAGTAATTAATTCATAAATAAGAGAATTTCTCCACCGTTGTTTTGATACAGTAAATGTTTGAGTTTCTGGTATAGAGGATCCCAAAATATGGGCAACTATAGAGCATACTTCTCAAAACATTTAGAAGTAGATAGTATTTGTTATAATTTTGAGAAGTAGGTATAAATATACCTAAATAGGAATTGGTGCTGATAACGTGTTAAAGATTTAACGATAGAAAGTTTTAATCAGTGAAAGTTTTTAGCTTGCATCGTTCACAATAGTGAATTTGCTCTTTTATAGGCAAAGTTTCTTATTAAAATATTTTACATGATGTAATACTACACAAATTATTGTACTGATTTTGCTACAAATTATTGTACTAGAATTACTCATGTGAACTTCACATTTGGCATTTTCTCAACACAATATAATTTTAACGTGATATATGAATATATCATTATATTAAACTACCAAAGTACCAAAATGGTGACACAAGCCACTAGGTATTACTATTGTGGGACCCTACAACCACTTGGATGTTGATGGGCTTATACACGACACGACACATAAATAGTGGGCTTGGTTGTGGGGTGGACTAAGCAAACCTTAAGGAACGAGTTGAGGCATGACTTATCATAACTAGAGTTGTCAATTCGGGTAAACTGGTCCGTTTTGGGTTGGGTCATTTCGGGTTAATGTCGTAACTTATACGGGTCGGGTTCGGGTTGGGTCATGCTTGAGTCGGGTAATGTCGGGTCATACATCTTATCAGGTTTGGGTCGGGTTAATAACAGGTCGGGTGAATAAAAGGTCGGGTTTAATTCGGATTTTCATGGGTTAAAACGGGTTAGGGTCATTCTTGGGTTCGATTCGGGTTCAGTTCAAGTCAATAATTTGTGTGTGATAATCAGGTCGGGTCATTCTCGGGTTTGAGTCGGGTTCGGTTCAATTCAATAATTTGCAGGTTATAATCAGGTCGGGTCATTTCCAAGTCGGGTCATTCTCGGGTTCAAGTCGGGTTCGATTCAAGTCAATTATTTGCGGGTTACAATCAGGTCGGGTCATTTACAAGTTGGGTCATGTTCGGGTTCAAGTTGGGTTTGGTTCAAGTCAAAAAATTGCAGGTTATAATCAGGTCGGGTCATTTCCAAGTCAGGTCATGTTCGGGTTCAGGCTTCAAATATTGGGTTAATCTTGGTATCGGGTTGATTTCAGGTCGGGTCATATCAGGTTCGGGTGCATTTTTTGGGTCGATTTATTAACAGTTCATGTAAAGACATTCACGTTTAATCATTATCAATTACTTCATTTATTGTAAGAGAAATAATTTCAGATAAGTTTAAATTCGAGGTAATAAGTTCTAATAAGTTTAGATAAGATCTACATAATAAGTTCAAATTAATTCCAATAAGATAGGTTTAGTTTAGATTTTCAGAAGATAAGTTCAAACCCTATTCTAATCTATTCAAATTGATTCCACTTATTTAAGGGATAACAATTTCAGATAAGTTCATATTCGAGATGACATGTTTAGATAAAATACAATAAGTTCATATAAATTTGGATAAAATAGGTTTAGTTTAGATAAGTAAAATACAATAATTTTTTTTCTAAACTTATTTTATTTGAAATTATCTAAACTTGTTTATTTTTTATAAGTTCATATCCGAGTTCACGTTTATTTTTAATGGCATATTTTTTTTAACCATTTAAATGGCATTATTCAAAACATTTAAATAAGATTAAATAGGCAAATTAATAATAAAATTAGAAAAATAAAAGACCAATAAAAGCCTTTTAACAGCTCTAGTTCGGGTCACCACTTTCTCGAGTCCAGACAAGTCAAGTCATGATCAGGTACACATAAATTATTTGGGTCAGATTATCATCATCAGGTCATTGTCATATACTTATGCTCGCATTCAATCATTACCATGTTCAATTTAATCATTATCTGAAATTATTATTTTTTTTTTAACTTTTTTTAATTTTTTAATTTTTTTTTAATTTTTTTTTAATTTTTTTTTATAATATATAAGATAAAACAAACAAGCCTAAGGTCAAATAGTATTTGTAAATCGTAATTGACTACATTAATGCACATGCACCTACAAAGTAGTAGTATTCGTAAACCATAATTGTTTAATTGAAATATAGAATGAACTTGCACCTAAAAAGTAGTAGTATTCGTAAATCGTAATTACTAAATTCAAATAAAGAATGCACATGCATCCAAAAAGTAGTGGTATTCATAAATTTTTTATAGGTTTTTTTGAGACATATAAATTGTAATACATTTGATAATAGAGAATTTTTTTGAAAATATTTGAATAAGCTTAAATAGGAAAATAACTCATAGAATTAGGGGAAAAAAAAGATATGACGTAATCCTAGATTGCTAGTTAATTTCGGGTCAATAACAAGTCGGGTTGATTTTGGGTCAGGTTAGTGACAGATCGGGTTGAATTTTGGGTCGGGTTAGTAATAGGTCGGGTTAAATTCAGGTCGAGTTAGTAATAGGTCGGGTTAAATTAGGGTCGGGTTAGTAATAGGTCGGGTTAAACTCAGGTCGGGTTAAATTTGGGTTTTAACGGGTTAAAATGGGTTTGGGTTAATTACGGTTCAGGTCGGGTTCGGTTCAAGTCAATATTTTACGGGTTATATTCGGGTCGGGTTATCTCCAGGTCGGTTCATATTCGGGTTCGGGTCTCAAATACTCGGGTTAACTCGGGTCTAGGGTTGGTTTCAGGTCGGTTCATATCGGGTTCGGGTCATCATTTTTTTCCGGGTTTAGACGGGTCGGTTAATAATCGGGTTCGGGTCGGTATTTCGAGTCGGGTCAGCTTTTGACAGCTCTAATCATCACGCACATAATAATAGTTACAAAGTAATTATTTCATACTACAAATTTTCGTAGTAAATAGTTATATTTTCAAAACCATACCATTGTTAATGGACCATCTGTGTCTTGATGGCTCTGATACCATGTTAGTGAACCATGTCAACCAAAAGTTTAAAATGATGGTTGAAGCCCAGGAATATGTTTTATATACTCTATTAACCATAACTTGTTAAAAAACCATACAGTATAATGGTGTAATTAGGGTTATTATTTCACTTATCAAATAGTCTACTTTACTAGTCCAATCCCCCCCTTCCCTTCCATCCACTAGCTAAGATCAAGGAGTATTAATTTAATCAGTTGAATTGTTGAAAAGTTAGTTATATTACAAATGTACAATACTAATTAATTAAGGTTCTTAGATTAGTTGAGATAGCGTCATAAGAAAAAGACATTGGAATCAATTCATCCACACTCACTCAGTATTATACTTCTTAATCTTGCAATATTATATTTAGTAGGTATTTTATATTGGTTGTATCAAGACTATACAGTTTGCTCCCTCATGAATCATGTTAAAATCTTCCACAAGTTGGTTTAAAATTATCATGGATGAAAACTCCCACAAATGATTGTTGTCGACCACTCATTTGTTCCCTGGTTATTTATGCTTAGATAAATCGACTAATTAATTCTCGTTAACATTAAAAAATAAAATAAAAAAATTCACGTACGGACATTAAAAGGGTCACAATGACACATAAATACATGATATAATCTTTAAAGATAAGAACTCTAGCAAAGTTTAATTCTTAATTAGGACGTGTTTCATGGAAGATGAACTATCATATTCGAGCATATAGTAGTAACAGTATAAATTAATGGGATTTTATATGAAAGTTTACTATACAAAAGATAATCACATAGATTTCCACCAATCAAACCTAAAATAAGTGTTTTTTTTCAATTCCCTACTACGCCCAGATTGTTGAGAAGTCAAAAAAGAGGCTTTTGCCTAATTCATATGTATATTTTAAAAAAAAAATTGGAGTAATTTATCCATCGTTCTACCCTTGCCATTCTTTTTGCGTGTATGTTAGGACTCAATATATATATCCAGGGAAACAAACCTCACACTAATATACTACGTATATAGAGAAACAACACGTCAACACCTATTCCAATTCACCACCTCCCCTCTCTACTCTCATTCTCGTAAGTGTGTGGTACACAATACTTCAAGTAGCAATTTAACAAGAAGAGTAGAAAGTTATGAATAAATGGATAATCAGTGGACTGGTAACCTTTAAGTGTAACCACTGCAATGATCACGATTGTGTCGACGGGTTTTTGGCTATTGAACCAGCCAAGCGACATGTGCCTAGGCATCAGCACGAGTGCGAAGTATGATGGGCGTGGAGAATTCACGTCAATTATCTATGTAGGTGCAGGATTCGGTCTAATCGTTACGGTCTTGTGCCTGTTTGTTATGCCAATGCGGCACAATTGGAAAAATGGTGAGTCTAGTAACAAGCGTGTGATCATTGCCGTTACTTGCTTTGGGCTGCAGCTTGTCTTCCTTATATTGTTTGCTAGCCTCTATGCTCTTACACAAAGCACTGTCGGTTTCGCCTCGCTTCCGAGGTGGATTTCTAGCCCTGAAAGATGGATGAGCATCAATCACTGCCTTGATAGCAATGTGTGCGTTCATTTTCGGCATAAGTATGCTGATGATACTCAAGATCAGTTTTTTGCTAGACACTTGACTCCTATTGAGGTACGTTCTTGTTTTTTTTTTTTTTTTTTGAAAGAAGGTACGTTCTTGTTTGTTACACGTGATTTGGTGTTTATGTTTTTTTTTCTTCAAAACATTATGTTTTTACTGACTTATAAATCTTAAAAAGTGGTTAAACGAATTACCTGACTAGTGTAAAAGTTCAGTTGTTGTAATCTTTAAAGATTAAGAGTATTATTGTTGCTATTATCCATTCAATGGATTGGGATTTAGGTAGGGATAGTCTTTGGAAATGATTTGGACTTGTGATTGGAAATGATTTGGACTTGTGACACCTCAATGGGCCTTGGGAAGTTGGGCTGATTCATGTTTAGTTAATTTGTCCATTTGCACATGAGATGATGGTCGCACTGAAACGATTTGGACTTGCTCACTTGCATTTAATTTTTTTTTTTTTTTTGATGTTACTTGCATTGACATCTACAAAGAGAGTTATTCAAATGGCTCAAATCAAGTCTAGATTGTGTATCAATAATAAAAAGGAAAATGAATAAAAGGACAACTGTAAAAATCTAAGATCAGAAGTAATAAAAAGTATTAAATTGGGATGTTTCTATGGTATTCATCCTCAAAATAACTACCACTATACTAAAGTTAGCTTCGCTGATTTTATATTTATTTTTTTGTTGGTCAAACTTAATTAAAAATAATGTTTCAATTCTTTACTAAAAACTCAATTAATTATGAAAACAAAAAAAAAAAAATCGAAAAAAAATATTAATTTTCAAAATTAATAAATGAATTTTTAAATAGAAAATTCATTTTTAAAAAAGAATTTAAAAATTCATTTTTAAAAAAGAAAAAAAAAAATTAAAAAAATTAGCCAATCAAATTTGAGTGTAGTGGTAGTCATTTTAAAGATGACTAATGTACAATTTTTTAATTAAATTGAATGAAGCATATTTTTTTCATGAATATTGAAACTAATATTTAAGATATGCATCCAATACCTATGCTAAAATTGCTAGGGACATGTTCATATAAATAGCATGTGTATATCCCCTAAGATTTTTTTTAACGATTGTTTCATCAAGATATTTTTTACTACTTCCGTTCATGGTTATCTGCAACTTTAGAATTTTTTATATCTTACAAATAATACCCCAAAATTACAGATAACCATCAACAGAGATAGTATATAGTACGGAGTATTGTATATATATAGTGGACATAGTACGGAGTATATGATGATTATAATCTAATCTATTTAAGGTCAAATATAATTAGAGACTACGAAAGTCAAACTTATGTAAATTATTTGTTAGTACTTTTGAACACAATTGCAGAATTGCTATAAATGTTTTGATCTATGCAGGTAATCTTATTTAAAAGACGCTTATTCTAAAAGGGTCACCGCAGTACCTATTTCTTTTCTTAATATTTGTTTACTTATTATAGTCAGGATGTTGCAAGCCGCCGTTGGATTGTAACTTCAGTTTCTCAAGCCCTACTATTTGGATCAAGCCATCAAACGGCACCTACTCAAATCCTGACTGCTATGAATGGGAAAATGACCCGAAGAAGCTTTGTTATAACTGTCAAGTATGCAAGCTTGGTTACGTTCAAGAATTGAAGAAAGCATGGACAATTAGTGGCATTTTTGTCGTTACAGCATTGCTGTTCTTTGTTTCTGGTTTCATGTTGCCAAGAAAGCTTGTTAAGGAACACGAAGAATTAAGCTAGGATAAATATGTACTCCAATTCGTACGATTTATTCACTAGCATTTGTAAAATCTCAATTTTAGTACTTAAGGTGAAATGGTACGACAATGTATTATATATAGGAAAAATTGCTTTAAATAATACCACCTTTTACCTGTCCGTTAAAAACAAGCCAACCTTTTGTTTAGTTCAGAATAATACGACCTTTGGGGGGTATATGCTTTAAACAAGCTGTAACCTGTTGGTAACCTGATTAATAGGTTATATGGACACGTGTCATCATTTTAATGGTCTAAAAATATAATTTTTTCTTAAAATTATTATTTGATTTTTAAAATAATAATTTTTTTTAAAAAAAATTATTTTTTTAAAAAAATTATATTTTTAAAATTATATTTTTAAAATTATTGTTTTTTTTAAATTATTATTTTTTTTAAAATTATTATTTTTTTTTAAAATTATTATTTTTTTTTAAAATTATTGTTTTTTTTAAATTTTTTTTTTTTAAAATTAATATTTTATTTTTAAAATTAATTTTTTTTAAATTGTTATTTTTTTTGAAAAATTATTATTATTAAAAATTATTATTTTATTTTTAAAATTATTATCTTATTAAAAAATTATAACTTTTTAAAATTATTAATTTTTTAAATTATTATTTTTTTTAAAAAAATTATTATATTTTTTAAAATTATTATATTTTTGAAATTATTAAGAATTTTTGTAAAAATATATTAATATTTAATAAATCATAATTAATGTTGTTATTAAGAGTTGTTAAATGAATTTATTTAAAAGAAAAAAAAAAATTAACCGGTTGTTCAAGTTGTAGGTAAAATAACTTGGCTAAAGCGGACACCCTCCATAGGTCGTATTATTCTAAAATAAACAAAAGATAGACTTGTTTTTAGCGGACGGGTAAAAGGTGGTATTATTTAAATCAATTTTTCCTTATATATATACAAATACTTTTATTTACTTATACTTAGTATATTCAATTCAAGTATATATCATACCAATAGGTACAATATTATGAGTCCTATCTATAAGACTATAAGATACTCTGTAATTTCAAGTTATTTCTATTTATGATTAAAAAAAAAAAAAAAGTATTAGTTGAAACTGTTTTGAAAAAACTTTTTAGTTATTGATTTACTTGTTAATCATAAAATTTTTATATTCTAATCACCTTCATTCCTTTTGTAATACAAAGTGCTTCATATTTTAAAAATCAGTGAATTAATAATATATTTAAATCAAATATATGATAGATAAAAATACCTTATAATCCTTAATTAGGATTGGCATAAATCATAACCACGTCGGAGAAAATCGAAGTTGACCTAGCTTATTGTCCGTATACAATTCAATAATTGATACAAGCATAACAATGTATAAAAATCAGCAAATAAGTGTACTTAAGGCACAAAATTTGTTCCAAATCCTATCATGTACGTCATATGTCATTTAGGCCGTAGCTCACATTGCATAGACATATTTACTTAGTACTTCGTATTAATTAATTTACATGGAATAGACCAATGAATTGTGTACTTGTATTAGTTAAAGGCGCTGTCTTCATATATATTGATGACTTCTTTTATACTAGAACAATTAAAGATTGCAAATTATCAAAAGAGTTACATATACAAAAGCTAAACCTAAGCTAATAAAAAAAAAAAAAAAGTACTTTATCCGCTCCTGGCCTATCTGTTCTCAAAAAAATAGTGCTAAACCTAAGCTGATAAACAAAATGATAGGAGGAAAAAAGCTAGGAAATACTTGGTCACTTGTCAATACTAACTTCTTTTGTTTTTTTTTGGAAAAATTCATGGGAATAATCCTACCTTTAGGCCATTCGTTTTTAATAATCCCACCTTTGAATTATTTTTTAATAATCCGACCTTTACCCCGCATTTTTTTTAATGGTCCCAACCGGTCATGTAACCTGTTATAGCAGGTTACATGACACGTGGCAGCCTGTCATTGGTTAAAAAAAAGTTAAAAAAATAAAAAAAGTAATAAACTTGAAAAAAAAAAAAAAAAACAAAAACCACCTCCATCTCCACCCAACCCGACAACCTAACCCCCTCCACCCTCAACTCAGGCAGCCTCCTCAACCCCAACCTCCACCGGCTTCCATCCCGGCCCACCGCCCCTCCCCCACCCCTACCGTCGCCCCTCCTTGTCCTCCGTAACCACCATCCCCAGCCCACTTCCGAAACCGTCGCCCCTCCTTGTCCTCCGTAACCACCATCCCCTACCACCCCGAAATCGAAGGCGAAGATGAAGATGATGTTGCGAGGGTGAGATTTGAACAATTTTTCTGGGCTTTTTTTTTTCGAGGGTGAGATTTGCGTGGGTGGGGTGGCTGGAAATCGATAAGGTTTTTGGGTGGGTGGCCAAAAATCGAAGAGGTGTTTGGGGGGTAGTCGGAAATCGAGAAGAGAGGGGAAGGGAAGGGTCGAGGTGTTCGGAGAAGGAATGAGGAAAGGGTGCGGTGAAGGGAGCTGGGGATTGGGTGGCCGGAGCTGCGGGGACGGGGGAGGCTGGAATCGTTGGTGGTTTAGGGGAGTGGTTGGCTGGGTTTTTCGGGGGAGGGTCTGGGGTGTTGGTGGTTTAGGGGAGAGGATTAAGCGGCGCCGGCGTTGGGTGGTCGGAATCGGGGATGGGGAAGGAGGGGAGGCTAGTGGGGTGGTTTTGGGGTTCGGGTCTGCTCGGGATGGTGGCTGAATTGGGTTTGGGTTTTTTTTAATTTTTTTGTTTTTTTTTACCAATTATGTAATGACACGTGTAAATTAATCTTTTTTAAAAAAAATTACCTACTCAACCGATTTCTGGTAAAGTGGGACCATTAAAAAAGAATGGGGGGTAAAAGTCGGATTATTAAAAAAAACTCAAAGGTGGGATTATTAAAAATGAATGGCCCAAAGGTGGGATTATTCCTATGAATTTTTCCTTTTTTTTTTTTTTTTTTTTTTTTTTTTTGTAAAGTACAAATGAATAATTTAATTAAGATGGGGAAACTTAACAAGTTAAACAAAAGCAACACACAATGCCCTTTTATTCCAACCCAAGTTAACCAACAATGTAGTGAAAAGTAGTGTTATTATAGTACAACATACATACCAAACGAAAATATTAAAGGTCACAACAAATAAAAATGAAGCGCAACAAAACAGTCATCAGAAAACTAAAGTAACAAAGGCTGCCTATTACCCTGATGATGAAGAGATAAATTAGCACTAAATATGCAACAAAGAATGCCCATCAACATTTGTATGCCTGCAATCAGAACCAGTCCAATGCCTGTTGTAAACCAGTGACTCGTAACGTCTTCGAGGAAACCGGCCTTACATGATCGACAGTTGAAGCATAAGGTGTTCGGATCATTATCCCATCTATTGCAGTCATCTTCGGAGTAGTTGCCATTGTTTGCTGGCTTTACCCAAACTTTTGGGTTTGTGTTATTGAAATTACACTCTTCTGGGGTCTTGCAACAACCAGACTGTAAAATTCGTTAAAAAATTAGTCCTGATTAGTTTTATACCGAGTAATTAATGCAGATCAAGTGTCATGTGTCAATGTATAATTTTCAACACCAATATTTTCAGCTACATAAATAGGCAAAAATCTATATTTATTGTATATCAAGTAGAGGTGATGATTGGGCGGGCCGGGCTGGAGCTAAAAAAATTTGCCCACTTCTTGGGCCGGGATTTGTGCCCAAACCCGTCCAAAATGGTCGGGTTGTACGGGCTTTTGGGATGGGCCTAAAAAATCAACTAAATATACATAAAAACACATTCTCAAACTCGCCCAAAAAAAAATCGGGCCGGGCCCAACTCGATTTTGGGCCGAAAAATTCTGCCCAAAATCGAGCTGGATCATACTTGATCAGGTCTAATATCAAGTGTCATGTGCCAATGCATAATTTTTAACTACATAAATAGGCAAAACTCTACATCTATACTTAAATATTATATTTACACAAATTTTTATTTGTACGTGGCTGGCCACACCGTGTGGTCGGGGTTACTTATTCAGGGGTTACTCGGTCGATCAGTGGTTACTTATTACTCGGTCGGTCAGGGGTTACTTGATCAGGGGTTATTACTCGGTCGGTCAAGGGTTACTCTCACACAGAAAAACACGCTAACCGATTGAGTAACCTTAGAATAAGTAACACTTAACCGACTAAGTAACCCTTAAATAAGTAACTCTTAATAAATAACTCTGACAAAAACGCGCTAACCGACTGAGTATCCTAGAATAAGTAACAACCCTTGACCGACTGAGTAGCCCCTAAATAATTAAGTAACTCCTGAATAAGTAACCCCGGCTACACAATATGGCTAGCCACACAAAAAAACACCATTATTTTTATTATATATTTATTATTAACTATATATTAAAATATGTTCCTAATATACTATGATATATGTCACATGTCCCCCCTTATTGCACTATAAGTATGCCACAATTTGAACTTGAAACTAACAAATACATATAGTAAGGAGTATAAAATTATAAGTCATCTTAATATCTTAGCTATTTATTTATAATATTGTCTAACTCAACCAAAAATAAAATAAAATAAAAAGTAAGGTATATAGATTAAATAAGTTTTAAATTGTACTTGTTCACTATGATTACAAGATAATTAAATTTATATGCAAAATAACTTATCAACTTTAATTAATTTGTTATTTTGAAAACGGTCATTTTTGCATTCTATGTTTATGAATTATGATGACACATAATTTCATTTATTTAACTTCTATTAAAACAATCAACAGTTGTAAAACATTTTTGGATCATAATATACAACACATTTGACATGTTCTCCGATTTAAGCAAACATACAAGCAGCTTTAAACAAGATTTTTTGCATTAAAAAAATAAAATAAAATAAAATTTAAACATGTTTTTTTTATTTTTTTATTTTTTTTTTAATTTTTTTTTAAAAAAAAGCAACTTTAAACAAGATCAATAAAAAAGATTCACCAAATAATTGCTTGATTTTAATTTTTAATGACATATCTAAGATTAATTATCAAATAATTAAGAAAAAAAGTTAAACTTACTTGCTTATATAGTTATACAGCTAAACATTATTATTGTTCAATATATTCAAAATAGCAGCCTAAAGCAATAAGGCATTATTGGCCGGGTTGTTGCTAGTTTCTATAGATTTTGTAAACGACAAGGGCTTTAAATATACTCCCTCAGTCCCTTTTTATTTTTTGCATCATAGACTCACTTATTGTGAGAACTTTATGAGTTATATGGTGCAAACAAAAGGGACAGAGAGAGTATCATTTACTTTGTTCAAATAACATTTTTCACCTTTTTGCAAATTTAAATTTAAGGGACTCTAGATGGATAAAAAAAAAAAAAAGGTTTTAAAATAGTACCGTCAAAGCCGGGTCAATTCCTAATAGATCAGCAAGCTCATTGCACACAAGTCCTTTATTATCAACAACAGCCTTCTTGTAATAGTTATCCCAATTTTTCTTAACCTTGTTTTGCATCCACTTAGAGTATGACTCTACACGATACTCCTTGTACGATTGCCCTGGTATCAACTTCCCTCCTCCTTTACTGCTCACCGCCAACGCGAAGATCCCTAAGCCGAGCAGGGCAAGGATCAAAGGCACTGAACAACATATGGACTTGGCTATGGAAATCTCGGGTTTACGATACAGTAAACAATTTGTAAAACTGAGAATCAGGAGTGCAGCTCCGATGACCATTAGTGTGATCCCTAGGAATCGAAAGCCCGTGCAGCCGGAACTTATATGGTTGAGTAGGCTTCCTCCGGAGCAGATTGCCACAATCGATGTACAAAACTCGAGAATAATTACAAAAGATAGGGATAGTTGTTCACCATTTAAGTTTAGTTTTTTTGATCGAACCATTTTTGCAAACTAGAAATTATCTAGTGCAATTTGATGAACAAGGTTGATAGTTTGTATTTGAAGTTGCAAATTGTAATGTGTACGCATTGAAACGTCGTTATAGGTAAGGTGAGGTAGGAAATTAAAATAACCTAGGCCAATTGTCATTTGTGAAGTGTCACTATATTTGAATGTTCAACAAATAATAATTTATTTATAAATAATTAAACTAATGATGTGTATCCGAAGTAGGATATTACACTAATTAAACTAATGATGCAATGTTATAACTAAAGAAAAACCAAGAGTACTTATAAATATCATGAGAAATGTTTAAGGTATTAGAATAATCTCCCCAAATCCTTGTAATTAATGAAGTAGTGGATTTTTTTCAGAAGTAGAAGATTGGTTCTTTGATTTTCTTGATTGTTTTAGTGGCTCTAGAGTCTAGATGGACTTAAATTACAAGAGTGATGGGAGGTTTTATGAACAAGCCTTGACTTTGTTTTGTTAACCTGTATTGCATAAGTTGGTGGGAAACATTCTAGTAGCTTCTTGGCAGCATGAGGATTAAGGAGAAGCCTAGCATCACGGGTGAAGGCGAGGTATCAAAACTCGACCCGACCCAAATAAATAACGATTCAGATTTCGACTATATGAGCATAATAATTTAATATGACTCAAGTTAGAAATACACTTGACTTTACCCGAACTCACCAAATTCGACCCGAACTCGTTCATTCCCCCCTTCCCCAAGAGCCTGACTTCACCAAGTTTTTTTTTTATTGTATATTACCACCTAGTTTTTTCAAAAACCTATAAAACTCCCACCACTTTTGCCCAACTTCCCTATATGACGTCACGGTCAATTCCATTAACCAATTTTCCTTCGAATTGGAACAATTGGTAGTGGAACCCACCCATATGACGTCATATAGGGGAGTCGGGCAAAAGTGGTGGGGTTTTTTTTAGATTTTTGAGAAAATTAGGTGGTAATATACAATAAAAAAAAAACTCGAGGTGGTATTGTACAAAATGTAAACAATACATGGTGGTATTTTCAAAATTTCCTTATTTTAATCATAAAATTAATTAAATTACTCTCCTTTGATTACTCATCATATATATGCATTCATTAAATTAAAACAAATAACAATTAAACAACTAAATAAGTAAAATAACAAGCAAGTACTCATAAAATAATACTCCGTATTTTTTTTTGAATTTATTTTCCAGAAGTAAACGAATCTTAAAGTAAACAATACAAAAGCCTATACTTGTCTTAAAAAAAAAATACAAAAGCCTATACTCGGTAATCATGATCAAATTTTCACAAATTGTCAGATAGATAGCAAAAATAAATACTATTGTAACTTTAATTAATTTAGTACATACAAACCTTTATTTATTAAGGAGTAATTTTATACAGATTGATTCTTTAGAAGGTGAGCCGTCACCTTATCGCAGTCACAACACCTCTAACACACGTTCTTACATCATAGCCATTATATCATAGCCGTTACACCACTAACATATGTACGTCATAAGGATCGGTCATGTCAATTACGATCGAAAGATATGCTTATATCCTTGAATAATCTTCAGATGATGAACGATCTGAAATGATAGCTATAACAAAGCAACCTATACCGAGCAGGAATAGTAAGCCTAGCATCACAACCAAAAAAACGCCCGTGAAAAACCAGTGAGAAGTTACGTCTTGGAGAAGTGCAGCTTTGCATGATTGGCAATCGTAGCATAAGGTCTTTGGATCATTGTCCCATTTGTTGCAGTCGACGTTCGAGTAGTTTCCATTCTCCGGCTTTACCCAAACTGTCGGACTTGTGTAATTGAAATTGCATTCTTCTGGGGGCTTGCAACAACCTGACTGTTGATCATCGACATAAATTATTTCAGAAGTAGTTTAGTGTTTCTTCTATTGTATTCTCAATAAATGCGTTAATTTGACTTTAAATTTTATTGGAGAATTGCATAAATCATATGGTTGACTTTACAGATAAACATGATCGGGATAATTAAAATCCTATATATCTATAAATATAGGTAAGAGTGTTCAATCTCAATCTAGATTTTAGAAACGGATCATCCGGTTTTAGGCCATGTTTGGTAATTACCTGGTTGATATATCTGGTTGTATTAACTGGTTTGACGACTACTAGTTGTAAATAACTGATTGTATGAAAGTGTTTGGTACATAACTGTTAATTGTTAACCGTTATAGTATATTTAATAGCCGAAAAGCTAATTATTCAATTAGCTAATTTCAAAAAGCTCTTATAATGAGTTTTTCCTAAGAAAGCTTTTTAACCCTAAAAAACTCTTTTAATAAGCTACGTACCAAATACCAAAATTAACTTTTTAAATTGATCAAGTATACATCTAATAGGACTCAATAATAAGCAAAAAGCTCTCTAATAAACACTTTACCAAACAAGGTCTAAATCACTTCTCCAAATATAAAATACAGAACAAATTTTTATCATAAAAAAAAAAAAAAAAAAAAAAAAAAAAAAAAAAAAAAGACCACTCACCTCATAAGGGGACAAATTACGTTTGTGGAGTTTATCAAGGGAGTCCTGCTTATATTTCTTACCAAATTTGGTGCATACATGCTCTTTATTTACAATAACCTTCTTATAGCAGTTTTCCCAATTACGTGCATCATGAACCTTATTCTGCATCCACTTAGAGTACGACTCTATGTAGTACTCCTTGTACAATATCCCAGGTATTGATTTCCCTCCCCCTTTGCTGCTGACAGCCAACGCGAATATCCCTAAGGCGAGGAGGAGAAGTAATATAAGTGAAGACAAGCATATTGATACTGGTAAATTGTGATCGCTCGCATCATCAGGGACATTCGCGTAGTAGAGGATAAACATCATTAAGAATCCGATAATGAAGAGTGTTATACCAAGGAAACGAAAACCGGGGCAGTCTGAGCCAAGAAAATGAAGTGAATTTATTGATAATATTAATGTCACAAAAAATGAAATTCCCGCTAAGCACAACATACACCCTCCCGCTACCCTTAATGAACTTATCATCTTTCACAACTACAAATTTTGCACAAAGACTTTCTTGTAAAGATGCAATGACTTGTGATGTGCAATAAGGTGTTTTCAGGGTATATATATAAGACAGATTTCGAAAATTATATGATTATTTTTCTTACCTTTTCCAAAAAAAAAAAAAAAAAAAAAGTCAAATTAAAGAGGTTGATTCTTTTATTTATCTAAGGTCGGCCAGACCAATTATGCTAGTATTGGAACTGGACGTCCAAAGTATGAATCGGACTGGTTCTAGACTTTTTTTGAAGATTTGTATTTTTTTTTATAGTAATATGAAATAAAAGAAAATTAAGTATTTAATGTCTTTTTTTGAAAGCATAATATAAATAGCTCATAAAAAACATATTCAACATATTAGTGGAGAAGATTATTCTATGAATTAAATTATTTTAAATTAAAAGCTTATGAGTTTTTTGAACCAGACCAGTCAGTGACAAAAAAAAAATTATTTTTTTCGACTAAGAGATTGGAATTGGACCATTCAATCTAGTGCGATTGGATCTAGTTTAATCTAATTTTCAAGAATGATTTTTGAGCATCCCTTATTTTACAGGAATTGAACTCTACTCAGTGGGACATTAATGTCCTAGAAACTTTATCTCATGATAATCAAGTACATAAACATTAGAGGCCTATCACGTTCAGGCCAGAATATATATACAAGTGGAAGCATAAAATTCCGTTTATAAAATGTATTAATTTCAAACTTTGTCCAAGATCTTATTTTGTAGTATATAATACAAAATGTTGAAGAAAACAGCATGTTGAAGTCATAAAATATAATATTTTTTGTTTGAATAACGTAGACGCTTACGCTTATCTTACGTAGGAGTTGCATTTAAAAAATAAAATTCCATCTCTCCTCTCTCCTCAAGATTTTAGTTTTTTTTGTTGTTAAGGCCGAGAATGTTTTAACCCTTTTTCTTTAATTTAATTCAGTTTCTTGCATTATTCTCTTCGTTTGTGAGAGTCTTTTTAAGTTTCAGAGATTTTGATTCTCATCTATGGATGAGAATTTTATTTTTAGGGTTCTAATAATAATTGGGAAGATGTTTTGGATTCGTATGAGTTTAGGGTTTGTTATTAACTCTACATCAAAACATCAATGCAGAATGCGAAGATTTCTATTTGGAAAGATGCGAAGATATCATAAATCACTGCTATGACAGATCGTGGCATCATTGGCATGCCAACCCTGTCAAGCTTGTGCAACATTTACGCAGGATTGTGAAAATTGATGTACATACACATATCATAACAAGAAACTAACATTTGTGATGTTATGATGGTAAGGCAATTTATACGAATTATAAACATTTGTAGCCTAATTAGGTTGCGTGCTTGCTCGACACATGTTTAGCTCTAATGTTTTGCTCATCCTAAAAGAAATACTCCTATATACTTTGGTCGATCATGGGCCCATCCGCCCCCTTTGGTTTAGGGTGAAGAGTAGGCACACGATCCTTAACGTGCTTCTTCCCTGAGGGAGAAGGCTTCTTGGCCGACTAACCCTTGTTGGTGCTAGTTGACTTAAATTATTTATCAGGTCCTTTTTGAAACTCGTCATGAATTTCACGAGTTCGTCTCTAGTGATGGGAGTAGCACCCTCCGCCGCCTGGGGTCGCCCAGCCGGCTGGACGGTTGGGTTGCTTGGACCAGCTTTGTCTTCGCCCCGTTCCCTTGTTTCCTTGGAACGGGTGCGCCTCGTTCTGAGGACCCGTCTGGGGCCACATAGGTGTCGACTCCGAAGTCATCACCACTCTCTTGGTTTGTATAGACCTCTACTCCAGCCAAAGGCCAGTTCTCATCAGCAGGCGGTACAGACTGTTGTGAAGCTATCTCGGAAGTACTCTCCCTACATACGGCGCCAAATGTTTCGGGGTTTTTGGAGTCCCTCGGGAGAGTTACAATTCCAAGAATGCGCGTCGATCGTCTGTACTTGCAAAACCACGGAAACTCCGGTTGGGTGGAGTTCCGCCTCCGACGATCAAGTTAGAACGTATCCGAATGTATAAAAGTGCGGAATGTAAAGGTTTTTATCTGAGATTTCGAGAGAATTCCGCAATTAATATTGCTCGGGTTTTGTGTGTATATTATGAATATGCAATAAATGTGGATTTTCCTCTATTTATAATGTGAGGGGATCAGTTCCCCTTTCATGGGTTGGAGTGCCACGTGTCACCAGAGGATTGGTTCTCTCAGAACACTAGTAGAAAAAATGAAATAGGCACCGCAAAATGTGCACCGGTTTTTAAAAATCGGTGCGAAAAAAAATAAGCGGGATTATTGAGGGAATGACTTTTCGCACCGGTTCGGTTTGAACCAGTGCGAAAGCTATTGTAAAAAAAAAAAAAAAAACCCGGCCATTTTTATTTTCTTTCTTACTCTTTCTGTCTTCTTTCTTTCTCTTTCCTCGATCTCTCCTCCTCTCAACAATAGAAACCCTAAATTCCTCCTTTCTCCTTCGATCTCCTTCTCTTTCCTCCAACTGAAAAAAACCCTAAAGCTCCTTTTCTTTGCAATCAACCATTGACGTTTCCTCGCGTCCTCCTCCTTAACCAGTTTGATTCTTGAACACTATTGGCTATAATTGAAGCTGATGATGCTAGGTAAGATGTTTCTCATTGTAATCATCGAAAATCAATTTAGAAGTTTTTTCAGTTTGAATGTTGTAAATGATGATTGTTTGAGTTGATTTAACTTTATTTTTTCAAATTTATGTAGCTTTGAGTTGATTTAAGTTTCCGGGTAATGGTTTTTTGGATTGTTTGTGCTAAATTTTTGCGGATTCAGAGATAATTTTTCTTTTTTCTCGATCTGAACTTTTCAATTTTATTCTAATTCTATTATCGATTTTCGTTTTAATCCTCAATCATTTTAGCCCTTTAATCATTTTCATATTTAGTTTTGTTTTTAATTTTCAATTATATTAGATCTAATTTTTCTGATTTTTATATGAAAATTAATCTAAAGTTTCTGTTTGGGGCGATTTGTTCTGATTTTGTGCGTTGATGGTGTGGTTGTGGGTGTTTGGTGCGAACCTCTCTGATATTGACACGTGTCAGCACACGATTGGTCCACGTGGACAGGGTAGTTTTACCCTAAACACGAGTTATGGTATAATATTATTAACGACCCTTATTTCATTACACGCCATGTTGAGCAATCCAATTTGCATATAGTTTTCAGAAACCCTATCCTACACTTGAGTGATTTTGACACATTTGATAATGTTGTTGAATTGGATTACCCTTACAAGTATATGGATTTTATTCATGAAAAAAGATCACCCGCATTCTATAAAGGTGTTCGAGTAATAGGATTGTGTCGTTGTATACTTTGCTTATCCGTGAATTATCATCCCTACACCATTATATTGTACAACCCTACCACTCAAGCTCACAAGACCCTTCCGTTTTTTCCCTTTAAGCTTATCTTTTGTCCTCAAAACGATTGCTACCTTGGGTTTGGTTATGATCACGTGTCCAAGGAATTCAAGTGTGTGAGGATTTTACAACGTACATCTTCTGTTAAAGGCGGTAATGTCATGAGTCAAGTTATGGTTTATAGTTTGAAAGCGGATTCCTGGAGACCGGGGGCTTATGATGTTACGCAATTCTTTTATTTTCAGTATAGATATGGCCTTGATTTTAAGGGAACTTTGCATTAGACCATCGAATATGCGTATGGTAAAACACAAGTCCATCATATAGTTTGCTTCAATCTTGAAGATGAAAAGTTTAGCTCTTTTCCATTGCCTAACGACACTACAGAGCCGATTTATTTGTTTCATCACACTCAAACAGGAGAGCTTGATGATTGCTTGTGTCTAATGCTCAACGATTTTATTTATTGTGAGGTCTGGATTATGAAAGAGTATGGCATATCCTTGTCCTGGACTAAATTGTTTAGAATTTCTTTGCAAAATATAGTTAAGGAATTGATGCCTATTTATTTGTTGAAAGAAAGGAAGAAATTTGTGGCAAGCTTCTTCTTTTTTTTAACATTGCTTGTGTGGACATGCAAACTTTGGAGATTACAAATCTTGAGCTCCCTGGTTTCGGTAAGACGATAACGAATGCTTATGTATGCCCAGAGAACCTTCTTGTGTTCAAGAATGCTGAATATGGTCTTGTAGAAACTTGGTCACCAAGAAAGAACGCCAAAAGGCGGTGAAAGATTAAACAGAATAACAAACCAAGAGGTAGACATGACCTAAGTGTTTTTTTTTGTTAAGCCTTATATTTGTGTATAGCTAATGGGCCAATGGGATAAGCTCTAATCTCTCTTAGGTTGTATATTATACTTGCTCATACAGTAATACAACTACGAAAAATCAATTCCTGACATGGTATCAGAACCTCTACACTCTAAACCCTAAAAACTCTAAAAAATAATTTCTCTCTATTGATAATCATGGGCGATGAAGGGAAGGTTGATCCTTCATCTCTTTTCTATCTAGGCGCATGTGATCAACCCGACAACCTAATTACTCACGTGATCTTGAAGGGGGATAATTACCTCCCATGGTCTAGGGCAATAACATTGTCCTTGAAATCTCGACGAAAGTTCGGTTTTTTGGATGGTACTATCTCCAAACCAACGGAGAAGAAGAAAATGCTTGACTGGGAGACCGTAAATTCCATGTAAGTCTCATGGATTTTGAGGGCTGTCGAAGCAAAACTTGCGGCTTCCAGGCCTTATTTTGAAGAGGCAAAGAAGTTGGGATTACTTGGAGAAGCGCTTTTGTGTTGCTAGCGGACCTCGTCTACAACAATTGAGGGCTTCAATTACTAAATGCAAGCAGACGAAAAATATGTCAGTTGAAGATTACTACAATAAGCTCATGGGCTATTTTGATGATCTAACCCGCCTCAAGCCTCCCCACGGCTGTGAGTGTGGGAATTGCAATTGCAATGTTGCTGAAAAATATGAATTGGACAAGGAGGACAAAAAATACACCAATTTTTGGTTGGGATCGATGACGATTTATATTTGGTTGTGAGGACGAATTTGTTATCCCAGCAACCCCCTGCGACTTTGGACCGTGTATATCAAGCGTTCCTTCAAGAGGAACGTTCTTGCGGTATAGCCAAGGTCAAGCTCTAACCGAGAAGGCAGATGCTCATGTCTTCGCTCTTTCCTCGGATCGTCGCTCATTCCAATTTGCTACTCGTGTTGATAAATCAAAACTATTTTGCTCTCATTGCAAACGGTCGGGACATGACAATTTAGGTTGTTTTATACTCCATGGCTACCCCCCTTGGGAAAAATATGGGAATAAGGGGGGTGCCGTTGCTTCGGGTTAGCAGGCCTCGGTGCCTGGTAGCAAGCCCCCCGCTAGTGTTGCCGCTGCTGCTACTTCGTCTGCTGGTGCTGCCATGGAGCATAGCAAACCAGGCAAGAGCTAATGTCGTGGGCAGCCCCCTTGGTGCTTCTACCTTGCCTTCACAGGATACTCTTTCGGCTTTATCAGAGCTTCAACCCGAGCATGTCCGTATGTAGTTAAGTATGGTTAATAATCACCAACAATATAAAATGACTGGTGAGTATTTTTCCTTGTCTTGGATAGTTGATACCGGCGCTTCTCATCATGTGACCGGTGACGACTCTTGTTTGATGGACGTGCATCCTATATCTCCTTGTCCCGTTGGTCTTCCGGATGGTGCTCATGCTATGGCTACGAAGGAGGGGAGAGTGTGTTTGGCGAATGGACTTATACTTGAGAATGTTTTATTTGTACCCAAATTAAATTGCAATTTAATATCGGTGTCTAAAATGATTGATGATTCACATTGTTTTGTCCGATTCACTGACTCTTTATAAGCTATACAAGACCGACACTCGGGGAGCTTGATTGGAGCCGGTGAACGGATAGATGGACTATTAAATAAAGCCGGTCTCGCAGCGAGACCACGAGACAACAACACTTGGCATTCCAGATTTTCGCCAAGTGTCAAGCCACGTAGGTGACAAATAGGTATTATTGTGACACGTATGATGATAAGTAAGCGAATTTTGAATAAATTATCTTTAAGATAAAAATATTATACAGAGTTTTATTATCGATATACTTCTAAAGTTCTAATATTCCATATATACAAAATTAATCATTACTTTGAATAAATATCCTATAACTCGATTCTATTTCCATCATAAAATTCGTTTTAAAAAGTACTTTAAAATAAGATTCATTTATAATATATTTAATTTATTTAAAAATTATAGAGATTAAAATAAGTTTTAATCAATAAAAATAATTTTAATTTGGTAAAATTACTTTCAATTTAGTAAAAACAATTTAAGCTCAATAAAAATAATTTCAACTCAATAATAACATAGATATGTATTCACAAACAAAACTACAAAATTACACTATTATATACATACATAAGCGATATGATTGTATGTCTAAATATTTTGCATTATTAAAAGGGATTATATGATTGAATTTAACATTCAAGCCAAAAAGTTTATCGTAAAATTTTATCAATCATCTGGGCATTGCCCGAGCACAAAACTAGTAACTAATATATAAAGCTAAACTTTTAGCCAGGTTATGAGACAGCGACACTTGGCGTTTTAACTTTTCGCCAAGTGTCGCGCCACGTAGGTGACATATAAGTTATAAAAAATTTATTGAGTGTTTTATTTATGATAGAACTTCTAATTTTCCATATGAATAAGTAGATTATAACTTTAAAAAATTATCTTATAAATTTGTTATTTTTATATCATAAAATTTGTTTTAAAAAGTTGTACAAAACAAGACTCATTAATAATATATTTTAATTATTTTTATATCATAAAATTTGTTTTAGAAAGTTGTACAAAACAAGATTAATTAATAATATATTTTAGGCCATTTTTGGTAAATGGCTTTTTGGTTAGCTTTTGGCTTTTGACTTTTTTATGTGGTCAAACAGCCAAAAAAGTGTTTGGTAACTGGCTTTTCATTTAGCAAAAAAGCTGGCTTTTAAGCCAAAATGAAAAAGCCGCTTTGAGTAGCTTTTTTGTTGGCCCACAAATTATCTAATAAATCGCCAAAAGCCAACAACTAAATTTACCAAACAGTTTGTAAACAGTCAGTTTAAATAGCCAATTTCAAAACCCATTATAAACAACCAAACATTTCAGCTGGTCAAACAAGCCAAGTGAACCAGCCAACCGCCAACCCCAACAACCATTTGCAAAACAAGACCTTAATCAACTAAAACAAGACATCAAAACTTGGCTTTTCGCCAAGTGTCAGATCATGTAGACAACAAATATGAATTAGTGTGACACCAAGTCAGCGAAAATCTTTGATATTTATAAAATAATTATAACTTTTAAAAAAATGATTATTAAGCAATTTTTTTTTGAAAGAAAGAAATAATTTCAGGCCTATTAGGCCCGGTTCACTTCACCTTTAAAAAATAATTTTAGTTCAGTAAAAATAATATTTAGTAAAAATAATTTCAGTTCACTAAAATTCAGTAACTTTAAAGAAGAAATATAACAGCAAATCAGTAAAAATAATTTCAGTTTAGCAAAAATAATTTCAGTTCAGTAAAATTAATTCAGTTCAGTAAAAATAATTTCAGTTTAGCAAAAATAATTTCAGTTCAATAAAAATAATTTCAGTTCAGCAAAAATAAGGTGAAGTGAACGAGGCCTTACTTCCTCTATCCCATAATTCATGACATAGTCAAACATTACACACATGTCAATGTAAGTAATTTTTTTTAAAGAAAGAAATCAAGTAATTATTAATCCATCAGTAGCAAATTCGAATAAAATAAATATTTTTCTCATATATAATATATATTTCTATAATATATATTGCACTTTTACAAAATTCAATGGTATTTGAAGTCAAAATATTGTAAATCAAAAGGGATATTATTTGTAGCAATGATATATTTTAAAAATTGACAGATAGATAAAAAGTTTTTCTTATTAAATTGAATAAACAACCCAGGCATCGCCCGGAAAACAAAACTAGTATATCTATAAGACAATAACAAATAAAAAGATATGATTGATGAATAAATTGGATATGATTCCTTAAAACCATTCAAGATAAACTATAAAGATTTTGACAAAAAAATAAAAAATAAATAAATACATCTCGACCAACGAAATATGAGATGGAAAGGATTAATTCACGGTTATCAATGACTAAGGCCCCGTTCACTTCACCTTATTTTTGCTGAATTGAAATTATTTTTAATGAACTGAAATTATTTTTGCTGAACTTAAATTATTTTTACTGAACTGAAATTAATTTTACTGAACTAAAATTATTTTTGCTGAACTAAAATTATTTTTACTGATTTTCTGTTATATTTCTCCTTTAAAGTTACTGATTTTTGCCGACATGAAATTATTTAGTCTGAACACAAATTATTTTTACTGAACTGAACTTATTTTTATTGAACTAAACTTATTTTTGCTAAACTAAAATTATTTTTACTAAACTAAAATTATTTTTACTAAATATTTTTTTTTTAAGATGAAGTGAATATGGCCTAAGTACACCACAACCTTGAAATTTATTTAACTCAAGAATAATGTCAACTCGTTTCGAGACAAAATCATACAAAGATAAGAACAAACATAAAGACCCATACCTTTATTATGTATAAAGATAAAGCATAGTTATGTTCTCTAACGACCTCCATGCTACAAGAAACATGCCATAAAATCAAACTTGAATTGTACCTCCACTATATGGAGCGAAACAATATTGCGTGGGCAAGACCCGAAATTTAATCCGTGGTTTCGCTCATGTTGCGAAATCGATGCAAAGTTTTATACAGACCTATATAATAGGTAAAATACAAGTCATTCTCACATAAATTAAACGCCATTCATAATTATATACGTAGTAGTTAAAGTTCAAGATTACTAATTAATACATCAATCTTGCTTAATTCACTAGTAGTTATGCATACCGAGTTATGAGGGGAAAAAAAAAAAAAGGTAAAATTTCAACATATGTTCACTATGTATATCATATTAGAATCAAAACATTTTTTTAAAAAAGATTGAGTGATTCTACAACTTAATGATCTAACCAATTTAATGACCGATATTGTTTAAGTTTCTAGCATCCAAGAAGTTATTTGATGACGAATTTGTACCAATCCCAAATGTTTTTGCTTACAATGAATTGAATAATTAAAATAATATCTAATGCATTTTTATACATAATTAATAATGCATTGATATACGCTCTCCTCATTCACTGGTATTGATTTGATGGGAAATAATACAAGTATAATTTTCCGAGTTTTAGAGTGTGTTTTATTCACCTGATTTTTACTTTTCTAAATTTATCTGAGCTTAACTGAATTTATCTTAACTTATCTGACTTATCTAAACTTAGTAAAAATTTATTTTAGTTGTAATTTAAATTTGGGAAACACTTACTAGAACTTATTTTTTCTGAAATGAAGTAACCTGAACTTATTTTTGGTGAAAAACTTATCTTAACTTAAAATAAGGTGAAGAACAGATCCTAAGATTATAGCTGTCTAATCCAACATCTCCCAAGTACCACAAAGCCATAAAATGATAAATGAACAATAATAGAACAGTAAATCACAACTTTTTTTTTTCCTATCAATATAATTACTGAGGTTAAACACGAAGTAAAATACTAATACTGATATTACGATACAAATTTTTAATTAATTACGATACATTCATTCAATTCATCAACTGGTATTACAGCAGATTAGACCACTAGTCACTTATATTGTACCCCATAATAAGTAGTACCATACAATTCAGCAAATTGTTACATGCTTGAAACTCTTCCTACAGAATTATCAGTAGTATTAGACATTATTGGTACCCAAACAAGATTATCTGCAGGAAAGAAATGGCAAACTGGGGATGAACCAGGCTTAATGCCTAGAACCCGAAATGAGGCATGATTAGCACTCCATTGAGAGGTATCCATATGACAAACAGCAACAGCTTCATGTACAATATTATTATTATCTTCACTTCTTAATGAAACTAGAAACACCTTGCTTTCGCTTTCTTGGAAATGGCAATAGTACACCACGTATGGGTACGGCATGGTGTGACAAGCAACCATTTTCGGGGCTAGTATTTCTCTAGGTTCATCTACTATGGTATAATTTTGTAGAATACTACCAAATTTCGCGAATTTTTGGGTGCTCAGGGCCTTAAATTTTGTTGTTGATCCAAAGATTTTACGCACAAAATCGAGCATAGACTCTAAGGAAGTTGCGCAAAACTTAGTCTCTCCTTGGATAGGTTTCATTATGATGCATAGTCTGAGAGTATCTTCCATGGCTTTAGCTTGAGGCGAAGCTTGAGAGAAGCCGAAGAGTTTAAGAAGAAAAGGGAGTTTAGATGGTGAGAAAGGTATTAACTCGGATTCTTCTCTAGGAAGAAAATGAGGAGAACGCGAAGGACTTCGACCCTTGAAGAAAATAGGCATTACATTTCCTAGCTTAAGGTCTTTAGGGGTGAAAAATACTTGCACTGAATGGTCTATGTGTGGTGTTGTTGAATGGCCTTGATGTTCATGATGACTTCCTTCATTGTTTCGATTCGTTGCAACGTTTTCTCCAATTGCATCACCAATCTGCCAAAGAAATTCAAATTCAATTCTTATAATTAGTTAAGGTTGAAGACATAATAATATGCAAATTATACAATACATAATATAGAAGATAATTATCCATTAATAGAAGCAAATACAAAGCCAAACTCCACCGAGTGAATTGAGAATAATGCATCTTTAAAATTTAGCTTGAAATGTGTTGGTGCGAATGTGTGACGACTGATGAGAGCAGTTTAAGGCTACATTTTTATAAGGTTAGGTTGGATGTAATTATTAATGATGACTCCACCTTGATCTGCTAATTAGATTATAATGAGATTATATGCTTTACATTTATGTTTGTGTGATGGAAGTCAAAAGAGTCCACATGTATATGGAGTCCAACGTAATTTGCTCATGTATGATGGTTTATTTTATCTCTTCATATTTTGTTAGAAGTCTTTATAAAGATAAGTTTCTGACTTCACTTATATTTTTATCCATATGCTATGATTAAGTTTGTTAAAGATAAATATATTTCTCAGTCATATTTTTATCTCTTTATAACTACTATTTAATTTTTCAGATTATTTTTGAATAATTATATCTTGTGCTACCTAACCTAGTTTCAAGGATATTGTTAGCTTTATTGTTGCACTAGATAAGGCTGATGTTTTATTCAAAGATGAACGTTGAAATAAAACAGCAAGATGAATCCAACGTTTGAATTTTGAAAGCTGCTAATTTGAAGGAGCTGTTTTGAAGGAATTCGGTTGAAGTTTCAAACATTCAAAATCAGCCATACATCTCTATAAATATTGTTCAAGTGTGCTGAAGAAACAACGTAGAACAAGAACACTCAAGAATATCAAGCTTTACACACTATAGCAAGAGTGTTAAATATCTTCTCTCTAAGTTCTTTAATACTTTATTGTGTGATTAGATTGAGAGAAAAGAAAAGTGTATCTAAGAGTGGAAAAAGAATATATCAAAAGATAGATATACTTAGAGTAATTCTATAATACTCAAAGTATTTTAGGTAGTCTTTTATTTCTGGGAATTGAGTTGCTAAAGTGTAGCCGGGCGGTTACGGAGAGAAGAGAGGTCATCTTCTAGGTGCTTTAGGACTCTAAGGGAAGAAATAAAGGAAGTTTAAAATCCTACGGGTTGGATAACCCTAGGCGGAGACGTAGGCACATTTGCCAAACTTCGTAAAAATATCTCTGTCTCTTGTCTCATGTTTTTATTTGCTTTACTTTACTCGTATTTATTTTTGCTTAATTCGTAAATTACTTTCTGTCTAAGTTTCAAAGCCTTGACTCTGATAAGTAAATCAATTTTATTTTATAAACTGTTTTCAAAGCTTTGAATTTAAAACTGAGATTAGTTTATTCCGCCTTGAAACTAATCTTAAGACCTTGACATATTTGTTTTTTGCGAAAATTGCCCATACTCTATTCAACCCCCCTTCTAGAGTATTATTGTATTCATTCCATTACCATTGTGATCCTTTCAATTAATGCATGATGAATTGAAATATAGATTCACTGATTTTTGGAATAGTGTTAGACAATAATCGTACATGTTCCCCACATTATCAATCTTTAAGCAACCCAATCATTATAATTAGGAACTTGCTAAAAAATACAAGTTTTTCAACATGAGAAACAAATGTTTCTTTAAAAGGCATTGTTGTCATTTCAAGTAGGTAAGTAGGGGTAAATTTGTAATACCATCAATAACAGAAGTTCGTTAACAATTGCTAACTTTGTTCAAGATGACTGAAATTCAACGAGCTTCTACGTACAATGAAGATTTCACAAGCTTCAATGAAAATTTCAGAAGCTCAGGGGTTGCTTTAATGGAGGAACATAACACCGATCCTTATCCTTTGGGATTGACCGTGCCCTTTATTTTTCCCTTTTTTCTCAGAGTTTTCGTTTGATTCGGCGGCTTGGTGGACATAACGAGTGAGTTGTGAAGTTTCTAAATTTGGTAATAAAACAGTTAAAAAACAGCTGTTTTTTAGAAGTTGGACACTTAAAAAAGCAGAGGGGGTATTTAGTAATTAAAACTACTCACATATATTTACATTAATACAAGTCATATAAGTATATAGGTACAAAAAAAAGTTAACGCTCGAGTGATCAAATTCTAACCTAAATATGTCAATCGGGCTATTTATAATACGGAATAGTATAGAGATAATACGGAGTATAAAATATAAATTATTGAATTCCTATAGTTATAATCAAAACGTATAGATCTTCATCGAAAGTCACGATTTATAGACGTATTAATAATTTATTAATTTTGATTTAGTGAATAATTTATAATGTTATCTATAATAGTAAGTGGGTCATGTTAGTCATTTATGGTTAACAATAATGTATAGAAGACGTATTGATTCACTGTTTAACAACATTATTCATACCACATGAATCACGTTGCCGCATTATTTAATGATAGAAGGTGCTATAAAATAAACTAGTTATAAAAATTACATAAACATGATTAAAGGAAGACATTTAGAGTAGTGGCGGAATGTAGAATATTTAATGTGGAGACTAAACTTGAATCTAAGACCTTTGGCACAAACTTACACACTTTATTCTCAAGCTATGTGCATTATCACTATTACAAAGCTAATTTGATGTTATTTAGTGCATTGAAATTGTAATTAAACTGTAAATAAATTTACACCTTTACCTAAAAGAAAATTTTTCAATTACTACCTCAAAAAGGGGGGCTTTGTGAATTAATACCCCTAAAACAAAAATTTGTTAACTACTACCCCTAATTGTGATAAGTTATAACGATTACTACTTAAGTGGATTTTCCGGCTAATTAACTCATAAATGACGTCATTTGTCATCCTAACCCTAATTAAATCATTTTAATCCTAATTAATCCTAATTTCATAATTAAAAAACCCTAGCCCCCTTCTTCGGCAAGCATCCACCACAAACCGAACTTCCTCCTCCCACGGCGGCGACCTGCCTCCCCCGTCGTGCACCACAAACCCAACTCGTACCCTCGGTGAACACCATGGCCCATCCCCTCTACACCACCGAACACCATGAATGTAAGGGAATGAGGTTTTGGGGTTGGGGAAGGGGTGGAGAGCAATTATCGGGGCTAATGAAGGGGAAGGGGTGGTTATCGGGGGCTGGGGAAGAGGTGAGGTTGTTTTCAAGGGTTTGGGGAAAGGGAGGGAGCTGTAATCGAAGGTTATGGATGGTAATAAGGCGGTTTTTGGGGGTTGGGGGAACATGGACGGGTGGTAATCCAAGGTTGGGGAAGGGAAGGGGACGAGTTTTGCGGTGGGGGAAAGGTAAAGGGAGGGTTTGCGGTGGTGGGGCTGGGGAAGGGGGGAATTTTTGGTGGTGGCAATTTGGTAAACGGGCTGCCGGAGGTGGAGCAATGGTGGTGTGGAGGTGGAAAGGTGGTAATTTAGGGTTTATTTAATTAATTAGGATTTAAAAGTAACTAATTACGATTTGGCTGGAAAATGATGTCATTAGTAAGCTAAGTGACCGGAAAAGGGGAAAAGGTAGTATTTAGTACAATTAATCAATTTTTGGGGTAGTAATTAATAACTTTTTTTTAGGGGTAGTAATTGACAAATGCCCCTTTTTTGAGGTAGTAATTAACAAATTTTTCTTAACTAAATTTAAAAATTAAAATAAATAAATAAATAAAATAAAATAAAAATCGGTTTTTGGTGGGGCATGCATGTGCCACCCAGGCCCCACTATAGATTCGCCCCTAGTTTAGACAACCACATGAATCATGTTACAGTATTTTCAACGATAGAAGGTGTTATACATAAAATTAACTAAATATTCTCATCATTTAAGACTAGTTGGATCGCCATGTGCTATGCACGCGTCAACCAACTTTAAAACAAATAATACTTACTCCCTTCATTCTATTATTAAGTGTTTGTATTCGTAATTTAGTGTAAAAAATTCACTTTTGTAAATGCTTTTATTCATGTATTATGTGTATAAATTATTTTGAATGATTTGTCCGTTTAAATTGCTTAATTAATTTATTCCTTAAAGTATGTGCAAAGAAGGTATACTGCATTTAGAAAAGACAGAGGAAGCATAAAGTTAATATAGATTAATATGATTACATATACATACGAAATATATTATAGTTGTCAATACATATATTTAACAATTAATACATCTAATGATGTTATAGTAAAAAAAAAAAAAAAAAAAAATGTAAACAAAATTATAAGTACGGAAGTAACTAACTTGTTTTATGACTCAAGAGTGGTTTTACGTTTTCATTATAAAAGATTCTTTAGTGGCCTTTTTTTCCGTATACGGAGTAATTCTTACAATTATCATCTTATGGTAGTATAATATTGCTATCATTACTATTATTAATTTATTAGTTTATGATTTTATGTGGCTTTTCAGCTATTACAAATATTTTTTTCATTAATATGGTTACATATTTGTATGATACATGTGGTTGTATAATCAAGGTTTGGATAATATACATATTTAAACAATTATGAATTATAAGTATTCTCTCTTCTCTCATGATCCCTACCCTCACAATACTACTTTTATTATTATTATTATTATTATTATTATTATTATTATTATTATTATTATTATTATTATTATTATTATTATTATTTATTTCCTCTCACATTCATTATATTACTTTACAATAGATTATTAACTCCACTATTTTAACTACCCTACTTACCTCTTATTTTATTTAAGTCAATTAAATTGACTAAAACTATGTGCCGATTAAAGTGTAACACATACAAAAACACAAACAGTGAGAGTAATTTTTTTAAAAAATAACAAAACGTGTATAACACTAACTTCTAATTTATTTTAATACCTAGTTTATATCATAATACAAAGATACTTAGTTTCTCCGTAGTACTAATCTATTATTCCACTCTATTTTACTTGCAACGTTAAGATTTTGCCATTATACATGCTCTCTCTTATGACGATATATTGTGCTTTATACAGAAAGAAAGAAAGAAAGGAAAAAAAAAAACATAGTTATGTGAGATTTTGTTATATTTGTCTAAATTTGTACTCCCTCTATTTTGTATTAATTGCAACACTTTCTTTTACGTTCCTTTCATAATAATTGCAATACTTCCTTTTTTGGTAAGGACCAATACTATTTATTAATTCTCTCTCCAACCAACCCCCACTTACACTACTTTTTTCATTATTTTTTTCTCCTGCTAACCATACTTTATAGTACTTTGTACTTTTGTTTCGATTCGTTGCAACGTTTTCTCCAATTGCATCACCAATCTGCCAAAGAAATTCAAATTCAATTCTTATAATTAGTTAAGGTTGAAGACATAATAATATGCAAATTATACAATACATAATATAGATGATAATTAACCATTAATAGAAGCAAATACAAAGCCAAACTCCACCGAGTGAATTGAGAATAATGCATCTTTAAAATTTAGCTTGAAATGTGTTGGTGCAAATGTGTGACGACTGATGAGAGCAGTGTAAGGCTACATTTTTATAAGGTTAGGTTGGATGTAATTATTAATGCATGATGAATTGAAATATAGATTCACTGATTTTTGGAATAGTGTTAGACAATAATAGTACATGGTCCCCACATTATCAATCTTTAAGCAACCCAATCATTATAACTAGGAACTTGCTAAAAAAATACAAGTTTTTCAACATGAGAAACAAATATGTTTCTTTAAAAGGCATTGTTGTCATTTCAAGTAGGTAAGTAGTGGTAAATTTGTAATACCATCAATAACAGAAGTTCGTTAACAATTGCTAACTTTGTTCAAGATGACTGAAATTCAACGAGCTTCTACGTACAATGAAGATTTCACAAGCTTCAATGAAAATTTCAGAAGCTCAAGGGCTGCTTTAATGGAGGAACATAACATTGATCCTTATCCTTTGAGATTGACCGTGCCCTTTATTTTTCCCTTTATTCTCAGAGTTTTCGTTTGATTCGACGACTTGGTGGACATAACAAGTGAGTTGTGAGGTTTCTAAATTTGGTAATGAAACACTTAAAAAACAGCCAATTTTAGAAGTTGGACACTTAAAAAAGCAGAGGGGTTATTTAGTAAAACTACATATATTTACATTAATACAAGTCATATAAGTAAATAGGTACAATAAAAGTTACACAAATTTTTTAAAAAGGTCGGTGTACAATATTTAGTGTATGGCGCGCGGCCCAATTTGAGGAATTATTGCCCTTTTCTAGTCTTCTCACGTGCCAGGTTTTTTTTTTTTTTTTTTTTTTTTTTTTTACTTTTTTATTTACCTCTTTCTGATTTTGTCCTCTCCTCCTGAAACACTCTCTGATTTTTTTCTCTCTCCTCTTTTCTTTTCTATATTTTGGTCTTTATACAATTATAATCTCCTTATCCTCTCTCTTTCTCCTCTTCATTGCATTTTCATCTTACCTCTTCTCCTTTTGTTTTTCCTTTCTCGTGTTAATTTTTTTAGTAGAATCAACTAAATTGGTTGATAAAAAAATCTTTGAAGAATAAAAAAGTTAAAGTGAAAATGTGTCTTAATTTAGTTGTTTTGATTCTTCGATTTTTAGGTTTTTTATTTTTTTTTGTTCTTTGTTTTTTATTTGATTCTACAATGGTGAAGAAGAAGAGTACAAAGAAGTCGTCAGAAGATGAAGGTGTGTTTTATTAATTTTTTCATGATTTTTTCAAAATGTTGATTATGTTAATGCAATTGAAAAAAGGCTGCAATTGCAAAGAAAAAGAAGAAAAAGAAAGATGCTGAGGAAAGAAGAAACATTGCAAAGGAAGCAGAAGAAGAAAAAAAGGGTAACTTTTATGCATGAAAAGGGTACTGTTTCGGGGTTTTCTGATGTCCTGCGGGAGAGTTACAATTCCGAGACTGGAACCGGACGCCTGTACCTGCAAAACAAACGGATGCTCCGGATGATTGGAGATCCACCTCCGACGGTCAAGTTAGTACTTGATTAAGGAGTAATTAATGCGGAAATTAAAGTGATTGGTCTCTCTAGGTGAGAGTGTTTAATGTGTGTAATCCGCGTCCTCTCCCTTAATGAGGATTAAGGGAGGTATTTATAACCTCGGGAAACGTGCCAATCTAGGTTTAGGTTAACCTTGGGCTGATTGGGCTTCCCTCGGAAGTTGGGCCTAGGTGACCGGCTTCTCCATTAGGCATGGAGTATGCCACGTGTCATGACATAATAAGTCCAGGGTGGACGAATAAGCGTGTGCCACGTGGCAAGCCCTGAGGGGTCCAACTAGGGGACACTTGGCAGGACCTGATTGGCCCACGTGGCGCATTCCGATTGGTGGGAGCAAAATCCCCTAATCATTTGCCCCTCACTGGTGGCACGTGACTGGTCACGTGTTACCTGTGACAGGTGTCGCCCTGTAACAGGCGACGGCCTGCTACAGGTGTCACTCGGCGAGATGCCGAGAGATTCTCCCGCCAAAATTTTGAATTCTGGAAGTGACCCTTCGCCTTCTCACTTCGCCTATATAAAGGAGTGTTGACTTCGGTCATTTTCACACTTGAAAACTTTGTGAGAGAACATTCGGACCCCTGAACTTGCTCTGACATTTTGGACCCTTTCTGCCTACCGCCTGCTCTGACAAGCCGACTGCAAAGGATTTTCAGAACTTCATCAATCGTCACTCGTTCAGGTAACCGTCGGTTCTCTTACTCTTAATTTTCTCTTTACTTTATTCTTTTTTGAAATGGCACCACGGAAACACACGACACGACCTAGGTTAGTGATCAGCCGGTCACCGGGGACGGCTGAATCTAGGACTAGGAGTGCCGCCTGCCCTTTTCTGGACCCATCTTTGCCCTTTATACAAAGTTCGACTGTATCTGTGTCTATGCAGAGCATGATGGCCAGAACAAAAAAGACTGCCAGGATCTCAAACTCAGACGGCTCCTCCCACAGGGTGCCGATTAGTGAAACATCTGACCAGGCGCCAGATGTGGAAGTGAAACAAAGCGGCTTGAAAGCCGGCAGTTCTGAGGGAGGAGTCAAAGTGACCCCTTCCCATTTTACAGTTGACAATTCTACATTCTCTCCTGCTCCTTTTAAAGGGGAGGAGGCGGGCCCCTCCGGGAGAGGGGAGGAGTCGTCCTCTTCGGACTCGTCAGAGGACGAATCCGAGTCTAGCTCTTCTGGCCATGCTTCTCTGGACACAAAAGAGAAAAACAGTCGCCTACAAGAGGCGAGGCTTTCTCACGCAGTTGAGAAGGGGGACGATTGGGCGGAGCCATCCGCCTCTCACCGAGAGAAAAATACCCCCTACTACTGCACGGTACCTCGGGGCCGGATCACGGCCATGCAAGAGAAAGTGGAGAGCTTTATCGCAAACCACACAATGGGCCCCGGCTTTTTAGTGTTCGTGCCGGATCCAGAAGACACAGTCGTCTGGCCGGCTGGTACCAGTTATGATGGCGCCTGCTTTGGCTGCTATGAGGCGGCCATCAAGGCTGGGCTGCGCTTCCCACTACATCCGGCTGTTCAACGGATCTTGGATGGGTATGAGTTGGGGTTATGGCAGTTAGCCCCGAACTCCTGGGTCAACGTGCTCGGCTATGTGGCCGGGTGCGAACTGCACGGGGTGGAGCCGAACTTCGAGGCTTTCTCCCACATTAACTACCTCAGCCGGACCCCTAAGGCAGGCGGTACCGGCTGGTATCAATTGACGAGCCACAGGGGCTACCTCATGACGAGAGGTAAAGCAAACAAATGGAAGGACTGGCGGAGCACCTTCCTTATCATTGAGAGTTCAGACACAGAGCTGAACAAGCGCTTCAACAGGTGGAACAGGAATCCGCCCCTTCTTGCAGGCGGCCGCAGCATGCCGCCTGTTCCCCCCAAGGCTAAGAAAGAGATCCTAGATAAAGGACTCTTCAAAGTAGAGTCGAAGGTGAACTCTTCTTCAGGGGTACGAGAGCAAGTACCCCTGCACTGCGTCCCGAGCTTCAAATGGCTCTACGACGAGTACTTTTTGGCCGCCTGTGGCCTCAACAGTCGGTGCTCAAGAGGTAGCCGGCCTGTCGAATACTCTGTTGTTCCGTGCATTTCTTGTTATGACTTTTATTAACTTTGCTATTTGTTTTTGCAGCGGACGCCATGAGCAAAATTACCGCCTCCAAGACTGCGGCGGCCATGTTGCGGGCCTCCATCATGCAACAGTCTTCAACCGACTCCCCCAACAAGGGGGCACCCTTGGTGGGCTTCGAACCTTTCACCCTCTTTTTGGAGTTGTGTTTATGCATATACTGACTCTTTTCTTCTTTTTTAGTCGGGCGCTCCAAGAGCTTCTTCTTCCCAACAGCCGGACCCCAAGGCCCGGAGGACGACTGTTGCGAGCTCTTCTGGTTCTGCCAGGAAACATGCGGCGGCTGAGAAACAGCCGGCCACTTCTTCTAAAACTCCAGCTGGGCCACCTAGAAGTATGAAATTGACCTTGTAAATTTTAGACTTGCTCCCTCCTTTACTAGGTCTAATCCGTTTGTTTATGCTTGATGCAGCCGGCCCTCAGGAGCCTGACTTGGTCGAAGTGGCCAAGTCTATGATCAAGGCCGTACCTCCAGCTGAAAGGGAGGCGGTCAGGGGTGTCGGCACCCTTGACCTAGACGGGATTGCAGGGGTCCTTGCTGAGGTATACTTAGCATATTTTTGAGTATTTGAATTCCAGGACGCCTGTTTTCTTTTTTGTTTGGAAACTGACGCCTGTTCCCCTTTTTACTTAGGCCCTGCTCCGAGTGAACGGCCTTCGCAAGCCGCTTGACCGGAAGAACAAAGAGGTAAAGGCTGCAAAAGCTATGGCCGCCTCTGACTGTGATAAGGCAATGTTTCAAATTGCCCAAAATGAAGTTCTGACAATTGATATTCTTTATTATCAGGCGCAGGCTACCGCCGCTATCCGGGCTCAGTTAGAGGCGGCCCAGAAGAGGAATAGCGAGCTGGAGGCGACCATCAACAACCTCAAGACCGAGCTGAGACCTCTTCGCCAAAAGATGTCCTCATACGAAACCTTGGAGAAATCCTTGGCGAGCGTAAAGGAACGCCTGGTGACCCAGGAGAAGAGTCTTACTCAGGAGCTCTCGGAAAAGGCCGAGCAAGAAAAGAAAGAGCTGGTCCGGGAGATGATGGAAGACTCTGCTCAAATCCAGCGCATGACTTGGGGCCGCCTCTTCCCCAATGCCGACTTTGCCTCCTGGGAAAAAACGTACCGCCAGTGTTCTGATAGATATAATCAAGAGATCCTGGCGGCTGCTGAGGAAGAGGCGTTGGAAGAGGAGGAGCAGCCGGTAGTGGCGCTTGTGCCGCTTGGGGGTAATGCATCGAAGAAGGATGCAGCTGAAGCCGAGTCCAGCAAAAAGAGTGCTGACCAGGCGGCAGCTGCTAATATTGAAGATCTGCCCCCTTCATAAGCTTTATGTCTTCTTTCCCCGGCCTGCGTGCCGTTTGTTTGTATTTACCCGGCCAGGGGGCCGGGGCTCTGAATATTTTGCCGGTCTTTAATGACCGGCTTCCTTTTAATGAATATTTTTGTTTTGCTTCAAATTTGTTCAAGTATCGAATATTCTGATATCCAATTGTATACTATACCGACTGTTTTACATGGCCGATAGTTGCAGACAGGTACGGATAGTTAGTCACGCCACCTATGCCCCTGGACGACTGGTTGTCTGTTTCCAGGCTAGACGATCAGTCAGCCATTTATCCAATCGGTATTCGAACCATTTTAAAGGCAGGCGGTCCTGTAATTTGTAAAATTAACCAAGTAGGAAAGTGGTTTCCTACTTGTCATGTTTTTAGGCTAGAGACTTTAGGCCGTCTAGGCCGACTGTTCCTTGCCATATTTAATCTAGTGTGAACAGGTGCTGTATGAACACCTTTTTAGTTTCATACTAAATTTTTAAGGAGTGACCAAGTAAACATGATTGTTACCTAGTCGCCAAGTAACTGAGTAGTAGAGGTATCAAGCGGTGGGTACCGGTTGTTCCCCTTTATTCGCCAATGTTTGTTGGCTTTTAACTCATAAAATACCAACTGTTCTTATCCCAAGTAGTTCAGTCGGTCGGTTGACCCGGATGGTTACTGCGAACACTTGCTTGACGTGATTAGTCAGTTAAGTGAGAGATATCCTTGTCCGGGAAACGGCCACGTGGTTGTCTTGGTTAGACAGTCGTATAGGTGCCGTGTAATGATTTTATAGAACAATGTTCCACCCAAAAAGGGAGCTGCTCTCTGCGACGAATTTCATCCGGATGGATGCCGTCGGACGCCTGCTATAACGTTGGGACAGGTCGAATTGAATTTTTATATTTTGATCAGTTGGCTTGGCGCCTGGTCTGATCATTTTAGCTATGAGCCTTTGATAGTTCTTGGTGAACTGTATTATGGGAGTGTAGCCGGTTGAGTGAAACAAGCGACGTGCCCCTCTTAAGTAAGAATAAAAATTAAACATGGAGAGTAGCCGACTGTTTGTCAGTAGGCATGCCCCTCTTAAGTAAAAATGAAAACTGAGTATGGAGAGTAGCCGACTGTTTGTTAGTAGGCGTGCCCCTCTTAGTACAAAATTGAATATTAAGTATGCAAACTTTTATTAAGTAGCCCTTGACTATTTATATCATTCAAAAGAAATATTTCTTAAGATTATCTACATTCCAAGTTCGAGGCAACGGTTGGCCGTCTGGTGTTTCCAGACGGTAGGTACCGTCCCTGACCTCTTCACAGATTCGGTAGGGTCCTTCCCAGTTGGGAGTTAGTTTGCCAGACTCATTAGCCCTTCCAACTGCTTCCATTTTTCTAAGTACAAAGTCCCCCACTTTGAGTGGACGCCTGTGTACTTTTTTGTTGTATGATCTAGTCATTCTCAGGCGGTAAATTTCATGGCACAAGACAGCATTGCCCCTCCTTTCAGGAAGTGAGTCTAATGTCAGGCGCATGGCTTCCCAGTTTGCCTCTTCGTCATATAGCATTACTCGAAGAGTCGGCTCGTAGTGTTTTATTGGAAGAACAGATTCCGCACCATAAGTTAGGAGGAATGGAGTTTCTCCAGTTGCCCCTTTTTCAGTCGTCCTAATGGCCCAGAGAACATGTGGCAATTCATCCGCCCATAGGCCGCCTGCTCGTTCAATCTTTTTCTTGAGACCGTCTGAGATGATTTTATTAAAGGCTTCTACCTGGCCGTTTGCTTGTGGACGGCCGACAGATGCAAAGTAGTGTGCAATCCCTTGGTCACCCAACCAGCTTTTGAGAACAGGCGTCTCAAATTGGGGACCATTATCAAAAACCATAGACATGGGAACCCCGAACCGAGTGATGACATTTTTCCAAATGAATGAAATTACATCCTTCGTCTTGATTCCCTTTACAGCCTCCGCCTCTACCCATTTAGTGAAGTAGTCGACGGCAACAAGTATGTACCTCCTTCCGCCTGTAGCAGGCGTATATGGACCCAGAATATCCATGCCCCACTTAGCAAACGGTAGTGGGTTATGAATGGTAGTGAGGTCAGTAGCCGGACGGTGAATTAGTTTGCCAAACCTTTGGCACTTGTCACATTTTTTCACCATCTCCATCGCATCTGCTTCTAAAGTAGGCCAAAAGTAGCCCTGCCGCCTTGCCCGTTGAGCAAGCGTCCTACCGCCTATATGGGAAGCACAGTAACCAGAGTGGAGATCATCTAGTATCTCTCGCCCCTTTTCTGGAGTAACACACTTTAAGAAGGGTTGAAGGTACCCCCTTTTGTGGAGTTCTCCCTTTATTATTTCAAAACTGGTTGCTCGTTTTTTCAGTGCTGCCGCCTGTTGATGATCATCCGGCAGGGTACCATTTGTCAGATATGCCCTGATTGGATCCATCCAGGTTGAGCTTCTGTCTAAGATTCCAATAGGGTCTTCCTCAATGCTTCTCCTCTCCATTACTTCCCAAAAAACAATTCGAGGAGTATCACAGGAGGCGGATGATGCTAATTTTGAAAGTGCATCCGCCTGGTTGTTTTCTGATCTCGGCACTTGGGTAAGATGGAAATCCTCAAGGGAGCCGACTGCTTGTCGGACCGCCTGTAAATACTTGATCATGGCCGGATGGGTTGCTTCGTATTCGCCATTGTACTGACTCACTATCAATTGTGAATCGGAACAGGCGTCTATTTTTCTTGCCCCTGCCGCCTTGCACATGCGGATTCCGGCTAGTAAAGCTTCATATTCTGCCTCATTGTTTGAGGCCTGAAAACTGAAGCGTAGAGCATACTCGTACCTGTCGCCCTCTGGCGACTGACATATGACGCCTACTCCACAACCATTTGAAGTAGAGCTTCCATCCACATATACCTTCCAGACTTGGTCTGGAACTTGAGAGTCAGGAGGACGAGTCATCTCAACAATAAAGTCAGCAAAGGCTTGCCCCTTCACTGCTTTTCTAGGCTCGAAGGTAACTTCGAGGCTCTGTATTTCTATGGCCCATTTGATCATTCGGCCTGACGACTCCATGATGGTCAATGGCCGCTTGATAGGTTGGTCTGTATACACGACGACTGCATGTGCCAAAAAGTAGGGCTTCAATTTTTTAACAGCCATGAAGAGTGCAAGACCAAATTTCTCCACTAAGGGATACCTCAACTCGGCATTTTTCAGTACGTGACTGACAAAGTAGACCGGGAGCTGACAGCCGTCTCTTTCAGCAAGGAGAACAGCGCTTAACGCATGATCAGAGACGGCCAGGTACATGTAGAGTACTTCTTTGGGCAAAGGGCTGACCAGCCTCGGCAAGGAATGCAAGTGAACTTTCAATTTCTGGAAGGCCGCCTCAGCATCCGGCCCCCATTCAAACCTTGCCTTTTTCTTAATTGCCTGGAAAAAGTATAGGCATTTGTCACCTGATCGGCTTAGAAATCTTCCCAAGGCCGCCAGACAACCTGTTAACTTCTGAACCTATCGGATGGTACGAGGCGACTGCATGTCGATGACCGCCTGCACCTTCTCAGGGTTCGCCTTTATTCCTCTCTGATTGATAAGGAATCCGAGAAATTTCCCAGACTCAACTCCAAAGAAACATTTCCTGGGATTGAGCATGACATGGTGCCGCCTGAGTGTGGCGAAAGTTTCTCGGAGGTCCGACAGATGATCTTTCTGAAGTTTAGACTTGACAATCATATCATCAATATATGCCTCGACATTTCTCCCAATCTGATCAAAGAACACAGTGTTTATCATTCGCTGGAAAGTGGCCGGGGCATTCTTAAGACCAAACGGCATGACCGTGTAACAGTATGACCCCTGATCAGTGACGAAGGTCGTCTTCTCCTGATCTTTCTTCCATAAAGGAATTTGATGGAAACCAGAGTACGCGTCCATAAAGCTCATCAAAGCATGGCCGGCTGTTGAGTCGACCAGGTTATCAATTTTAGGCAGAGGGTAACTGTCTTTGGGGCACGCCTTGTTTAAGTCTGTGTAGTCTACACACATTCGCCAGGTGCCATTCGGCTTTTTAACAAGCACCACATTTGCAACCCAGTCTGGGAAGTAATATTGCCGAATGAACCCTGCATCAAGTAATTTTTTAACTTCGGCGGCTGCCGCCTGACTTCTTTCTTCGCCATGGTTCCGCTTCTTCTGCCGTACCGGCTTCTTTTTCGGATCCACGGCCATTTTATGTACCGCCAGATCAGGACTAATGCCTGGCATTTCATGGACTTCGAATGCAAAGATGTCCTTGTATTCTTTCAATAGTTTGTGAAAGTCGTCACCCAGGTCCCTTAGAGCAGTCGTCCCAACCTTGATTGCTCTGTCAGGACGCGAGTTATCTAAGATCAGGTCCGTATGCTCACCAGCCGGCTGAGGGCGGAATTCATCCGACCGCTCCTCTGCCAATGATTGCTATTTTCTGTCTTTTCTTGCGGCCCCTGTCTGGGATGCCTTTCTCTTCTTGCCGCCTGCTTCTTGAACAGGCGCACTCTCCTTGACATTGTCAAGGTCTATTTTTCCACCGCTCGACCCAGTGGCCATAACAGTGGGCTTGACATCCGAGAGATAGCACTCTCTGGCCATCCTCTGATCTCCCCTTAGGGACCCGACTGTTCCATTATCCCTCTCAAACTTGAGCAACATAAGAGATGGGATTATAACAGCATTGGAATTATTCAGGGTTGGTCGTCCCAGAATCATGTTGTAGGCCGAGAGTTCTTCTACTACATGGAACCGGACTACCATGTGTCGTCCTTCCCCTTTTTCGCCCAGGCGGATGGGTAAATCCACTCGTCCCAGTGGGTGGACGACTCCTCCTCCAAACCCTACTAAAGGGTGGGATGCCGGATGTATGCAATCACTCTGATATTTTAGTTTCGACAGACATTTGCTACTGATGAGATCTGAGGAGCTTCCGGTATCTCTGAGGATTCGGCCAACTCTCTGGTTGGCCACTTTACATTCAATAACGATAGGGTCGTCATGCGGCCCTCTTACCCCTCCTAGATCTTCTTCAGTGATGACAATCTCAGGAAATGAATATTAGGAGGGCCGTTCTTGGTGAACGGAATTTACATCTAATCGTCTGATATTGTCTTTGTTGCCCCTAATAGTGGGGCCGCCTCCTGAGAAGCCGCCTGCAATGGTGTAGACGACTGCATCATCTGTATCGGAGCTGTCGGCCTGTTGATTCTTTTTAGTCGACTGCTTTTTCGAGGAAGTGTTCCCCGTAGATTTCTTGACATAAGTGTCAAGGTCACCTTGCTCAGCCAGGCGGTCCAGATACCGCATGAGACTGATGCATTCATTGGTGTGATGACCAACATCTTCATGATAATCACAGAATTTTTCTTGGTTCCGATTGTTTGCAGAACCCTTCATGGGGACCGGCTTCTCAATTGAGATCCGTCCCTTGATTTCCTTTAGGATAAATTGGCTATCCTTGTTAAACACATACTTTGGGGAGTATGGTTTGAATTCTTTTTTCTTCTTCTGGGACGGCTGTTTAGAGGAATCAGTTGCCCAGACCTCTTTTCTCTTCTCGTCTTTGTTTGACGACTGCTTCTGTCGTCCTTCTCTTTTGTCGGACCTTTTCCCGTCTGACTGTTTTACCGTACTACAAAGATCAGTCGCCTGTATATAGGCTTCCGCTTCAATCAAGGCCTCTTGAAGAGTCGCCACCCTCTTTCGGACCAAATCAAATTTGAAGGTCGACCCGTCTTTGAGACCTCTGAAAAAGTCAGTATAGGCTACTTCATCCGGTAACCCTTGAATCTGTATTCTCATCAGGTTAAATCGCCTGATGTAAGAACGAAGCCCCTCCTTCTCGCCCTGCTGAATTGTTCCTAAATCAAGGGTCGTCTTCTTCGCAGGGATGTTCATGGCGAAGTTGGAGGTGAATAAGTAAGCAAGCGTCTTGAAGTTATTTACACAACCAGTCGGCAGGTTGCCGAACCATTGTTGTGCGATTCCTTTGAGAGTCGCTGGGAAACACTTGCACCAAGTGGGATCATCCAACCCTTGAAGGTACATTAGGTTGGTGAATGCCATCAGATGGTCTTCTGGGTTAGTAATGCCGTCATAGGCGCCTACTAATACATTTTTCACTTTGGCCGGCTGAGCGGCTTCAGTAATTTCCTTGGAGAAGGCCGACGGCTGTTCACCAAGTCTAAGCAACCGTAGCTTCCAGTCCATAGGTTGGACATTTTTTGCTCCATGTCCACCAAACGGAGGTGGCTGTAAAAAATACTGTTGTTGCGGTACAAACGGTAAGTTTGGTACCGCCTGGTCGCTATGAAAGCCGGACTGACGGGAGGTGCCACCTGACTGACTCTCATGATACGACTGAGTATGCCTCATCGAGGTATTTCGTAGACTGTCTTGGAAGTTTGAAGTAGAGGCCGACTCTGACAATCGGTCACTCTTCTTCTGCTCTAGCAGTAGCCGAGCGTCTGTGTATGTTTTCCTCGACCCGTCCGCCTGAATATGACGAACAGGTTTCCTATTTCCTGGAGTAGGAAAACGATATTTTGTGAAATCAAGGGCAGGTGGCTCCCACTTCCTAGATTTAGGATGAGGGGTCGCCTCTCGCCCTTGAACTGGCTTCCTCTTCCGTGAAGTGGAGGGTTTCTTAGCCGACTGCTCCTTGTCCAGAGCAGGCGGCTTCTTGTTGATCAACTCTTGAATTTCTCCCTTGAATTCCCTCATGAAGGTCATAAGTTCGTTCCTTGTGATGGGAGCAGACCCATCAGTCGGCTGCTGCCGAACAGGCGGTGCGCCTGCTGGCTCGCTTCCAGTTTGAAGATGTTCCCGTTCCCTCCTTTCGGTATGACGGGTACGTCGGGCCCTTAGGGTCCCGTCTGAAGCTGTGTGAGCTTCAACTTCAAATTCATTCTCAGTATCGTGGTCCGACTGAACTAGAGGATCGTCCAGGGGACGTCTCTCTTCAGGAGCCGGTACAAACGTGGGTGCCATCTCAGAAGTACTCTCCCCACAGACGGCGCCAAAATGTTTCGGGGTTTTCTGATGTCCTGCGGGAGAGTTACAATTCCGAGACTGGAACCGGACGCTTGTACCTGCAAAACAAACGGATGCTCCGGATGATTGGAGATCCGCCTCCGACGGTCTAGTTAGTACTTGATTAAGGAGTAATTAATGCGGAAATTAAAGTGATTGGGTCTCTCTAGGTGAGAGTGTTTAATGTGTGTAATCTGCGTCCTCTCCCTTAATGAGGATTAAGGGAGGTATTTATAACCTCGGGAAACGTGCCAATCTAGGTTTAGGTTAACCTTGGGCTGATTGGGCTTCCCTCGGAAGTTGGGCCTAGGTGACCGGCTTCTCCATTAGGCATGGAGTATGCCACGTGTCATGATATAATAAGTCCAGGGTGGACGAATAAGCGTGTGCCACGTGGCAAGCCCTGAGGGGTCCAACTGGGGGACACTTGGCAGGACCTGATTGGCCCACGTGGCGCATTCCGATTGGTGGGAGCAAAATCCCCTAATCAGGTACCTTCCATGGGTAAAAGGGTAAATTTTATGTATAAAAAGGGTACCTTTTGTGGGTAGAAAAGGTAACTTTTATGCACGAAAAGGGTAACTTTTGTGGGTAAAAAGGGTAACTTTTATAGATAAAAAGGGTAACTTTTATACATAAAAAGGGTAACTTTTGTGGGTAAAAAGGGTAACTTTTATAGATAAAAAGGGTAACTTTTGTGGGTAAAAAGGGTAACTTTTGTGGGTTGAAAAGGTAACTTTTATACACGAAAAGGGTAACTTTTGTGGATAAAAGGGTAACTTTTATACATAAAAAGGGTAACTTTTGTGGGTAAAAAGGGTAACTTTTATAGATAAAAGGGTAACTTTTGTGGGTAAAAAGGGTAATTTTTATACATAAAAATGAAAATTTGATTTTAAAATGGAAAAAAATACCTGATTTTTCGACTGATACTTCACTCGTTCTCTAAATCCAAAGTTATGAAGGCTCGGAAATTTGATAGGAATATCAATTAGAAACCTAAATCAGAAAAATTTGAGAGCGAAATATCACAATTTAAGAATGTAGCACCAGAAAAAAAACAATTTAAGAATGTTAGGGTTTGAAATTTGATAAAACGAAAAATCAATTGCAGACTGAGAAATATAGATCAAAGGAAGCGAAACTCTATGAGAGATCATCCTAACAACAACCTTATTGTAATTTGAGGTTGAATGTGGTCGTAAATTTGGTAGTTTGTTGGAAGAGAGAGAGGAGAGAGAATAATACAGAGTATTGGGGATAATGAATTTATTGGTGGCACACGTGTGAGAATTGCTGATGTACAATAAATTACTGTACACCCGGGGCACACAAAAGGTTTTGTAAAAGTTAACGCTCGAGTGATCAAATTCTAACCTAAATATGTCAATCGGGCTATCTATAATACGGAATAGTATAGAGATAATACGGAGTATAAATTATTGAATTCCTTTAGTTATAATCAAAACGTATAGATCTTCATTGAAAGCCACGATTTAGACACGTATTAATAATTTTGATTTAGTGTATAATTTATAATGTTATCTATAATAGTAAGTGGGTCATGTTAGTCATTTATGGTTAACAATAATATATAGCAGACGTATTGATTCACTGTTTAACAACATTATTCATACCACATGAATCACGTTGCCGCATTATTTAATGATAGAAGGTGCTATAAAATAAACTAGTTATAAAAATTCCATAAACATGATTAAAGGAAGACATTTAGAGTAGTGGCGGAATGTAGAATATTTAATGTGGAGACTAATAAGACTTGAATCTAAGACCTTTGGCACAAACTTCCACACTTTATTCTCAAGACATGTGCATTATCACTATTGTTTTGGGGTTTTTGGAGTCCCTCGGGGGAGTTACAATTCCAAGAATGCGCGTCGACCGTCTGTACCTGCAAAACCACGGAAACTCCGGTTGGGTGGAGTTCCGCCTCCAACGATCAAGTTAGAACGTTTCCGGACATATTAAGGTGCGGAATGTAAAGGTTTTTCTCTCTGATTCAGAGAGAATTCTGCAATTAATATTGCTCGGTTTTTGTGTTTGTATTTATGAATGTGTAATAAATGAGGATTTTCCTCTATTTATAGCGGAAGGGGATCAGTTCCCCTTTTAGGGTTAAGGTGCCACGTGTCAGCAGAGGATTGGATCCCCTTGGGCCTCTCTGAGGCTTACACGTGTCAGCATGCTATTGGGCCACGTGGACAGGGTATTTTTACCCTAAACATTTTTCCCTCACAGGAATGACGTGGCTTGCCACGTGGCACCTGTGACAGGTGTCATATTCTCAGAAGGTGACGGTTCGTCTTCTTCCCTTTTTTATTTTTTTTTAATTTTTTTTTGAATTCGAATTTCGAATTTGAATAAGGAGGTGACGGTTCGTCTTCAGGGTTCTTCTATAAGTAGAAGCCCTCCTCCTCTTATTTTCACACTTTGCAAATATTCATTTTTGAGAGAATTCTGAGAGAACGCTCTGATACCGCCTGCTATTGCATTCACAACCATCTTCTCTTTCTTCACTCATCCGGCTTCCGTCTGAGTGTTTTTTGCTCAAAACTCTCAGATTACCGCCTGACCATAGCCAATCCAACAGAGGCGCATATGAGCACCCGGGATGTGGTCACCCTGAACGCCACCCTTCCGGCATTTTTGGAAAAGTGTCCGGTTAGGGCTGGATGGGAAATAGTTGTGCCGCCTGTGGAGGTAACCGTCATCTGAGAAGACGACCTTGACCACGCCAACGATTATTTTGGCTTCTATGAGGCGGCATTCAAAGCCGGCCTCCGGTTCCCCCTCCATAACACAATAAAAGGCATTCTAAGGGGTTACGACCTTGGCGTCTGGCAGCTAACGCCCAACTCTTGGGTGAATATACTAGGATACATCGCCACCTTCGAGATGCAGGACATAACGCCAAGCTGGGAGGCGTTTGCACATATGCACTACCTCAGCCGTGCCCCAGGCGGCTAGAATGCGTGGTATACCTTGACCACGCATCCGGAGTTTATGATACGCTAGACAAGCCGTCTAAATGGATCATCTGGAAGAACAAGTTTTTACATGGTCTCTTCCCCTTCGCTGCTACTAAACCGCCGGCTGCGTCGTTACAACACACACCCGGCTCTTCTTGGAAATAAGTGTGCCCTTCCAAAAGTACCGGAGGCGGCATGGGATCAAATAATGGAAGCCGAGTCTTTTCAAAAAAGACCACCTTGTCTTTGGATGATGGGACAGAAGTCATTGTCCCCAAACACTAGGTCCCTCATCCGGACTGGCTTAAGGACGAGGCGTTCCTTTCCGCCTGTGGCCTTAGCACATTTTGGAGCAAACGTATGTCGATTGTTAACCGGCACCTTATGCCGTCTGTATCATACTTGAATGAGTTCTGATTTTTTTTGTTTTTCTTTGCTGAGAAAGGACTAGAGATGGTGCCTCCCGAAAAAGACACCGACTAAGTCTGCTGCTGAGATCTGGAAGGATTAATTGGAGAAAAAGAGGGCCCAACTGGCGGCCAAAGATGATGGGGTAAGCACCGGCTGAGCTTTTTACCGTCTGTATTATTTGTAGCTTATTTTGATACTAACCGGCTGCGTTGTTTTCTTTTACAGACGGGGAGCAAGAATGTTCCTCATTCCCTTAGACAAATGCTGAAGAGGCCTGGAGAGGAGCCCTCGCAGCCTGCTTCCAAGACAAGAAGGGTTCTGGGTGCCCCTGCCTCTACCGGAAGGCCGCCTGCTCCTGAGAGGCCTACCTCAGCAGGCAAAAGCCTGAAATATCTTAGCTTAAGCTCAGGGCCGGTTGAGGTCAGAACTAGGGCCCGAAGTTCCCTCAAGCCGGGTGCTGGCTGTAGCATCCGGCTCCAATACGGCTGAGGGTGGAGTGACCCCTTAAGCTGAAAATAAAGGTTACTGCTCTCACCTTTGATCCCCCTTGGCCTCTTGGACTTGTGCGAGTCAAGTCCCAAACAACCCAGTCAGGGGATTCTTTAGGCAGCCGGCAGAATATAAGCGCTACATATGATCAGTACTTAACCGATAAATCTATTGATGCAGATGCCTCTTCTTGTTGGCCGGATCTCCAAAACTATGCCAAGAGAATGCTGAGGACCCTTACCTAGTCCGAGAAGGAGGCGGTACCGGGTATAAACCAGGTCAACATAGACCGCATCAACTCACTGCTGGCTGAGGTAATTCACCAGTTGGGGTGCTTTTAAGCCATTTTATTCATTACCGGTTGTAGCTTAATAGGAAACTAACTCCCTTTCCGGATGGCTTTGCAGGTGATGTTGAGGGTTGATGGCATGAAGGTCCCCTTGCGGAAAAAGCAAGAGGAGGTAAGGGATGCCCAGAGACGGGCAGCCGAACTCATTGATGATACCCAATATAACTCCCATATGTATGAAATCCAAACTAAAAGCCGGGAGATGAAACAGGAGGAGCTAATCAAGGAGCTCACGGCTGCTGCTGATACAGCCAATAAGAAAGCAGCCGACTTTGAACTCCAAGTCAAAAACCTCCAGGCTGACGTCAAAGCCTTGGGGGATACTGACAAGGAGAACACTGAGCTGCGGGCAGAGGTCAACCGGCTCAAGAATGAGTTGGCCCAGACCCAGGCGGACCATAAAGAAAAGCAGGCGGCTGAGCAGGACCGGCTGGTTACCGAGAATAAGCGCGACTGTGAAGAGCGCATGAATATGGCTTGGTCCATGATCCATCCGGACACCAACTATGCCCTCTTTGACCTGCAGTACAAATACGCCACTGAGGTGTTTGATGCCCACGTTCTCGAAACCGAGAAGCCGGTGCCCTTTGAAGAGTGGGCCGGCATTTCCGAAGATGAAAAGGAGCAGACGGAAGATCAAATGCCGGGTGGAGCTGACGAAGCTCAAGCCCAGCAAACACAAGAGGCTCCTCCTACCGGCCAGGGCCAGCCGTCACATCAACAACAACAGCAAGCAGCAATAGCTTTATTTGTTCCTTTCTTTATTTCTACTTCCGGCCTGCGAGCCGTGTAGTAGTTTGTATCTCCTTCCCCGGACATAGGTCCGGCTGACAATCTTATTTTTAATATATTTGCCGACTGAGTCGGTTTTTACCTTTGATATTATTTGCTTTAATTTTTGCAATTTTTGCTCATTCAAAATCTTTTTCTTTTGCAATTTGATTCGATACATGCGGTATGCCGGATGCATTGGCTCTACCTGCCCCTGGACGGTTGTTTGCTTAAAATTATCCAACTCTAGAAGGCAGCCGTCCATACAAGCATCCGGACGAATAGATAGGCGGTCCTTGACCGCATTTAAAATAGAAGTATTTTAAGTTGGATTAGCTGGCGATACCGGCTAGGGCCAACCTAGATTATTCCTTTGACCGGCTGCGGATTACTCTTGGGGTATCCGTCATTGCCATTTGTTGATATGCAAGCGGCCATTGGCCGAACGTATGCATCATAACCAAGTTATGGATTAAATGCTAAGGTTTTGACCTTGCGTAATTCGGGTTTGTAACCGGTTGTAATGCTTTTGAGCAAAGACCGGCTACATTCGACCAAGATTTAAATTACCGGTTGCTTTGAAGAAATGACCGGTTGCATCTTGGTTTCAATTATTAATCATTCAAACGGCCGTTAGTTATCTTAAACATAGACAGTCGGTTAAAGCCGTTTGAGTTATGATTTATAGAACAATGTACCACCCAAATGGGAAATGTTCTCTTCGACGAATTCATCCGAATGGGCGTCGCCAGTTGCCTGCTCATGTTGGAGCAGGTGGTTTAAAAATATATCCGGCCATTGGTCGTATGAATAGCTAAGTTTGATAGCCTACGTCTACTCAGTTTAGAGCAAACGGTTGCCCGGTTGTGCATTGCACATATGGGACTTTGTACAAAAGACAATGGAAATAAAGCATTCTTTCATTAATATACTTTATTTACAAAAATTTACAAGTCCTTAGAAGTAGTACTTTTTTAAGTTATCTACATTCTAGGTTCTAGCTAGCTGCCTACCGTCTGGAGTTTCCAGGCGGTAGGTGCTGCCTCTAACTTCTTCAAAAGTCCGGTAAGGGCCCTCCCATTTAGGGGTTAGCTTTCCTTGCTTATTTGCCCTACCGGTCGCCTCCATTTTTTCGTAGCACAAAGTCCCCCACTTTGAGGGGCCGTTTGTGTACTCTTTTGTTGTAGCCCTCGTCATTCTAAAACGGTATATCTCATGACGCAAGGCGGCATTGCCCCTATGCTCCGGGAGTGAATCCAATGCTAGACGCATGGCTTCCCAATTTGCCTCTTCATCATAGAGCATGATTCGAAGTGTAAGCTCATAAAGTTCAATTGGAAGGACGGCTTCAGTGTCGTATGTCATGAGAAACGGCGTTTCATCGGTTGCCCCTTTTTCAGTTGTTCTGATGGCCCATTGGACATGAGGCAACTCATCCGCCCATAAATCGCCAACCCTTTCAATTTTTTTCTTAATGCCGTCTGAGATGAGCTTGTTGAAGGCTTCAACTTGGCCGTTTGCTTGAGGACGACCGACTGATGCAAAACAATGTGAGATCCCTTGATCTCCTAAACTAGCTCTTGAGGGTAGGTGTTTCAAACTGAGGGCCATTGTCAAAGACCATAAACATAGGTACCCCAAATCGGGTGATGATGTTCCTCCAGATGAAGGAGATGCCATCCTTTGTCTTAA